>NW_026915724.1:2658409-3302045 GCF_034315485.1 Pezoporus occidentalis | reverse complement strand
CAAAAGAAATTAGCTCTTCCTCCCACTCCTCCAAACCAACAATCCCTCCTTGTCCATCCCCTCCCTGCCCCCCCATCCAGACACCTACGATGCACACACAGGAGCACACGCAAAAAGAGAGCACTAACAATGAAGCCACGGCACTTCAGAAACACACCTTGTCGTCTTCCAGCCTTTGCAGTTGAAGGCAGATCTCACTAGTTTTTCTGTGTCTTCAGATCAAGATGTAGATAAATTCCCCATCCATCACACTGGCTTTTTATTAAAAGTGGGGGGGGGGGGGGGGGGGGGCGGGAGGGAAGGAAAAATTTAAAAAAAAAAGAAGGAAGAAGAAAAATAAAAAAAGAGACAATTACCAGTAAATTTACAGTCTTAAAAATATCAGCTCTCCATTATCCCAAACCAGTGTTATGTCTTGATGTAAACCAAAGCACATGCTGAGTGAGGACGTGCGCACCAGCAGCTTATCATCTCTGTCATCTGCTTCTAATGACAGCTGACAAACTGGCCACGTTAATCCTTCCCTAACTGCTGATCAGAGAGATCCCCCTTTGACAATCCAGCATGGTGGAGTACTCGAAAATTCCTCCTGCTTCTGTTCTGTTGCTGCTCTAAAAAGCAGTTTCCTTTTCATTGAGATAATAGCCTTTTCTGCAGTCACGTGGTGCCCGGGCTACATTAGCACAGCTTGATGATAATAGACAGAGTACCTCCCCTCCCTCCCTTCTGCTGATTTTAAGGGTACGACTCCAGGAGAAACCCAAATCCGGCACACTTGAAATCATTCTGCATGTTCCTCTATCGAGAAGCAAACTCTGCAGCCGGTGAAGAAGAGGAATACATGTGCTCTCACTACTTCTTGCACCAAAACTAATTATCAAATACATTTTTAGGCAGTGACTTTATTGGGACACACACACTGATCATAAACATGTCATGAGACTAAACTGAATATTAAGCATGCCCAGTACAGAATAGCTGGCGTGCTAGAATTACTCTTTTTCCCCATAGTACTTTCTTTTTTTATTTTTGCCTGTAATTTTAGTTCTGCTGCAATAGATACTCTTCTCTCAACAACATCCTACAGTTCAACCCCTCCCAGCACTCAACTCTCCTGTAAATACAGTAAAAACACAAATAACAAATTACCTGCACCGCAACCTCCAGTGAGACTGCCTTTTTGAAATAACATCATTTATCTTGCTTGAACTCAGTATCCTGACAAACATCTCAAGCATTTTTTAAATACATTCCCTAGTGGGGAAACCTACCTAAGCTTCAGCTTCAGAGTTCCCATCCCTCCTGAGTGCCAAGCCCTGTTCAGAAGGTTTCCTGTTTCTAAAAGGCGAAGTATACAGACAGACATTCTGCTCTGTCCTTCATTCACTGAAGTATTCCATAGACTGAAAGCAGAACAAACCTTTCTCCTTCTGGGCTGCCACACCATTTCCCTGACACCTTGGCACACAGTGCAGCCTTCTACCTGACATTTCAGCACTGGGCTTTGCAAACTGTTTCAGCAAGCTGCAGATGAAGTATTCTAAAGTAATTTTCAAGCCCACAAAAACAACTTTGTGCCTACTCTTTTCCAATCTGAGAAAGAAAAATAATTATCTTCTTTTCTTCATCTACTTCCATCTTTTCCCAGTACACCATGCTATTCTCCTTAAAAACAATGTTGATTATAAACTCACAGTTTATCCAGACACCGAAAAAGTTAGAGACTGTGGGTTTACTTATACGAAGATAAAGTGGAAATTATGAGGAAACTGTGACTGTCCTGTACACACCATCTTTGCCAATGTTGCCCCATCACCATCTCTGTTACTCCTCTCCCTAGGGACAACTTTACTCTGGAAAGTGGCCCTGTCCAAGGCTTTGGGGGAATCCCTGCTCCAAGGCTACAATCAAAGCTGAGACACAATCTTTCTGCTGCAGGGAAGCTGGAATGGGGCTCCTTCCGCAGCACCATGAATCCTCTTTTCCACTTCTCTCTTTTCCATGGTTTAGAGAGAATCTGTGAGAAAGATCCTCAGTCTAGGAGGAAGTAATATGGTTCCATAAAGACACCACTGCAATACACTATATTCATTAGTAAAATATACAAACATAAACACTACTCTTTTTTTTTGCCAGTCCAAGTATGTCCTTCCATTTCAAAGCTGCAGAGCAAAATGAACATTATTCAGAGCTACACATAACTTTAAGCCTAGTAGCACATGAACTGCTTTGTTATCTTTTTATTAAAACACATTGTCAATTCCATTTTCCATATTAATTCCTTAGCTGAAGGAAGGTACATCAAGTGTACTATTTAAATTGGAAAATTACATAAATGTGGGAAAACCTGTGAAGATTACAGAGAGCATCTTTGATATTCAAAAAATATATTAATAGACAAACACCAGAAGGAAAATGAGCTTTTACAAGAACACACACACACAAATTACATCACTTGTGAAGTACAAATCTAAGGAAAACATAAAAAATGGGAACACAAAAGTCAGATACCATAGCTAGAACTGTACTGCTGATATTTACAGGAATCATGAGAAATGCAAAGACCACACAATATGGTGAGCACAAATACAGTAATTACAGTGTTAGAAAGGAATTATGTGTAAGTAAAAAGGAGGTAACAGAAAAGGGTCCTTGTATATAAACTGAAATATGAACTGAAGACTGAAAGCAGTGTAAGTACACAGATGTTGTTAAGTTGATTGCTTAGTGAAGAACAGAGTACAGATAAAGCAAATGGAGAAGAGGGAACATACTACTGCAGTGCACAGACTGATCCTACACAAAAAAAATAGGAAAGAAGAAATGAGTGGAAAAAATATTCCTGGTAGAAATCACTAGTCTGAATATAAATAAGGAAATCTGCAACTGCAAAGGAGGAAAGGCTATTTGCTTTTACCAGGGAGAGGATACAGGCTTCCAATGGTAATGACAGAATTGTTTTCTTCTAAATAGAGTTTCATGGGAATTGTACACAGAATTTGGGGATGAGCAGGTGACCTTTAAAACTAAATCTGACAATGCATAGTTTTTCCTATTACAAACATCTTACACAACAGAAGAGGTTCATCCCAGTTTTCTCTCAGAAATATATTTCATTGATGCTTCCTATTGTTTACCCAGCCACAGGTGGCTTTGCAGTAGGCAAGAGGGAAGCTGTACCTTCACTACAACATTCACAATCTGTATTTTAACATGATCAAATAACTGAAATTGATAAAGCAGAAAACTGCTTTCACTGCATGCATTTCACAGTTCTCTGGAGCCTGTGTTTTATTCTTTTTTATTTTTTCTTAGGAAAGAGTGAATTGGGCAGAGGCAAGGACATACCACACACATCATCATGTTGATTGCTCTTCTTCTAACATACCTGCACCTGAGGCAAGGAGTGGTAGAGGAATCCCAACCTATCTTTTCAGTTGTCTTAATACCAAAGCATGATTTTTCAGTCCCTTCCCTCACCCTTTATACCATATCCATGATGATCAAATTCTACCTTCATAATCCTTCAGTCCTCTCAGTTTGGAGTATTCAAAGGGGTACCGTAACTGCTAGCTATAGTGCTGGCCCTTGTTTACAATGCAGACAAGTAAGACACTTCAAGATGTATTTGAAAGATTACAAAGCTGACTCACCAGGCTTTATTCAAGGCAAGAGGCCACTGACTTTTAGGAAAGCTGACTAGGCAGCCTTAAGTACTACTTGTGAGAAAGACTGGAAAGGCAAAGCCCCACACCGGCACAGAGAACAACAAGCAGAAACTACTAGGACTGACTGCCAAGAAGCACAATGAGGATATTGCCGCTGAGACAATACTCAGACAGTACAATTATTTTTCATGCGTTACGTTTCAATAATGTAGAAGCAAGCATACAATTTTCAAATATTACGTCAATTTAAAAAAATTCCTTTATCTGAACACTAACAAAACTGTTTGGGTTTTCACATCAAAACTGTAAACCTCTTGACTTTTCACCACTTCAGGAACTCCTAATTGACCACTACTTGAAAACCAAGCAGATTATTCTTTTTCTGTCACCAGTTGAGGAAAAACAAATACAACAGACAGGTAAGTATACAATTCTTGGTTTTCTGACCTTTGCATCTTCTCTTGAGGGACACAAGAATGGTACCAAATGTACTTTCACTGGAATTTGGAGGACTGGGCATTTCTCACAATCAGTCTCTGTCTTAACAATACATACACCTACAGTGCTAAGTACCTTGTGATTTCTGTCCGTTGAGGGCAATGAAAACGTTCCCCCTCCTTTCCCAATCTCTCAAGATTTTACAGCTGACTTCTCCTTGTAGTATGAAAACATCCATGCTTCTTGAATACAGTTTAAAAAGGCTCTCATAACTTCATGAGCATGCATCCAGCCACCCACTTGAAGTATTCTGTGTGCAAGTTTCTGCAATATCTGCCTGGAGAATTCAATACTGCGGTTTGCGCTATATATAGCAATTAAGTTCTGTGTGGACATGTCCACTGACAACTGAGCTCTTTTTTTCTTTCCTTTTTTTTTTAATACGGGTTTGATGACTACGGTTAACTGAGATTTTTGAGTAATGGTTGGCTGTGATTCCTTCCTTTTGTTTTTTTTTTTTTTTTTTTTTTTTGTTTTTTTTTTTTAATATCTACTGCTTCACTCCCTTACCTTCACTGAAAAAGGTGTATGAGAAAAGAAAAAGGAGCTCTTTCAGTGCAATTTGGAAATGGTCAGCTCCATTAGCTTAACTGAAATAGCTCAACTATTTTTCCTCTTGCAAACTAAAAAAGTGTCAGATCCCCTGCTCAGAGCCTCTGCCTTGGGGTGCTTGGTAATGCTCTCTATAGGTTATATGCAGAAAGGTGCTTTCTGGTGGAGATGGGCCTCAGCCCACAGAAAGACAAGTTCAAGATGGTGCATTGCTTCCATCTGCACTGAGAGCACACGAGAGGAACCCAACACAGGAAGTTGAGCAACCAGAGAAAACCAGAATGGAAATACTACAGCATAGAAATAAATGCTGTATTAACAAAACACATTACATAAATGTAGTAACATCTACTGCTACCATCCATTTTTAACAGAATGTAGCTAAATTATGAAAAGTGCAGGTTTTGGTGTTTTGGTTTGGTTTTTTGGTAGTTTTTTGTTGTTTTTTTTTTTACAAGAAATTGCTTTCAGCTCTACAGAATGTGCCTTTCAATGAATATATTTTTAAAATCAGCTCGAACTCATTATTTCACCTCATTCCACCCCAGAAAAACTGACATGGGAAAAGGCTTCTGACAATAAAAGGTTCCCAAAATCTGCGGACCAACAGCTGGCAAGATTTGATGGCTGAGATACAAATTAGACAGGAGTTCAGACTAGAAAATATTTATTATTAACAGCAAAACCAAATCATACTAATTCATTCAAGGATAAGGTAGGTTTTCTCTCATGTAGTCTCAGCTAGAAACAAATATATTTCTCCATGACAGCATATGAGTCAATCAAGGTAGAGGATTAAGGAAGAAATCATTTAGTGAAATTTCATGGTCTCTAGTAACCAGGGAGGGCAGCACAGTGTAACACTCCATCTAGCCATAACAGCAATGCTGTGTGAACTCAGCAAGATTTGATAAGTTGCCTGTGGTTTTCCTTGAAACAGAAAGTTGCTGTTGTGTTTAATGCAAGTAGGACCTCTACCTTTAGTTCAGGATACAGCAAATTACCATACGTGATGACAAATACGTGGGTCTCTTCTCCTAGACCTCTCTGAAGAGGAAATTAACATTTCCAGTAAGTCAGAAAAATCTCATGTCTCGTTTATGTTCAGTAGTTGTCTTCTAACTGCCAGTGCCTTGCAGACACTGCTGTGCATTTGGAAAGCCAATTAGCATGAGGAAACAAGAGACTGTATCTTGCAGACCCTGAAATTCTGGGGTTTCACATGCCTCCAAGAGACCTCACTGAAGAGGGAAGATGCTACCCATTACAACTAGCTTCACATGTGAAAACTGAAACAGGGACAGTTGCTCTTTATAAATTTGAGAATAAATAATAAGCTAATTTAATGCTGCATCATCCACTCTAGCCAAATCTTACTAACATGTCAAACAGCAGTAAGTCAGTGGAAATTCTGAACAGTAAACAGTGATGAAGGTAAACACTGATGAACAGTAAACATAGAGGACTGACCTCTTGCTTTAACCACTCAGAATTTAGTACACAGTAAAGCAGGGTCATGCTCCAGATTTTAGTATTATTAAACATCTATAATATCAGTGGATGATACGAGGTACGGAAGAGAAACTAAAGAAAGTTAGCTTTTCTACTAAGAGTTTTTAAGTGTTCTAGTGATAATTTTTGTCAGTATCAGGCAGAACCATGAAAAAATCCCTGTTTAACTGAGCCAGAGCACAAATATTCCTGGAAAACTATAACGGCTGTCAAGAGATAACACTATTTGAGGAGGCAGAAACTGCAGCCGACCAAATAAAACAAAAGTGAAAGAAGAAGCAGCAGCAGCTGGAATTAATCTGATTTACAATAAAATAATTAAATACACTGATATGAAATAAAAAGCAACTTCAGGACAATTGATGCGTGCTCCTTTTTATAATGAGGTTGATGCAATAAAACAGATTTAACTGAAGGACTGTGAAAATCAAAGAGCTTAAAGTTTTACTTGGTGAGGTAAAAGATAAAAAAAAAACCCTTGTGCTAATAAAATGGCAATCACTGAATATAGGATATTAAGGAATATTTAAACCAATGACAGTTATTTGTTCAACATAAACCTGACCTGTTCAATTCCAACTAAAGTGCAGGTTTGCTACTAGTGCCAGTAATAACAAATGACAGCTCTAAAACATGGAAGACAATGAATACACAATCTAAATAGAGAAAAAGCAAAATTTAGGTATATAGGTAATTTGCAGCAGAAACAATATGTAATATTCTAACAGAAACCTAATTCTGAGCAGAAATGCTACACTATCTCAAATAACCCCCAATGTGGTTAGCATTGAATATTAAAGTCTGTGATAAAAGAGGAAACATGTCAGGACTTGGGTCTATTGCTAACTCTTAAGAGAAAAGTTCAACACACTAAATTCCAAAACAGAAACCTATGTTTCAACTTCTCCTTGTTATAGATTTTCCCTAAAATGAACTGCAAAGTAGGTGCACATATAGAACTGAAGGGAAAGGCTCAGAAAGAGCATACAGCGCAATCATTTTAATCTGAAATTTTTAACACATATAGCAAATCCTGTCCCGTCCCAAGAACTCCTACACACACACATATTGATGTTATATTGTACATCAATATGAAAAGTTAAAGTCAGACTCAATCTTTGTAAATAGATGGCAGATGCTTTACAATTGCTACCAACTGAAAGATCTTCCCGCAGCATAAAATTAGTGGCCTGTACCATGTTTAAACATTTTGAATTTTCCACAAAAACATTAACTCAATCCAAAAATATCAACAATATGGACTTCAGCGTGTTGTACTGAAGCACAAGATAATACAAGGTCACTTAAATGGGGGAGAAAAGTCAAGTTTAGAAGAACACATTGCTATGCTTTGCTTTTGGCAAGGAGACTCCCATCTTCGTCTTTCAAACACATGGTTGTCATGACTCTCTCATCTTGATCTGCAGTACTTCACAGTTCACAGGACTATTTCTTAAAACCCTTAGCAAATCATCCTTAATATGCGATTTATGAGTTATTTAGATTTTTACAAATTGCCTGTCCTAGGTTCTTAAAAACCCACATTTTCTAAGCTGCAAGTTAATAACGTGATAATACTAACATTGTGTAAGCCATTTACCTTGAGTGAAGAGGGTATCCTTCTGAGAAGAGATCAGCCAAGTCCTGGAATTAACTGTCCTTTCTGCTGTGCAATTACTTTCCCAAAACTACAGGGAAAATAGGCAGGGCATGCAACACATCAAGACAAAGAGGCCTCATAGTGAATATTCAACAGCAGCATAGCAAAAGAAGAGAGATGATCTGTAAAATAATCTGGTCATAAAGTCTTATATGGCTTTCAAAATCAGAAAGCCAACCACAAGCCAACAGACACCCAAAGCAACGGGGAGAGAACTGACGTTTGGAGGCTCTGTGCCTCCAAACTGCACCTCCCTCTGAGAGGCAGGACGCCCCACAGGGCCACCTTCAGGACCAAGTGCACAGCCAATATCATTGTCCAAGTGGAATCCAGCCAGCCTTAATTGCTGAGCAACATTTCAAGACCATCTTGCGGATTTGTTCTAGGACATGCATTTTTATCAGCTGATTTAGATATGACACTGCAGTGCTAACTCTGACTGCTAAGGCTGTCTATGGCCCTGGACATTGAAGGTTGATTTTCTCTTTAATGCATGTGCTGGGAGTTGTGGATTTGGAATGCTGTTGTTTTGGAACATCTACCCAGACATTCTGATATCTACTCAGATTTTGGAAATTCCTTCTAACTTAGCTCAGCAGAGACAAGGTTCAGGGACAGTCACTTACTCTCCCAGACAACAGCTTACCAGGGGAGGTTACAATAAAATTTAAGTGAACAAAAGCCATTGATTAATATTAAAAGGAGTTTTGTTCTCAAACTGGAGTTTATAAGCATGTTTGCCACTGCAAGTGTTTGTTGATGTTACTGTTCAAACAAAAATAAGGTATTAGGGGGCAGCTGAAGGATGCTATTTTTCTTGAAAGGCCTTTGAAAAAAAGCAACAAATCCCTTTTTCATTCTTTTACTCTTACATGGGAGTGGGTGCAACAGAGTGATGACCATCCAGAAATGTAAGCCCTTCCAGATCAGTAGGTAGATACATCTAAAGTAAAAGAAATTTCAAAAAGCATGGAAAGAAGCCAATAAAGGATGGCAAATCTATGTCCCTATTAGCAAAGAGAGATGCAATTTCTTAAATTACCTGCTGCCTGGAGACTCTGGATTTAACACAATTCTGAATATGCTAGCTGTCCATACTATGTATAGGCATATACTAATTGGCACTGAGAAGGGGTATACCGGAGAACACTTTTTGAGAGAAGCAACAGGGGAGAGCCACAAGTAATGACTGATACACTGGGGACTAAGTAAGAGGATCACTTAAAATGCCTCAACTTTAGAAAACCAGGCCATACAAGAGAGATTACAGCTCCTGGATGCAATGTTGCTCTTCTCTATTAAACCAGGGTTTAAAAAAAACCCTTCTGTGATGGCAATATTATTTTATGAGTTCAAATATTTCATAATACAAGAGGGAAAAACAGCAAAGGGAATATTGAGACAGTTATACCCCTACATAATACTGACACTAATATTTGTATTTACAATGGAGATTACTGAAAAGGATAAGGAGAAAGAAGAGGACGTGATAAAGTACCTATTTAGGTTTTAAGTACTTAGGAAGCCTCCATGACACAGGGTCCCTGCAATCTTTAATACGTCTCACTCACTTAATATCTATGCTATAATGTAAGTTCGTATAGAGGAATTATCTTTATTAATATTTAGCCTGCAGTACCTCAGCCATTGTCAGAATTGGACCATTGGGCAGATAAGAAAAATCAGAGCAGCAAGGTCCTTAGACTTCATAGCTGTGAAAAGTGCTAGATGAAAGTATCAAGTAAATACATAGAACAAGCAAAATGATGCCTAAAGAATAATGGAAGAGAACCAAGATGGAAGGCAACATGAAGGGAAATACTTCCAAGAAGATGGCTCCTTTTAACCAGACAACTTACAAGGGCCTTAAAGTACAATCCTCTAAACCAACTGTATTAAGACATGTACAAGTAATTTTTCTTTGATCAATTTTCTCAAAAATCTCTTACTTGGGCATAGCACTGCTTCCCTTTTCCATCACAATTTCCTTTCCAGTAACATCTCCCCAGTCTTTCTAACCAGACGTGACTTCAGCTGTAAAACTGCACTTCATCCAATAGCGCAGTAGAAAACCAAAGTTATCCAGGAGTCTGTTACCCCCCAAGGGAGTTGTAAAATCTGCACAAGAACCCTCTTGCCTCTACTGTCAGTACTAGAAAGTCTGGGCCCATCCCAAATAGTTAAAGGCTTTTTTTTGGATATAGCTGAATATAATTCTGACCTAATATTTGGACTTGGATTAAAAGCCAAGCACTTCAATTTTATGCTAATGTCATGGATTTTGGATTTCAATGCCTCTGCTGAAGACCATCCCTTAAACTCTTTCAGAGGCCAAAACTGATACTGAGAAACCCAATTACTGAAGTAGCATAATTCAGCTTGTATACCAGCTCTTCAAAATCTGTGCTGGTTGCATACTGATTTCAAAGTACAGTTGAAGATGTTCACAATGAAGTATAAAGTCCTAACTGTCTTGCATCATGGCTATTCTTGCTTTCCATAATTTTGTTTCTACCTATATGTGTATGTATATATATGTGTGTGTGCAATATGTGTGTATATATATCTTATCTTGAATAATACAAACCTAAATTAGTAAAATAAATACTAGAAATAGTAAGCAGAGAAGAGGGTTTTTTTGCTTTACATACTTGGATGACAAATAGGGCCTACAATAAACCCTAGGAAACATACTAAAAGAAAAATCAGTTTCTTTCAAAGCATATAGCTGGCATTTCAATTATCAGTAAATGGATAATAGTGAGCATTAGTAATTATCTGGAAGTCAAGTGATCTGTTACCCTGTAGTAACCCTACAACAATTTTGATGTTATGAAATTCTAATTCCCTGATTCAAAAGCCAGTATTCCCCCCACCTCTGATTATTCTTTCTAACCTTCTCATATTCATTCTTTATTTTAAAAATGTTTATTACTTTGAAAACTGCATTTGCACTTGTCAGAGGAAGCTGGGTATCAACACTTGAAACCAGCTCCTTGGAGATACCAAAGTTTCAATGCTGTCACACACTCATACACATAAAGGTTATATCAGATTTCATACGACAAATACTTCTTCTCTAAGGAGAGCTCTGAAGGTATGACTTCTATTCTCAGGGGGGAAAGGAACGGACAGGATTTCTATAACCCCACGGTCTGCATGCTGTGCATGTCATGTAGCAATAAATAATTCATATTTTGACCTTATGGGACACCTTTTACTCATGGATTTCAAAGAGCTTTTGCAAAGGTGGATATATGTTTTATTATCAGAGACATAAAATGACCTATTCAAGGTCATTCAGTAAGCCAGCTGTATATAAGTGGGTAATACCAGGCATGCTACCTTTTTAACTCAGGTTTCAATTTACAGACAGATACTGCCTTGAACTTCAACAAGACAGATGAGAAAGCACAATGGATGTTAGCTCTTTTTCAAATACAAAGTCTAAACATATTCATGAAGAGGAAAAAAAAATAAATAACTAATTCTAGGAATGTGGTACCAGGACAGTACAGAAACGCTCCATAATCAACTTCTGCAAACATCCTGGAGAGGGTACTGGCTCCATGGGCAGAGCTGTCAGGATCTGCTAAACAGGGATCAAATCCGTCCTCTTTGACACTGAGAATTTCCTGGAGACCACATCAGATACCAGACTGAGCCTGAAGAAAGTTGTAGCAGTTGTAGTATACTACTACACGAATTGCACAGAGAGGTTCTTCAGCAGATTATTTTCTAATATTGATTTTATGGTACCTTGTAGACACTTCAACCAGAAAATTATTCATTTTAGAAAGAGTGATTCTACTTACAGCAACTTAACCAGAATAAGATACACTATTAGGACTAAATCTATATGAACCAGAACTGAGCCACATCAAAAATTCTAGGCAATCTCAGATACTCTTTCATAATTCCACAAGCTAAGAAGTGGCTGAAAAATACTTTA
Organism: Pezoporus occidentalis; assembly: GCF_034315485.1. NCBI lineage: Eukaryota > Metazoa > Chordata > Aves > Psittaciformes > Psittacidae > Pezoporus > Pezoporus occidentalis. The sequence goes on along the minus strand of NW_026915724.1, from coordinate 3,290,203 downwards.
ATAAAACACAAACGTGCAAAAATTTTGTATGGAAAACCATTTAATTGCAACCCGAAACTGATACATAAATGTGAGAGTATTTATGAGAATGCACCACAGTGGGAAGACAGTTTGCTAGTTAACACCACAGTAATAATGCTTCGGATTAAAGAGTTAATCTTGCAGTTCTCTGAACTGTCTTACCTAATGTTAAATCCAAGGCTCCATTCATGTCCTTAACTATAAAGATTATATGTAAAAGCTTTCTTGGAGTAAGATCAGAATGTTCTTTACTTTCCAGATGGAGTCTTTATGTTGTCTCAGACTGCTGAGAATTTACAAGCATACAGCACATAAAATAATCTGTTCAACTGCCCTGTGAAGTGTAGCAGTAGTAGGAACCAAGGTCCTTCTGTGTTAGCCAAGAAAGATAACAAAGAAATAAACCTTGGGTTGCTTCTTTGCTTTGCTTTGTTTCTTTTTCCTTTTCCCCAAAGAAAGAACATACCATAATCTGCCACAGGAGCTTACTCTGTTCGAATAACATGATGCTTAAACAAACCAAAGATTTATATTTTAAAAGGGAAAAAAAATATCACTACTGTTATCACCACTGGGTTACAACAATTGGTAGTAAAACACTGTTTCATAAAAGGTCAGCACTTCAAAGCTAGATTTAACTAACACCACCACTGGAATGTTTCCTTTACAAAAACCCAAGGTTTTAATTAAAAAAAAAAAAAAATCCACAAACCACAACACTCCTTATTGTGCATGTACTAAAATGAGATAAACCCAAAACCTGGCTATTGACAAACCAAAGTATCACTGTGGAAAAAAGACTCAACACCAAACAACAAGATTTTTGTCTACGCTTTTGGAAGGAAATGGAATTAAAAGACATACAGCAATGCACTGAGAAGACAGATTTGCCAGAATTTTCCTGGGATTAACTAGAAGGGAATAATTTTAAATCCTTTTCTTCTTCCAAGCCTCTCCAAGCTGAATTTACGCTATTTAGGTAACAAACACAAAGTAGGCAGGGAGGCATGTGCTATTTTCCAATCAAGTCAACCACAGTAAAGCAGTCTAGTTTAGAGAATTTTTTAAGATTTCAAAAATAAAAAAATCATTTGGAAGACCAAATTGAATCTATTCCTCTGCACAAATGGTGTCCTTCAGCCAGTAAAATGAAATGTGCATATGTCATCAAAAAAATTCCAATGCAGGATTCACAAGAAGCTGTCAAAAGTCTTGATTTTTATGCCATACTGCAAAAATATTTTAATGTAATGGAGAGATAAGTAATGTTTCTTGGTGGAGTTAAGTCTCTGATATCCCTACAGCTGATGTGTAAACAGGAATATCAGCAGCAAGGGCTGGGATGAACACAACCCCCCTTGCAGAAGGAGCTGGACAATCACAGTTACAACACACAGCACAGGTTTCACTACCATTTGCCCCATACCTTCCCTGTATTTAAGCTCCTTACCTATTTATTTATGGTTTTTTGCTACTATTACTTTCACCACCTGTGCTTAAGCAGAAATTATTATAAGCTTATTAGCTGTAAGTGGTCACGTCTACAAACACGGGAAGGGCTGGTGCTTGGTGCCAATCAGCTTTCACTAATCTGCACCCTACCAGTGCTCCCGCTGCTCCTTGGGATTGACTGTCAGGAGGTCAAAACCTCCCCTGCATCAACGGGGGACACAAAAATCACGTTCATGCCTCCCTCTCTTCAGTTAAAAGCAGATATCAATCCAATTCCTGTGTCTACAGAAAATGAATGTGCCTGGTTGCTGTCCTCTCCCCGCTTGCCCCAAGGTATTTGTTATGTCATGTACATTGTGCAAAGTACAATGGCTTAGCTGGGTACACATTTGAAGAGAAAATCTCTCTCAGAAGATCACACACCTCGGGAGCAGTGATCTTCAAAAGATCCTAACTCCTACAGAGTTCCCAACTCCTTTGCAAATGAAGCAAGCCAGATTCAACACTTTCTTGTAATAAATATTTCACCTTAATTTTGGTACTCTGTGGTGTAAATCTGCACCTTGTCTACTCTTCCAGTAGCAACTTAAATATCAGGGAAAACCGTTATTTTATCTAGATCAGCATGAGAAAATTATTACTTTTACCGTCCAGTTACACAGCCAGCACTTAAGAGTTTGCTGAGCAGCATGCAAATAACTGTGTTATAGTATAACTCTAATCTATGTATTAATTTATTTTTAATGATTATGCAATGGTTTAATGACAAGTTAAGAACTTCTCAACATCCAGAACATTCCTGTGACAATAATTCACTTGTAGCAAGCTGAATATTACTGGTATAGAGGTGATGGTTCACTCTTGCCACACTAATTTCAAACTCAAATTAGACCAGATAAGTATTGCCACAGGTGAGCAGTGATTTGATCTAGGGAAAGGAAAGATTTCAGCAGGCATTGAAAGTTGTCTTCTGGGAGCAGAAAAAGCACACAATGCTTTACTTACGTCTGTATGTGAAATGCAGTCTAAGAAATGGTAGCTTCTGTCAGTTACTCTTTCAGGGCACATACATAGGAAAACTAATTAGGTATTTAGATAACACTGAAAGGAAACTAAGCTTACATGTATTGCACACAGGCGTTTCACCCACTTACCAGAGGGTAGATAAGAACTTTTTGTGCAACTTATAATGGAAACCTTCGTACTTAGCTTTAAGTGATACTAGAACAGTCATTTTAACTATTTTATTTCCAGCAATGATTAGGAAACACGACAGTGTCTGCTACACTGTGAAAAGAAATAATGATCAGAATTAAAAGAATATGCAGGGACTATAAAGCATGTGTCACTGGTTAAAGTTTTAATATATCTCTCAGTTTGGTTGATGTGTTAAAATGCTTTATGTTTTAAAGACGCATACAGGGTATTTATTGAGTAGCTGTAATTGTTGGAGGCATTTCAGTTACTGGCATATAAAACTAGTTAGTATATTATTTACAAAAGAGCTGTGAAAAGTACATGTCCCACAAATAGATTTCCATTTTAATCAGTGAAACTATGAGAATAATCCCATAATATTTCAATAATGTTTCACTAATATTTCAGTAATAACATTTCAATACCTTTTGTACTTCAATAAGAATTTGGAAGAACATAACTGGATAAAACTGCTATCTTTCTAAAGTATGAAACCAATCTCTTTAATTCCTTTTCCTTTCTACTCCATATATTAAGAACTTTTTTTTTTTTTCCTCTACAGAGTTATTTTTGCTTTTGCATCTCCCAACTACAACAAATCCAGAATACCCTTATGGAGTTGATTACTATCAGGCAGAAAGCCGACAATAACTGCCCCTACTTCCAGGTGGAGTAGTTGACATGCATACAGCCCTAATTCATACGAATCATTAACACAACAGACAACCACCTCACATTAAAGAACTACACTATTACCTTTAGATTAAGATTACTCAATTATGTTTTATCAAGATCTGCCAGGTAACTGCCAACCCACTATCTCTGGAAGGCTGGCTGTAACACCTGCAGCCCGGCCTCAGAAGGGAGCACAGGGCAGCACCAGGACTCATGAGCCTCCTCTGAAAAGCTGGGGCTTCAACAGGTCCAGGCAAATTTTGACTGTGGCTCAAACCTGGATATCTGCAGGCTGATCATCAGCAAAAAGAGGGGGCTGCATGGGTTGCATTTTAAAATTACTTGAAGTTTGGGGTTTTGGTAGGTTTTCTTATTTTGTGTGAGGGGGATTGGAAAACTGTAGAAGGAATTACTCTAGCACAGGGTGTGTTGTTTGGCATCTGAGAAGAGTAGTTTTCATTTCACTGTATTTTAACAACCAGGAAGGTTTCAAAATCTTGTGTGACCGGATTAAACTCCTGTGGAAGCAGTCACTGAGCTGTTTAAGTGCCTTTAAGCTTTCATCAGCAGCTCTTTACTGCAGGTATGGGCATGGCTAAAATGAATACAATTTGTCTCCAAAAAGAAATGGAATTAAACCCAGCAGACTATGTACAGTGCAAGCTTCAGCATGATTTAGAGAAAAAAAAAAACAAACCAACCAACCACACTTTATTTTATCAGTATTTGAAAATGCTCTCTGCCTCCGAAAAACATTTTTCAGTATCTTATTTGGCTTATTACCATATGCTTGCAATTTCTACTCTCGGTAGAAGCCAGTCTGGAAAACCAAAGGAAAATTTTTGTGAACCACAGATATAATAAAATAACCTCCTCCATGAAATGGTCTAAAAGCTTGGATTGCTTCTGCTCCACCTCCCCACATCTGGCACACGCATCAGATTACAGGCCAGAAGGCAAAGCGAAGAGACAGAAAGGGAGATAGTGGCTGGATCACAACTAGAAGGAAGCATGCCTTCTATAATTCAGGCTTTTTTCTCCAGATGCCAACACGTCAAAGTGTGATAAATAAAACTCAACATGGGTGAAGTCCACATGCATGCACAGCCACACAAACACCCGAAAGGCAGTGAATTACATGAAATGTGCTTGGATGACTTTGAAACTATCACTCTGTGCCAAAACTGCAACTGGGCTTCTGATTTTGTTAACTGACAAAGTTCACAGGAAAACAGCAATCATTCATCTTTTATTCACAAGACTCTTTCACTTTTTCTGATTTGTCAAGTATTTCACAGGTACAAACAAAACTGAAAGCCCCTGAATTGTCTAAATGCCACAGTATTATCAAATAAATAGTTTACTGATTGGTCTTTTTTGTTATTAAATTTTGCAAACTCAGAACTTGACTAGAAAAATGCATGCGTCTACATAAGGATGTAAGGAGCTTGTTGGGAGCATCATTTCCCAGACCTCTCTCTGAAGCCATATTCTCCTTGTCCCTTCAGTTGCACATCAGCAGCACAACAGCATAAAACTTTCACGGAATCTTTCAAGCTCAGCAATAAATCTGCTGCAGTCTGAATTACGAAAATTATTCAGACCATTTAAAACATTTTTCTTTTTTTGTTCCAAATGGACTTGGCATGCTGCTCAGGAACTCAACAAGTCAAACACAAGCAACAAAAGTGGAATTCTTCTTGCTAAGCTAATTGATGGTCCTACAAAAACGAAACGGGCAACTGCATATTCAAAACTTTCAAAGACACGCTGTATTACAGTTACGGAGCTCCTTCCTCTCGGTGCCTGGTGTAATATGATCATAATTGCTGTGAAAGGGCGAGAGACCAACTATATGTTAAATCCTGCCATCTGTAGGTGCTTTACACAGCTCCATTTGCTGCTGTCGGGTCAAAAGTTTACCCTATTTTTGCTTGTTCATAACCAATCACACAAGTCTCTGCTACGTGTAATCTTTGACCCACTCTCAAAGCAATTTTTCTATTACACAGTCATATGATTACATTGAAAAAAAACCCACACATTTTATTAAGAATACTGTTCTTGTTGGTTAGCTTATAATTATTATTATTTCCATATTCAGTAAGCATACTGAGCCAACCTTGTTCTTCCTAGTTAACTCCCTTGGAGCACAACTGTAGTGCTATGAATTCTCGCCACAAAATGCTCCAGCATTTCTAGCTAGTTGCAATCCAGAACCACAAAAACAGGTCTGGAAAGCATTCACTGTACCTGTCATTTTAAAAAGGGGGAAGCAACTGCTCAGTTCGTCCTGATAGCAAGAGAAGATGTTCTGTAAACATTTAAATTAATGTTCACAGTGAAAACAAAAGTTGCCTCTGAAAATTAGGATTGTCATAAGAATATTCCTACATATTTACTTTTAAAATTAAATATGCAAAAATATATTACATGGAAACATTTATGCTACTGATATTATGATTATTAAAATATCGAAGGAACAAGTAGTCCCATGAACAACAGAATTAATTAAGACTCATCTCCCACAGATTTATACCCTCTGGTTGGTTGACTTTGGTGCTTAGAAAGGTGAAAGCTTTGAACAAAACTTTTCCCACAGTTGGAACATTTGTTTAAAGTATTTCTTTTCCCATCACTAGGATTCCCAGGCAACTAGTAAGATTATTTTATACTGTAACCTTTTCCTCTGTCAGGGCACCTTTAGGTGCTTCCACCTCATACACTCATACACTCATGTACTCAGCTACTTATTTTCACAGAACTTGTGGGATCTGAATTATGAGACCCCCACTATGCCAAAAAACATGATCGAACCCACCAACATGTTCAAAAGCTACTAAGAAGAGATGAAGGGGCATGTGTGCATGTGCACAAGTGCAGGGTCCAACCTCATGAGCCTTGCTTCCTTAGGAAATTAGGCTAACAATAAAGGAGACTATTTGACCTTATTATAATTTCACAGAAGGCTAATTTACATGAACCAAAGTAACCAGCTGGCTATACTAACAGAACACCTGAAAGTATTATCACAATATTTAAATCCATCTCGTAGATTTTGCTAGACAGTTTTCAAAGGAAAACAGACACACAGGCCCTGCAGCATCTGTAAAGAAAGAGGCTAAACACACACACACACACACACATACACACACTGCTTTCACAACTAGTTCCACTTTATTCACTCAAGCATTTTAATATATAGCATACAGATACAGGTCCGAGTCATGAAGCCAAACGGCAACTACATCATTCCCAGTGACTGTTTTCAGTCACTGTAAATTCCATTCTATAAACAATCACTCCCCAGGCTGCTTCCCAGCCCGACCTTGCACCCAAACACTCCCTGGCTTACTCAAGACCCAGGTGCACTATCAGCAATTATTCTTCTTCTTCTTTAATTATCCACATAGCAGGAACAGGACACCTTGCAGTTCCCACAGGCCCCATTTATCTTCTAATAGGAGATATACAGAGATACTTTTCTATAGACATGTATTTCACTGTAATCAATGAAATGTGATAATAATTTTTTTTAATCCAGCATTTATGCAAGTGTGTTCTGTCTCCAAGAATATAAACACAAGTCATCACTCACATGAAAAGTTGCTCCATTTCATGTTTGACTCTTAAATGGTAAATTCTTTATAAATGTAACAGAGAACAAAAGCAAGTTCATGCCACTGAGAACAGTTAAGTAATATATATACCAGAAAATAATCAAATAACAGCATTTATAAACAGGTAATAAAATTTGTTCACATACAAAATTCAAACAGTTACAAAATCAAATAATATACTAAAAAATAGAATAAAAACTATGCCAAGGAAATAAAATACAGATTCAAAGGTCAAAATTGTCCATATCATCTCACCTCTTGTACAACAAAGAACATAGGATTTTACTTATCAGCTCCTAAAGCAAGTCTGATACTCTGGCATCCACCAGCAAAGTTTATTGCATTTATGAACTATTACCCACTCCACTCAGCTTATCAGCAACAAAATGGGTGAAGAAAAGTGAAAAAGACTGGTGTAAAAGAAGAAACAGAGAAAAGAAGGCAACAGAACTGATCCTCAAGAACACAAACAGGAAGGCTGAAGGTACACAAAGGTACCTACGTGTCTGAACACGGGAATTTTTCACCTTGGCAGAAAAGTTTCATCAGGAGCAGACCTCAAACAACTGCAAGAGACAGTAAGGCTGAATGAGTGAAGCTGAGAACTCAGGAAACCTGACTCAAACCCCAAGGTGATCCAGTAGCATGGAAACGTTATAAGGGCATTTGCTACTTTGCCTAACTTTGTCCAAGAAATCTGGAAAGGGGCTTTTTACAAGGGCATGTAGTGACAGGACAAAGAGGAATGGCTTTAAACTGAAAGAAGGTAGATTTAGATTACATATAAGGAAAAATTCTTTACTATGAGGGTGAAGACACTGGAAGAGGTTGCCTCAAGAAGTTGTGGCAGCCCCCTCCCTGGTAGTGTTCAAGGCCAGTGTTGTGGTTTAAGCTGGTAACTCAGAATCATGCAGCCGCTTGCTCACTCCCCCCCTCTTCTTCCCTCCCCACTCCCCCCGCTCCCAGACGGATGGGGAGGAGAATCAAAAGAATGTAAATACCACAGGTTGAGATAAGAACAGTCTGGTAACTAAGGTACAATACAAAACTACTACTGCTACCACCAATAATAATGATGATGATAATAATAATAATTAATAATAATAATGAAAATAACAAGGGGAGAGAATATAAAACTAAATGGGGAAAGGGAAAAAAAAAAAAGCCACCAATAAACACAAGTGATGCATAATACGATTGCTCACCACACGCCGACTGATATCCAGCTTGACCCGAGCAGTGATCTGCCCTTCTGGGTAACTCCCCCCAGTTTATATAGTGGGCATGACGTGCTGTGGTGTGGAATACCTCTTTGGCTAGTTTGGGTCAGGTGTCCTGTCTCTGCTTCCTCCCAGCTTCTTGTGCCCCTCCTCACTGGCAGAGCATGAGACTGAAAAGTCCTTGATTGGAGTAAGCGCCGCTGAACAACAACTAAAAACATTGGTGTGTTATCAGTGTTGTTCCCAGACTAAAGTTGAAAACACAGCACTGCACCAGCTACTAAGAAGGAGAAAAATAACTGCTATTGCTGAACCCAGGACAGCCAGGTTGGACGGGGCTTTGAGCAACCTGTTCTAGCGGAAAGTGTCCCTGCCAATGGCAGGGGAGTTGGAACCAGATGGTCTTTAAGGTCCCTTCCAACCCAAACCACTGTTATTCTCTGATCTCTTCACATTTTTCCCAGTGAAAAGAAGTGATTTTAGAAAGTTTACAAATAGTTGTGAATTTATACTATTCTTTATATTAATGTAGTGATTTGGAGAGTTCAACACTGATCTTTGCAACTGGTTAGCTGACTCACGTGGGCCCCACTCCTGATAAGGAGAAACAATCTGTCCCTAGCAAACAGATCCGTTATGCTACAGCCAGAAACCTTACAGGATATCCAATGAGGCTCAAGGGAATTTGCAAGTACCTTGATCTCATGTAGGTCCACAGAGAGATTATATGAGGGAATTGCGATGCAGGAGAATTGGTTTCATTCAGTTTTAAGAACAATTCTGCTGTACATGCTAGAGGCCAGGCTAATTGCAGTAACTCTTTACAGCAATGCATATATTCCTCTATTCAACTGTATTTGAATTAAGTCATCCAGATTATTTGTATAAATACACATACATAAAAGTAATAAGATTTTTCTATCATCAACTGAAAGAGAAATACAGTAAATCGAGATCTTAAAGCTAGCACCCTCTTCATGCACAATTTTTCTATTATTTCATTTTCACCCAAACCGTCTTCATTATCACAAGAGCTTAACAGTTTCCTAAGTGTGAAAATGCTTAAAACAGTGAAATTGAAAAAATACAAAAGCTAAAAATCATAAATCATCCAAAAATTTACATCTTATTTAACCTTATGATGATAAAAATACACAACCAAGTGTGGCGATAACTGTTAGAGGCACTTGTTTTGGATGACCTGTATAGATAAAAAGGTATTCATGTAATGAGTATGCATATTAACTCACATAATAAAAACTTTATAGACTATCACTGCAAGCCAATGAAGAGTACATGCACATTTTTATTGTTTCATTATCTTTTTTGGTATACACACATACATAGAGAGAAAGACACACACACACACACACACACACACACACACACACAGAGAGAGCTTTCCCGCTTCCCATGCTTTTTTTAGGTTTAATAGTTACAGTCTCAAACTAATTTCAAAATTCTTCTAAAAGGCAATATAAAACTATAATATCAAAATCCACTTAAAAAGTAGTATTTGACTTCTCAAATGGCAATTAGAAGTTTGAATCTGTATTACTTCATATGCAAATAAGATGCTTTTTATATGGCATGGTAGCTTGTAATTTATAAGAGCATTTTAAATGATTTTAAAGGATGTGGTTTTCTCTTAAAAGAGGTCACTTACTACAAGGGGTTTGCAATCATATTTGTGTGGTTGGATGCAGAACCTCCCACCAGCTAATTCTCACAGACTCACTTCCTAGTCTTCAGGATAGTCACCAACCTGACCAGACTGCACATGCCACAAGTAGCTATCCTAGAAATACTATCAAGAAGTCATCATGGAAGTAAGACTGGACTACGAGACAAGGAAGGCTTTTCTACCTGGCCCCTTCCACCCCACCTTCTTCCACTACCCTGGAGGCAGCCCCTTAAATTGGATTGTGGCAAGCCCCCAATACAGTCCAGTTGCTGAGCAGCACTGGCTGCTGCAAAGCTGCCCTCCTCCTCCTTTCATAAAAAAGCAGAGCAGATGGAAATTTCCTGTAGGCTGGTCTTGGCCCACAGACCACTGTTTGGACCATACTCCTCCATGAATAAGAGCAATCTATTCATTGCATCGAACTGACTGGCCCTACTGTCCTCTTTTACAACACAACCCCATCCAGTCCCTTAACTCAGTGATAAAACAGTGCAATGTGAGCACATTTCATTGCCTGTGCTTGGGCTAGGAACTAAGCCATGGAGGAAAATATGGCCATGTCACGCTAAGCAAAGAAACACATGAGTAACTCTGGCAAGCACCTAAGATAAGTCTTTTCTGAATGACTGAAGGCAATGTTATATTGATGTTTTAATAAATTATTATCCACACACAGAGACAGAGTATGCAGAAGCAGCAGCAGAAGCTGTGCAACCAACCTCTTCAGAGTGGAAGCTCTATGTTCTCTTAAAACACTGGAAGACATGGATAGGAAAGAATCCTTCACACAGTTAAAAATGTTACAAACCTTGGTGTGTCCAAAAATTTCCAAATTTTATTTAGGGTGAACCTCCTCAGTATATCAAACCACCATTGTTTTTTTACAGGACACAAAGGAGTTCTCACTTCCATTAGTCTTCCCTTGTCTCCCCTGCTAAATTACAGCTAAAAGCACTAGAGAGCTTGAAGTAGAACTCTGTCCTGATTTCTGTTCCCTTCATAATCACTGTCAGATGTATCTTGTTTTTTCTAGAGCAGCTGTTCAGACTGCTTTTGCTTTTAAAACTCAGAAAGATGAGTTAAGGTTCTGGTCATCAGTGTAGCTCTTCTGGTTGTTCCAGTGACAACAAAGCAGGTTAGCCAGCTTTTCCTGAAGACAGAAAAACTTTGGGTAACACAGGATGAAACAGTCCCTTTAAGGTTTATTAACTTTATTGCATAAAGTCAAAAGATAGTAACTATGAATGTATGATATTTCATAACATCTTAAGTAAGTATTCTCCACTATTTATTTGTTAGTTTAAACAGAAAGCTAGGAAAGGGAAGGGAAATGTTTCATATTATGTATAGGACAGAGTAAGGTCTTTGCAAAATGCTGTGCTACCTCTCACATGAAAAAAAGCCTCTCTCCAAGGATCTGACACAAGAAAACACCCACCATCGATAACCATATGCAGCAGGTGCTGCAGCTTCAGTAACCAAGCAGAGCTTCCCTGGAGAAACTCCCCTGGGAGATCTCCTTTTCTATGGAAAGGCTCCTCACCGGCTCTTCATAGCAAGCAGAGTATGTGGGGAATATTCAGTAGGTATTCAAGGCCAGGCTGGACAGGGCCTTGAGCAACCTAGTCTAGTGGGAGGAGTGGTTGGAACTAGATGATCTTAAGATGCTTTCCAACCCAGCCCACTTTATGATTCTGTGATTCTATGATTTGCTGCCCAAGTGCCTGCTATCAGCAAAGCCAGAGAAGTGATGACAGGCTTTTTGTGGATGAAATGTATATGTCTCTCCTCAAAGGCCCCAAGCAGCCTAAAACATATTTGAACCAACGTGAGAATGGACAGGAGCGGAAGAGGAATGCTTTCTTATCCTTTGTACTCATGCTTTTCTGCCATAGTAAGTGCATGAGGAGACTCAGAGGCAGGATGGGTGAATTAACTTGGAAAAAAAGCTGTCCAAAAAAGCTGAGCAATCAGTCCTCAAAAAATTAACGATAAAAGACTTTGAATAAAGCCAATTTGCAATGGAATGTAAGAAGGGAAGTCCCTAAAGAGAAGAACTGTCTACCAGCTCTGCAGCAGGTTTTGCTGCCCCATGCAGTTTACCATGGCAAGAAGCCAACTTGGCAAGGCTCGCTCTTCTCCAAGGAGCCTGGCAGTGCGCCAGCCACACTCACAGGTCTTATTGTTGCTGCCAAGTTCGAGGGGCAATCAAAGATCCTGTTTTGTGAATCTGCAGATCTGGTTATGACCCAGAATATGTGTGTTTTAAAATGTTCTTAAGCAAGTCAAGTTCCCTCTGTTTATATGGTGACTGAACAGGCGAAACAGAATACTTAACCCAGCTAGAGAAAATGAGCCACAGATTGTTAATTATATGGCTATTTGCACTTTGACTGGAAGAGGAAGTAAGCTGGTTATAGCTACTTTGGGCTTTACTCCTGCAACTGCATTGAAACCACATTTATGACAGCTGAAACTACGCAATTTTATATAAATGTGGGCACTTCCTGTTTTTGAAACAAGTCCTCGGCTGCTTGCCCTTACTTCATGGTAACACTGCTAGAACCAGAATGCATTAAATGTGCTCAGTTTTGAAGACCAGTCTTAAGATCTTATTTTGCTATTTTTAAACATACAGATAAACCGCATATATTGGACTGCTGCTGTCAAGCACCTCTATTTCTAGGACCTAACCATACTCCTTAGGCGTTAGGAAACACATATGTTTACCATGTGTGAGACTGAAATGCCCAGCTGTCACCCAGGGCATGCTCAGTCCCTGGTGACATGGCCACGGTCACGCTCGGACAGGTTGGCAGGCGCATCACATTCCCCTGAGCAGGAATTACACACATCGTCAGATCTATCTTTTTCCACTCAATATGCAGGATTTCAAGTAATCTGTAATAGCAGGTTTGTTACTTTGCACAGTACAGTATTAATTCTTCATTGTGGCATGTATATGTTCAATTTTATAGACAATGAGGCCAGGGAGTAACACAGTCCTCCTGGCATAAATCGAAGAAAAACATTATTTAACTAGAAATAATTTTGAAAATAACATTTAACAACCCTAATAAGCAGCATAAGTTTCCCGTGCCTTTTCTCTTACTTTGCTACTTATGTTAATTGGATCTCGCACACTAACTTCTGCAATGAGTACAGTTACATAAATCAGCCCTCTGCTTTTCCACTGACAGTCATTTTCCTAAAAGATTACAGCATGAAGACTGATCATATTGTTCAACTGAAAAGCAAATGCATATCCAGTAATTCCTAATGATAAAATGTGATAATTCTTACTTACCAAAAAACCCAACCACATTTAATTTACAATGTATTGCTCCAGATTTAGTTCATGACGCACTGCTTGACCGTCAAGTACCCCCTATAAATGCAGGATATTTACAATCAAGATCACCAAAACCACAGACAAATGACAGCATTTCTGCTACCTTTGTTTTGCTCTCCAAGACCACAACCTCTTATTTCTGACCATTAGATCCCACCCTTTAACTATAAGAACTTGCCAGCTTTGCCGTGCTATCAGGGAGTGAACAATTACAAACCTCTTAGTCTCAAATTAGAAGAACATAAAATATAGATTCAGTTTAAAAGTCCTTATGCAAAAACCTCCAACTAAAAGAAACGCTAAAGCTAAAACTTCAAATTCAATTACATGCGATTTGATTTCTTTCACTTAACTTTCAAAGTAACACAGTATACAGTCTAAGTCATGCCCTTCTTAAAAAAACTTCCCTTGGTTGCCTTCTTCCTGCCTCAAGTCAAGGCACGGTTTTGAAGTGGCAGACAAGCTGATTTGCAACTAGAAGAGGCTGGCCCTTTTCTAGGTCATCTTCAGCACAGACATTTGTCTAATTCTGCAGTCAGCAAGTTCAAAGAGTTAAAAAGCCAGCCAAGTAACCCAAACAAAAATGCAGTTAGCTGACCACTGGTTTGGCTTCTTGAGCCAACTCACCCCAGAGTCACGACTGCAGTGACACTGGCACCAGGGAGAGGGGGCAATACCTCAGCAGGGAGGCTGCAAGCCATTAGACCAAAGTTAGCTGCAATGATGCCACATTTGTGACATCCCCACAAAAACTGGCCCCATGTTCAGCCCCTGCCCTCCAAACAAGGGAGGACACATTAAAATCCAATTCATGGGGTGCAGTCTAAAGTTCCCCAAGAGCCTCACTGAGCTATATAAAGATCAACTCATCTTTTGACTTCCTTTTTGTAGAAACAGTCTTACTGTTTCTACACAGAAGCACTCAAGTCCAGATCTTTGCAAAGTTGTTCCTAAAAGGAATGTGAGCATTTCTAATAAGAAGGGGGGAAAAAACAAAACAGAAAAAAGACTTAATGAAAGCAACCCAGATTAGCTAAACGATACATCATAGTGGAACAATTCTGCTGTTAAAGATCATGCAGATGTTACGATGGAGGCAAAGAAAGCCTTTCTTTAGCTACAGCACAGCTGCTGCATTAGACTTCAAAAAGACTTGGCACAGAACTTCAGCCACAAAACTTCCCCCCTGCTTCATTTCATGCACGTCATCTGAAACTTCAGCAAGCTACACCAAGGACAAAGCTGACATAAGGGGAGTCTGGAACATCTTATCAGCAGTGGGGCAGCTCCTTGTGCTCCCAGTATTCACATGCACCTTCACAAGCACCTTCACAAAACTCGGCTATACATCTCCATTTCTCCTCAACCCAGCAATCCCTCAAAAGCAATGATATTCCTCACTGATGTCCCTCTTATTTATTCTTGCACTACCTTCTACTTAAAGGAAGACAGATGAATTACCACATAGTTAACATATATTAAACCTTCAAAAAGAGCCATAATAAAAAGTAATTTATCTGTTAAGGCAACACCAGAAAGTATTATCAACTTCTGTTTACATTTTTCATACACTGAACTACTCTAAACAGACACACTGACTACGAAGCTGAAAATGCCATAGCTTATAATCACATTAAATGTACATCTTTAATGCCAGTCTTGTATTTGCTACATTATTTATGCACTACAAAGAAAATATATATTATCTGTCGAAATTAAACATTCAGCTTTTCCCTTTAAATGTCCCTTCAAATGTATTACAGCTCGGTACAGAAGAACATGCATTGATTTTACATGTTTAACAGTAAAGCACACAGAACTTGATTTGATTTGCATATTAACATTACACTTACTTGTGATTTCCTTTCAGTGATGATATTGATAGGAGATGTACCTGAGAAACCTGAACTGCTTTAAAATGCATGTATATGTATGAGATTAAATTAAGGCATTCCTGACGCATGGGAACAGAATCTTAGAAACTGTTTTTAATTTCTCCCTTTTTCTTCTATTAATTCATATGACATCATCTCGTTGACTCTTATGACATTCTTAGTTTCCACCATGTGAAGCCATAAACCAATTTGTCACCTACAATACTCTTCCCACAGCTGTGAAGTTATAGCCAAAGAATATTTAGTCCAAATGAGAAAACAGGAATAAGGACAACTCAAATTCTATTAACATTCAAACTTGTAAGTAGAACAGAGTAGAAAAAACTGCAGAAACATGGAAATACACACAGAAATGCACCAAAAGAGGTGTTTTGTTTTTTTTTAAATTATTCAGTCACTTCACTGGTAAAAGGCTGGAAACCCACAACTTTAAAGAATATTAATAATGTTGATTAAAAGCAGTGAAGAAAACTCATTAAAATGAAAGTAAAGCTTGAAATACCAGAAATATTAACCACAGTATTACTGTATTCATGAAAACATAACACTTCAAAATGACCTACTTTAATAATAGCAAAAAAAAAAAGAAAATAAATATGGGCACTAACCCCCCAACTCTACTGGTTTTTTAAAACACCATCTACTTCTCAGAATTAGTAACAGACTCATGAAACTGAACCAATTTGTTCAACAGATGTTTCAGTTAACACAAAGGAATTTTACTTTTCTATTGTAGAAATAGAGCATGCTGAATAAAATTCCACTATTATTAGCAGCTTTCCAAATGTATTAGCTCAAAATTAGCTTCCATTTCCATTCTTTCCTTCTTTCACGTAACAGAAAACATTTTGCTTGCCACATTAGATGTGCTACCGAAATAAAGTAGGCGCATTGATAAAACAAGTCGTCCTCCTCCTCCTGGCCCCCCATGTTATGGGATACGCAGGAAGGGCAGAGTTTGTATTTTTCTTGGCTTTCCTCTCTCTATATTACCCGATAATATTCACAGCATAGGTCTGCCAGTGAGCTGCCCTGCAGGCCCATGACACCCTGCTGTTCCAGTCCCGTACTCTTCTCCAGCAGGCTCTGCGAATTGTGCCATCCTTTCCTAATGCGTGTTATTGCATCAGTCTAATGGCAACATAATTTTCAATGCTCTAGGTAAAGCAAATAATTCAGTTTTGAACTTCTGCTTGTAAAATGCAGATTGTTTCCCCCATGCCCCCTCCTGCCTTTTTTGTTTATGTTGAAAGATTTAAAGCAGGACTCACACTGCACAGCAGTAGTCAAACAAAAATAACTCAGGTTTTCTTAGAAAGCAGCACTTAAAAATACTGCTTGGCTCCTCAAGCATTACTGCAGCCTTTCAAAGAGCCATATGTAGTAGATCCCCTACAAGCAGGCTGGAAGGGGAACATGCATTCTTACTCTGTGTATTTAATATAATATTTAGCCATTACCAAAGCTTCATAGCTTTTACTGTCTCTCTCTCCTGCAATAGAGTGTAACAGCTTATCTGGCAAACATGCTCACCATGTTTCTAGGCACCAAAGACATGCTCTTGGTTAATTCATAAAATCTGATCTAATGTGAGATATTTTGCACTCAGGTTAGCTAAGTTAAAACAATATTTAGCTTAACTGTGCCTTTGCCAAAAAATTCTCTGTTATCTACTGATTACAACAGCATTGTAGCTAGCTACGGACATCACACTGGGAAAATACAAATCCTGAGCCTGAAGAACTGCAGATGAAATTCTGACCTCAAGCCATTCTGATAGTGGGCATTACAAACACTGTCTACTTTGTATCTGATACAGTAACCAGGCACAAGAGGCATGTGCCTGCAACAAATGATGAATTTACATGTTATTTTGGTTTTATGTATATATATTATCTGAGCTCCCAGTATCAAAAAATGCTGTGCTTCTTGCACCCCAAATCAGATAACGTGATACAAACATGTACACTAAAACCAATCGGCAGAGGCAAGCATTCACAGAAGGAAATATCAGAAGTACATTTTAGAGAAACCTAAACTTCACCTTTGTTTGCTTCTTTGGCACAGTATACCTGCAGTTATGTCATACCATTTCCACAGCACCTCTGCTTCATTCAGCATACAGAATTACCACTAATCAAAACAGTAATCTGTTTTACCTTTGGTATTTGGTGTATGGTCCAATACCTTATTTACTGCAAGCTAGTCAAATTTTCTTTGGAAGATGGAACAAGTAATTTCTTTGTGAATTCAATGCTGAAGCTGAGTGCTTCATCAACATAATGGTTAGTCCTACTGTTACTCTGTTACTTCTTAGAATAACTATTCCTATTATTCCTGAATTCTTAAGGAAAGCAGTGACAGCTTTAAGGTCAAAATGATTCTCCTGTTCTGAAGACAACTTTGTCTCCAGTTTGGCGTAACTCAGACCTAATTTTTTCAACAGCGCTTAGCATTGCATTGTGCTTTATATAGCACTTTCAAACCTCAACCCCCACTGCCTCACTCGCAATTATCAGTGCTCAGCACTTTTCCAAATCAGATCCAAAAATCTCAAGTCACCCACAAGAAAGCAAGACACATCGTTAGCAAAGACATGAGAAAAGCCAGGATTGAGGAACTTACCTAGCATCACCTAGGAAGTCTGCAGCACAGCCAGGAAGAGAGTCCTGTTTGCCAGGGCAGCATGCAGCTGCACAGAGCACCCGAGCGGCTTCTGCCTCCTGCAATCCCCTGCCTCGCCTGCCACACGTGTCCCGACTTCTGCTGGAAGTGAGGCAGGGGTGCTACAGAGAACAGCTCTCTCCACCGCATCAACCAGATTCATTCCCAGAGCAAGTCCATCCTGTGCAGGGAACAAGGCAGGGGTCCTGTGGAAAAAAAAAGCCCAGCACGTCAGCAGGAGGTAGATACCATTAAATTGTAAGGCTTCCTCATGAGGGGCCAAAAAAATTGCTCTGCAAGGACAATCTCAGTATTGACATTCTGTGACTTGGACACTTGTACACTGCAAAAAGTTTTCATTCACCACTTCTAGAAAAAGAAATTCACACCTCACACCTTGTATGATGCAGTCACAGACACCTACAAGTAACAGCAGTGGGACCGAAATCTTTAGAAATACCATGTGGCTCTTGTGGCAAGGGAGTAAACCAGTTGCAAATGCAAAACAGTTTTCTGCATGGGGACTAGCCATAGGTGATGGTTAAAAAAATATTTTCAAGGATCTTCTAATGAAATCAAAGAGTATTTATTTATATTCTAAGATCTCTATAGAAAAAGACTTTCCAGAAGGAACTCCTCTGCCCATTTTCCTCAAGCCATATCCTCCAGCCCATGTTGATTCAAGCCCTAGTACTTCTTCATTCCTACCTTCAGCACCCATGCCAAGTCTCTCCCCATCCCAAGGATTTTCATCTCTCCTGGCTCTGTCAATTCCACGCTTAGCTGGCAGTGCCACAGTCTCCCCTTGACTCTCATTTCTTCTTCTCTCCTTTGTTCCCAAGCACACCGTCATATTAACTCTCACTCTTACCCCATGTCCATCTCCCCTGTTCACAGTCTACAGTATTTTGGGACTGGGACCATGCCAGGGACCTGTGCATGCCAGTGCCCCACCGGTCTTCTTCTGGCTCTCAGGTGCTGGGGTACAAGGCATTAGTTTCACCCCTCAGCTCCACCTTCCCTTCCAGGCCATACAGTGCTCACATGCTCAAGACAGCATGTGACAACGGTGCTTTCTTTAAAAGGTTACAGTTTGGTTAGATCTGAGATTTTCACAGGGCTGACAAAGGCAAAGCCATGACTCATAAGTCACTCTTCTTCCTCAGTGCCTATCTCCAGTGCTTCCCACACTGCCATCAAACTCCTAGGCTCTGCTTCAAAGGGAGGGACACGGAGCATTTCCAAAAAAGGTTCTTTAAAAGAAGAGAAATAACTTTTTCTACATATTCTTACAGATAGCTAAATAATTTTGGCAGGGAAACAAATTAAACTACACGCAACTGCCTACCCCAGAGGCTTTGCAGAGTTATAAAAAAACTCCAACCAACATCCTATGCTGAGAAGTATCAGGGCATCCTTCCTTACTGCAATTTCTGGCACTTGCCTTTCAGCCCATAATATCCTAAGTCACTCAGTATACTGAAATGAGAACTGTGCAAATATTAACACCTGAGACCAGTGGTCAAACTGAGAAGCATTGGCTGCAGACGGACAGTGCCAGAGTGAACGCCATGGAAGTTGTCTTTGTCTTCACCGCCAGTTTTATTGCATGCCTACAAGCAATGTTCAAACAGCATAAAATCATAGAATGGTTTGGGTTGGAAGGGACCTTAAAGTTCAACTAGCTCCAACCCCTGTATCGTAGGCAGGGACACCTTCCATTTGCTCAAAGCTCCGTCCTACCTGGCCTTGAATGCTGCCAGGGATGGGGCATCCACAGCTTCTCTGGGCAATCTGTGCCAGTGTCTCACCACCCTCACAGCAAAGAATTTCTTCCTAATATCTAACCTACCTTCGTTCATTTTAAAGCCATTTCCCATTGTCTTGTCACTAATCTGGAAATGCCATTATAAAAAGTCACTTCTTACAGCTCCCCTTTAGGTACTGGAAGACTGTTATAAGGTTTCCCGGAGCCTCCTCCAGGCTGAACAAACCCAACTCTCTCAGCCTGTCTTCACAGGAGAGGTGCTCAAGCCCTCTGATCATCTTTGTGGCTTCCTCTGGACTTGTTCTAACATTAGGTGACAGCACACAGTCCAGCTAGCATTCCTTCAGGTGCCATCATTTTAATCCTAGAGGTACTAATGCTTGCCTGAAACTCTACAGCTGCTCAGGAAACACTTCTAGGTCACGAAAACCTGAAGTAAAATAGGTTAGCTTCATTCCCAATAAAGGCCACACACAGCTAACAGAGCTAATTTAAGCACATCCATTTGACTTCCCATTTCCACTAAATGAGGAGCAGTCATGTATCAGTTACAAAGAGGGAGGGTAACTTCTTACAAGACTACTGCTTGTGGATCATCTGCCCCTGCCCAGAGAGGAAAAAATCTTCTTGTATGAAACCCTGGGAAAATTTTTCTTTCCTTTTCTCCATTTAGTTACTTACCTCAGCATGAAAAACACACTGTCAAGTAATATACAGAAAGAAGAAAACCTCTCAAAACAAACACATTCTTTTAGAACAAAATCCAATTTACAGGGTTTTTTTACTGATCTCTTAATAGCAAACAACAACAATTTCCCAATGGCTATTATAAATACTTCTGTACAGGCATGGTCCAGAAGAGGAGACCAAGAAAAGAGAAAAGCAGTATCACATGCTCATGGATGGATCCAAATTATTATTATTACTGGATTAAATGCACTATGATGTTTTTTTTTCAATAAGAAATAATTATTTCCAAGGAATGGCTAACTATTCCTGTGAGATCATATTTTGTCTAGAGACATCTGATGTACCTAATTTTCAAAAAGCAGTTACTAACTATGGCAAAAGATGTACGCGACCCACATGCTAACTCCTAGAACATCCATGTTTATTTTTACAAAAATAAATTGAGAAGCTTCAAATCCAGTGTGTAAAACTAACAAAGCATTAAAAGCACAATTCCTATTTCAAAAATTACTAAGAAATAATTTTATCATACCTTCAATTAAATTTAAGTAGAGAGACTGGCTATCAAGCATCTATAATAGCTAGATTATTTTCTTTGAGGTCAGAATAATTTTCTGATCACTAGTTCCAGTAAAGATGAAAAATATAATTAGGTTGAATGAAACTTCAGTACTTTAACGTTCAACCATGGAAACCACATGAAACTTCTTCTTTAAAAAAGAGAGCAGAATTTCATGCACTATTTCACTTGGCAGAGTATAACATATTTGCTGTCAGCAAAGGACTTTTTTCAATGAAGGAAAAGGAAAAGAAACTATTTCCATTCATACAGCATTGCCCAACTGATCAGAAGTATGAGACACTGGCAGCTCTCTTTCGACTGTAAGCAACTGATAGATTCAGTTCCTAAAGACCGCTATATAGTGTTCCTAAAAACTCATGTGAAATCCAGCAGATCTCCAAAAATTATATCTGTTTGTTTCACATTACCTAATCTGATTATTTTGTCATCACAATTAATACTTATGGGCTAAAACTACATCGAGTAGGAAAGCTTTAATGTAAAGTAAGTCATAAAACACTGATAATGGGAATGCTTGAAAAGGCTCTAGGACTGCATGTATTTATATAAGATTTGTGAATATATAAGCACCCTGTTATATACATCAGGAAAAAGGTGAGGCTCAATGCAGTGAACTAATCATCAAAAAGACTAATCATCCTTAGGACAAGTGTATTCTCACAAGGACTTAAGCCAGCTAGCTGAAATGTATTGAACATCTTACCCAACAGCAAAGATTCATCCAAGACCATTAATTCATTGATTCATTGTAACAAGATTCCTTTTTTTTTTGTTTCCCTAAGTTGTATTTTTCAAGTAAGAATTACACCCTGAACATCTTCAGGAAATTTTTATTTCTAATACAGTTATCACAAAAGCCACACCAAAGACTGAATATGCTATGATCAGCGTACTGGCATAATTTGATGAGGGATTCTTCTCTACATAGTAAAATTAATTCTGTTATTAATAAGTTTGTCTAGGGATGTTCTTTAAATCATCACAAGGAACATAATTTCCTACAAAACTAGAACTTTCAATCATCAAAATCTCCAAATCATAGAATACTTAGGGTTGGAAATAACCTTCAGATCATCTAGTTCCAACCCCCCTGCCATAGGCAGGGACACACTTCACTAAGTGACACCCAAGGCTTTGTCTAACCTGGCCTTGAACACCGCCAGGGATGGAGCATTCACAACTTCCCTGGGTAACCCATGCAAGTGCCTCACCACCCTTATAGTAAAGAACTTCTTCCTTATATCCAACCTAAACTTCCCCTGTTTAAGTTTTAACCCATTACCCCTTGTCCTAGCGCTACAGTCTCTAATGCAGAGTCCCTCCCCAGCATCATTAAAGGGCCCCCTTCAGATACTGGAAGGCTGCTATGAGGTCTCCACGCAGCCTTCTCTTCTCCAGGCTGAACAGCCCCAACTTTCTCAGCCTGTCCTAATACGGGAGGTGCTCCAGTCCCCTGATCATCCTCGTGGCACCCCTCTGGACTTGTTCCAACAGTTCCATGTCCTTTTTATGTTGAGGACACCATAATTGCACACAATACTCCAAGTGAGGTCTCATGAGACCAGAGTAGAGGGGCAGGATCATCTCCTTTGACCTGCTGGTCATGCTCCTTTTGGTGCAGCCCAGGATATGGTTGGCTTTCTGGGCTGCAAGCGCACACTGCAGCTGGCTCATGTTCATTTTCTCATTGACCAACACCCCCAAGTCCTCCTCTGCAGGGCTGCTCTGAATCTCTTCTCTGCCCAACCTGAAGCTGTGCCTGGGACTGCTCCCACCCAGGTGTAGGACTTTGTACTTGGCATGGTTAAACTCCATCATTGGCATCATTAAACTTCATCAGCCCACCTTACAAGCGTGTCAAGGTCCCTCTGGATGGCATTCCTTCCTTCCAGCATATCAACTGAACCACACAGCTTGGTGTCGTCGGCAAACTTGCTGAGGGCGCACTCAATCCCATTGTCCATGTCAGCGACAAAGATGTTAAACAAGACCGGTCCCAACACAGATCCCTGAGGGACACCACTTATTACTGGTCTCCAGCTGGACATTGAGCCATTGACCACAACTCTTTGTGTGCAGCCATCCAGCCAGTTCTTTATCCACCGAGTGGTCCATCTGTCAAATTGATGTCACTCCAATTTAGAGACAAGGATGTCGTGTGGGACAGTGTCAAATGCTTTACACAAGTCCAGGCAGATGACATCAACTGCTCTGCCCCTGTCCACCAGTTCTGTAGCCCCATCACAGAAGGCCACCAAATTGGTCAGGCAGGATTTCCCCTCAGTGAAGCCCTGCTGGCTGTCACCAAACACCTTGTTGATTTTCATGTGCCTTAGCATGCCTTCCAGGAGAATCTGCTCCAAGATTTTGCCAGGCACAGAGGTGAGATTGACTGGTCTGTAATTCCCTGGGTCATCCATTTTCCCCATCTTGAAAATGGGGGTTATATTTCCCTTTTTCCACTCGTCGGGAACTTCACCCGACTGCCATGATTTTTCAAATATGATGGACAGTGGCTTAGCAACTTCATTTGCCAGCTCCTTCAGGACTCGCAGATGGATTTCATCAGGTCCCATGGACTTGTGCATATTCAGGTTCTTAAGATGGTCTCGAAGCAGATCCTCTCCTACAGTGGGCCTAGGGTCTTCATTCTCACAGTCCCTGCATCTGCCTTCCAAGACTTGGGTGGTGTGGTCACAGCCTTTGCCAGTGAAGACTGAGGCAAAGAAGTCATTCAGAACCTCAGCCTTCTCCAAATCCTGTGTAGCCAGTTCTCCTGAGAGCTTCTGGAGAGGGTCTACGTTGTCCCTAGTCTGTCTTTTATTCATTATGCACCTATAGAATCCCTTTCTGTTATCCTTAACATCCCTAATCAAGTTTAATACTAACTGGGCCTTAGCTTTCCTAACCTGGTCCCTAGCTTCCCAGACAACATCCCTGTATTCTTACGAAGCCGCCTGTCCTTGCTTCCACCTTTTATAAGCCTCTTTTTTTCCTTCAAAGTTTCCTCAGGAGCTCCTTATCCATCCAAGGAGCTCTCCTGGCCCTCCTGCTGCACTTCCTTCTAGTTGAGATGCAACACTCCTGAGCTTGTAGCAGGTGATCCTTGAATATCAACCAAGAGTCTTGGGCCTCCCTGCCCTCTAGGGCTATATCCCATGGAACCTTACTAAGCAGGTTCCTGAAGAGACCAAATTCTGCTCTCTTGAAGTCCAGGGCAGTGAGCTTGCTGCACACTTTTCTCACTGTCCTGAGGATCTCAAATTCGACCATATCATTATCTCTGCAACCAAGGCTGCCCTGGAGCGTCACATTTCCAACAAGCCCTTCCCTGTTGGGGAGCATGAGGTCAAGCATGGCACCTCTCCTTGTTGGCTCCTCTATTACTTTCTCGTTCTGATTTCAAGAAGTATCTGAAAGAATTGCAGAGTACAACTACTGCTACATTAGCATCAACACAAAAAACTAGTTCAGGCACTGATCAACATGTATAGTGTAGTTTACTCTTTTATTTCAATCTGTTCAAATAATATAATACAACGAGTTCAGTATAAAACATTATGGTTCTTAGCCAAATAAACAGACTCCCACACTCAGGTTACTGCTCCACAATACATTGAACACAGCTGCTCACAGCTTGTCCTCACACTGAAAAGTAGATTGAAATGGAATAAAAACCTTATACCTATACCCCATTGATTTTATTGACTTGGGGCATAATATAAAAAAAAATAAATTTAAAGAAATCTTGAGTTACCAATACTGACAACAGCACCTACAACTTCCTACTGCTGGGGCACAGCATCCTTAATTTTATGGCTCATCATCGTATAAAAAGAAGCCTGTGTTTTGTAAGCCAAGTCTGATGCAATAAACACGCACAACACCAACTCTCTACTGCTAACCCATTCCTCATTGCAAGTCCAAGGGAATTTAGCTTCAGTTAAATATTTTTAAGCTTGAAAGCATCTTCCATTCTTTACCAAGCACCTAGGGAAACACTGAGTACAAAATGAGTCAAAGTATCACAGCTTTATGGGCATCAGCTACTGTGCCCCACTGACTTTCTTAGGTCAGTTTCCAGCACCTTAAGCGCTGTTGTGACTGACCTGAAGTTGGTCATTTCATAAGCACTTATTTTAGACCAGTATTTAAACTCACCCCACTTCATGCACTTTGAGAATGTTTATCTTAGTTTATGAATGACAATGCCAAAAATAGCTACAAAGCTAGTAAAGGTTATATAGTAGTACGTTATCCATATGGTATCAACTAAAATAAATACAGTTATAGTCTGTTAAGTTTTCAAAATAATGCACTCGAGTCTCAGATTTGTGAAAAACTGAAGTTATATACTTATGTGTGGGTTTGTTGTTTGGTGTTTCTTTTAATTAAATCACAGAGTTATAAAATCAAAACTGAGTTAACAGCACATACATAAGGATATATTGCATAAAAGCTAACAGAAAGTCCTTTGAATAAATGCAAATACACCTGTAGTACTTTCTGGCCACTGAACTAGCTCTTAGGACATATGTCAGAGTGAAGATGACTCCTGGCACACATTTGGCAGTACTGTACCAAAGCAAACCCTTTAAAGTTATCCCACTCTTATTATCATGGCCAGGAATACGCTGTGTCCATTTGTTTTTGTGAGTTAACCCCCTTTTGCTATAGGGTTTTATGACTAGTTTTAAATTATGCTTTAGTTTTCATCTCGCAACTTTCAGAAATCCAAAAATACATGATGAAATTCATACATTTGCCAAAGACATAAGACAGTTCTCCAGAGAGCACAGGATTAAAAAAAATTAAAACTGACAAATTTTATTGCTCCCAAACATACAAAATGTATGCAATGCACAGGTTCCTTAGTATAATAACGATCATTAAATTTTATTATAGTTTGTGCCTCATTTGTGAGACTCTTTGAATAAAATGTCCTCTTTTTTTACACCATCTTGCTACTCGAGTAGTGTGCTTAGCTTTAGAAATTGTAGGTTTTGAGCCCAAAAACCATGATGAGAAGGAGTAGAGCATATTTTCTGACAGATACTATGTGAGCAAATGAGGGTTTGGTGCCTCAAAGCTTGACAGCTCTGATCTAATATGCTGATTTCTCCTCTGCTCCCTGGGCTACATGTGTAAAACTTAATAATCTGCATTTTGAGATCTCGTGTTTGAACCCACAAATCTTTCCTTTCATGGAAATACCCCAAACACCACCATGTTATTCTGGACAGAAGTGTCTAAAGTGTGCTGTTACGGCAGGGTGCTAAGCCAACCTAACAGCTAACTATTAAAAGGTTTTTGTGTTCCAATCCCTTCCCTTGCATCCATCCTATCCTTTAGTAAACCTGCTCAGTTCACTAATTTGGCATAAAACCATTTACTTTTTTCCTAAAATTAATGAATTAAACCAGTTCATAAAGGGGTGAGAAAAGTTTTACAGACAGCAACATGGAGAAACAACCTGGCCAACAACCTGGCCAAGACTGTGGACAAGATAACAAGAAAAAAGACTTTGATTTCCAGAAGTAACCAGTTTTCTTCCTCTACCAGATTATGTTAATTTATCCTGCACACCAAACCTTCTCATTCAGCTGTTGATGCTTCTCCAGTTTGCATAGATAGATCAATACTTGCTAGCCCAAAGACTATGTTTGCTGTCAGGTGAGTGCACCTGACTAAGCTAAACAGCCCCTCTAAAACAGATATCTCTACTGCCCAATAACTATTGCCATCTCCTGCTTCCCTCCTACTGAGTGTGAAGAATCTCTGAATACCCGAAACAGCAGTTTCCAAACCATAATCCATGGTTGATAGCCACAGTAAGTGGTCTATAGCTAGTCTGGCAGAACTGTATCATACACCATAAACATAAATTCCTAAAATTCACCAGGTTACAGCAGTAGCCAGCAAGAAAGTTTTGGACGGGACGGGACGGGGGAGGACGACAACACCCTCAGAAACTTATGGATGCACCTAGTGATAAAGCTTGCCTGGTCTGTGTCCTTGTGCATGAACTGAAAAAAAAACCCAGTACAGCTGATGGCCAGGGCAATCCTCAATCTATGGCCTCAGTGGTACTGCTCTTCTCTGCAGACAGTGAGGCTGGTCACCATGAACACCACACACTTAATACACTTCAAACTAGATAGTGCAGCAGTTATGGAAGTATTTGTAAGTCTTTCAGCAAAGAGGAAAAAAACTACAGTAACTTCAGTATTTTGGTTTAAACTGGGCTGCCTGGTTTCTATTATTTTTGGATTTCTTGCCAAGCATCTTTTTTCCTTCCTTTACGCCAACTCACCAGCAACTCACTGTGTAATTCATGAAGCAACAGCTTCTTTATCACATAATCTCTCCAAACGTGAAATGGTTTTAATACTTACCTTCAGTGGCAGTTACAACACAGAAACAGAGAATTATTATACATTAATCCCCTGAATTTCTGAATCAAAAAGAATGTACAGCATCTAAATACAAGGTTAAAATTAAATAATTCTACTCAGTTTACTAAAAAATAAGGTAGCCCATACTATGTATATGCATTTATATAGATATACACACATGCGTATATATAAAACTACAAAATATAGCTATATATTTACATCTGTTATACAATAGATAGCATACATATATATATATATAATTTCTACTTCTGGCTAAGAAAAAAGAAAAAAAAAAAAAGCCCCACAGTTGCTACTGGTTTGTTCAAAAAATCAAGCCAGCTCTGATTTTATGACTAAATTTCATGACTCATTTTCTTCTTTGGTGCTAGGATCTTTCTGCAGACATCCCCAAAAATGAGGGAACTGCTTTTGTTTCTGCTGAATACAAATGGAATAAACTGTATCTCTCACAAGAGAGAGAATATTTTAATTGTTTCAAGTGCTCCTGAAGCGCAAGTGGAAGCAAATGGAAAAGCTGCCGTATCTACAGCCTAGTGCAACTGCAGTCCACAGCTTTCACCAAGTTAAAGTAACGCTCTCATGCAAGGTAGGGTGCAAAGAAACCATCGCACCTCTTCAGAGCACCCTGAACACCCCCACACCACATTTCCGTCCTCCTCTATTTCCCAGACTTTTGACCCACCTCATCCGCTCCTTGAGTCACATGAGCACTCCTCCTCCCTTCAGCCACTCTTTGGGAAGCTAAGGGCCTTTTACCTGACTGCTACCCAACTGGTTTGTAACCAGGCAGGCCAGTTTTACTGCTGCCTTAATGACTGCAAACAAGATGACTGAATTTTCCAGTTTTCCAAGTGGCCACTCCACCAGGGGCTGTGTGGAAACGCAGATGCACATGCCTGGCCACAGCCCTACAGGCCTGCAACCCTTGCACCACATCTGTGCAGTACTCTTGGCATGGCTCATGCCACTGCACGCACACAGAGCATTGAGCATGCAACCAGTAATCTTCAGATGCGTTTTTCTTTTTAATAACTGGCCAGTTGGCATGCCTAACTATCTGTTTTTCTCCTCTTGCAGGATGATCAGCCTCCCATTCCTACCAATAGCCTGCAAGAGGTTTTGTAAATCATCCTTTGGTAACACTAGGGCTTCCCACACCAAATTTCTTCTATGTCCTCTTTCATCCCACTTCCCATGCACCCCAAATCCTCATTCCAATATATCTTTCTTCTGTGCAGGAGGCAGATCTTTCAAAGTGCCAACTTTTTGAGCTGCTCTAGGGAGGATGGTAGAGAGGGAGCTGAGGATATTATCCTGGAAGGTGTTAATGGCCACCATCAAATGATTCTTTGATCTCCAAGCAATTACAGAGCTGGGCCTGCTAACCAGATGCAAAGGGCTCTCCTCTTTCCCCTATTCTTCCTTCTGCATCCCAGACGGACAGAAATGCCATCAACTTGAGAGCAAGGCCCTATAAACCAATTACAGGTTTATTTTGAGTTTAAAAAGAAGAAAATGACTATTTTGCTTTCATAAGAGATGTCAGAAATGAGTCTGCAAACTCTGAAAGAGACTTTGGTAACAACCCCTGTCTGCTTAAAAGCTGCCTGAATATATGCAATTTGACTGCAGAAGTTTAACAACCTTTAAGGTTCTTAGAAGTTCTTATCACAATCATATATAATAATAAAGAATTCTTTTAAAGCATATGAGATTGTTTTACAGCTTTCTGCTAATTAGTACTGCTTTTATTATATAGGGCAAGAAAATGACAATTTTTTCCTACACTGGCAGTGAACAGCCAATTCAATAAGCTGCATTTTTGTTTTCTGTGACAGGACAGTGGAAAAATCTCTTTCATTTATTAGGTCTACAGAGAACAAAGCTGGCCGGGTGTCAGCTTTGTAAAAGCCCAGATCCGTTCAGCCATGTGTAGATTCCACAATTCTTTACAACCTGTTACCAGTATCAACTTCACAAGAGATGAACCTTTGGTGTCTTCCAGTTAAGTGTTACTGCAACCCTTTTTAAAAGAGAGCAAAAACCTGAACTGACAGTTCAATACAGGGGAAAGAACAACCAAGCAGTGGCAGTGCCAAATTAAATTCTTCTTAAAATCAAAGATATCTTCCCCCCGCCTCCCCACCTCCAGATGAGCTTTGCATAAAGATATAAAACAAGATCTCCTACAATGGTGGATGAACAAGCTGGATAACTATTTAAATTTTAATAACTCTTCTCCAAGCCTCACTGTTGTGCACCCATGCTACTTAAAGTGCCAGTTTCACCACCTCACTCGTGATTGCAGGGTAGCCAGAACTTGTCGTGGGGCAGACAGAGCAAGGCCTTAAGCTGAAAGGGTGCTGATGGCAACCTGATATAGGAGAATGATTTTTTTCTCCAGAAGGACAGGGCTTTCAGGAAGGAAAAAAACCCTACCATGGTGAAGTGATTGACTTGCTTTTAACTGCAACAAAGGTGGGTTCCTAGATGGCTTTGATGAAACGATTAAAATGTTCTGCCTTGGTAAAAAGGTACTTTGCACATTAAATCAGGTGCACGCTGTATTACAACCAGGGAAAAATATTAAACTTCAGTTTTCAGTAAACACACCCAACATCACATTCTTACATTTTCTAGAGCAGAAGTTATGAATAACAGCACCCACAACACTTTTTTATTTCAGACTTTAAAATTGAAAGAATTAATAATTCTGTTCAACTGAAATATTCCTGCTAAACTCCTGGCCCTGTATCTGTCTGTACTGAGAGCACTTGGCTTTAATTGTCCCATTTTTTTACCAATGGATTCTATTGCATTCTTTATGATAAAAAGAACTGCAAACTAACTCACATATGTTTCCCACATTACTAAGTGCTGTAAATAATTAGTTACAACTAATTCTTATGAAACATTCAGTACAATTCGCATAAGCTAAAGGTCTAGTGTCCTCACTCAGTACTAAGTTTGCAATGCTGCAAAAGTGCATCTGACACACACATGAACATCAACAGTCTTAACAACATCCTTCCATGCAAGTTACATATACTTATCAATTCAGATAAGCATGCAAACATGCACATGATTTTCTTCAAAGTTTAATAAAATCTGCAGGGTCTTTAGGTCTCCTGAAAGTAGCTGTGATTTTTATCACCACCACATAAACAGTCCTCTTTAATACTCCTCTCCTCACCATGCAGTCTGCAGATCACACGAGCGCAGAGACTCTGAACTTAAGTTTTATTTGCACAAAAGCACAGGGAACATTACACAGCACTGTTTCTCGTATGGAGGAGAGCAAATCTGTACTCCTCACAAACAGATCTGCCACAATTCAAACTTCAATCATAATTTGCAGATAGCTTGAGGGCCAGGATTAAAAATTTTAGCAGTAAACAAAGCCAACATTTCTGAATACAACATAGAAATATTTTAGCACCATTTTAGGAGTACAATGTACAAAACCGGCTCATCAGCCTTTTAGAAATCTGCTGCAAAACATTCAAACTCTCCTAATCTTTGTCCCTCATTTGAAGCAAAACAGCTTTGTGTTGCCTCTAAAAATAGGGAGGGAGTAGAGGGGGATGGGAAGGGGAGAGAATAAAGAGGATAAGTGGGAGTAAGAACTGATGCACCACACTGGCATTGATTTACAAAAAGACCAGTGAATCGTATTCTTAGACTATGGCTTTCCTATC
The DNA here is from genome assembly GCF_034315485.1 of Pezoporus occidentalis. Lineage (NCBI taxonomy): Eukaryota > Metazoa > Chordata > Aves > Psittaciformes > Psittacidae > Pezoporus > Pezoporus occidentalis. The sequence goes on along the minus strand of NW_026915724.1, from coordinate 3,259,268 downwards.
AAAGTCAAGCACATATGCAATTATCAAATAAAAAGGTCATCCTGTACTTTTTATTTTGTACATGCACATGCAAAGGAAAAAAAGGAAAAGTTTTGTTTCATCTGTTACGAAAACCATCATTCTGCAGTCAACACTTTTAATGAAATACAGGCCAAAGGATTAGTCAGAACAGATTCATGGAAAAACAAAGGAAATCTGTATGCAAATACAAGCCTACCACGTAACTAAACCCAGGAATGAATCCTGCTTGATTGAGTACCTCTGAATACTGTCCTATAAGGGTCCCTGAAATGGCTCGCACTCATCCCCACTCCAGAGTGACTAGCAGCAACTTTAGTAGCCACTGCCCTGGAGAAAACAAACGATACTAATATCATCATTAAAGCAGTGACAAGTATTCTTATTAATAAATGTGTCAGAAATATAGTCCGTGTGTGTTCAAAGTCTTAAGAAGATTATGTTCATATTTTTTTAGGGAAGAAGCAGACATGGACCCAGCAGGGAAGGCTATAGGGAAAGCTACAGGAGAGGTTATTGGGCTCAAGGAAAGGGTGCTGCACAGCTATCGCCCAGCTGGGAAAGACAAGTTATTTGAAAGCTGTGGTGTAACAGACAAGGCAAGAGAGTCAGCCAGTCATGCTTGTTGCAGGAACATTCTGGTGTTGTGATGAGCCAGAGGCTGGCTGATGGACAGGCATGACAACAGAGCATCACCAATGCAGCATCGCAGGCCTCGCCCAGAGAGGCGGAAGCAGCAACCCAATGCTTTCCATGGCTTAACATTAGTCTAATCTCAGCTGGGTCTTTGCATGAGTAAATGACTCTAGGAGTTTTTCTCAGAGGGTTATTTTTAAATACCTGACCATATGAGCTTCCTTGGAATAGGAAAAAAGGGGAGGCAAAACTAAATAGTCATTACATGTATGTTTAAATATAACATTAAAAAACCCACAAGACATTTAAACTGACTAGAAATGTTCACTTTCATTTTAATTTTAAAGCTGGCAATGGACCCGGACCCAGAAAAGGTTATACTCTGACTGAGATGCAGCAGTGTGGAGTTTCTAAACCAGTCTTTTAAAACAGTTCAGAAGAGGGAGAAAAAAAACTTTGCTCAAAATCTCTCCCATAGAAAAGTAGCAATTTGGGTTTGAGTCCTCATTCAGAGATGTGCTAAAGACACCCAGAGCTAGAAGAGAAATCTCAAGTAGGAATGGCAACAGTAGTAAGCGCACAAGAGAATGTGGCTGTACAGAGTTCAGTTAACAGCAGCAACATTAACAAATAAGGTCAGGGAGTTTGACCTTGAGTTTTCTCAATAGTGCTTTCTCTGCAAGAAGCATCTGCACTAATGCCAAAATGTCACTTGTAAGTCTTTATCTATTTCTGCTTCAAAATATAGACATAAACACATCTAGTTTTAGGTAAATAATCTCAAAAGAGGCAGTGGGATGCTCAGAGAACACCTGGTCACAAGCATCAAAGATTATCAAGAGACGAGGCTGAGACCCTGAATGAAAACACACCTAAAGCGACATTCTGGAAATACTGATCTAACAACTGTATTTTTCATGCAGCAATTGTTAACATATTTAGAATTAAATTCTATAACACTACCTAAAATTACAAAGCAAGCAGCTGCTTGAAAACATGCTTTCAACATATAAAGTGTTTGTGTATCAATTAGTCTCAAATCAGCTGTCCCTTACTGTTTACTTGCGATTTTTTTGGCTGTCACTATCAATAATGCATGCAAAAATTTCCATAGTTCTTCCATCATGCTGATTAATTACCCATTTGCTGAAGTTGTTCTGAGCAAAATTAGTTCATTTATTAAACAAAATTGTCTTTTTAATAGAGTGTTTTGGCAATGGAGCTGTAAAATTTGACAATGGAACAGCAAAGTTTAAATATTAAAATTACATTATATGGTCTCTGTATATGACAGTATTAGCCATTGAAAGCATAGCATTTCTTCCAGTGTGCACATTATCTTTCATGGTCACTGCGATTGCTTACTCCCTCATCTTCTCTTGGCTGTCCACCTTTGGACTTTTAGATCATCAGAACAAGCTGATAATTTTATTTCAAGGAGAAAAACACCAGAAAGAGCAACCCCAAGTGATACTGGTTAATACTTACTTATTTACTAATTTTAATCTTGGATATTCGATACATTTTAATTTACTATGAACACATCTAGATTTCTGGAACTACAGAGCTTCCCTTCACACGGCAGAGCACAACAAAAAAACTGTGCGATCTGTCTTAGACTGGTTTCCTTTCTGCTACATACACACCATCTACTTAAGATGATCTGATAACTCACTTCTGGGTGTGCACAAGTACTGCAGCTAATGAAGATTTTGGTGGTTTATTAGAGGGGGAAAGAAAAGGTACACGGTACATAGACTTCTAAGCAAACTCTGTTGCCATACAAATCTTTTCTACTATGGCCATTCTTAACTGTTCATTTCAGTTCCAAAGCAGCAATTTTCTTTCTGAGCTTGTAAGATTTTTCTCAAAGGACATAAATAAAATAAAATTAAAATAAAATTAAAATAAAATAAAATAAAATAAAATAAAGTAAAAAATCACAGCCACCAACAAAACAAAAACCAGCATGAGCACTCACACAAGATGTATAAGTGTGTGCACTTAGCTACAGAGATAGAATAAACCTCTCTATACCCACATTTTTGAGTATCAACAAGTTCTGTACTTAGTTGCATTGATAGGTCCTCATCGTGCCCCAGAACCCTTCTTTCTCAGAAAATGAATGTATTTTGGGTTCCATCACCCAAAAGAGCTGACAAAATGCTGAAGGCAATGAACTGAGACTGACAGGGGAATGAAATTAAACATTTAATATTTACAGTTGAGGACTTGGGGTTCCAACCATAAATGAGTTTCTTTGGAGTTGTTTTGCCCCTTGGTATTTACAACCAGTTACAAGATAATAGTTAATTTGCCATGAGTGTAACTGAGTATCTGCAGGAGACTAATGCCATTAAAACCATCTACAGACAGCAAGTGGAAGTCAGTGATCCTAGGGCTACAGCTTTCTGCTGTTAACTTTGTATCTTGAAAGAGACACTGCTTCCTTTCCAGCCCCATAAAACTTTTCAGCATTCAACAGAGTCCAGTTATAAAACCACAAGAAGAAAAAGCATGAAAAACCCTCACAAAATTGCTTAGCACCATCAAAAACAGGTTTCATGTGATAATAAGGATTATCATATTATTCATTTTGTTTCCATGTTAGTATACTACCCCAAAAAAGTACACTAGAAAACCAAGCTCTTCAGTTAGGACCTAACTTAACTTGCCTGATCACATCAAGTGTCCTCACATGAATGAATTATAATGCATTTAACCACATATGTGCCTTTTTCCAACTGTGCTACCCTCTGTGCAATATTCACTCTGTTCAATGTTTTGTCTCATTTTCATTGCCCAGTGCATGACTGCGCACACCATTTATTGCTGTAGTCAGAAGTATTCAGTATTGAGTATTACTTTCACAAGAGAACTTTCTATTAAGCTCATCAGTAAGTTGACCTGTTTCACTTACAGCGTCATTTGCATTTAGGATAAGCATTATGCCTGCTTCCAGCATGAGCAACAGGCAGTATATAAATGTAGGTGGCTATTATGGAAACTTAGGCCCTTATTTTCCACAGTACTTAGGAAATTAGTTTATTTAAATATTCAAAGCACATCATCTCCTGACTCAAAGCACAGCTTCTCCTTGAGAAGACTGAGTGCTCAGCATCTTTGCAAATCAGCCCAGAGCTGAGCACATGCAAGAAAGATGCATATTTAGTGCCGACCAACTAAAAAGCTGAGTGACATGCGAGCATCACATGGGAAGTGGGTGGTAGAGCCCAAGGGCAGAATTCAGCTCTTTGTAGCTGCCTTGGTCAGGAAACTGTTTTCTGACTGCGATCCTTGCCCTGCTCCATTCTCACCATCCATTTTCTCCTACCAGCAACACAGCAATCCAACAGCACCTCTATGAAGAATCCATCATCTGAGTTCATTAAAATAAGGGTCCAGTAGTAAAACTGTAGGCAGTGGCAAAGCTGAAGCCCATGGTATGATGCATACACAGCCAGGGAACAGAGCTACGCTTGCCCAAATAACCTGAATATTGGCATTTCTAACTTCTGCACCATACCTTTTGCACCTGTAAGTATTCTTTCAGGGGGTTTTGGTATGTCATTTATTGTGATTTGGAAAAAGCAACAGCAACAATAACAAATCATCACTTGGCATCATGACTGCACACATGATGAAGACAGGGCAAGCAAACACTTTGCAGGCCCAGAACAGATCTGCAGCACCTTGAGCTCACAAAGCAAGCAAAACCAATCAAGACAGCCACCTGCTAATATGGGTTCACAGATACTATGAAGGGCTGAAAGACAATTACTCTCTCTGTTTTCATTCCTAAATAAGACTATTTTCTGAATATATATGCCCCCCTGCCTCCTCTTAAGCACAGCATGCAGTACCAGACACCTACCACAAAAACTTGGTAAAGATGGAAGCAAATGAAAATCAGATTTCATATTCACACTGAGATCTGCTGGCATAAATAACAAATGTTACCCTAACAATTCATCTTAAAATATTACCTTCTCCCATTCTTTCCCCTTTTATGTGGGTTGTCAGCTTTACAGGCCACAATTTTTATGCATTCAGATTTATTTTTATATACATATATAAGTACATGTTTCTACATGTTTATCTATCTTATATATAAATAGTTTTTAATGTTATATCTATAAAAATATAAAAGACTTTAGCCAAAACTTCATTAAAATATTAATAAATCAGACTTTGGGGAGGGGGAACAGGGAAGAAAATATTTTATAATTTATGTAAATGAAGCATCCATTTTGGATGCTTTGGAAAAGAATAAAGCAGGCATTTTTGGAAAACAGGCATTTGATGAAAAACTTCCCAACTAAATGTGAAATACATTAAAAATATACTGCAACGGCAACCTCTGATTCTTTGGCACCATATTTCTTGCTGAACTGCTCATTTATGGACTACTAGCATAAGCTTCAATACAAATGGAATGTAATTAAACATCCCCAATTCAAGATGCCTGTGAACTAAAAATAATAAACTCATTCAGGTCTCAAATGAAAAGCCAGATGTTATGAACTGGGGATTTCATAACGATGATGCTTCCCACCTTCCCTTTTGGGTTCCCTTCATGCTATTAAGACATGTAGTAAGCAAATACCTGATCACATTACAGAGCAGAGATTAGTAAACCAGATCTACTGTGATTCAACCATCTAACTACAGGCAATAAAACTAAATGATTTTTTTAATTAATCTTTGAAGTAGAGCTTTTCTTCATAGACAGACACCTGATCTTGATTGAAAGTTGCTGTGAAATCAACTGTATATGGCAGTGCAATGTTCTGCTGTTATCCTTCCTATAAAAATTTGCACCTTTAGTTTTGAATTAAGTTTATCTAACCTTCCTGCCCCCGGATCTGCTTATGGATTTGTTTGCTTAACCTATGGGCCTGCTATTGCAGAACTGTTCATTGTGTAGGAGCACAGAGGCAGAAGAAGGTCATGTCTTCAAACTCTGGCCTTGTCTTTTTGAAGAGAAGCGCACCCAGCTTTCTCAGCTCTTCTCTGATTTTTTTAATCAGAAGATCTACTTGGAGTAGTTCCAATTTATGAACCCAACATGTGGGTGCCAAACTAAATAATTACTGTAGCTTAATACAGAAATTATACAACATCTTGACTGTTGCAATACATCTTTCCTCTGCTGTATGCTTCCTGTTTATATAACCACATTTGTATTAGCTCTTTTCACCAGGAATATTTGGGAACTCCTGGATTCAAGAGCCACCCATCATAATTTTGTTTCTGGATGTAAGACTTCATATTTGACTGTATTCAAATGCACATTTTGTTACCTTGCTACCACTTGTCAAGTGACCCATATGGCTCTGTAGCACTTGCTTGTTCTCTTCACTGTTCATAATTTCAAACACTTCTATATCATTTGCAGACTTTTTCCATACAAAGTTTAATTTCATGTCACAAAACACCAAAGAGCATATGACCAAATAAGTAACTCCGTTCTATGTGAAACTGTTGCTCAGTAATTCCACATTTAGAACGCATTAATTAGCCAGCGTTAACACAGCAGGTATGTATCACTGAGTTTGCCTTGTTACGTATTTTTAAATTCTGTGCAAAACAAGCCCCAACTGTTTGGTCCATGCGACCATCTAAAAACTTTTCCAGAATGAATGACCGTCATGGCTCCAATTACACCTTCAATACCACAGTACTCAAATCCTCATCATTTGCTCTCTCTGCATATGAATTTCACTGTGCAGAATGACTGGAAGAAACATGCACAAATTGTGACAGCAAATGTGTTTTTATTTAGACTACAGTTAGAGAGCTCTTTCAAGGAGAAGAAAGTACTAATTCCTACCCTTTGTTCCCAAGTCTGTTTCTGTTTGGGTTTGTTTTTTTTCTTTTAATGGGTCTGGGTTAAAAGAACAAAACCAAAAAATACCCTTCAAAAAGATAAGGGAAGATTGTTCTGTCCTTGCACAGCTACTTCTGGGGAGGAGGAGCTGGACAGCAACCTCTGCACTTAGTCACCCAAGGTTTATCTGAGCTCTGTTCTGGAACATACTGTATCTTAGCATATAACATGAAAACTACTAATTGCTCCTCCAGATAAAATCAGAAATTATCATGTCAAATAAACTGTATTTTCTAGCATTAATTATATTGCACTGTTTTTAATTCCTGGTTAACCAAGTCCTTGGTCAGCCTTTTCAAGATTTTATCTAAATTTAGAGTCAGGCTGTTAAGTCTAGAATAAGCAGCTCATCCTGCCCAAGACAATATTAAATTTCTTCCAAGTGTATCTTGATTTTCCACATGTGACAAGTTTGGGGGTAGTGGTGGAATAACAGAAAAAAATCAAGATAACTCTGCAGAAAATAACATGAAGTTTTAGACAGAATTTGGAAAACTAAGCCTGTATGCCTAATGACTCTGCTGTTTCATAGCTTGATGAGCCAGGAAAGGCAAGTGGTTCAGCATCAGTTCAGGATATCAAAACACAGTGAGTTGTTGTTTTGGGTTTTTTTTTTTGGTTAAAAAAAAAAAAAAAAAACAGCAAAATACATTCCTCATTTTCTGTATTGTTAATTGTTAAGTTAACTTTCTCTGTGGGTTGCTTTGCTCCTTCTTTTCTTACAATCACAAGCTTCCAAATATAGATTTGTCTTTTCCTCCCCACCTTTGATTTGTTACACACCATTTCCAAACTGGCTTAATATTTTCCATAATGTTAAAACTTTTAAACTACCACTTTCCTCTGTGGGATGTTGGTTTGTTGTTGTGGGCTTTTTTTAAGCCATTCTTTGTCAAAGCATGTGACTTATCATTTGTATATTTCACACTTTCTGCAGTGTAAAATACATAGGTATTTTACATATATGTTATACATTTATGTTATAAACATAAATCCATGTAGACAGGGAGGAGGAAAAAAATAAAAAGTACCTAACTGGTTCAGACTTGATCATGACTTGAAACTTTCAGCACTTCCAGTTGTGTGTTTCTTTATTTCACACAGTGGGATGTAATGCCTTTTATTCAGAGCTGGATGCAAAATGTAAGGAAGTTGCCATCTCTGTGTTTAGAACACTCAAAGTTACAGTACAACCAGAGGGAGACGTGGTATGTACTCCTCAGCTTGAAATCTCCCACAATATCCTCCTCTCTGCTTGCTCATCTCTTGGACGGTCAAATCGTTCTCATCTGTAGTGTGACTTTCATCTTACACTCTGTCATAAACATTTAAAATCATTTCCCTGAGGGTTATCTTAAAAAAAATCACAGATAATTAATAACACCATTGCTGACAACATCAGATGTCCTCAATACGCTTAGGTCTGTTTCAGTTTTCTGATCATAAATCTACATGTGAGGTGGAGGGATTTTCTGGTGGTGGTGGTGTTTGGGGGGTTTGTGTTGTTTTGGCTGTTTTTCAAAGCTTACCTTATGGAAGCAAATGTTCCTCAGAGTAGACTTTGGGGTAAAATATTATGATGTTTTCACTCACGTTTTTCACACAAAATATTCACTGAATTTGCAGTACTGCTCAGCACACTACCTTCCAATTCCCTTACAGCAAGAGATGAATCTTAAAAGTCTCTTTTCACCAAGGAACTGAAAAGAATAGAACAAAAATCTCTGATAATTTTTTGGGGTTTGTTTTTTTGTTGTTTTTTTTTTTATTGTTTGTTGTTTGTTTGTTTTTTTAACTAACTCCCACAGCTTCCCCACCTAACATACTATTAGTCATCAAGTTTTTTTTTTAAATCTCATCAAGTGCTTTTTGATCTTTGGATTGTTTTGTGTTATACAAGTTGTTCACTTTTTCAGCACAGGAAAAAACCTAATCCGTGATTGTATACATAGTTGCTTTTTTTCCCTCCCTTCTTTGCTATATATTTATAACCTGGATCAGATGTCCACACTGGAAACAGAACTCTAAAAAGTCCACAGTGATTTCACAAGAGACGCCTTAACTTGATCCTTGGCTCATTTCCATCTAGCTGCCTTTTGGAGAAGAAAGTTCACTTCCTTCACCACCCTTCATTTTATTGGAATGGAAAGTGAACCAAAGGGAAACAGTAAGATTCCAACCACAACACAAAGGAAAAACTAAAAATTCATCTCCAAATGAGAAGCAGAGAATGGCGAAACTGAGGACTACTACTTCAGGGGGTTTTCTGCTGCACAAGTTAATCACAGCTGTACTCAAATTAGTGCAATTATAGAATTAACATCTGCATACCAACACACAGGGACTGAGGACTCCATCACTGCTCAAAATTGAAGACGAGCATCACTAAAGCCCTCCAAAATAATTTTGTTTTCAAAGAATCACTGAATCCCTAAATGTTGTCAGCAACTTCTGTGGAACATGGTCGTAATTCCATAAAAATGTGGACGGTTTGATTTGCTGATGGCATTAGTTAAGAACAAAAATGCTTTGGCTTGGAATGGCTGGCACCCTGCAGCCCTGCTCATCAACTCCAGTGTATCTTACCCACCCCAGCCTGTTCCCATTATTACTCATGTACTAAAGATCTGCCATGCATAAAAAAACCTAAAAGGTGTTATTAAATTAGCATCCTAATCTGTAAAAAAAAAAAAACAAACAAACAAAAAAAAAACCAAAACATATAAACCCATTAAACTTTATTTTCTTTATTAATAAAGTGAATAAAACAGCAAAGCAGGACAATGGAATAATATCAGTCCACAGAGATATAAACAACAGAAGCCAGGCTGATCCTTTTCATTAAGGAGACAGAAGAAACAAGGAAAAAATGAAGCTATGCTCTCAAAGTAGAAAAAGACTGATTTAAAAAAGATGTTTTATTATAAAGTTTTAAGACATTTTATACATTTTCAATTTTTTTGAGAATTTAACAAAATTTTAACTAAAAGCAATAAATATCAGATTATCACATTTGCAATTTGACTGACATAAGGAATGCTTTAAATGAAAACCTTTCCAAGGCAGTGACAACGTTAGAAACGGATATCAGATACTTCTAAGATTTGCCAAAGAGGCTTCATCTCATCATGCAACAAACAAGTTTCTGAGTTAACAGAAAATACAACACATTCACAGGCAAAGAAAATTCCATTTCTTCCCAATTATCTAAACAAACAGATAACATTACAAATACGAAGCAGTAGTCCTATGGGAAAAAGCAAACAAACTCCTCATTAAAAAATGTCCTTTGCTAAGCACTTCTACATACACTGGAAAAGTGACCAGCCTACTGATGCTGTTATGCAACCCTTATATACATATATGCATGTTGATTTTCATATACAGTGAGGAGTGATGAGACACAATCAATGATCTAATTAGTATCAAGACTCGAGTCTTACACAATTTCCCAGATAGAGAAAATCAAGACATCATGTCACTCTACAAAACAAAAGGGATACGAAAGATTTAGATGAGCCTAGTTTCATATACCAACTCTGACTGTGATGGCAGACTGATGCTTCCCAGAAAGCTGAAGCATCTTTGCCCTGCAATTGCACCTGAATATTTTTTCCCCATTATTGTATATGGAAAGAAAACTTCTTTGCTCTGACACCTGGACACAAACTACTTGAAAAGTCTTATTAGCACAAAAAAATAAAAACATTTACATGGAGGATTACACCCAAATACGACACACCTACAGAACACCTTGGAAAGAGCCTACAAATTAACATTAACAAATAAATGAATTTGCAAGCCTGTTCTGAATTAACTTTTGTTCTGAAGCAACTTTAGTCCATCATCTCAGACTAGGCTTTGACTTTACTAGTGACAATGTCATGAACCTTTGAAATCTAAATTTATCAGTTAATTCAACAGGAAAACAACAAATTGCTGACTTCAAACAGCCACCTTGTTTAATACAGATTGCTGAAGGTAAATCTAATTGTAAAATAGTATGTGCTTGCTAAACAGTCATTCAACAAACACTATGACTAACAAATCCCACTTTCCTACATGTTTGTGCCATGAGGCTGACTGACCTTGTAAAGCTCTTTCCATGCTCAAGACATTTATGAAATCACCCTAACTTACGCCAGCTCCTTAGAGTCTCACACTTTTTCTTCTTCAGTTAAAGTACTAATAAAGTCTCTCTCCTTTACTTGACCTTCTGTTTTTATAAATGTCTTTGAGACATTTATTCCTCCTCCCTTTGAGATATTTGCCAATATATATTAAAAGGGCTAATAATTCAAAACTAACAAGTGATGAAGCCCTAAGACAGGCAGAGAGCCTAATCATAATCATTTCTTCTAATGCAAAACAAATTTAATCATTGAACTCTTGAGTTTTATATGGTCATTATTAGATCCTTCCTAGGAGAAAGGTATTCTTGGTAGATAGGCAAAGCATGGCAACTTTCATCACATTTGTGTGGTACTACCTGCAACTCTCAAAAGATGATGAGAACAGAGAAATTGCACTGAATCACAGAAAGCCTGAAATTCTGGAAGTGCCCAGTTGAAGTTCTGCCTTGCCTGGAAATTAAGAGTGATGTTGGAACTGTTACCTATTTTGACCTAATTAACTCCTAAAACTCTAGTGAAGACAAAGCAATTGTTCTTCCAAAAGTGCTAAACCTCACAAGTTAATGCTTAAGCTTCCCCCTAGGCTTTAACTCATTAACTAGAGGTGTTAATTAGATCGAGCTAGGTAAATCAGTCAGGATCACACCTTTAAAGCCTGGACTAGACAAGGCCTAACCCTCATATATATTGAGTGGATAGATTTATTAGCATGCTTATTAGCACAACTGCCTAGAAAATATCCCACCAGGCTTGTAAGCATCAACGCCTGTAAGGTGCAAGAATATAAACAGATTAAAGGTTTATTGCAACAAAAAGAAGTGATGACTCTTACCTTGGGCTAAGTGAATACACACCAGTTAAACTGAACATACACTTTTGCTTTAACTGGACATAGGCTACCATCTTTCAGTATTACATAAACGATAAAGATCTAGCTGTAATATCTCTAAATGACACCTTCAGCAGGGTATTATCTGGTACTGGGTTTGGCTTCTGAACTCAATGATAATTCCAAACACAGTCCTGGTATATGGAATTACATCCATAGCACTGTGCATTCATTGCAAGATCAGCTAGACTTTTACTGAGGGATAATCTATTCTGTACACTTGACAAAAATAATGGCAAAGGGGAATACATTTAACAGGTTAAGAGTATGCACAGAAATCTCAGGTTTAACTGACAAAAACTTGCTTGCACTCTACGAACACGATTTCCCTTACTCCAGACTAAATAAGACTCTAAAGATTCTAACTGAGAAGAAAGAGCAGCTCATTACTTCCTGAACATTTTAGTAACGTGAACGAGTGACTCTGGGGAGGGGCAGAGTAGGGGCCATGCAGGCAAAAACCTGTGTTTTCCTTTTACTACAGCTTCAGGTGAAAAAATCCCAGAACAGCACCATGTAAGAGCATCGAGAGCACAGACTACTTCAGAGATATTACAAGAGGGATTTATCAATTTAGTATTTCTATTTTTAAAAAAATATAGAACTCCAGATTACCTTCTGCACCAGGAGTTCTCCAGCTTTTTGAAGTTGAGCAGTTTTATTTGAGGTTATCACACAACTGGGAAATCTTGCTGCAAAAACTTTGACAGATTACAATACTGTGGTTTTTCTAGAGCTATCTTGCTGGAAACAGTCCTTACATTCATAGCCCTCTGAAGATGTTAAGCATGTGCCAAGACTCCTATTTTAGGCTCATCTTCCATCTATCTCCCTTATAAGGACAAATTTTTCCAAGTTTGAATCAATCCAAAGCACTGATTATATATGAAAAATATCATGCTGAAAGCCTAATTACTGAATAACTATTAAATTAGTTTTCCTTAACTTTTGCAAAATAATATAGACTATTAAAAATATAAAAGCAAAATCCTAAATTCAGTTTCTCTCAACCAGTGCTACCTCCTTTCAGAGTCTGAACCCAGGACCAAGTGCAATAACCACTCTTCACAGAGCTTAAGAAGTGCATACTTTAATAGTTTTCTAATTTCTTCCCTTATCCAACAAGTAGTCCAAATATAGGTTTTATAGAAGGAGATTTTTTCACTGTACTGCTGTAAAATTACATTCTTATAGTTCTAAACTGATTGTTCTAAAATGTTGCATATACAATTATGTTTCTTTAAATCTGCTTCACATTAAACAGAAAAGACATAGCAGTGCTCTAGCCAAAAATATAAAAGAGTATTTCTACAAACTGTCCATCTCTTAGGTGAGTTAAGGCAATATACCAACTGTACACATGTAGCGCCTCACAAATGATGTAATCAGCAGCAGAATTCCAGTCTTATCAGAGATTTGAATGCTTTCCTGAAGACAATGTACTCAATTTTTCTTCCTACTGAATCTTTCTTGCCTTGGCAAGTCATGAAACTTTGGCTCCAATCTCATTAATGCCTAGATTTGATCTGATAATATTTGAAAATATCTAGATTTTCTAATATCTGCTATAACTTCACCATTCCTATTCATGAAGCAAAATAAAACAGGATAAAAAGAGGAAAATAAAAACATTTAAAAGGTATTGTATTCACCACCTTGTTATATCTTTGCAGATTTAATATCACTTTAGGAAAAAAAAAAAGAAGAGATGCTAACTATGCATATCTCATTCAATTAGCAAGAGTTACCTATTTGTAACTCTAAATCATAATCTGAAGCCTGGAAGATTTTGGGGTAGGGGCAAGGTGATCTGATATTTTGGTTTGGTTTTTAATATATCGGTCTACAAAGTAAAACACAAACCAGAAACATCACCCTCCCTCTCACACACACACACACAAAAAAACCAAACCCAAACTCAAAACAAGATCCTAAAACAGTAACCATTTTCCATCCCTGCCTACAGCTGAAAGATCCAACCCTTATACCCTCCTCCTCTTCAATATGCAGAAATTGTGGCTGTAGCTATAGTCAACTGAAAACAAAAAAGCATCCCACTGTATTTTTACTTTGGCTGTATCTTTATGGCCAAACTTTCTTTGCAACCTTTACAAGTCAACTGCTTCAAGCAGATGGGAAACCAACATGGTATTCAATGGAAGGCCGAAAAAACTGTTTTAAGGCAATAAAATGAAGAAAGCATTAGTCTACTGAATCACAATTATGATAGCGAGCACTTTCTAAAGATCATGTCCAACGTAACTGAAAGACTTGAAACCTGAATAAACAATTACAGACTATAAGGATAGGCATCTTGCCATTCTGCAAAACAATTAGGAATATTAATTTTTCCAATCTACTTCCAAAAATCCAAATGTTTCATTCTAACTCACCCACTTTTCTAGTTTTTATCTGTGATGAATTCACCCTTTCAACACTTGTCACCTTCTCCCCAAATAATAACTCTACTTAACTATTTAATGTACTCTTTAATATGCAAAGTGTTGTTACATATTTTATAGAAGAAAAAATTTGAGTTCGGATGTTGGGGGCATCACTACCTCTACAGGTAAATGTAACTGGGAGAGCTATAAATCCTAGGATTTTTGCATCATTCAGGGAAGGTGAGGATACTAAAGTTCCAAAGTCTTTCTTATATTAAAAATCTATTTGAAAGGTTATTTTACAACTGCTATATCACTACATAATTCCTCAAACCTCACTGTTGTCTAGTAAACCTGCAGAAAACAATGAAATTTTGCCATGTATGCCTAAAGTAGACAGGTACACATTTCTGGTCTGTTCTCAGTTCTTTGCAGGATGATTCACTATCTCGAGGAAGGCCAGAGGGGATAGGCATGTTACAAGGGGATGCCATTGCTTATTGCTCCTCCTTAGTACATTCTCTTTTTATTTCAGTCTTCATGAAAGCTAAAAATCAGGAGGCTTTCTCAGTAAGTTAATCCTGCTACGACTAGATCAACTTTTCGTGTGAAGAAATAAGAAACACAGAAGAGGCACCCTATGGAATTGACTGTACACACACCATAACAACAACAATCTGTTCAGGCATGCTTGAAACCCTACAGGTTTTGATCTTTCTGTTTACATTTTTAAATCAAAGGACATGGCTTAGAACATGGAAGTGCACAATTTAAGAGTCAACATGGGGAGGCAGGAGTTAAATTGCAACGTCTATCATACAAACAACTACTGTGTCCTTGGACCAGATGAAATTCATTTCTGCAGAACTGAACTATCTATCTTGTCCTCTATGATCATGGTTGAGGAGCTGGTCCTTAACAAAGCTAGATAAAACAGGTCAGTACATAATAAAGTTTCCAAGGTATGTGATACTTGGTAGAGAGACCAGAGGTTAAGGAGGAGACTAAATTGGGCTCTCAACCCAAGCAGCAACCCAAAGAGATCCTTCCACAAGGCCTGTATTTCCACAGACTTTTCCTCTGGACAGAGAAAGAGTAAACCTAGGACCTTCCATAAAAATCTAGCATGCTACACAGGTATTTGATTTAGGAAGACATGTCAACATCACTACAGTAAAATAACCTTGCTTTTCAGTAAACACAGTCAAAATGAAATTTCTAAGACATACAAGGACTCCAATATTTCAGTTAATCACAAATCCAGAAACCTTTCTCAACTTCCCAAAGCCAATTTTGCCCCACGTCACTGAAAACTTAGGAAAATGAGCCAAATTGGCAAGAAAGTTTCACAGCCTCTTCTTGCTCACAGTAAGAGCATCTGAGCTTGGCATACATCGACTGTACTTTATGGCAAGCATTCTATTGTGTAAACATTTATGAATAATTTCTTTGTATTTAAATTAAAAATTCAAATCAAAATACAAGGCTGCATACCACAAGGGTTATTTTAATTAGTGTAATGAAATTAATTCATGTTAAATGTCAGTCCATTTAACCCAACCAGAACCTGTGTGTCCAACAGATTTTGAATAAAAATGCCATCAGACCATATTAGTGACAGAAGCCAAACCAAGCACCCTAGAAAATACAGAGAGGTCTTATTACAAAAAGATAGGTTTAGTTTTAGAAGTCACATTTTGACATGGGTAGGAGTGAATTAGCATTACAGCAAGTGAACAAATTCATCTGAAAAACAAAAACTACAGCCATGTATTATTAGCAATGCTACATACCAAGTTGTTCCAGCAAGACCGTGCCACTTAAGACATGATCTTTTCATAATTCAGCCACAGAGATCCCAGAGGCTCAACCCACATTTCCTGACTTCTATAACAAAGAGTGTCATTAGCTACCAGCATCATCAGGAATGCAGTACTACAGTAGCCATCCTTACAGAAACCTTTCATCTAGTTTGAGAAAAACAACAGCATGGTGAGACTGGTATGACAAGTTAATCAACTTTTAAGCTATTAACCATTAGCTTCAAACAAGACAGCTCAACTAGTAAGCACAGTCATATATGTATAGAACCCTTGATGAACTCAAGTTAATACGAGTATTAAATGTTCAGTTTAGTCTGCTTATTCAGATTCTTGACTTCAGTTTAGTCTGCTTATTCTAATTCTCTACTTCCTTTTGTTTTCATTTGATTCATATATCAAGTAATGCATAATTTTGTATGATTTAGCTGCTAAACTAAAGTCTCAAATGAGGTTTTCCTTGCTACACAACTCTACCACTGGATTTTTACATAGACATGGTTCAAAATTCGTTTTACTAATAAACTGCCGCTCAAACAAATCTGTGCTGTTGGGTTGGGGTTTGACTTTTCTAGGTCTTATCTTGCTCTGCAAGTTGTGTTTAGCTGTTGATTTTACTAAAGCATTAAAATGTTCTTCTATACTTAGAGTCAGTTGAGTCCTACAACTCTTACTAATCTCCTTTAATTCCTTACATTCCTGTATGTAATTCTGCTATGCCTCAGCCAGTCTAGCTGCAATGGGAACCAAGAGCTCTGTATACAGACCCTCTGACTGTGTCTCTTCTTGTTCCATCCTCTGCCATCTTAATATGTTCTATTAAAACAATACTTCTGCTTATACTATTACCTTAGCTTGTCCTTACATCGCCTTTTTCATAAGGTAGATATCTAGAACAACATGCATGGATGAGGAACACACTGATTGATACAAACAAATGAAGTCCCTTAAGCTCCTCATGTAAAACACACAAAAATTGTACAGTATTAAAAAGAAAATGGGAAAAATTAAAAACACAACTTCTGAAGAATACTGTTCCTGCTTCACCTGACTGGATACAATATAGGTGGGGGGATTCAAGAAATGTCTTCCAGCAACCCCACAGTTAACTTGCCTGGAACATAACCTCCACTTCCAACACTGCTCAGACGACTAACACTTCTCATTACGTACCCAGACTGGCTTGTGGTATTGCCATCGATTTCTTTACAACACATGTGCACTGAGTTTCTAGAGATCACAGGTTAAATAATAGAGATAATCCTGTTGCAGTTATCTGTAATTTGTTCACATATATGTTGATTATATTGGCCAGGCTGGTGGAGTAAAACCACTTGCTATTCCACTGCATGATTGAGAAGCCCTGAGTGCAGTTCAGCCAAATAAAAGCATTGAAGGTAGTACTGCTGACAAAGAACTTGATCTTTTTTACCTGCAATTCCTTCTCTATTTTGTTTACCAGCAGTGTTGATATGAATGGCTGCATCAGTAAAATCTGCAACCTTCAGGAAATTACCTTCTAAAACCCTTTTGTTTAAGTAGTTAAGATTGATTACAAACATTTATCTCTGCTTGTTTAACTTCACAGAAAGAAAATTACCTGAAAATAATTTAAATATTATTTTCAGAAATCCTGATTATTTTTATTTTTATGCATTTTTAAATGAAAACCAGAAAGCTCCTCAGCCTCCAGTGGTACTCTTCTCATTACCTTGCTTTCTTTTTTTCCCTTTAACTGATTCTTCAGTCTCTGAACAGCAACTATGCTTTGTCACTGAAGGTGTCTACTAGAGGAGATTAAGACAGTTTCAGTCATACCCTGATTAAATCTACACACACCAAATTAACTTTAATTACAAAGTTATCAAATGTATTTGCCTTTACAATTTTAATAAACTTCTTAGGTTTCAACATGGATACCCAGGGAAGCAACACATGCAAAACTGCAACATACCTGCCAGTTGCAAATTTTGACCGAACTGGCCCGTGTCCATCACGGCTGAAAAAGAGAGAACGTCATACCAGATATCCACAAAATGAAAACCAGGAGCAGGCAACTCAGACATCCTAAAGCTCCCTCTTTCAATACATGTCTCAATTGCTCTCAAAGACCCTGTTTAAAGCCTTGCTGTTCTGCGAGCTACATGAACATAAGGTGACAGCCTCTCTCTTGCAAGGTTTGCCAGGAAAGCTAATGGCACCCTGCAGGGGTTTCCCATTATTCTCAAGACTGCTGTTTGCAGGGTAATAAGAATCTGGTTAGAATTTCTGTAGGTTTGGAAAATACTATAATCTTCTAGTATATCTCACCATAACTCTTTGTCCAGCAGTTAAGTACATAATACACACACACTAGAATGAAGACCTCCAACTACCAACGAATGCATTATGCCTAAAAGCTTCAGAAACTGTGATATTTGAACCCTGTAATTTCAAGACTTGCTTTTAAAAGACTGAAGTTTCTAGCAACTTCAGGACATTTGTTTGCCAAAGTTGAATTTGGCCCAGTGTGAGCCAGGCCACTGAGATGAAAATGACAGGCATACCCAAAAACATCAAATCACAGTATCTTTTCAACACAGTCTCAATGTCAAACAGCAACAATGAAAAAAAGACATAATACAAAGACCTATTGAGGTCAATGGAACATTTCAAATAACACTGCTATGTACTTTCTAATGAGACTTGTAGTAACCCTTATATTCAACTGCCTAACTCCTTTTATCATAAAGGATCTTGAAACCTTTTCAAGCAGAAGTGCTTACACCTCAGTGGTTTACAGTATACCTTTGATATTCAGCAAAGGAAATCCCCATGGGCTATATAACTGTTTTCATTTTGTCCCATGAAATTCCTTTCACTTTTGAATGATGTATAAGCTGTTAAACTCCAAATTTTTCTCCTCTCTTGCATTCCTGCAAATTTTTTGGCAGCACACCATAGTCATAACCAGCAGTTATAAAGCTGGGCTCACTTCACCACCAAAGCAGCAATGGAATTACCAGAATCATTCTAACTGGTCAGCAGGAAACTCTTTCCTCCTGCATCTTCTCAATTTGCCTTCCAAAAGTCACTATGTAGGTCAGAAGATCTCTTACCTCCAAATTATAACAAGTGATCCTAAAAACCCAGGTACAGTGCATAGCTACAGCAGCCAATATTCCACAAGGTGGTAACAAAGAATCATTTCCTTAAGTCCTGAACAAGGCAAAGGACTGCATGTCCAGTCATGACCAGAATTTTTCTTGCCCATCTGTCCTACCGAAGACTGATGTTAGACAATTATGTAGTTCAGTTGAATACTCGAAGACATCAATGTTGCTGTTCAAAATTACAACCTTATTGTTTCCCCAAAATTAAGCCCAGGAATGTTCCTGCACAAGTTATCAGAGAACGTAATTTAGGTTACACACTCAAGACTTTGAAACATGGGAAATGGTAGCTTGACAATCATCAGTGTTGCTCTGGATATTCTACAGTGTCATGCAAACCCATTCTGATTGAGCTTTTTTACTCATGTAATACCATTCTTTCATTATCATCTTTACCATGTAGAAAAACAATATTCAAATGTCTGAAAAGGGCAAGTGAGTACAGCAAGCAAATACAAGCAGACCAGGACACTCCCACTGTAACAACTTCCAGATGAAGAACATACTCTCATTCAAAAACTCTCAATTCATTACCATAGGAAGATTTCTCCTGGTAATATGTTGTTTTTCCTCAAGACATCAAACACTTTTTTGGTATTAATGAGAAAAAGCAGCTTTGCTCTGGGGAACCTTGAACTCTGAATTCCTTTTCCCCCTGCCCTCCTGCTTCAGAACAGAGAAGCATAGAGCAAAGGTTTATGCTACAAGAGAGCTCATAAATGACAGTATCACCAGGATACAAACTACATTCTTCTGCCTCAAAAGGAAGGACATAGATTGCTTCACCACACTTCGAATTAAGAATAAGACACAGCCCACATCCACAGCTTAAGATTTCAACTGATCCTACCTCAGAAAATCTCAGAGCTGCAGCCTGCAGCTGCTACCCAAACCAGAGAGAGAATCTCAAAGGGGCACATAGCCTGCAATTTTCTTCTTGTTGCTTCCAATTGCATGGAGTTATATCTGTTGTCTAACCCTTACCCCCAAACTGGGGAAATTTACACTGCAATCACTGCAATACTACCAAAGAATCACAGAATGACTGAGGTTGGAAAGGACCTCTGGAGGTCATCTAAGTCTAACCCCCTCCTCAAAGCAGGTCAGCTAGAGTGGGCTGCACAAGACTATGTTCAAGTGGGTCTTGAATATCTCCAGGGATGGAGACTCCACATCCTTTCAGGGCAATAACCAAATTGTATGCCGTTTTTCATTTATGATGAGCCCATTCAAACACTGTGTTTGGGCATTCCTGCCCTGCTGCACTTTGGAACATGAAAGATTTGTCCAACTTTAGAATTACACATTAGTCAAAGCCACTTGAAAGAAACCGTCTTTCTTGAGCACAGTCACCAGACTCTTCAAGCAAGACTTCTTCCCAACTCTACTTATATTCATATAATCTATCTACAGGCTAGAGCTCAGTGGCTCTGTATGGTTTCATTAAAGCATTCAAAGTGTTTACACTTTTAAAAGAAAAACTGGTAACTGCTATGTGTCCTTCTATGCAATTCTAGAAGGCAGACAGACCTGATATGCTTCATAGCATGCACATTAATAAGAACAGCTGAACAAGACTTGAGTAGCTCACTTGAGGAATATCAAAGAAAATGAAGATCTTCCCGCATGATATCCATGGTATCTCAACAAGAACTTCCAGAAAGCTTGAGGAAGTCCTGGCTAAAGTAATGAGACATAGCCTTAGCAAATGAGATGCTGGAATCTTCATAGACCTCTCAAAGATAACCGATTTTGCATCAAATGGAACTGACAAGAGGACAAGGAAAAAGACATTATTTGCAAGGCAGACCAATTCAGTCCTGTGCTCCATCAGAATTTCTTATAAGAAAAAAAAGGAAACCAGGAAGACTTCTCAAAGTAACTTATACAAGGATATTTCTTCAAGGGATGCCTAAGTGAAGGAAGAAATCTACCAAGATGAAAAAATAGCGCTTTTCTATTATGACAGAGACTTAAGATACATGGAGAAAAAATAACCCTGGTGAAGATTTCAGCCCTGCATCAGACATCAAGCAGTCCTGGTAGAAGAAAACAACATCTTCACCAAGAAGTACCAGCATGTCAACACTAACACTGCAGGAACAGTCATACTTTGACTCACTCAAAGATGAAGGATTCAGTACTGACTCCAAGATATGTAAACCTCCAGCCTTAACCTCACAGAACTGATGTAACCAACACAAGAGGTGTGCCTGCTTACAGAAACCCTCATGAAATCTCTTATCCCCCTGTTTAGCCAGCTCTGTGAAAGCAAATAATGTTGGGCCACACCTGGGAATCTTTGATCTTTCCTGCTTCAGGGAGGAGTAACCACCAGCCCAGACAGATGGATGAAGTGGGTCAGAGCATTTCTTCATGGCATGAAGTTTCTTTCAGTCGATAGATCTCCTGTCTTCTGGAGCTGGTTCTTGTAACCAGAACTTGTGACAGAGCCAACTTCAAAGCAGGAGTCTGCTACTGAGACAGTAACTACAAGTCACAGCAGCTCTTCATGAACTTTTCCATTCAGAATCATCTTAGATAGGTATCACAGACTTCCCACAAAATCCCCATTGAGAGTTTAGAAAAGGGGAGTTGGGGGGAGTGGAATGCTAGAAACCAGGCCCCCTGAATGACTGTCATACACCAAAAGGCATTTCAAAGACCAAATACTTTGTTTTCAACTACCCTGCTTCGTTAGGGTTTCCCCAAGGCCACCAACAAGACAGGACCTGCTCAGTCTGCTGATAATGAGATACAAAAATCAGGTGCAGTCAGAGAGCACCCTCCAGCACACACACAGCCTCAAGCACCTCAGAAGCACACAACTTCTTCGCACAGCAAGACATACGGCCTGGGCAGCTCAAGAGACAGCAGTTGCTAGAAACAGGGAGTCTAAGGGGCAAAACGTACATATGGGCATTCTCAGGCTAAGCACCTCCTGACTGCCATCAAACACAGATGGTACCAAGAAACAAAAACCCCAATGCCTCACATCTTGATAAAAACCAACTAGAACTTCCCTAGCAAAAGTAACTCCTAACTCCCTTCAGGTAAAAAGGAGAGCACAGCTGTGACAAGGACAGCTGATGCTGCTTCATCTGCTGTATCTTTGTTGAAAGGCAAAGCACACACACTCTGGGCAGCTGCACACATCTGGTATTCTGCATGTGCAGCTACCATACGCAATCTGGGCACACACCCAGCATGCAAGGTTTCAACTCAACAAAAACACAATGAAATAATTACATAACAAGAAACGGCCTTTAAAAATCAAAGCCAAAAGCCACTAGATTCAAGAGGTCTGCTAATGTCACAGAAACAGCACCACAGTTACACTGAAAAATCCCAGTTTTAATTCATTGCTGCTGTTTTCAAGTATTTATAGACCTCTCGATGAAACACATGTAAGAAACTATCAACCAAAACCTGAAAGCTGTCAGTATAAAAGCAACTCGGACTTCTTTCAACCCCTTTTCAGCAGAAGGGTTAGAATTAGATAATCTTTAAGGTCCATTCCATCCCAAACCATTCTATGATTCCATAAATTTAACCATATTAACCTTTTTTCAGTTATGGTTTGCAGTTCTGCAATTGTACTTTGATAATATCTCAGTTGGTATGTCCATAATAATCAGTTACAAAAGCTGGGCTTGCTCAGATTCCTTAAGGACTGAAATCAAAGAAAAAAAAAAAAAAGCAACATTAATTTCCAGCTCAGGAGATAGCCCTATTTAACAAAGTGGTAGGTACTCAGTTAAATGTTACGTAAATATTTTCTTTTAAAAAAAAGAGCATATATTTAATCACTGTTCTCAAAATCAGTGCCACAAAAAGTCCATATGTGGAAATCTATTTATTGTTATTTTCAAATGATTCCGCATGTACACTTAGTCAAGTGTAAAAACTTAAGTTTTTCAATACAGCAGATCAAACATGAAAAAAGCTGGTGAAAAAAAATGCAGTAATAGTGGAAGATTTATCTAAGAAAAAATCATGACAGTCAGTGTTAAGATTTTTACAGTACTAACACTATTAAAATGCATGTTCATGTTGCGGCCAAAAGAATTATATTATACGCCTACAAATAAATGTAAAAAGGCAGCAGTTTCCCAAATGATGGTCCAAAAGGACACAGAATCATAGAATAGTTCGGGCTGGAAAGGACCTTAAGATCTAGTTCCAAACCCCCTGCCAAGGGCAGGGACACCTCACACTAAACCATGCCACCCAAGGCTTTGTCCAACCTGGCCTTGAACACTGCCAGGGATGGAGCATTCACAACCTCCCTGGGCAACCCATTCCAGCACCTCACCACCCTAACAGAAAGAATTTCTTCCTTATATCCAATTTAAAATCCCCCTCTTTAAGTTGGTCTTATTTAGAGTATTTTTCCTGTAAGTCTCTATTAAAAGCGCATGGTGGTCTTGAATATATTGACAGAGCAAAGCTTTTCCACTGCTAAAAATTTCTGGAAAAAAAACCAGCTCAGTTTAGGTTAAAAAAAAGTACGTTTAAGTCAAACAGTTAACCTTTCCTTTCATACCTATTTAATACCCATTAGAGGTTCTATAGAAACGGCACTTAAGTCAAAACTAGTAATTATTTAATAGTGTTTTCAAACATATTTAAGTTATTCTAGCAAATTGGTGTGTTTGGAGCCATGTTCCTTATTTATAGTGTGAAATGCAGAGGCTGCTAACACTAATCAATTATATAACCCTTTTTTACACCTGAAAAGCAAATATAAATTCTCCAGGTTTTTCAAGACCTGAAGGCCCTCTCATTAATTAGCCTTATAAGCCAATTACAAGATGTTTTTTAAGCATCACTCAGACAATGTTTTGTTTAAATAACTGTAAGGAAATACCACTCTATTCAATATTTAAATTTATAGTTTCAATGACTCACTGGAACTTTACAGCAGTATTTACTATCCTTGGCAAGCAATCAGAAGCATCATTTTATTCCTTAAGTAGAGTTAAACTCTATACCAAAGTGAGCATATAAAGCAAGATTTGTGAGAAACAGACCAGCTTTCATCCATCTAAAGTCAAATATGACACACAAGTGCAGGAACTAAGTGGGAAGTTATCGTTCACTTGAGCTAAGCCCATGCACAGGAGCAGTTTCTGCCCACTGCAGAAATCGAAGAAACCTCAACTCAAAATCTGTACCATAACACGTATTTTTGCACTAAGCTGACACGACAGCTTTTCAGGTTGACATAACACTCTTTTGAATGTGGCATGGATCTATATGTGTACTGGACCACAATATTATGCATGGCTGATAAATACACCCATGTTAAAGGGTCCATCTTCAGAAACAGCAAAACAAAAATACCTCAAATACAACATACACCACTAGTATTTTACATTCAGAACCTATCAATAGCTAAAGTGAACTCAAGGCATGCTTGTTACAAAGATACAGGGCTGTAAGGACAAGAAAGGATGCTGTTTGTTCAGTCTCGCCCACCTCCAGATGGGATTACAGGACTTCAAATTGCTAAGAATTTCACTATTATTATTGTTACTAAACTTACTATGTCCTCATAATAACTACATCCTGGCAATAATAATGCTGCTCCAGGACTG
This sequence comes from Pezoporus occidentalis, assembly GCF_034315485.1. Classification (NCBI taxonomy): domain Eukaryota; kingdom Metazoa; phylum Chordata; class Aves; order Psittaciformes; family Psittacidae; genus Pezoporus; species Pezoporus occidentalis. The sequence continues at coordinate 3,234,746 of NW_026915724.1, read as the reverse complement.
AGCTTCTCATCTTCTTGATACCTACTAAGTTTACTTTTTACTCTGTCCACCTGATAAAAAGCCAACGCACTTTGCCAAAACAGACATATAAGATTGGCAGTAAGTAGGTATGTATGTTCCAGACTGTATTTTCTTCAAAATAGTCAGATTTACACTGTACTGTAAAAAGTCTGATTTTTCTTCTTAACTCAGCTGTACTGTAACCTTTTTTGCTGTTTATAGGTTGATTGGCATTTATGTAGTTTTATGACATACAAAATGTTGCTGCATACCACCATGCACCAACCTTTGCACACACGCATAGTCTGCCCAGAACTAAAGCCACAAAACAGGAATAAAGCTGTACTTTTTCCTAACAAGTTTCAGAAATTATTTATTCAAGGTTAAAATACTTTTTTTTCTCTTAATGGCAACTTTTTTAAAGTTGGTTAAAATGTTTGCTGTTATCATCTCTACAGATTGCTAAACACTTTCAGGGTACAAAGTCACAAGTTCTGTGGAATGGTGCTCTGTGTACTCTGCCACTGCCAACACAACTTCCCTAGGTAACACATGTACCATACAAACATCAGCTGTAACTGCAGTCACAGGTCTGTGCTTTTAAGTTTTGTTAACAGAACACACAGTAGATTCCACTTTACCATGCAAAGCACCTTCTCGGTTTCCTACAACCACAGCATGTGCTAAGTCAGGGCATCCCTTCCATGCAGCCAAGAAGGTTTAAAGTGAAGAAGCATGTCAACAGTCCCTCAGTTTTAGTATTCAAAAGTCTTCATAAAAAAATTATAAAGAAAATCTTTTCCCCAAAAAATACTCTTCCAAGTAGTATTATTCTACATGAACATTGTACTCCCACTGATTTATCCTATTAGTAAACAAATATATACGGTAGCATATTTACTTCTATTCCTTGGCACACACGTGCAACAAATTGGTTCTTGAAACAAGTCGCCTTGCTAAGTAGGATTTCAAATAATAGCTGGAAACATTCAGGTTTGTCTTCTATGTTAAAAAGTTAATACAACATATGTTAAAATGAGAGAGTACTGGCTGAACACCCCTGCAAAACTCAAAATGTGCTTCATAACATTCAGAAAAGCCTCAAACGGGAGAACAAACAGCCTCCTGACAAATGAGCCCTCTTCCAGGGCAACATACCCCATATCTGACAAAATCTGCAATGTACACAGGGGAAACTGGCAAAGGTTGCTTAACACCCTAAAGATCAATACCTTTGCACAAGCAGCATGACCTAGGAAACTAAACATGGAAATGGAATTCAGCAACTCTTCAGTTTAATGCTGGTGCAGAAAAAAACATGTATCGTCCTGGTTTCTTAAATGAAAAGGACTGATGCAGAGTTGTAATTACAAGTGTTGCAAAGTTCTCTGGAGAAATATATATGTCCCAGTAAAGCATGGAAGTTTCTCAAGTAACAAACCATTGCTGCCTCCAGTTTTAGGAATTTTGGCAGAGTGAGGAAAATAAAAAAATTGGATACTGTATCTCTTTCAAAAAAGAAAGCATTTCTCTAGTGCTTCAATTAGCTCAGCAAAGACAACGCATCTCCAAAGGGACAATCTTCCAAGAAAAAAAATGCATTAATGAATACGCCAAAACAAATAAAAGCTCACACAAAATGACACTGAATGATAGGGGCACTAGAAACATCGGCAACTAGAGCAACAGCTCCAACTGTCAAACTTACCATTCATATTTAAAAGATGGCATGATTGTTTTCCTTCTATAAAACAACAATATAAAACATATACTGAAGTCCTCTAAAAAGCTAACTCCACAAAGCAAAATTTAAGTTACAGACCATGATCAGATTTTTTTTCTTCTGGCTTATCTTCCAACAACTAATGAGAGATTTTAGGAAACACCATGTGCAAACATCATGAGAGAAGAACTATACAAACAAATTTGAAGAACATTTCTTCTTGCAAGCATTCAGAACACACACAAAAAAAAAACCCACCAAACACACAGATAACTTCATATCTGGCCTAAAAATGTCTTGCATATATACTGGAGGTACCCTTGGAATTCATTAATTCTTCTAATTTCCTCATTAATTTTAAGGGGATTGAAAAAATCTTAATTGGCTGACAAGTTTAATTTTTTGTTTTCTAGTCACAGCACAGTATCTTAGCGTCACAAAAATTCTAACTTATGCTTTAACAAAAAAGCTCAAGTATAACCTTCTATCAGTAGGTGTGCTCAAAATGGCACCAGAAACAAACACTATCACACCCACGATTTATAATTAAAGAAAATACTCTTCACATCTAGTTCACTGCTAGAAAGAATTGAACTGCTAGAACAGGCAGTTCTGCAGCAAAGCTGAGTACCATCCTGACCTCTCAACTCTAGAAGACTCATTCATTAAGGTTTTCTACAGGAACATACAAAACCAATAGTCATTAAATAAAAAGGAGAAGTTAAAAAAATAAAACAGCAAGTATCCAAAGCTGCAGCCTTAAACCTAGTTTTAATGTGAAAGCAAGTTAAAATAGTTCCAAAGGACTTCTGACAGTAAGCACAAAACGTTAACCACACGATCTGTTGGAATATATACCTGGTTTGGCTGAGGTCTTTCCTTCTCAGAATTGTTGACTTCTGCCCAAGAGTTAATTAAAATAAGCTGGCCGTATCTATCAAAAGTACAAAAAAAATATGTAGCAACTATAGCTTAAGCTGAAGACAGGCAAATTTGTATTGATTTATAGAAGTAGGTCTTCTTTTCAACCCTGCAAACAAATTAAATGTTCTAATCAGAAAGCAAAAGTAGATAACTTTCAAACCTGCATATACCCAAACACACAAATAGAAAGAAAGGAAATGCAGTAAAACCTGTTCCAACATGCTGTACATTAGAAATCTGACTCTCATATTTCATATGAGCCAAACTAAAAGAAAGATGCAATGAAAAGCAAGTTAAGAACAAGGTAGAACAAAAACCATACAAAGCTTCCACACACCATGGTACTGAGGGAACACATTAAAACACATTTTTGTAGTTTAAAAAGGTCAAAAGAAAATTCCTAGAGGATTTATTCTTCATTCTGCCTTTGAATACACGCACACACACTTGCGCCTTTCACATGCATCCTTGGATTTTAAATTAAACATATCTTCCCTACAGATCATGAAATTGGCAGTATCAGACAAATGTTTGGCTGAAGCAAGATAACTAAACCAAACATCCATAATCTAAAAAAAAAAAAGTTAAAATATTAGAAAATAAATGGACTCACGAATACTAATAGTTTACCACGAGGATTTGAACTTTATATATGGCAATCTTCTGAAATTACAGAGCTGAAGAGCGACAGCATAATGAAAAATTCCAACAAAAAGTAATTTCGAATGAAACCGAATGCACAGAAAAACTGCTTGTCCTTTTGTGTACAGCCCATTCAAAGCTGGCTTTGCAATCGCAGCTATTTGTAGGATGACAGGTAATTATTTACACACAAGTTTCAGGAGCAAAGATGGACATAATATACAGTTAAGGTTGGCGAATGAAAGGCAGCTGAAGCCTGTGCAGATACTCTCCAAAGCATTTCCTATGCGGAAAGCTACTTTCACAAGAATTCCCACTAATTTACAACAGCAGAGGAATCATCCCTGACAGCTGGGCTGAGATTTTACACTGCTGTTGGTTATATTACATTCCTAGTGACAAAACTTGTTGACATTAAGGTTGGATAGTAAAACCGGCACTAGAATAAAGACCATCCTGCATATCCTTCCAACATTTTTTCACTACTGACAGCACTTGAATGGCCCAAGCACTTTGTTTAGAAGTTTAAGGACAAAAAAAATTTCATAAAATGTGATCAAGGAAAGAAGTCTTGTACTCTGCCTTACAGAAAGTTGATGCTTTATTTGCTTTTCACTGGCATAAGCCAGTGGTACTCTGTCACTGCTTTTGAAGTTGTTCACCCATTTCTCCTTTACTTTCCAGTTCCTAGAAAATGTATAAATGCCAGGCCCAAATGTTTCAGGACTCATTTTACCCGAAGGCCATTCCTTAACGGGACGGGCTCACACATGTGGCTAACTGCTATATTAAGGAACAGGATTAGTATCTGAAAACCGATCAACATCTACATCGCCATTGAATGGAATAACTGAAATTACTGCACCATCATTCATCGATAGGCCCACAATCAACTCCAAGCATCACTCACGTGGTACATGAGAACAAAAACGAGGCTTTAAAAACTCAGTTGTTTTCCTAACAGGGCTGTCACTGTTGCAAGACGTGACCTGGAAAGCTTATGAGGTGCAACTGAGTACTTACTCAGCTGGAAGTAATAGAGTGATACTTTCACAAGAGCCTTTAAAGACCAAGTGTGCAAGTGATGTAACACCATAAGATAGAAAAAGGACAGGAAAACAATGTGTAGAGCAGAGGAATTAAACACACTTACATAAAAAGCAAAACTGCTACTTTGAAGGGTTTTTCTCATTTTCTCATTTTTTGCATGGTAATAACACTGCATATTTTAGTAACATCCATTTATGTATTACACTTGGGAGACAGAGAAACATTTAATTTGTAGAACAGCACTAGATGCAATAGCACTATCTTTCCACTTCTGCCAGAGTTTATGACACTTTATTTGCTTGGTTATTTGAACCATGAGAGGCTGGACTTTTAGCTTTTTCTACTGACCAAATCCCGAGATATACGGAATGTGTATAAACACTTAATTCACATAATTATGTTGAAACAAGGCCATACATGTTCATACTAAAACAACACAGACATTCATGAGTATTGAAATCACCATTTAGCTCTCAACTTCGGAGATTTGGGAGCAGAAACCTCAGGATATACTAGCACATGAAAAATAAAGAGTATGTGTTAATTTAGATTTTCCTGGCTATTACTGATGTATACAGTGCAACACAAATTTATGTACTTTGAGATTGCAATATGTTAACATAAAACGTGTTCTTAAAGGATGGTTATAAAAATATCCATCATCGTATTTGTAGTCAGATATACAAATTAATATATTTACAAATGAGCTAACATACCATAACAGTTTCTTTGCCAAAAACATTCATCACTTGAGTAGAATAAACAAGTAACTTAAGTTTTTAAAGCTTTCTGCAGTTTAAATGTCTAATTTTATTTCCCTTCCCCATCCACTTGTTTCTTTGCATTTATCTCCATGATTATGTTATATTAAAATGCACATAAGTTCTGCATTTGGTAAATGGGAGATATTTTTCATAAAACCAGAATTCTGAATGGTGTTCAAATGTATGCAGATAATATTACTGGGTTTGTAATGCTGGCACAAATTAGGTCCTATTCATTTTTATGGTTTCTCTTACCAAAGGGAAACAAAGAATGAAAATGCTCCATTTGGTTTCTTTAATGCAGAAAGATGAAAAGTATCAGAAGTACAATTCAAAGTGATGCTCATTTGAAAGCTAAGGAAAAATATTTGTGAAAAAGAGAAGTGTTAACATTTCAAGCTATTAGTTGAAAGCTCTTAAGAGAGAAATTGGGAGAGGGAAGGACAGGATTACAGCGATGACGTTACAAACATAGTCTTATAAAGTATAGTGGAGCAAAACAAGTGCGAGTGGGGGGTAGGACATTATGTAAAAGGAAATGCATAAATGAGTCAACAATTACATTTATTGTTTTAAAAATACCCATGAAATTTTGTTTCATCACCTAAAGCAGACTTTAGTGGATTCCCTCATCATTTCATTGCTGTAACCACAGGTCTTTTTCCAACCATTTTGTTTTCTCCAGAATTGAATCTCATTTGGAACAAGATAGTAAACTTGACAGGGCAAAAGCAATGGCACCTGGTTTCTGTTCCTTTCCATGCATCTTGTCACCACAAGGAAGTTAGAAGGGGGCACTGCTGACACTGCAGACTGCTCAATATTGGACTAGCAGCACTCTGATTTTCTAAAAGACAGCATTCATCAAAAGCCACTAACTTACCAAAACCAGCTCCTTTGCAAGGACATTCCAGTTTGAAGAGAGTCTTGTTGAGGAGCAGTCAGGATGAACCTGGGCGTGGGTGAGAGTATCACCCCAAGACAACCCACTGAACACTTCCTAGTACTTACTACAGATGTTTAAAACCCCAAGTTGAATTGGACAAGTTGGCAATTTTACAACTGGAGTCCCTGTCACGACAGGAGAAAAGCATAACACTGGCTATTTGTTATTTCAGAATCTCTTCCAAGCAGCCTGTGAAAAACTTCTGAAACCATAACCTCATCCTCACATGTAACAAGTATATATCAAATGTCTTGTGATTTGTGAGAAAGGGAAAATAATCTGGCTTAGCCCTGCTTAACTTCTGACACTTGTTAAAGTCTTAAACCATGTTTCTTACCCTTCACTCCCATTTCCTAAAATAATCCCATGAATAGGGGCTGACAGCTGGTGTGAGTATACAGCAGGAGCTACAGGACCATCAACGGACTCTGTTTTTTTAGTTCTTCCTTTGGAGACACTTCCCAGAAGCATTAGGAAACCAAGTGGCAGAAGGGCCAAACCCAAGAGGCAACTCAAGCTTCAGGAGTACTTCAACTTGTTTGTCAAGGATTCAGAGACTGGCATAAAGTAACATATATCATGAGAAACTAGTTGAGTCAGTGCAAAAACTTAAATTATACACTTGATTATGGATAACAGGACTCCGTCTGCTCCTTAAAGACCCATTACAAGAGCTTCTCAAGAGCCATCATAAGGCAATGAAAGGAAAATACAGCATTAAGCTCCTCAGGTGGTCAAAAGCTTCTCTATTAGAGTAAGATACTTTCAACTCCTTTCTGTAAAGCCTAAAGATTGGTTGAACATTTTTAGGTTATGTTTTTGGTAAGCTTTTACTTTCTCCACAGCAATTTAAATTACATTCTGTGGTAAAATTTTAATCTACTGAAATATAAATGTGCATAAAAGAAAGACAATTAAGCTTCATCTGCAAAAAAATATTAAAGCTGCCAATATAAAATACACACATGAAAAATTAAGCCTATAAAAATATATAATGAAAGACATCTGGCACAAATGTCAGTTTTTGCATGCTTGTTTTGTCAGCTGTCAAATCATGGTAATACACGATGGTAAAAGGCAGGCTGACAGCAACATTCTGGTATTTTAGAGAACAGTCATAAAATGTACGCAGCTATAAGAAAATATCTGCATTGCTACCAAAGTAACTGAACAGGGCTGGTGGTCTTCAGAAAAACTAGTAACACTTAATGCTTCTGACTCTCAAATGGGAGTCTGTGTAGGACAGGTCCCAAATCATTTCTTTCCTACATAAAGTGAAAAGTTACCTGGATTTCTGAGCAATTGCACATTCAATCCTTTATAGAGTTACTGTAACTAAATACTGTTCCAATAGAGCAAATTACATAGCATCAAGAAATGCTACTCATTATTTGCTTACTCTTGTCAATAAAAAAAGTCTTAAAATATATGCAAGATGAAAAAAAAATTGTCCAATAATTTCCTGCTTGATTTCATCTAAAATAAGTCAATTATTTTGGTATGTTTTACTGATTTAAAAAGCCAGTGTTTTTCCTCTATGCAAAACACAAGTTACAGATACACTTTGCATTTGTACATATGAAGCACCAAAACCCAAAGCACTTCAAGATGTGGTCCTGTTATTGACCTCCTATGATCCACACAGACCAACAAGAAGGAGTTAGAAGGAAAACTAAAACAATATATTGATATAGGTTTTGAATTTAATACATTTCTTTACCAAGCAGTAACTGAGCAGTAATACCATGGGATGAAAAAAAGCTAATTGTCTGAGATGATGCTACGTACCTGAAGATCTTATATAGCATTATAGTCATTATCTCCTGGAAACCAAGGGAGCAGTAGTAATAAGAGTTAGTCATAAAAACTGCAACCTAGTTTCCTGTTAAATATATAATCATGCTGCAACAAAAACACATTTAAATAACCATTCCTTAAAAAGCATGCCTGAATTTTTTTCTGCTGTAGTCAGGAAGCTAAATCAGGCTCGCATTTATTCACATACCAGGCACACTGTGCCATTTTACTTTTAAAGCTGAGGAAGGTGAATGAAGAAAGTTTCCACTGGAAAGAAAGTTTATTTCCCATTCCATTGGCATTTGTTTGTTGCCTTTTGTTTCTTCCTTTGTAAAGTTGATTTCTTCCTTGATGTTATGAAGAAGAAAAGTTTTAGCCTTTCTTACACTAACTCTGCAGTGAAAAAGAGAGAAGACAGATGAAACAACAGGGATGAAACTAAGACTCCTGGCTAGCAGAGACACTGCAGCAGCCACAGGACTTGGTGGGTCCTGGTAGTAGCTGGCTGGGCTTTTGTGGGGAAACCCCAGTATGAAAAATTTATTAGGTGTCATTTTTGCAAGATAAACTGAAGTAAAGCCATCCAACTATCACACAGTTTAGAACTAAAGAAACCTAGGTTAAAGCTGGCTTGCAATCATGCTGAAGAACCTCTGGGACAAGTAAGAAGACATTGTGTTTTCCTGAAGTACAGCTGGCCTCACCAAAGGCATAAGACCTGATCAACAGCATCTTCTACCTCATAGAAATCTCTGATGAACACAAAGGTGGACAGTAACAACTTGAGTTTGTGACATTTCTCTATACCGTGTTACCATTCAGAGAACTTTTTCTTCAACCCTTTTATTGAGTAGCACTTAAAATAGACTACCTACATAAATATCACTGCTTTCATTCATCCAAATAGGAATGAAGCACATAAGAAAAAGTTCTCATAGTGGTTTATGTCTACAATCACTCATGCCAAAAGATATATACATACATATATACCTCACTCTTTTCAGTGAGTTTTTGTTATCACCAAGACTATTAAAATGGAGCTTTCCACATGAGCAGTAGCTCAGTGAAATATCACTGCCATTTCAAATGCTTTCTGTATAATATCAAATACTGCCAAGATACTTAATCAGATTGATTATCTGAGGCTGAAACAAACAACTTGCAGCACTGACAGGCAAAAACATTATGCTAGACATGAGGAAGGATAAATGAAGGCCTGCAGTGCCCCACTGCCAGAGAACACTGTAGATTTTCTTACTGCCTCTACCTTGAAAATCAATGGAGACTTATAAAAAAGAATGGATGTTAAGATATGGCATTATGGCTAGCCCATAGATGAAAAAATAAGACTACAACTATCAGTAATTACTTTAGTACAATGAAAGGATCTGTAATCTGCATATTCAACTAAATTTCCCTATGTAAGGCTTTTCACACTTTAAAGGAGTTTTAAATTTTAATTACTCATGTATCTCAGGATTATACTAATATTGTACATTACTTCTATCAATACATTTTTAATATATGTCTTGATACAATGTATCTAATGATTTTTAATATAAAAGACTGAAGCCTCACAGTTTCTCTGCATCAAGAAGTGTTTCAATCTCCAGCTGACAAGCAGAAAGAGTAAGGCACATGGAAATCCAGCTTGACAAACACGCCAACACCTCTGCACTTGACCGACTTTGTGCCCTCAGTCATCCATAATTTTGCTCTCCCACAATGATTTTCCAATGCCAAGTCAGGGTTGTCAACAGGTTAAGTTCATTCTTTCACTAACAGTGAAAGAAGTCATCTACTTGACCATGTATTTTCTTGCAACCTGTAGAAAAGCAGTTTCTTTGGGGCAGTGGAAGGAAACAGCAAACACACACACTACCCCACAAATACATATAGAATCATAACGTTTTGTCTCTGTCACGATCACGAGTTTCATTTCCTTTGGAAACCAGACTGAAAACAAGGAGGGTAGAGAATATGCATAAATACATAGCTATAGGATTAATTTATTCTCACACCTTTTTATCTCTCCTACTCTCTTCTCTGTAATTTTTGGTCAGCCTTCCCTGTTTCACTGTGCCGACAGTGAAAGAGAAGCTCGGGAAACATTTTGGCATCCATGTAACTCTTGTAAAAACACCAGGAAGTATAATCCTCTCAAAACAAGGATCCTCAGGAACTAGGGAAGCAGTATTTTGGCTTTTTACCAACATTTTACAGCAAAGGTAATTAGTAAGTTACATACCATTGTAAGCACACCAGCACAAATCCAGCTTTCCTCACCGCTTGCTCTCTTCTAATGATGCCAAGATCGTGACAGGCTTACTTAGCATGGTTATTGTTTCCAATTTCAAACCCTTATACTTAATTAAGTTTCAGCTCTAGATGATCTATCTTAAACAGCCAAACAAACCAAAAATACTCCAAACCCCATTACTTCACCCTTTTTTCCCCCCTTCACTATAGCAACAACGCATGAGAAACACTTCAGGAGGATTTTGCTTGTGTTGAATGGCTAAGATTTGGTTAAGTGCATGTGATAAGCTACTTTTGAAATAAATTACACAGAATAACATATTTCAGTAACAGAAAGTACCTAGATCCTAGTCAGTCTTTTCATATCAAGAGAGAATTACATATATCAGGAGCAAAAGCCTGTGGCAGAAGTCATACAAAAAAATAAAAGATGACTAATCAGTTGTTTAATGCATATTAGGTTCAGTCTTCCACCACCTGACAAACTGGAAGATCTGCCTCTCTCTCCTGCACAAAAACCTATTGCCTTTTTGTATCAAGAAGTATCTGACGTTTGCAACTGCTTTTAAAGTTTTATATAATACATCATAACACATGTCCCTCCCTCCCCCATGGAATTCCAAGATTTCCATTCAAATGCAGAAAGAAGAGCTGAAAAGATTGGGACAGTGATCAGCATCTCAATACTCCTTTCAAAAACCAACAGGAAATGATAACTATTGAAAAATTCCAAATATTATTAATACAGGAAAATATGTCCAGCTTTGACAACCAACTCAGTCACGGAATAAACACTTCCATCTTCAGTAGCTGCTAAAACAAACACTCTTTTACAGGCTTTGACAGAGAACAGAATTCATTTCCCCTTTACAGCTGTGCTGCTTCAAAGTCAGTTAAACATCAATGTGACAGCCTTACTTGTGAGAGCTCAGACATTTACTATATTATCCTAGCCGGACATGAGCAGAAAGCAGAGACTGTGAAGGCAAAGAAGCAGGGCGGGGAGAGAGGGAAATCAAGACTGTTTTTCTTAAACACCTTATGAAGTGTTCACCTTACTTGTTGCCAGAGAGTTATTTTTTTCTTGTTCATTTATTCTGTCAAGACCCGGCTAACACAAACTGCACGGGTCTGAAGGCGAAAAGTTCACTAGGATAGAGCTTGATTGCCCAGATACTGCATGGTTACCAACTTCTTACTCTGCAATACAGTATGCTTCAACCAATGAAACTCAGTTGACTGAACTATTATCGATGTTTACAAATTAAACTACTTTTTTTTGCAGCTAGCCATCACCCTATGATTTTCTTATTAATATCTAGAAGACACACAGCTAAAGTTCTTACCCTAATTTCTGCAAAGAACCTTCTTGTACAATCTCTACCTCAAGACCATTGTGAAGCTAAACATATCTTAATTTCACACACAGTAACAAGCACAGTAGTAAGTACGTAACAGTAAGCAGGAAGGAATATTGGCCAGATGTCAAGCTGACCCTAACAATGTGTACAGGCCACTAAATTGAGTATCTTGAACAAAAAATAGTCACCAGATAACTTGCAGGAGCCATTTGCAAAAAGCGGTCAAGAGTATTTCCTGACATTCTGTAGAAAGCTGGCTGCTCATCTGATGATGGCTCTGCTTACTTCCAGATGTTTAATTGCATTAAAGAAAACTAAAAATACAGCAATCCATGCTTTTACTACTGGTTTCCCATGAAAGCAGTTGTTGCTGCTGTTGGGGAAGATGACATGATCACAAAGATACCTTATGAATTACCTACCCAAACTGTTAATGGAAGATTTGCTGAGTGCCAAGTTCTTTCATGGCAAATGATCCCTCAAAATCACAACTCAGAAAAAATTCCCTACAATACTGAAGAAGTTTTCTATTAGGACTTAGAAAATATTTATTGCTTCTCTATGCATGCAAAAACCAAAAACAAGAAACACCACAAAAAAAAAACAACAAAAAAAAAAACCCAACCCAAAAGCAAAAAAAAAAACAAACACAACAAACAAACAAAAAAGAATCTGTATCTCTTCCTTTATTCTTAGTGGTATCTTGTACATAAATGCAGAAAAGAAAATATATTTGGAATACAGCCCAAACCAACAATCTACTATAAATATATATATAAAACAGTAGCTATAAAAAAAAAAAAAGATACTGCCCCATGAAACAGCCTGCATAAATTAAGTTTTTAAGTGCTACCCTTATTTTATTTGAACCCCAGTTTTGGGCAGGCCAAGTTAAAATTCTAGAGAAAGCCTGATGATTTCTGGCCATATCATTTGGCAACACAGGTAAGTTTATATTCAGGAAATCTCCAGATCCTGGGTAGTAAGAGTTTGAGCTACCTTTAACCTACTGAGGGGTCACCTCAGGGTTAAGGAAAAGACAAATCAAGATGCACTTCACCTACCAATAATAAAATCACTCTTCTTCACACCTGATAGCAGCCATGATATAAAGATTTCTCTTGCACAGTAACATTATGCACCTAAGGTTTCTCTCTGGAAGTTGTCTGTGTGAACTCCCATACCCCATACTCCCCCAACTACTGCAGCTGGAGTCAGAAAAGACACTTCATTTTATATTCCCCCTCTAGGAAAAAGAAGAGAAGCAATCAAGCCTTCCCTATGAAAGCTTTTTTACCTCCACATCCTCTTTCCAAATAGCTCAAACAAATGACCTTCAGGGAATGCTACAGAAGCTACCCAGTTGGACTCAGGGGATGAGCTGGCCTACAACTCTGCCAACATGGGGAGATGGTGTGTTTAGTTCAAGTGTTTACTTGCTAAAATCTTAGTGTTTAGTTTGTTTACTTGTTAAAATCTTACTGTTTGGAGGATTGAGGAGGTTTGTTTGGTGCTATGCTGCTGTACTCTCCCTTACTCCAGCACTACTATTTTTAGTAACCAGCAAACGGGTAGCTGTAGGACCTCTCCACCAGAAAGCTATCCAGCTTGAAGTGGCAAAGCAGCCTAACTCATGCATGCTAGTAATTCTTCAGATAGAGGCTTGCGAGCCCAGCCCCGCTTGCTCCTGCTGCAACCAGCACTTTGTTATATGCACTTTAATGCAGTAGGCAGAAGGGCTTTTTTGCCTCTGTAAGCAAACCTCTGATGGAAATCTTGTAAAATAAATCTGAATATTTTCTCTCTTTATAATCCTTATTGCACCATGTTATTTACATCTCTATCAGCTCCTAGAAAGCACAGGAAAACTTCCATATCCTAAAAAATTTCCCTCCCCCACACGTGTGCAAAACTGGTGATTATGTTGTTTTACCCAGTATTTGTCCCAAAATCACAAGCCCTCAGACCTGGTCAAGATTTGCATTTCCATAGCTATTACCAGTTTCAAAACCATGACACAACATAGCGATATGCAAAGATTAAAAATTGATTACAAATCGATACACATGGAACTATAAAAGAATCAACATATTTGTGTTCTTAAATAAAAAAAATTCTCAGAAGCAACAGTAGGTCAATTCTGTTAAATATGCAATTCAAATGATGTACAACCACAGTTATTCAAATCAGAAACCTTGGGTGAAATACATGCACGTGGTACGTGACACACTGGCAGTGGAAAGTTCTGCAGGACAGGCTACACTCAGAGCAGCGCTGGAGCTGGGCCCATGGCTCATTTCAAAACTGATGTCAAAAAGTCTTGTGAGATTTCTCAGCATATGCAGTGCACACTGCACAGCTTGTCTTCATTCAGTACTCCTGGAGAGACACTAAGTGCCATTAAAATGATGTATTATCCTAAGCTTTTCATTGCATGAATTTATACCCTATGACATCATAAACTATAGATATTTAAAAATTCAATTTAATTTGTAAGATAGAGAAATATGTAATCTGCTAAAATATGCCTGGGTATGTTATATGGCTTTTAAAGGTGAAAAAATTATAACAGCAATATGCACAGAATATCCAACATAAAATAGAGTGAAAGTAACATGCCGGAGTGAATTCATTATTAACTGAAATCCTGCCTTTACACCACCACCCCCTCTTCAAGTTAATTAGTAACTGCCAAATACTCTCTTTATGTATGACGCAGCATAAAATATTTCAGTGTTTGTATTTCAATACTTGGGAAATTAATTTTAAAGGTATTGGCAGGATAAACTTTACGTGCATAAACTTGCAAAATATTCAAGCTGTTGTTTTGTCTACTTACAAAAAGCAGAACTTCTCCCTTTGGTTCCACAGTCACATGAATGTCATTCAATAATCTATTATGAAAAAAATGGCCATGGTTTAACCAGGGCAAAAATAAAGATTCTTCTTGTTGGGGCATAAAACATTTATGCAAATAAAATAAGCACAAAAGAGAAACTTCTCCTTGCATAAATAACACTGAAGACAAAACAGACACTAAAACCTTAACCCCATTTCACCCCACCCCACCCCCCCCTCGGTAAAGGAGACGTTTTCCCCTTATCCCTGTATTATATTAATCTCCAATTGTACAATGATGGTAAATAAAAGGATGGAAAAAAAAACACGCAACTTTTAACCTCAAGGCAGATCCTAAAAATAAGCCCCATTCATATGATCTCTTAGTCATCAGGTGACAATCCTAATTTAAAACAACAAATTCTCCATTATAAGGTGATAGCTAGCACCTCTAGTAATTTAAAGACATCCCATTTTCCTTGATGTTAACCAGACAGCAAATCAAATAATCCCACAGAGGATTCAGAGCAGGCTTGACCCATTACTGAAGTGTTAAATTAGAATTTCAAAGAGTAACTCCATAGTCACCCTTCACGGAGATAATTTTTAATTCTTCCTCTGTGAAATGTGAAGTTAAGTCAATACTCAATGTTTTATCTCTTAATAAAAGCAGACAAAAATACCGCTAACTGGAAACAATCTAGGTTTATTCTTGTTTAATCAAACAGCAAAAAGGCCATTTCTCCAACAGTTTAAAATGCGAGTTCTCTCTGGCATTTTCTATAGTTTCGGTATTAATTCACAACTCTGATAAAAGCAGCCATTTTGTTTACATTTGATGAAGTTAAATACATAAGTATGTTTTTATTTATTTTCCCCACACAATCCACAAACACTAGTGAATCTAAATTCTGCACATGGAGAAAGTAACATGGGTTGACCCCATTTTACAGCTAAGAAAGTGAGGGACACACAGCTCAGGTGACTCGTTTAGTACACCTCTGGTAAACCTGGCACTGAAGAATAAGATCCCGATGCTCTAGCAGAAGGACTAGCTCCATCCATGTCATTACCCATGTAAGATCATTCCTGCAGGTATAATTACAGGGAAATTCCTATCACATGCTGGGGCAAACACTGACAGCCCCCAAATTCTACAAATGCTTCCTGCCACAGCTAAATTATCTGTTGATTAAACAAAAGTTGTCCAATATGTTTGATTTTCATAGCTGAACCTCAGCCAGCCTGAATAAATTGTTTCAACTGCCTGTTCCACTTCAGAACAGCAGAAGCTTGGCACAATAAGTGCCATAGAGCCCATCACTGGCATGGCATAAGAGTGACTAATATTACCCAGTACCGCTAGCAAAGCAAAGGGACAGAACTAAAAACCAACAATACAATCAGTACAAACTACAACACAGAAATAAACATATACATACAGAAAAAAAACCTACACATTTTAAACTATTAAAATATTAAATAAAAAATTATGTTGTTGCAACATAAATTATGTTGTATGCACCCCCACAGAAAACCACATTGTATTAATTTATTCAGCTCCTCATGACATTGCCTGTGTAAGAGAATACCAGTTCCTTTTTACTGACTTCCTTCCCTGCTAGTGATAAGCAAAATGAGTTAAAAACCAGTAAAACAGTGTTGCCTTTACATTCAACTAATGCCAGCAAGAAATATTTTTAACTAGCAGAAAAAGGGTTGACCCAGTATTGGATTTTACATTTTCATCTTTATTGTATTGCTAGTTAGCTCAACTTTTCAGCAAGAAACTCTCCTATCTCCCTTCTCAGAATCTTGTCTCTCTAAAAAAGTCCCTCCTCCCCTGAGGAAATACTAAGGGCAGGCTCACAGTCTTCCTTTCTCAGCTTCTGCAACACAACTTGAGTAAAAATGATTTACACAAGTGTAACAGAACAGAGTACAGCTCATTATGAAAAAGTTACTGCTGTGCTCATACAACAGTATTTCCACACAATCAGAACAGTAAGAACAGTCCCCAGATCATGTCAACAGCAAGAATTCATGGCATACGGCCTTTTCCACCCTAGCAGAAAATACCCACTAGTGGGTTTAAATTTTTAAAAGTTTATTTCTACCTTTGCCAGACATGTTAGATACAGTTCACATTTTTGCTTCTCATTTGCTCTGAGAGCTAATATGCCTCGATTTGATCTTCTCAGGGTCTTCAGAATTCATCAGTTTTAAATGGTAAAATACTTCACACTGACCTTATCAAAGGATTTTGGGAAAAAGATGGCATATACAGTGGCAACCATGTGAAACTTTAATCTGTATTGTATCTCTGTAGTCAAATGTACCCATTTAATTATGGACAATGATACCTCTGATACAAGGAACAGAGCTGTGCCTATAATGGATTTTTCATTTCAGCCACTGAACAGGAAAAAAACCAGCATACGTACTTTAAACTGTTTCAAGTTGTGCAAATACTCAATTCACCAGGAAAAATGCCCTTGTTTCAGATCGCTCACTTCACGTCAAAGTAGGGTAAGCTATCTCAAAGCATTAAGAGCATTCACTAGGGGATTTAATTGCTAAAAATATCTGTGAAGGTATACCTTAGCTTTCTTTGCAGTCTGAGAAGACAAACCTATGTATAGGTAGCAGACAAAAAAAATATATCTTAAAAGTGGGCAAGTCAATAACTACTGTCCCTTACTGTAGGGGACACACAACAGATAGGGCGATCACAGCGGTGTGTGGCAATCTGCCCTCCTGTAAAATGGGCATACCCCCATTTCCATATGCTGGTGCCCATGTAGGTATAGGAAAGGGTCCCCCAGCCCTTGCAGTCATCCCAGGTGAAGCAGGTGACTTTGGGAGCCACTCTCCACCGTAGCAACTGCCCAGTGAGAGCCCTCACCTTGCACACTTGCAGCTACCCTCTCTGAGCCGTACCCAATAGCCAGGCCATTTCCCTATGGTTATTGAGTGTTTCTGTGAATCTAGCCTCAAAATCCAAAACTTTTAATTTCAGAATTTCATAAGCAAGCTATTATAGCATTTCTAATTAGTAGGGAATTTCCCCCCCCTTCCTCAACAAAGCTCCTTAAGAAATTCAAGCCATTCAACTCATTTATAGCTTCAAGCTAACCGAAAGTACATTTTCAGTATGTAATTCCCCCTCAAAACAAAAACACACAAATACGTCCAACTCATAAGAGTCTCACAACCATGGATCAAACTGGCCTGACCCAAAACATCCCCCCTCCTACATATGCTGCCTGGGGGCTGACTGATGGCAAAGGTGGAGGAGAATGGACTATCCCAAAGCTTTATCAGATTGTATCAGAAGACCACAACACACAAAACACTTCTCCTGGAAGCTGGGGGTGGAAGGAAATAGCTCAGAAATTGAGTGATGAAGCAAATAAGAGGAAGACGAAGTAGGAGGCAACTTTGATAACTGTTACTGGAATCAAGCTCAGCAGCAGCAAGCTGTTACTTTTTTTTGGTTTTTTCCCTCTCTTTCATTTAAGAAGTGCCCACAGTACCTAAAGCAGGACCAGAGCACCATATGCATGGTTCCATGCCAACATTTAGAAATAAACACACACTATTGTGTACCAGATGTGCTATACACACAATATATTTGACTAACCAACAAAAGTAGAAAATTAAAAGAACAAATCCATTTCACTGTTTAGGTTGTGGCACAAAGCCTGTGCTGTACAGTAGTGGCAGTAGTGTGTTCAGGGTGTGACAGTGGTAGAACAGCATTTCATATAAAATGGCCCAATTTGAGGTAATTTGAGGCTTTTTTGCTTCTGTACATTTGTCTTGAGTATGTTTTAAGTCTGGAACCATAGTGCTATACAACAGAGTCACAGGTATTGTTTCCTTAAATATTTCAGCATTGATTAACAGCTTAGAACTTGGATAATGACAGAGAGCGAGCTCATGAGGAAGGGAAGACTAAAATCACTCCGGGACAAGGAATATTCTAAATATCAGTAGTCACACATCAAGCTTCACATATCATCAGCTGTACATAAACCCTATGCCACTGCAGGATACATTCTGGAACTTATATACTGTAACTCCAGACAGAAGAAGTTTTACATGAGTCTGTTCAGCAGGACTGAGCAATAAAAACACAGTTAACCAGGACCTGTGAAGAGAAGCCAAGCAAAAAACCACAACTGAAAACTGAAAGGCCATAAAAATTAACCCAAGTGAAATTTCATATGTGTTGGCCATCTACTTTTAGAGAAATGTAGATGTTTTTATCCCATTCTAAAATACTACTGAACTGTGGCATCAGACAGTAATTTCAAGCTTAATCCCGGAAGAAATGGAAGAGGCATCTCGCTTTTATAGCGGTAAAACAGGTTCCTAGAGGTCGAAGGACAAAGGAATCTAATGTAAAAAGGGATCTTCAATTCCATGTTACTTGCAAGGATGATGATTCAAAGTTTAAGTGAGATTATCCAAACATAAGGAAAACATGCTAAAAAAATATGAATGGAAATATTTTAACTCCCTCTGACACAACTGGTGTTTTCCCTCAAGGATAAACTGACTTGCAATGCCTACTATAAGGCTAATTCTTTTCTCAGTTCTAATTTCAGATATCCCTAGATTGCCTACTGTTGTCATTTGAAATATAGAGTTTGGTGTATGCAGAATGCTGTAGTTTATTGAACTGGGATTGCTGAAGGAACAAAAGTACTGGTAATGAAAAAAGGGAAGAGCCTAGACCATAAAACCAGAGATGCTGGAACAGGAGAAGAGAGCATATTCTTAATTTGTCACGGCCAGAGTTGTAAATAGCTTTACCAACACATTTACACACTGTCAGATACTGTGTATGTAGTAGGAGTGTCAGAACCCTTTTTTGCTTGTGGCGAGATGACTAGAAAGGACTTTGTAAAATATTTTGAATAGTTAAAGCTCACCAATATTTCTAAATCATTTTAAAACTTTCATGACTTATCCAAGAGCTTTCATGCAAATTTTTCAACATCCAAAGTTTGTTTTAAAAAGAAAACCTGTAGTTTCTTCCCAGCCCAGTTAATATAAAGGTAAATTAATCAGATGGAAACACACTGTGCCACACTTTATACTAATCAGCTGAAAATTCACTTATTATTCTCGTCACATAAGTCTTCTGAGCCTAACATCCCAGCATTGTGACATTATAAAAATTCACCCACTTTAATGTACAGAAATATCCATGAACTTCAAATTATTGTACTATAATACTGTCAAATAAACAGACTATGGGAATTTGATTTCCAGAAAGCCAAGGCTAAATTTACTGGCCTTAATCTGAAATACCAGTGTCATTTTCAAGCCCTGTATTTAATTAATACTATTTACTGTCAAGAGCCAAGCTGGGTAAATATTTCACTCTTCCCAATTCAGAGGCTAAAGGCAGGCCCAGAGGAAAATCTGCCCAAGTAAATGCATCTCATCTTCTTTGATGATGCAAGTGCTCAGTTGTCCTGTTCTTGACCTCTCTAGAATTCCCAGGTTCCAATACTGATGGTACAATGTCATCAATCTATATTTAAAATATATATTGATTTTCCGTGAACGATAATGACAGCTATTTCTCTGCAAATGTGTATATACTATACCTTTGATCATATAAAAAAGGGTTCCTATCAAGGTAAGAAATGAAAAAATCTTAGGAAAGCCCATTACTAAGTCAAAAGCAATATTTAAGAAGTGAATAAAATCAAGTTAGCAATCTCATTTCCTACATATTTTTTATCTCACTGAAACCAAAATGTTAAAAATAATCTTCCAGAATATAGCTACATACAAAAGGCAAGCTTCAATCAATTGAATGACAGTGTTTTCACCAGTTCTGGATACACATGAAGTTTGGTTCCATCAATTTAGTCAAAAAGTTCACTGACAGAGCTCTCCATTTAAATCAATTCACAGTAATTAATGAGCTTTACATATTTAAGAACAGTTTACTCCACATTTATAATGAAATTGAACATCCTGGCCTCAAAACTAAAGTACTTTAAAACTGCTTTCATTATTAGTAAATCTAGTTCTGCTAGCTGCAAGCATGATGAGGTTTCTCTTTACAATACTCTTAATTTTCATCAATTTTTAAGTAAGTGCAACTTATTACCTTTGTGTAAATTTCAGCTTTTCTCACAAATATAAATCAAAGATTTACATAAGCTCCCTTTTCCAATTTTGGACACACACACACATGAAAGAAAAAATAAAAAAAAAAATTAAATACAAAAAAAACCAAACCACCAACTGTGGGGTGCGATTTTATAAATCTTAATAGATGCTCATTTCTCAATACTTCTGTTCTCATTGAACCACCCACACAGAACTTCACTCTCAGATTAAGAGTATCATTTTAACACTGATTGCATTAAATTCACTGTAATCAAGCATCCACTTTTACAGGCATCTTTATAGGCAATTCATGTTAACTGGCGTCGCTACTGGAGTGACTGAAAACAGAAAAATCTCATCATATTTCATGCAAAACAACTCCCCAGTTTCAAGGTCTAGGAATGGGAACACATTCCCTTTATTTATCACAAACCACTTCAACATAAATATCTCTCTCAGATGCCTCTGCAAATGAGATGACCTGATTCAGTAAAGATTATCCATACCTGTGATCAATTCCTGCATTTTATTTCAGGTATTTCAGAAACACAGCTCCTGTGGGAATTGAGGTCTCTGAAGTGACTCTCCAGAGATCTATATCGGCACCATCCCAGTTTGGCTTTGCATGCTGATAGAAGTGAGCTCTCTCTTATTCAGGTTTGATATTTGGAACCTACCATAGGTCCCTCGCTTGCATCCTTAAGCTAATACTGAAGGCTCTTAAAACTCATTTCAGTAAGGCAGTCTATTTTCAGTACTGCACTTTATTTTCTGACAGCATTCTTTTTACACACAGATGTATGAGGAGGACACAGTCAAAAAAGAGACATCTGTCAGAATTTTCTTTATCTACTACTGCTGTAAACAACAATAAGGAGCACTATAACTCAGAACAAAGAGACACACAAATATTTTCTATCTATCATACTTGACACTAACTACAACACAAACGCCAATGAAATCACTACAAAGTTAGATTGAAACAGACTCTCCAGATCGAGAGTGACAGAAAACTGAGATTTCTCTAATCTATGCTGCTTTTTTTGCTGCACCGTGTTCCTTACACAGCAAGCCATTTCATGAAAAAAGAAAAGGAGAAAGGGAGCGGGGTAATGTTTTCTGACTGAAAACTTCAGACTAGGAACTAAAATTAGTATTTTTAACTGTTTGGGGGTTTGTTTTGTTTTAAGTCTAAACTTCTCACCATCCTAATTGCATGGCTTTTTGGTAGCATACAGCAGCTACTTCCCACCATGTCAACTAATAACATTCCAAGGGAGCAGCCACAAATTCTGTCATTTCTATTATTTCTTATCAGTTCATATACACATATTCTAAAGACATTTAACCAGTCCAAGATTCACACTCTTATCTGTTACACCATATAAAAATAGATCCAGTTAAGTATTAGGAGTGATTTCACTCTCCAAAGAACTCCATACAGTAGATAGAGTGAACACGCACAAGTTCAGTCACAGTGATGGTACAGTCTCACAAGACAAACACAACATCTTTTATTCCACAAGCAGCTCCAGTCAAAAGTCAAGGCCCAGATTTCTTAAATAAAACTCCAACTGATATAGCCTTCAGACAGAAGTATAATTTCAGATGGGTGTACTGGTCAAAATATCTGATAACACATCTGATCTTGTGATGGAGGTGAACATCTTGAGTATCTCCTCATACTCAACAAGACTGACATCCTGTACTGTACATTCTGAAACCAATGGAAGAATTTCCAATGACTCAAAGGAACCAATATTTTAAACTATTCCTTGTCTTAGGCAACCTGCTTTTCCTGAACTAGCACATGAACACATGGTTAACTACCCACTTCACAGCAAAAGGGTATTTCAAGTGGAGAACTACCTCTCTACGTCACCCATGTCTTTCATGGGATCCATTTTTTACAGTGGTTTCTTCCTTACTGTCATCACCAAAGACTTTATATATAAATATTCATCTATTTGTTCTTATTAAAGGTTCTGAACTTACCAAAACAGCAACGATGTTTTTTAGACAGTAGCTATAAAGGCAGCGCATTACTTTTTGGCACAGTTACAATGAAATTTATAATTTTGGTGCAGAATGTGGCAAGACTAAGGAAAAGAAAGGGCTTTTTTACCCCCTTTTTACCCCCACATAGATACATGTATTAATTAGGAAAAAAAAAGCAACTATATGCAAATTGCATTTTATTTGAATATTTACCAATTCAATCTTTACCTAATGCATTTCTTTTTTTTTTAATGAAAAATTACAATTGAGAGTTGAAAACAAGCATGCTATCACCTTGTCAACAAGATTTCCTGTTCTCTTTGGAGGATATTGGCAGTTACATTTGTGTCTGTGTGTATTACAGATACCTAGCTCATTCTGAGTCCTATTTACTAGAATAATTAAAAAAGAAAAAAGCAGATTCCTCCTATCTCCTTTTTTTTTTTTTTTAAGTAATTTGCTTCAATGATCTCAAAACCAGCTTATTATGGAGAAGACCTGCACACTCACATTATGATCATTATGCAGCCCAGATAAGCAGTGTAAATAAATAATAAGTACTATAGTGTAAGTAATAAGTGTAAATAAGTAATAACATCTATGTGGGTGAGCATTTTCAAGTTAATATAATACATAAACAAACTATTAACCAGCATTATAAACTCCATTGAATGCAATGAACTATGAACAGCCAAGGGAAAAGGCAGAAAAGCACTGGAAAGCTTCCTAATCTGTTCTCATGCACTGATGCTAGAAAAATCAGTAAGTTTAAAGAAAAGCACTGTTAGCTTGCAAAAACTTCTCAACATAATGAACAAAAGAGGAAATGATACTTCATGTGGACATACATAATTTTTCCCATAAGCGGTTGGCATTTTGTAAACAGTTATACCCCAAATAACTAAAAACCTTTTCAGCAGGCTCATTTCCCACCTCTATATTTAGCATGCAAGCCTCAAAAATACATATTTCTGACCTTAATAAGTCACTCTGTGTTAAAAGACAACATTTATTCATGAAACGCTGAAAAGGTTCTCACATAAAACCTCAAATGCCTATTTGTAAAAACTTTATACCAAGTGAGTATGATGATATATTAAACATACCTAAAATAAGACCATGGCATTTATAGTCTACTTTCTTTCACAGCACTAACAAACTACTATTAGTCTGCATTTAAATCCGCAGGGGTCCCTTTTTCTAATTCTCAGTGGTATTATCCCTTCTTGTGAGCAGAGTTAAACAGGCACAGCACTGCCTGATGGAGTCATCAGACAGTAATTCTTGAGCAACAAGCAGTTTAAGTCATCAGTGTCATTATACTGATTTCAACCCTCAATTTAAGTAATTTATTAGTGCAGATAGTTGGATGGAAAAGCTTGTATTATTTCATACTCAACCTTTGCCGTAAAACAGACCATAATCAGCACCTTTGAAAAATGTCAATTCCTTAGTTACAGTATAAAATATCAAACAAACTTAAGGTGAAAGAACATCGCATGTTGATCCCTTCAGCCCTTCTCAGCAGAAAGTCCCATTCCTGGTTTTGGCACTGAGGCAAAGTCCCTGCTCCCATAACCAGTCTGGGCATTATTTTTTAAAATCTCTAAAATGCTGAGATTTTGACTCATTATATAGTATCATAAATTACTTAAAACCAAGGCTTGTTCTGCCTTGGTACCCACACAATCAATTGAAGACATCCCCCATCAAATTTCCCAATGAAGAAGACAAAACTGTAACACAAACCAATTAAACACAATAGGATACAGACAACTCACCAAGACTCAGCAAGGCAGGCAATCTAGGGGCTGTGCATGCGGGGGGCCTCACTGCTCAGATACATCTCAAGCATGCTAGGAACAAAATTGGAAGAAATATATTAGTCATTTTTTTAAGGAAGACACAGAAAAACAAAAATACAAGACTTAGCACATGGCACTTTTAAGCATAACACAAGGAGGGAAACAAACTCTGCAGAGAATTATCTGCTTTTCCAGACATAACTGCAACCCCCTTCCAGTTGCACAATCACTCCAGGCACACAACTTCCTCTCTACCTGCTGCCTGCTGCAAATTCACAGTGATAGCAACTAAGATGTTTACATTAACTTACACAGTACGCAGCCTGTATTTTCACAAAAGAATCTGTGGGAACTCTCTGTAAAAGCAGCTGGTTCCTTTTTTTGGCTGACTGCTTGGCTGGTTGACTTTATAGCACATCAGTTTCAAATCTCTAAAAAGGAGAAACGGGTGTTCTTATAAAATGTCTTTCAACCATTATTAAAGGTTGTACATACAGAAGCATGTTTCTTCTCTGAATCTGCACTTAACAACACTCCTGACCCAAGTGACAAGTATCAGAGGACAAATAAACAGAAAGCTTTTCATTAGTATAGAGCTGAAGAGTCCAGTAGAGCAGAACACATACTCTGCACAGGAATACAAATTTCTTCAGAAAGAGGAGCCTGCCATTACCCATGTAAATATTACACCTGCATTTTTGTTTGCAGGTAAAACAATATTTTATGTCAAATGTATCCAAACAATATACTAAAGAGTTTTCTACCTTCTTATTCTGACAAGCAAAAAGGCAGATCATAAAGAAAATGGAAGATACACTATAAAAGTTATCAACAGGAAAAAAAAGTACATTGATTATGCCTCAAAAGAAGTGGAATTTAGAAACAACTTCATTCTTTCTGTCATCTCTGCCATCTCACAGAAACCTTCTTCAAACAAACTCTGCTTAAGTTCTTTCAGTCACAGGCAGGTTACCAGTATAGTACCAGGCTATTCAGAGGTGCCACTAACAAAGAAATATTCTTATAAATACAGAGCAGATATAACTACATTATTTCCTCAGGAATTCCCAAAAAGCACACAAGCCCTACAGATCATAAACATGGAGTTTCAAGAGGATCCTCCTTGACAGAAAACATCATCTCATAGAAGAATAAAATTTAAAGTAAACCACTACTAGATCTTCTGATGATTTAGCAAGACTTACAGTGTCTGTTAGACACCTGCAGTTCAGAGACACACCAAAGGGAAACTGCTGCCAGACCAAAAGATGCGAGCTGAAGCCCCAGTCCATACTAGGGAAACCTTTCCCACAGAGGAGCAGTGGTGGTTAAGAGTGCCTGTGGAGAGAGAAGCATTTCCCCTGCTGCATGCCAGTGAGAATGACTATTCTATTACAATTTTGTTTCTTGACAACTAGTGTGGCTGCTCACCATTATTTTCCTTCTGCTGATTTTTTTTTTTTTTTTGGGGGGGGGCAGCTCCGGATCTACAGGGCCTCCAGTACTGTGATTCTAAGGGTCTGCACACAAAATAACCTGGCTCCTGACCATTATGCCTCAGCCCACAGAGTGCCATGTGGCAATGATGGAAGTGACAAGTTTTGCTGATTCTCATTTGTTCTATTCATAAGGCTTAATAATAATACTGTCTGAAAACAAAGACCATATATTTTCAGAATAGAAGCACTGCCTTCGGAATACTACTAATGAGATCTTTCTTTCCAAACAAAACTCTTGAATTATACAGCAACTAGTGACAAGCTTATATACCCAAATAGATGTACGACCTGAGATATTCCAGATGTATTCCTCCAACTGAACTAGACTGTCAAGAGAAAAGTGATGAACATGAAGTGATAGACAATGAAATGATCTATTATTTCTTTGCCTTCTCAAGCCCTTTCTGAAGCTTGAAATAAAGGAAAGCCAACTCTGCAGCAGCAGGCAATTCTGGTAGCCATGCAAATTCCCACCCATTTCCACAAGAATCAGGAGGTTCTTGGGATGCTTCTCAAAACTGAAAAAAAAGCCACTTTTGCATAAATAAAACCATAATTCTACACACTTGCTTTTTTCCAGCACCACCATTCAATGCTTCATCACACAAACACCAAAGGAAATTTTTAAATGTCAAATAATAACTAAAAGCAAATTATATAGCTCAGAGTAACAACCATCCTCTAACTTCAGACCACCTTACATCTTTATTTTCCATTCATGCACAGTCATTTCTTTCTTTTCAAGTGC
This sequence comes from Pezoporus occidentalis, assembly GCF_034315485.1. Taxonomy (NCBI): domain Eukaryota; kingdom Metazoa; phylum Chordata; class Aves; order Psittaciformes; family Psittacidae; genus Pezoporus; species Pezoporus occidentalis. The sequence continues at coordinate 3,208,254 of NW_026915724.1, read as the reverse complement.
AAAGGGACATCTGTATCCCTGGTACCAAAGATGTGTTCTCTCTTTGTCCCATGAAAACTGTGAGTTTTGAACAAAACACAGTAACAACTTTACAAACTACAGTTTAGCTAAAAGGGAGTGACCAACTACCACTTTCAGACATACTTGGAAGATACTATCATCTACAGTGTGCGAGCTTAGTGACCATATTTTTTCATCTATATGAAGTCTTCGGGTTCCCTTATACTAAGAAAAGGTGCCACAAATAATCTCACCATTACGTAGCTAACACTAGCTTCACACAGAACTGTAGCAAGAAAGGAGTTTGAGGCCTCATTAAAAATTCAGTATCTTTGTATCAAAGCAACCCATGATTCTTAAGAAAAAAAAAGCTAACCAAGCAAAAGTATGTTTGCACTGCAAATGCAAACACAAATTGGCAAGCAATTTAAAAGGAAAAAAAAAAAGCTTTAAACTGTGTTATTAAAGCTACATTTTATAGCCAGTAAGGTATCGACAGGTCAACTTTTAAGATAAATCATCAAGTATTCTGGACACACTGAAAAAAAAAATATTATATCTGTAGTTGTAAATTTTTATTTTGGAAAAAATAAAAAAAAATATTTGAAGAAAAGCTTTTTTCCTTGAGAATATAAATTAAATCTGCCAAAATGAATCATGTATTTATCTATACACACTCATCTTCCTCCACTAAGAATCTACTTTAGGAAATTGATAGAACAGGAGGGCAACATTGCTTGAGTCTCTAGAGACCAAGGTACAAATTTGTGTAATGGTAACAAGTGAAATTAGTCGACAATAATCACATTTATTCCTGAGAATAACACAAGGGGTTGGTCAGCAGGTCCTGACATTAACTTTTAAATAGTAAAGAATAAAGACTCAAGAGCTGCCTTGTGAACTCAAAGCATGGTGGAAGAAGGATGAAGAAAGTTATCTCCACTGTAGACTGAATGATAGCTAACTCTAAACTTGCCCAAGTATTATAACTTATGACCTTGGTATTGGGTTGGTTTATTTTTTAAATTTGATTCCATCACACAGGCACATGATGAATTTGTAAATTCATGAAAACACCTGGAATGAAAGTGTCAGTATATACTATTAGATTTAGATTTATTCATAGACAGACTTTCCTTCATTCTCATAAAAGTTTTCTTTCTAAATGCAATTTAGTACCTCCTACATGATCTGCAAGATACAAATAGATGACATACTGCATTGTTTTTAATTTGAGTGATTTTCTTCAAAATCCATGGGGCAAGGCTCATTAGAGATCAATACTGACAGCAATGGAAAACTAAATCTGTTCACACACAGATGAATTACAGCATAGGCAGAGTAAGAGTGAAATTCCATAATAATTCTGACCTAACAAGTAAAATGTTATTTCACTTTCCATGCCCATTCTTCAATCCCAGATTTTTCCACTGAGGCAGCCAATAAAGCAGCCAATTGTGATATGCCCACTATAAATCCTACCAAAGAGCAACAATATGTCTTACATAGCTCACTAAAAAAGCATCAAAATAGCAATTCTTAGTCATCACTACATCAGATATATGGTCTCACTATGTCCAAGTATCCCCACACACAGAAGCTCACTGTGATCCATACTACCCAAGATTTATGGTTAAGTCAACACATTCAGTCGATATTTTAATTAATTTGTCACCCATACTTTCTGTCCTTTCATTAATACATTAATGGCTTCCACACAATGTGGACTATATTAGCAAAACACAAGTTACCCTTTCCAAACAGTAAGTAACTTCTTGAAGCTTAAAGACAAACAGAAAAATGTAATTAGGCTTTACAGAGAGCCTTGCATCTTAGCTGCAAAAAGCAAATGCACATTACAAAGAGGCTTCTAAATATCTAAGGAATGGGAGCACACAGAAAGAGTGAGATTTACTATCAGTTATAACTGCTAAAATGACAGCAAAGCAAGAATAATATGTGCCAGTAACTGTATTAATGGGAGATTGTTATGGAAGCCATTTAAGGAAATGCAAGACTTAGAATCATAGAATGATGCAGCTGCAGAAGAAAAAAATGTGTGTATTGTTATATGTTGTTGCATGGCTTCAGACATGTACATTAATGAACTAATTTCAAACTTCAAAATACCAAGCACCCCAGTGACCATACACTTTCCATAGGAATTGTGCCTATTTTATTTCCATAAAGCTCTTCAGTAAAATTTCCATGACTATTTAACTTGAATAACCTGCAATTTCCACAGAGCAAGATTGAAAAATCATAACCAGTAACAAAACGCAGTGCAGTAAATTCACCACATTCAAGACATATTTTTCAAACTATTCATCAGCCCAAAGTAATTGTAGAAAATCAGCAGAAGTATTCCAAACACTCAGGAGAGGAAATGCTGTTCTAGGTAATAAGTAAATGCAGGGAAAATTCATTTCTTCCACTCAGTTTTTTCATCATGTAAATACGATTTCTGAATACCCACAACACTGACAAAATAGCTTTAATTTAAAATCTGGGTTTAAAAAAATCGCTGTCTGGGGGGAGGAGGAGGGGTCTGTTTGGTTGGGTTATTTTAATTTTGCATCCAAATTGATCAGACTATACAAGCTGTCATTTTTCATGTCACACTTCTACTTGTTATGTTTTGAAAAGGCTAAGACATTGAATCATTAAAAATAGGGAGTGTTTGCATAATGTAAATACTGCTGACAAACTACTAACCGTAGAACTGGTAAGATGCCTTAGTAATATGTAACCACTGATGTAATATTACAAATTATTCTTACTATTCAAAGTTGCCATTTCACCAGTATGTATGCCTGTGCAAGATGCTATTCCAACATAGAGCAGGAGTCCTGGCAACTGTATTTATTCCCTGAAATCTTAAAATATTATCATAATATAATCTATAATAAGTATGTGAAATACACATTATCTCGGCTCAATTATCATGATCAGTAAAAGCTAAAGAATACTTCTATAAGGCTTAAAATTCCCAGGAGAAGAAGAGCTCAGACCCTGTCTGCAAGCACACAATGGAATCACAGCTGACGATGCACATCTTTTTCTGGATGTCTCCATATGCTCAGGAGGGTATTCCCCCCCCCCCCCTTTTTCTTCCTCCCCTTTTCTCACTCTCCGCCTCCCCTGCTCCCAGCATTACATTGAAGAATTTGTTATTATCTGCTGCCAGGAGTACGAGAATGTTTTAACAACTAACAAAAATAAAGTAGTGCAATGAACTTCACCTCATTTAAAAATAAAAATAAGGGATCCTGCCAGAGTAGCCATCTGTAACCAAGTTAAGCAAGAGTAGAAAATGGGTGCATGAATGGACGCTGTAATACCGCCTTCTACAAACTAAATATCAATGTTACTGTTCTTAGTTTAAAATGTGTCACACAACAGCGTATACTGTAGCAACACACCTAACCTCTGACCTCCAAAGCCAAACACAGAAATAAGTGAATACTGAGCGTTTTAATGCCTGTAAGAATACAGGAGAAACGTGTGGAATTTGTTAAATACTTTATACCTACTTGCATACAGGCTGTATTGTTTAGACAGGACAAGCAAACACACAGAAAAATGAACGTGGCAAGAACAGTTTTAGCTCAGTGTTCTTTCTCCAGCACAAATTAGCACACGGCAGACAAAGAGAGTTATGTTTATACCTGAATTCGGTACCAGTCTTTAGTTCAGCTTTTTCTTTTCAATGAACTGACAGCATCCTCGAGGCTTAGAGCTCATAAGCCCCACCAATTCTGGTGTCAGGTGCTAGAGAAACTCCAGCTGAGTGAAAAAGCCCAGATTTTGCCAGTGAGACAGTGACATCAGCAACAAAGGCAGGGAGCAGAAGACAGTGGGCACTGGAGCAGCAGCTGGCTTGCTTGCTGACTTTGTTCTTCCTGCTGCAAAACCTGGGCTCCCTGCAGATGGGCTAGCTCTTACTGGCTTTTCTGAGGACAGAGGGAAAAGCTGGGAATGCCTCTTCTGACAGAGCCCTTCAGCCTTAGAATGAGCAAGTTATATCCTAAAGGATTATAAACCATAAACATTCTTAAATAAGTAATTTTAATTCAGAGCTTCAGTTTAGCGCAATACAGTAAATCCCTTGCATTTTCTAATCTTTCCACCAGAAATCATCTTTATTTTCACTCTCTCTCACATAACAGTTCCAGTATAAAAATGTAAACACAACTGACTTATTCCAAAAGTATCATTCTTGATAGCAATAAAATATTCCTTCTCCAAATGCCTCGAGTTGGTACTGACAGCAGCAGGACACAAAACAAGGAACATAAGGAGATGTACAAGTTTAGTAAAGAAGTGCTTTCAGACATTGCAAAGATACTGATGAAGCCAGTCATACATGGATCCTCTCCCTAGTAAAGACCAAAAGCTCAAGAAAAGTTGAGAAATCACCCAGGTTCATGCGCAATAAAAAGACTATGCTGGCTGAAAAACAACAAAAAAAATAAAAATAAAAATTACAAGCACCTTTGTCAGGCATTTAGTGCACAGCACTCACCAAACCAAGATACAAACATCTTAAAAATTGCATGATTCTTCAAATATTTGCACCATGTTAAAAAGATCAGCTGCTCTTCTTAAAGTTGTTTTCAATCTTTCTGAAGGTTGAGTCCCTAACAAAGTCTTTTCTTCAAGACTGTAGACAATGAAGACTAGCTACAAACATCAAGCTTATCACAGCACTTCTCATCAATTTAGGGATTAACCATTTGGGGAAAATTTACATCTTTCTTTACCTCGTGTGGCACAGCAGAGCTGACTTCTATGTTCCAATCCTCAAGTAGCCATATCATCAATGCAAAAGGAAGAGACACAAATGTCAGCGTCCATACATGCCTGCATACATGTCTGTACATGCAGATATGCACAAGCCTGGTATATCCTATGTGTGCCACCACCACTGACATGAATAAGGATATGTCCTAAAAAACACAAAGGAGGTACAGTGCCTACACTGAATGGGATGAAACAACTGGTTTCCATTCACAGCAGCCTTAAGCCTCATGTAAGCAAACATGAGCCCTACTTTGGGGAGTGAGAGTTTTGGTGTCACATTAACAACAGTGTGCAACACTGTCATTTCTCCAAGAGTATTTGACAAGCAGAGCAGCAGCTCTTTCCCTCTGGTCGCTCCCAGAGGATTCGTGCAAGAGTGGAGCCCACCAGGTGGCCAAACGCAGCTCTCTGGTTGTAAAGAGCCAGGAAATTAACTGGCTAGAGTTGATTTTATAGTTCAGTACATAAAACCCAAAGGGATAAAAAACAAACGACTGCGTTCAGCCACAATGGCAGCAAACTATGAACACTACCAACAAAAAATAATACTTTAAGTAAAAAGACTGGCAGTCTTAAACTACTTACTTATTTACAGCAGCAATAGAGCTCGGCTCCGTCATAGCCAGACACTATATGCTTAGCTCAAACTATACTTAAATGCCATAAAAATATTATTGGTTCAGTTCTAAAGCCTATTCACCTGCTTCCTACCACGCTGAAAGAAAAGAGGTGGAGGAAAAGATGAGGATAAGTACAAGAATAATTGATTATTACAGCATGAGCAGGCTGTTCTCCTTTTACAAGGAGACTCTTTCCTGGCTAAATTACAAGTCTATTTAGCCACTGGGCCCCCACATATGCACACTTCAGACTAACACAAACTCAGGCTAATACAAACTTAAGATTCAGATATCATTATTTCCCAGCAACTACCAGAAACCTCCTTGCCTTTTCTATTTTTATTATTATTTTACTTTTCCTTTTTTATTATTTTTTTTCCCTCTCCTTTCTCCCTCCTTCCCAACCCCTTCTTGCCAGGTTCTCGGGCAGGTTTCCTGCAGCCAAACTACGCGGCCTGAATGCCCCTCTCTGGAAGGAGAGGCACGTGATTCCCGGCCTGGGAAGAAACGCTCAGGCCCGAGCGGAGGCGAAGGAGCGAGGGGCAGCGAGGGAAGAGGGGACGAGGCGGCTCCGGTTACACCTCGCCCCGGGGCCACCGACGAGCGCAGCGGCGACGGCAGCGAGCACACACCGCCCCCCGCGGCGGCGGGAGGGGCTCAGCACCCGCCCTTCGAGGAGGCGGCGGACACAGACCCACCCCTCCCCCGCTCCCGCGGAGCTGCCCCATTGCGGCCGCCGCCGCCTTTGCGCGCAGCCCCGCGGCAGGAGAGCGGGAGCGAGCGGAGCGGCACCCGCCCAAAGACCCCGCGCACAGCCGGCTGCAATCCCCCCTTCGCCGCCTCCTCCTCTCCCCGCTGCTCCCCGCCCCGCGCACACACACGCAGACACACGGCACTGCGGCGGCCGGGCCCCCACCCCTCCCCGGGCAGTGGGGAGGCGGCAGCCGGGCGCCCCGGGCTGCGCTCGCACGCAGCTGTGCCGCCGCGGCCTGCCCCCTCCCCACGGCACAGCACGGCACGGCGCGGCGCGGCCCGGAGCTGCGCGCACACGCAGGCGCAGCCCCCGCGCAGAAAGTTAAGAGAAGTTGCCCGCTTTGCCCCCTCCTTCCCCGCGCGGCTCCAGCGGGCGCACCGGCGCAGGGGGAAGGAAGAGGACAGGGCACCGGCCACCGCGGCCCCTGCCTGACGCGGGTAAAGGGGCAGCCGGCTCGGCCCCGCGGAGGGAAAACGGAGCGGCTCGCACACTTGCGCACCAAGTCGTTGTCAGCCAGGGGAGAGGAGGGGATGAACACCGCCCTGCTCCGCAAGTAACCCCTTCAGTCACCGGGGGAAACCCTCCCTCAAGTTTTCCTGTTGCTGTGTGCTCGGGAATGAGGAGGAAACGTCCTGAACAATCCCTTGAAAATTGCCCTCCTTGCACCCCAGCTGCCCCATCCTTCCCTCAGCACGGGCAGGGCAGCCCCTGCCCTCGGACCAGCCGCAGTACCCCGCGCCTCCCCGGCTCCACGCACTTTCGCCCCGCTGTCCTCAGCCAGGGACGCGGAGAGGCGGCACCCGACCTCCGCCTGGCCTGAGAGCAGGAAAACGGCCCCTCGGCTCGGCAGGGTGGGGTGCCCTGCCACACCACCCCCAATCCCCCGCTCCATCGAAGCGGAGGACGTCCCGGGGAAGTAAACCCGCGCACCCCCCACCCCCTCTTCTCTAAGCCCGGGGATGCGAGCACGATGCCCCGGCAAGGGGCGGCCCCGCGGTCACTTGCCCCCGGCTCCCCCCCGAGGGGCCGCAGACCCCCGTCCCACTCCCCCCCAGGGAAGCCTCCTTGCCGCGGCCGCGGTGCCGCCCGCCAACGCCGCCCTTCCGCGCACCGGCGCGGCCCCGGGCGTCCCCCCGGCATTACACAAGGCGGCCGGGGAGGCGCGGGGGGCTCAGGCACACCCCCCGCCGCACCGAGGCCGAGGGGGCGTGCGGGAGCCGTTACCGGGGTCAGTGCCGTCTCCCGCCGCTGCTGCTGCGGCTGCCGCCGGCGCTGACCTTCGCTTTGTAAGATGAAGCTGAAGCTGGGGCTGCGGCCGCCATGTTCCCGTTTTAATAACTGCCTGCTTGTTTATTTCAATGGAGACCCTCCCACCACTCGCCCTCCTCCTCCTCCCCTTCTACCCAGAGGAGGGCTGGACGGGGAGGAGGCGGGGGGAGACACAAGTCACTCCCCCCTGCCCCCGGGCACGGCGGCAGTGGCCGGGCCCCGAGCTGGGGTAGACCGGGACGGGCGGGCTGCGGCGGGCGGACTGGGGCTCCGCTGTCCCTCGCTGATGCCGGCGGCCGGAGCGTGGGGTGCTTCGCTCCCCTCCCTCTCCTCCTCTCCCCTCCCCGCCGGCGGGGACAATGGCAGCCGCCCCGCTGCTCGCAGCCCTGCGCGGCGCCCCCGGGTGCCTCCTCCGCGGCGCCCGAACGGGGGAGAAAAGGGAAGGGAAAGGAAAAAAAGTCCTTCGCCCTCGGAGGGCGAGACTTTAAATGTGGCCCTTTGCGGTCCGCCCTCGGAGGAACCTCGCAGTGAAGTGGGACTGGGGCAATCGGCCCTGGTACGGCTTCCAGTGGCCCGTATTCACAAAAACAGGGAGGCGCGGGTGGGGGGGGGGAAGACGGCACAGTCTTATTTCCTTTCTTCGCCCCCTAAAAATAAATAAATAAGTAAACATAGACATGATGAAAATCGTGTCACAAATACACAGCATCAGCCGTATGTCCCTCGCAGGAACGGGGGGATGAAGATGGATGCAGGCTTTTCCTAGGCTAGAGGAGTGAATACATGAGTTAAAAATTATTAAGGGCTGTAGGGCGATTGTTAAACATTGCCCTTTAGTTCAAGAAGCAGTCCACGGTGCAGAAATTCTGTCTCAAAGGAAAAGCTTTACATTTGTACACGTGTCGATAATGGCGAGCTATGATCCGCACACACTAACAATAGTTATTTTTGACGTTTTCTCACGGGTATGCAGCTCCAAGTTTTTCTGCAGCTATCCGCAGATTATGTACATTGTTATGGATGGTATGGCTAACTGCTTGCAATTAGGCTGGTCCAATACTTTTTTGATCATAATCGTTTTTTCTCAGATGGTTGCATTTTGCCCTACTGTGCAGCATACAATTTCCCATACTTGTGTCTGACTCAAATATTTTTTAACTTTTTTCTTTCACTGGGCAAAAATAGTTCAATTGTTTCTCCAAACAAATTAAAGGAAAACTGTCTTTCCCACTGTCCTCCCCCATATTAAAAGAAACTTTGCAACCAAGTCACTGAAAACTTGTAATATTTTCTTCTTCTGGAGAAAGATCTCAGGTATGGAGGGATGGCCATCAGAAATCTATTTACATGCAATCCCGTTAGGAAATGGGGGTGGAGGGATTGTAGTTTGTGTATGCTCAATTAGTACTTTGCTGGTAAAGTAACCCGAGATCCTATCTACATTAAATGCCACTGGTTTAGGGGGAGTACTTTTGGCATCGTCTCCAGGAGACAAGTGGGCGTGCTCCAGCACTGGGCTGCAGCAGCTGGAAAAGACAACCTTTCTGAGGTTGTCCCCACCAGTCCTACTCAGCAGAGAAATTGCTTAATGTTCATGAAGCTCTTCCACCCTGCCCACACACCAGCAGGCAGCAAAGAGATTAAAGGTTAATTCTGTCTGGAAAGCAGAGAAATCACAGAGAATTACCTTGAAATCAGATGCCAAATGAGAGTAGTTTGTATGTAAAGAAAAAAAAAAAAACAAAACAACAACCTGGGGCAGAGTTGTGGAGAGACAGAGCTTTTCCTCCAGCCTCATTTGTTATATCTGTGCAAAACTCTGTAGCAAATAAACTAACAGTTATATGGGCAATAATCTCATTTACCTCACAGTTGTGATTCATTCGCTCTCCTACACTAAGTGAAACAGTGGCCTGCTAAAAAACATATATATTTTTTTAATTTTACTACCATAAGCAGTCCAGTTTAGAATTGCACAGGTAATTTTAATTCCAGTATTTATTTATGAAAGCTTGTTTTTTTTCTAACTTCACATTCCTTTAAAGTAACCAACAGTCTTAAACTAGCATGTAAATACAGCAGGGAAGGCAAGGAAGACCTTTTAACTTGTTGCAGAACCAACATAAAAGATAGCCCATGTAACACAAAGTTTATGATCTCAACACTGACAAAACTCCTTGACTCTGATGTGGCTGAGGGTCCTCCTCAAACTGGGTGAGGGAGGGGGTTCAGCTACATACCTAGACTGAGATCCACTGACATTTGTTACAAACTTCTAATTCATGAGACAACGCATTTTGTTATCTAAGGCCAAAACCCTGGTTACAAATATCACTGTGTGCAAAGACCAGTAATTATGTTATTCCTAGCTGCTATTCTTTAAAGGCAAAGCAGCATTTTCCAGATAGGAAATAGATTTGATAAACACACTTCAGTGCCGGCTTTTATTCAGCATTACAGCTCTTCTCTGAACCTTCTCCAGTGTCACCATTGCTGCATTATGCTGACTAGAGCTGGCCTTAGTTTTTAAACAGAAGATTCTTTGGTTCTAAACAAGAGTAATGTAAATTTTCTGTCATCCTCTCATTTTCATCCTCCTCGCATTTATACTTCTGCTGGCTATTTTGCTCACAGCATCACTTTATCCATTCACTTAATAATTCACTGTGATCTGCAGATCTTTCCTGGTATGAAATTTAACACAGAGAGAAGGCTTTAATTATTTGAATGTCAGTGGAGTTTGCTTAAATTTCCTCTAATAACTTTTTTTTTTTTCCCTAAATCAACAGGAAAAAATCAAAATCTGAATGCAACCATGTTTTCCTGATCAGTATAGCCGTATATTTTCAATGTTCTTTCGTCTTACTTAATTTTTCTTACATAACATACTAATTAAAAAAAATGCTACACAGGGTACTGTGAGTAAAACTAACATGTGCAGGTGTATTTCTAACTGATTTTCAAAAAAGTTAAAGCTATCTATCTTTCCATAAGGTGAAAGGTTATGAACAAATTGTTGAGTGCTTGTGAACGTGGTGGGCTGCTCAGGTACGGTTGCTGTCTCATAAAGTTCTATCTGCAGCATTAATGCATAAGGAAGAAGGGTTTATGTGCATCTGCTGACACCAGGGCTATATGGAATACAGCTGTTGGTGCACAAAGCCTTTTTCATGAGCAGTTGCATTTACCCTGTAGAATCACCCTGACCACCTTTATGGGGAATCGAGTCCCCACTTACCCAGTAACCTTTCCAAGTGGATTTAAATATGATTGATATGAAACCAATAAGGTTTTTGTTGACAGAGTATACACCTAACTCAAACCCACAAAGAAACAAAATTAAATTTAAAACTATTTAAATCTACTATACCATCTTCACCCTCTTTGGCATGGGGGGGTACTTGTCAAGGTCTTCTGGTTGAACCCCCAGCTCCATGTAGGGGCAGTTTTCAAGTTATACCAGGTCTTCTAGTGTCATATCCAGCTTTTTACTACCTCCAAGGATGAGAGTCCACTGCCTTTGTAGATGACCCATTTCAGTGTTTGACCACATTTGTGGATTTTCCTTCTCCCCTGATACCTAACAGGTCTGTTCTAGCTTGTGCCTGTTTCCTCTCACAGTGAGAAAACCACTGTGGCCCTCAAAGAAGGCTCCATCTTCTCTATACCTGCCCACTGGGTGGCTAAAAAGAACAGTAAAATTCACACCAGCCTTTTCAAGACTAGTGGCCTGACCTTCTCAGCATCTTCTTGTACATCATGTGCTCCAGCACCCTCACCACTCTGGTGACCTTCCTCTGGATTTGCTTTTTAATGTCCAAGTCTTTTATGTACTGGGGAGCTCAAAACTGCACACAGTAATCCAGATGCGATCTCAACATATTCCATGGGTATGAGTAACCACTTTACCCGCTGGATATTCTTTTGCTATTGTGGCCCAGGATGCTGTTGACCTTCTTTGTTGCAAGGTCACTGCTGACCTATTGTTGCTCACCAGGACTCCCAGATTCTTTTTTGCAAAGCTCTTTTCTATCCCTCAGGTCACAAAGTGGATGGCTGATCTGTCCGAGATGTGAGATGCTGCACCACCACTTATGGAACTTCACATGAGATTCCTGCCAGCCTGTTTCTCCAGCCTGTTTCTCCAGCCTGCTGAAGTTCCCCCATTGCAATGCACTAATCACTCCTTCCCAATTTAGGGTCATCTGCCTGTCTTACCACTGAAGTCACTGACAAAGGGGTTACACAGTATCAGCCCCAGTATCCACCACTGGAGCACACTGGCTACCAGCCAGACCTGCTACTGCTGGCCGCAGCCCTTTGGCCCAATGGTCCAGCCAATTTCCCACCTAATTTACCTTCTACTTAACCCAGCTCATAGCTCTCCAGTGTGGTTAAAGGCGGTCCCTGGGTGATTTTGCCAAAAGCTTTGCTGAAGTCAAGGTAAATTACATCCACTGCTCTCCCCTTCTCCACAGACTCAGTTTATTTTGTTATGAAAAGCAGTCATGTTGGTCAAGCAGTCCCTTTGTAAACCCTTATTGCCTGTCCCCAGTCACCTTCTTGTCTTTCAAACACCTAGACATGGCATCCAGGAGGATTTACTACTCAATCCTCCCACAGACTGAGGTCAGGCCTGGAGTTCCCTGGATCTCCCTTCTTGAAGATCGACAGAACATTTATCTTTTTCCAGCCACCATCACCATCCCACAACACACACCTGTCATGGTACACATACTTTATCATTACACTTACTGTGCCCCTCTGACCTCACATTACATCTCCAAACTATTGCTGGTTATCTTCCTTCCGTTAGGCCTTTGCCATATTCTGCTCGCCCAAAATAAAAGATTGACTTACGTAGCACTATGTTCTTTTAAATCTTCTAGTATCCAGCTCAGCTTCTTCTGTGGCACTTTGGATTTACTGCTATTTGATACAGTGATACACTGGCCTCATTAAGAGCTTGCAGTGAAGAGAATATCCTAGGAGTACTGTGCTTATTCACTAAAACTAAAAAATCTTTTTTTTTTTGTCCTGGGCAAACTTTAAACACACAAAGAATGGGTTTTTTACAACTCAAATAACAAATTTATAAATTAAAAACTGGTTAATCAAACATCTCATTGCATGTTGATGTCTTATTAATTTAATAAATTGCTTCACATTCATTTTTCTTTAAATCAGATAACCTTGAAAAGCTCCACACTTTTTAAATACAAGAAATCGATCACAATCCACTTCAGCTTAAAAAAAGTTTTGAAGAAAGTTATAAATGTGTAGAGTAAGAATTAGAGTTCTAATCAATATTTGTGCAAATATTTTTCTGCTAGTATAAATGATCTGTTTTACTCATGCTACTTTGGTAGCAGTTCATGGTAAGGCAAAATAGTGTTCAGGTGAGGTAAAGATATCTGTAGAAATAAAGCACAGCTGCTATACAAGTTCCAAAAGGGTATATATTTTTCTTACATTGTAGTATCATACCAAAGCATTTGCATTTTTACCTTGCTGGACCTGCTGGACCTGGACCAGCCCACTTGCTTCTGCCACTTTCCTTTAGCTATCTATGCCTATATCTGCCCCTAAAGTTCTTCTCACACACTGTGATGGGTCTGCTGACCAATTCCAACCAAGAGGAAAAGAGCAGTGCCTGCTGGGCAGTTCTGGGCAGCCTGCTGGACATGATCCTGCTCAAGCAGGGGCCTGGACAAGATTACCTCCAGAGGTCCCTTCCAGCCTCAGAAATTCTGTGTCTCTGTGATACTTTTTGTGTAAAACAGATTTCTGCTGCTCTGCTTTATTTCACACTGCTCTTCCAATGTCTCCAATAGTTCTCTTTAACCATTTTTTTCCTTTTGTCCTTATTTTCCTTCTTTTTTCCTTTTTTTTTTTTTTTTGCTAGCCTTTTATTCTCAGTCTCTTCCATACTCTCATCCTGCAGCACATACTGAACAATAGCTGTCCTAGGACATATTCTGTGTATTTATGCAGTCTATTTGAAAGAATTGCCATTCTTCCTACTGAGGGTGAAAAAAGCCCAGCTCACCCCTATACCCCAACTTTAACCAAAAATGTAAACAGCCCTCAATCATTAAGGGGTATAAGTGAGCTACATATAAGAAATAGAGCTGGAAGTGTTTCATTATGGTTTTGCTGTTTAAGGGTCAATGTTGTCTTCCCTTTGTAATTACCCTGTTGAATATGTTAACTTACCTATTGTTTAAAAATGTGTAACACTGTCTTCTTCCCTTGATTTCCTGCACTTGAATACACAAATCTTTGTACCTTCTTAAGACTTCCATAATAAAAAGCATTGCTGAGGAAGGGCAGAATTAAAGCCAGCCCACCACTAGCAAGCAGAGATGTACACTTTTACAGGCCCTCTAGACACACCTTCATGCTGCTCTTTTGGGGATGTCCTCTGAAAAATTATTATAAGGCAGCTTTATTAATTCATATTTAATAATTACTTCTCATCATTGACCACATTAGAATGCTCTCCTCCTAAATCATAATTGTGCAACCCTCAGCCTATGTGACCCTTCATTGTTGAATGTAGTTCCCAAATTCACTGTTAAGCTGATCACACCTTGAAGATGACCAATCTATGTTCTCCACTGGCCACTTACTCTGCAAATCTAGAGTTATGTACTTACAGCTCATGTAATTAGAGCACAGAAGATATAAAAAATCAGAGTGGTGGTGAAGCATTGCTTTTAACCGTCAAAAACTCAGCATGTCTGTACAAGTAGAACATTTCATGCAGCAGACTGAAGATCTGCCACTCTGCTGCAGTTCTTAATGCCATTATGAAAGACATGAAAACAAGATGGAAGTATGACAGTGATTTAGTCACAGAACCAGTTAAATGGCTTTCCAAACTTGAGGTCACAGATAGATAGCTTTTTTGATTTACAGATAGCACAGAAGCTTGTTTGAAGTAAATAAAGTTCAGAAAATCCGAAAAGGAAAGACAAGGAGCCTGGCTTCACTTTAGGATAAAATTGAGAGTTTTAAGTTCAAGTTCTGGAAATTCTGATATTCAGCTGCTTGCTGACTTTTTATATGTATTTTTTTAATTATATTTTTAATTTAATTTAGTTTTATTATTAAATCAATTGCATTTTCATTAAGAAAATAGAGTTTCTTAAGCTCATGTTTCTGGTTTGACTTCTAACTCTAAGCTCTAGAATAACCAAATTTTTGTATGGAATTATTTTAATCTAACAAATTACAGAAAAATTTATTGTCCCTGAGCTTTTTGGACTATGCAGCAGGGCAGAAGTTTTCCATTTCTGGAAATATGAGATGGCAAACCTATTTCACCCTAGTAGCATGCCTTCTGAAAGCTCCTTAGCGTCACCTTCATCTGACTCACCAGACAAGGGCAACAGGGATGGGGAACAGTCATTCTTGAGGACTGAGCTAGAGAATGCAGAGCAGCCAGGAGAATGGAAGAACTTCCCCTTATCAGTTTTGGACGTTTGTAGTTTCCTTCCCCATCTCACTTCTTGGATTTGCAGGCAGTCTCTGTGAACTGGCTTCACCCCCTTTTAGACTTTAGGAGCAGCTACTATTACTATATGAACTATATGAAGGATTAAGATGACACATTGCTCACAATACAGCAAGAAACTTTGTGGTTTTCTTTCTCCTATCTTGTATCAGGTAGGAAAGGTAATGGTGTTGACTTTTAAATAGTCACTGGGCATCAGAATTAACACCTCACCAAAATGACTCTTCAGTGTCCTTGCATACTCATGGAGACAGCTCTGTATCAGCAAAAAGTAGTTCGCATTTCTGAAGTTGTGATCCCACCATAGTACACTCTCACCTCTCTGTTTTTTGTAGAAAGAGATTCTGGTTTTGATTTTTCTACATGTGCCTGTTATATAGCCATTAAATATGGCTCATCAGGAAATGGCAAGGTTAGCAAAGCCGGGACTGAAAGAGAAAGAGACTACAATTGTATTAAATGTTGGTATTTTTTTCTGATGCCATCCCATTCCAGCCATTCCGCTTTTAAGTTCTGAAATACATTTGTAATAATTATCATAATGTTTGAAAAGAAAAATAACCTGGAAAGCTGTTTCATAAACCCAAAAAAATTATGAAGAGGAAAGTGTAAGAGCTTAGGGCTTGTATTTGCAGTAAGATAATACATGCTTTAATTGGTGCTTGAAAGATGATGCAAATGCACTGAATGGTTTGGAAAAGCACAATTTGTAACCATGTGTGTAGTTAAACATAACTTAACCAACTCAACCTTACCATTGTGTGATGAATCCAGCCTGACAGCTAAGGTAATGGGCTCTGTCAATAGTTCTGCTTGCACAGTTTAAATCAACAAGTGTTTTGCAAGAGCCACTGTAGTCCAAACATTTGGAAGCAAGTGGTATAAAGCTGTCCCTCCCCCAACACCTCTGCAGTCCTTTACAGGCTGTCCCTCTCAGAAGACAAGTTGCAGCCTAAGCTTCCCCCCTCCCCCCCCCCCCCATTTTGACTCTCACAATTAAGAAAGATCCTGCATTTTACAATTCAGTGATGAGATAGTTGCAGATACTCGGCTAGCCTTCCAAACCCAGTTCTCCTTTGTATACTCCTTTATCCAGTCTCAGCCTTATGGTTACCAAACAAAAACCCCAAAAGGTCCTATGAAGGGCAAACTGAGCTGAGACAAAGGTGTCCATTTTTTACATCAAAGAGTGCCAAAATACAAGGAGGACTTTAATTCGTATATAGAAAACTATCACATTCTCTCTTAGTTTAAATACTGCTGGATTGTCTAAATATGTACCCTGAATCCAGAAAAAAAAAATAAGATAATGAGGCTGAAAGAGGTCAGGAGGCCATTTGTGTCCACCCCCTCCTTTAATGCGGGATGATCAACACCTATCTCACTCCTAAAGCATCGGTCTAACCTGTTCTTAATGACCTGTGATGAAGCCATCTCAGCCTCCCAGGCTACTGAATTGCTCTACAATTTTCACCATTAGTTTTTCTAATGCTTAAACATGGTTTCTTTTGCTGTATTTTAGGCCTTTATCTTCCCCAAACCACTTTAGAAAAGGAGATTCCTCCCACCCTCCCTTTTTTTATCAGTTCTCACCCTTAAGCAGAGCTGCTACAGGGTTTCTCCTCAGTCTTTTTCTAACTTGAGCAACCCCAATTCCTTTCAGCTCTTGTTTTAGGGCACATTATGCCAGTCCCTGCTCATTCAAGCTGTTATGGACTTTCTCCAGTTGGTGCAGAGAAGAGAATGTATTTTTGGTACTGAGCATACTGCTTGGTTTGGGACCTTAGTGATGCTGGAAGCATTACTTCATTTGCCACACAAGCTGTGTTTCTTTTCCGTATCTCAGTAACCACTTTATTCCTTCCCCACACCCCTAACAACACGGCATTGATCACTACTGGTCAGAGATCAGATCTACCCTCCTAACCCTCAAATTTAGAAATGCAGTTTAATATGTTATTACAGACATTATATTGATGCAAAGACTTAGACAACTTCAACTGAAGGCCTCACCGAGTCATTGTTTAAAAAAGTGTATTAAAGAAAGAAACCTAAGAGGTGTTTAGAACATGGTTTGCACATATTTTTTTCAGAATCAAAACTCTAAATCAAAGTATAATAAACAAAGAATGCTGCTACTAATTGTGTGTAGATCTGCCTGATCTTTTAAAAGATAATGTGACATATGTCGTTTTCCATATTTCATTGTATTGCTACAAATCAGGATCAGGACTATCAGAGAAGCACTATTTTAACTACAGAAAAGGTAATAATATCTCATTACAGTCCTAAGCCAAACTGTCTGATTTGCAGAAAAAAACCTCCAATGATGGAGAAAGTTACTATTTATGTCTATGAAACTGTGACGATCACATTTGCTCAGGTATTCCATTGATACCTATGCATTTTTTGAAATAGGTCACATAACTAAAGGTTCAAAGAGGGAACTACACTTCTGCTGTTCCAGTGATTAGTTGTGGAACAGGATCCTGTTTTGCTAAGGACTGTACAAGTTTATTGCATAAAGATTTTTCCTGGCCAAACTTTACAAGCTAAATACCAGATAAGGATTGGGCAGATTGAAACAAACCCCACCAAACCAAACCCCAGCCTACAACCCCCATCCCCACCCTGCAACTAGAGACTGGAGTGAAAAGGAACAAGGAAAAACTGGCCAAGTGCAGGACTTGGTATGATAGAGAGGTGTCCTACTCGAGCAGCTGCTTAACTGTTGTTGAGTCACTTGGTAGAAACTAGAGCAGGGTAAACAATGCAACAATTCAAAAAATTCAGGAGACACCCTTAGGTAAGTGATTTGGCAAATATATTTAGCTTTGCTGGGGATACTCACTGAGACTACTTACATGCCTGAGTACCTTGCTAATCAGGAGGCTATTTAAGCTATTTGGAGTCAGAAATTGAAATGTGCTTGTTTGTGTGAAGTTGGCCTGGTTTTAGCTAGTTCTTGCGAGACAGAATCATGCACAATAGAATATACCTTCCAAACATGCCTTTAGTTGAGTTTATTTGCTTCATATGCATTTTTAAAGGTATTTTTTCATACTCATTATTATAGACCCATGTGTTCCTTTTTCCCATTAAAATTAAATCAATGAAAGAAATGAATCAATCCGACACTTCAGTATTCATAAAACACAGTTTTGAGGCAAAGCATGTTTGCAAACAAAAAAAAAAGTTTTTTTAGCAATTACTTAAATTTCATCCCCTACTGCTTTGATAAAATCTTTCGTTTTCTTTTAATGACAATGATAAAGAAGGAACTCTGGGTTGTGACATGTAAAATGAGTATTATCCAAGAAAAGCATTGTATAATCGATTATACTTCTGTATAATTTTGAATTTGTCAATATTCATTAATACAACATATTTTGTTTTGCTGTATAACAAAACACATGGTTCAGTTTTCTGTACTGACTGTCCTACATGTAATTTTATGACAAAATGCATTTCAGTTTCTAATCTATCCATAAGAACCAAATAAATGTTACATATTACTATTAAGTGAATTATATTCCTTTTCTCTGGAGGAACTGCTAATGATATTATTCAAGAATTCTATTAGATTCATTAGTTTAAAGTATGTTAAATCCCTCAGTGACTGTTTCTTAGCATCCTCTTCACTGACACATTGTTTGTGAGTACTTGTAAATTTTGGTAGAGTAAGAAAATATGCTGTTTCAAGAAGTCATGTATTGTATTCCTGTTTAACCATCAGATGACTTATGCAACTATGTAGTAATAAATTGCAATTTACTCACTGCGCAAGCTTATTTCCCAAGTACTTTCACACTATTCTGCCAGAAACTAGAAACAGTAAATTATAACCGCTGGTACCAGGGAGAGCATGAGCAAAGAGTAAGTGGTAGACTTGCTTACATCAAGTAAACCTTCCTAATTCACATGACTCAAACAAGAAAATCAAGTGAGCTGGCAAACCCCAAACAATGGAATGACGAAGTAATGCAAGAGTAATTCCTAATTAATGCTATTTATTCTGTAGAAGCAGAGTATTTAAACATTTGGAATTTCTTCTTAACACCACCATTCGGAATATGTTGCTTTTAAAATGCTTATTTATAATTTGTAATATAATACATTGTATCTCAAAATATGCCTATATACACATTATAGGCATAAAATTGCATCTTTAAAATCACCAGCTGTAATTATTCAAAGCAAAGAGACAAAGTAATAGAAGCTAGAAGAGGAAAAGGTAAAACTATGCTTATTTCTGGGCAGGTAAAGTTCCAGTAAACAAGAATACTTTCAAGAGATAATTCCTCCTCTTTACATGCAAAATGCCTGTTTAGTGACTGGAGTAAGAAATTCTGGATATTAAATGCAAATTAGGGTGAAACTGAAAACCAAGTTGTTTCTTAAACAAGGAAATGTGCATACATATTAGATATCCCATAATCCATAACCAAATCATGACTGAATTGCTACTTCAGAGCAAGTGAAAAGATTTATTGCCAAAAAATAAATTAAGTTGCTGAATAGTCAAACTATGGAAATATCTCTGTATTTGTACCTGAAGCAATCCCAAACTTCATATGTTCCTTTACCTACCTATAATCCAGATAGGAAAATCATGAGAAAATACTGTACAGATTGCAATAAGGATAGGATCTACATTGAAATGTAGCATGATTTTGTTGAAAAAAGGCTGCCAAGAGAGATAATGTGCAGATTCAACCCTGTACTGTGTTCTGTAAATGCACATATTATTCTAAATACAAGCAGAAAAGAACCTCGCCCTACCTCAAATCATAGTGCCTGCAACTGCCACTTACTAAAAAAAAAAAAGAAAAGAGCACTTTGTAGTTCTCGTGTAACTGGTTCACACAAAGGTAGGTAGAAATCTGCATCAAACCCCTGCGTCAGCTCTTTTTTATATAAATGCCGCTCGTTACCCTTACCTTGCCTCATGCATTGGGATGGAACTGCAGCACTGACATCACTTGCAGAAAGCTAAATTAGTTGTACAGCATTAAAACCAGACCACAGGCAACCTTTCTCTAGCTATACCCTGTGCTTTTCTCCAGGTATTAGCAATCCTCTCTCCACATTGCAAGCTCTTCCTATCGATACTGCTCCTTATTGCCTGGTTTAAGTGGAAATAATACTCTAGACAAAAACACTCCTACAAGGAAGGCAATAGAAACCAAACAGTTCACTGTGTATATGCTCCAAACCGAAGGCTAAAATTCCCTAAACATACTATTTTTAAAACTCTATTAAAAAGCATGGTGTATCTGTACTATTTTACAACTGATTGCATAGTGTGTTTTATGCATCTGAAATTAAGCCCTACCCTCACGTCCAAACCCCTGTGTGTTTGGGGGTTCCAGATGCACAAGATGCTCAAGCAAATCTTTAGGTGCAGAAGAATGCACTTGGAAAACTTCTGAATAAAACCACTGTGGAAACCAACAAAGTTGACATAAAGTAGCAATCCCAGCATGGTTTTAACTGTGAAAAAAGCAATGTAAGCATTTGACCTTTAGAAGTAAATCAACTACTTTGGACTTCTCAGGAGAATAATGAGAGGTTTTGGAGGGGAAAGCTGTGCTGCCAGGGGTGGCTGGGACTGGGGGCTTGTGCCTTGCTGGGTGCTGGCACGTGCAACATGGTCTGCAGCCATGGTCCAAAGCAAGTGCTTGACCTCAACAGTCCCTCACAGGCACCAGAAAAAAAGCCCAAATCGTTGCACTACTGGCAGTTTGAAGCAATAATTGGGTTAAGAAACAATACAGTAAAAATTCTGAGGTTTATTTGTTTCCTGCTTTTAAAAAAAAACAAAACCCAGATGTTGCCTTTCTGTGAAACTTCTTTTCTTGAACTTGGGCATCTGGGAGATATGGGGAAAATAAAAATTAAAATAAAATAAAATAATATTAAATAATATAATATAAAATAAAATACCCCCCCTACATGAATGTAACAAACAACAACACCCTCCCCTTGCTTCTAATAGGCAGTGCATCTCATCAGAAGCCACACAGCTTCAGGTACCAGGCAGCATGCCTAGGAAGAGCAGCCCCAAGAGTCAGTACCACCATGTCCCTCCTTTGATCTTCCATAGAGAAAGAGAATAGGCCCAAAATGAGTATAAGGAAAACAAGTTTGATGCTGAGAGGCCTGAGGCACAGGTCTGGGGCTCCTAGCAGCAAAGCCCATTTTGTAATTTCCTTGTATCTCCACAGAATAGCTTCCATAAGCAATTAATTCACACACAAACTAATTAGAAGAGGTTCAGCACCTTTAAAACTTAGGCCCTCATTGTTCTGAAAAAAAAAAAAAGAAGAGAAAATGTTTATTCTGTTTGTAGAAGTGAATTTCTCATAAAGTTGTAACTGTTTTCTCTGGGCTTCAATTGCTTAATTAATTTGATTGTATGAATTAAGGTCTAGAAGATTCACCAAAAATATAGGTAGTTGAAGTCTCCATTTTTTTTTTAAGGGATACAAAACTTTGTGTTTATGTAGCTTTGCCTGGGAACCTAACATTTACTAAGATAAATGGTAAGGTAATTATATTCAATGTTACTGAAAGAAAATGACAGATAACCTTACGTAATCGATCTACTTCTGCAAATCCACATTTTTTTAGCTGCTAGTCTGCAATTTGTATTTTACCCAGTAATATCCCAATTTCCTCCCTAAGACAAGCTGCAAATTGAGTTTATAGTTTATTTTAATATTTCCTGCCATCAAATTACATGGATAAGAAATCCTGTGTGCTTGTGCCATAATCCCATTTCTGATGAAGAAAAGAATATACAGGCCTGTAGTATAATACTGTCGTGCAAAGGGATTTGTGTCTGCCTATCTTAGCTTGCCCAGACTTTGAAATCTTTTAAAGTAAACAACATATTTTTCTTAGGTTAGCTGGAGAACGAACATAGAAACTTCACATGGAAAACTGAGATATCATCTTTCAAAATGAGCAAAATAATGGACAGTAAAAAAACCCCTATGTAACATGGGTTTGCTTACAGCTCCCTTAAGAAATGAAGAACAGTTCTCCAAGCCCTTCACTGAAATACAACAATATAACTTGTGACACAAACCAGATGTTTGTTTTTTACTAAGCACAAGTTTTGTGACATGCGTGTTTAATTTCATTACAGGATGAGGATAAAAGTCAAAGAAAGAATTATACCTGCATTAAATTTCAAAAGCAAAAAAAACCCACAAACAAAACCAAACCCCAAACCATCACTGTTCTGAAAGCAGAGCACAGTACAGGACAGCAAGGTATGTTTTGTGAAATTACTTTGATTTCCTAAGAAAAACAAAGTTAATATGAACAAGTAAATGTAAGGGGAAACATAGTGGGATCGTCATAACTCCAGTTTCTCCATGGGAATACCAAGCAAACTATAAAAAAGCAAAAGTGAAAAATACTCAAATACTCAAATAAGTAAGATAAAATCAATGGAAAGAGGGATTTAAAATTGGCATTTACATATTTTTAACACAGTTGGAATTGGGATTAGAAATCCAGTAGGCACAGGAACTATACATCCATTGAAATTCCTTGTTAGATGCTTTTTACAGCAAATATATAGCAAGACAAAATACTTCTTATTTTTATGCTAGATGATATGCAAAATACAGAGTACAGTCTGGGGAAATGAGTGCAGTAATGGCCAAGATTTTAACAGTTGGTAATTTCAGGGTACTTGAAACTTTAACATGGGCTGTTCTCCTGTCCTCAATGCTTTCTGAAAATCAGGTCCCCTCTGATGTTTCCACAAAAACTGGGGCACACAGGATAACTAGCAATTTGTTAGAACTGTGGCCTGAAAGTACCTTCAGGAGATAGATAACCTTGCAAAGTTTGATGAATATTCTCACTGACTCCTGTAAATATTCTGGGCAAAACCAGAATACAGTGGAACATCCAACAGTGAGTATCAACACAGAAGTCACACCTCCTCAGAAGAGAAACTAAAATGCATCATCCTATCTGGCAAAGTTATGAAGAAAAAAAAAAATCCAATGAGAAGGAGAAGAAACAACCTCCCCAGTGCATCAGCTGACAGAATAACCACTAACAAGCGAAGCAATATCAGATGTATTAAATGTTTTGGGAAAGTACCAGACTAAAAGCCAGGAATGCCCAATACCTCTCAGTCTGACCTAACCTCACCACTGTATGATGCTGAGGAAGTTCTCTCTTACCACATTACCACAATAAGGTGGTGCAATTAATAGTAATAACATTGGGTGCAGTGATGCTTTAATTTCTGCAGAACACTATAAAACTATCAAGTGCTACATATGATATTTTTATGACTGCTCTTACTATGTTCTTTATTTTTTCAGCCAGAAAAATGTAGGTAAGCCTTTAAGAAGGTTTTAACGCAGCTGAGTGTTTGGATATCCGCAATACGAAAGTTTAAGCATGCTGATACAACAAAAAATACTAACGCATTTCAAGACTGTTGTCCAGAAAGTTAGATACAATTGTTCAAAGGTGTTTGAATATGTACTGGAGAAAGTTAAGATCAGACAAAAAATATAGAGAGCCCTATATCTGGGTCTACTTAAAATCTCCCTTCATCCTTGTATCAAGCAGACTCTGCAGCCTGCAATCTGGACCTGTCATCACATGGATGCCTACTTTCTAAATTCGAAGTCAGGAACTACTGAAGTATATTCTGGAGAACATTCACCCCTCAGCGTATCTTTTCAATACTTGTCACAAATAACCTCAGAAAAGAAATGCTCGAGTGCTTTGATTTTTATTGCAAGGCCACAGATCAGAAGAGAAAACACTTGTTCCACCTAGGGTGCAGCAAGGAGCCTAATACGTCTGAAAGAAATGTCAATTGCTTAAACAAAACTGATGATATGGTCTTACTGAAAGTGCTTTAAAAATGGAAGTAACACCTGTAGTCCCCAGCTAGGTTGTCCTCATGAAATACCAGGGCCTGTTTCACCTGTTTGCATGAAGGTTAGTGATGTGTCTTGTTAAGCTTCCATAAAGACTGGGTTCAAGCTGGCTTATATGGCTTGAAAGCCATTTAAAGACATCTTTAAAAAACAGAGAGGTAAACAGTGAGTATTTGAGTTTATTTAGCTCTCTATGAGTTTAAGGAGGTTATAAATTGGTTTCATCTCATTTAGCAACTTCATTAATAAAATGGCAGAGCATATTGTAAACAACATGCTAATCACATCACAAAATGCTAAAATAAGAGAGTCTGATGGCATTAGGGAGAATAGAGATAATACAAAAAAAAGAACCCTCAAATGAAAACACTGTAAGAAAATACAATAATAAGCTTTGAAAATTATTACAGGGATAGCACAGGCAAAGTCTATGAAGGGAAGGAAGGCTGAGATGCTGAAAGCAGGCATCCCAGAGCAGCCCTGCAGGTGACACTAGACAGCAATTTGGAGGAGATTTCACAACATGATGTAGTAGCACAAAAAAGCAACACATTCAGGCTGCTACATTGGCGTTTCTCTTCTAATAGAGCAGAGAAAGCCACCCTTGCTAGCTAAATCTGGTTCAGCTTTCATTCCCAGGAGATAGGCAGCACGCTGGCATAGATTGGAATGAACTGAAACGAAGGGTAGAAAGAGAGAAAAGGTCTTAGAGGTTGCAAGGAAAACATTAAGAGGTTTTGAATTTTTTCCCTTCACAAATGTTATGGAAAGTTTGGAAACGTTAAATAAAACATGATGGGAGAAAATGAAGGAGGGGACTGGCAATGGGTATATTTTTTGATTAAGTGAATTCGTTCCAGCCAGAAACCATTCAAAGTCTCTTGCAGAAGAGTAGTAGCAAATTAGAAATGAGTTGTGGTTCGCTCCACTAGTCCGAGGAGAAGGGCTTCATTTTGCCAAGGCCTCTTGCCAAATGGTATCTCCATCAGTCACAACAAAAGAATCAGTGTCTAAAAGGAGAAGGCAGGCAGCTTCCTTTCAGAAGTACGTGCTTTCAATAATCATTGTGAGGACCTGGGGCTTATTATCTGCATTTCTCACAAGAATTCTGACCAATGTCTTACAAATGTGTCAGTCTGAAAGCTGACACTCAAATCATATTAAATCATCTGAAGGGAAAAACCACAGCCTTCACTGTTTAGCAGAGAGCACCACTACCTTTAGACTTTGGTACTTCCTCACCCCACCAAAGCTCCCTTACAATGTATTGTCTCTGTCTGTATTTCAAGGCTTTCCAGCTCTTTTCTCTCCACCAGTGCTTACTGTAATGGTTCCTAATGACAACTCTGTGACAATTTCTGGCCTCATTTCTAATAAATACAACAGCAACTACTGTAGCCCCAGTGGGGTCCGTGTGCGCTTTTTCCTCACTGCTGCTGTTATTCCCTGAAATTTGGAGTCAAATTGTAATATGAACACTCTTGTTTTACACAGAGGGAGAGATATAAAACTTCATTAATAACTGACTTTTTTTTCCTTTCTGAAGTGCTGCAACCAAAATAACATGCTTCTCATCCTTAATTTTATGCATTCAGATTTGAAAATGGTGAAGAACAGGAATTAAAAAGTGATTCAATTCTGTCTTGAGCCAAGACAGAAAACCTGGTAAGCTCCATAAATCTTGGGATTTAAATAGAAAACAAAGTACAAGTGTGATTTGGCATGCTCAGCCGAGTCAGCACACAAAAAGTATCACAGAAGTTTCATAATCACATATCCAGGATCCCCCACTCCTTAAAGCCTCTTCCTCTGGCCGTTACCTGTGATATTTGAAATTAGTACAGATACTTGGCTCATCCCTTCTTTGCAACCAGGCTGCCTCTTGCATGGCACCTCCAGCTGCTGCTCACTGTTGAGTAGCAGCTCCAAGACTCCATCTTGCCAGGTTGTAACCCGCAGGATTTCTTCTGTGCTCTGTTTTTGGACTGTATCTAATGGGTACAGGAGGAAAAACAGATCTCTGATATCATGGGTAACAGCATGGTCCTATGAGTCTGAAAGATCACAAAAGCAATGAGCCATCCCACCTTCAGTTGACTTAGAATTACAGAACGGTTTGGGTTGGAAAGTACCTTAAGATCATCAAGTTCCAACCTCCCTGCCATGGGCAGGGGCACCTCACACTAAACCATATCACCCAAGGCTCCATCCATCTTGGCCTTGAACACTGCCAGGGATGGAGCATTCACAACTTCCCTGGGCAACCCATTCCGGTGCCTCACCACCCTCACTGACTTCTGATACCTGAGCATGCATCTGCACTGTCAGGTACCTGCAGGTGTGCACACAGAGTATGGTAGCCCTTCAAAGCCACAAAAAAAGGTGACTGATGGGTGTTATGGGTTCTGACCACATTTCTCTCAAAAAAGGACCGTTCTGTGCACTGGTTTATGTACTACATTGATAGAATCAATGGTAAGCTTCTTCCTGCTTATAAATCAAAACAAGATTGTTTTTCTAATTACATTTACATTACTTTGTTTTTTAAGTTTTAATCACAAACAGGGCACATATTCTGGCATGGCATCAAGGATTCCCTGATGACACAGAAAATAGGCAGATACCTTTGCAGCAATATTGAGTTTTGTTGTTGCTGCCCAATTAAAAAAAGCCTTTTCTCATCAGCACTCTAAACATAGAAGATTCCAAAGCACCTCAGAAAGAAACAAGAAATTGTTTATGAACTATAATTACATATTCATAATCAGAAAAAAAGGCAGAAAAGTAAATGAAATCAGTTTTTAAATTAATGACCTTTACTTCTAAGCTTTTCTGACACTGGCTCAGCCTCCCCCACTCTGCCTCTTCTTGCACTGAATGCTGCCTGATCGTATGGCCACAAGTCAAAATGAGACCAAATGACGTAGAAAATAAAATTGAACTTTAACCCCACCTCCTCCCCCCCAGTTATTCCCCCCTTGCACTGGTAGGGAAAAACAAAAAAAAAAAAAAAAGAAAACAAAATCTAAATATGAAGCAGAAGTCGTCCCCCCACCAATGCTGAACCCAAAAAAAAACAACCGTGCAAAAAGTATGTTTAATTCAACACAAAGACTTTTCTTTTTGCAGAGTCCTGCCAGGCAGATTATCTGCAACTAGAAGTAGAGCATTTAGAATGAAGAGCAGAAATAGAAATGTAGGGGTGGGGACTGCTAGCTCAGAAGAGCCTTTTGTCTGGCGATACTGTGACTAAAGATAATCTTTGTTTATCTTGTATGTTTAACTTGTGTCTTGTATATCCAAAGTGTTGGAAAAAAATGTGGAATTACAAGTGAGTAACTGAACAAACCCATAACACAGGGTATAATTTCTAGGCATGGTGAAGGCAGGAAAAACAAACTTGGCAGTTATTATACCGTTGTTTTTTTTCTCTTTATAATCTCTCCCAGACTGCAGTGCAATAATGTTACAATTAAAGTATACTTTGACTAACAATTTCACAGCAGAATGAAAGTGAATTATGTCACGTTACTAATACAGAAAAGTGGAGCTGTGATGTACCCTGGCTATGCGAGCACCAGTTAAAGATAAAACTTTACAGAGGAGAAGGAGTAAGCTCAAGGCTGCCGAAAACCGAACAGGATTTAAGTATTTAGTGTCACCCAATCAGTGAAATATAATTAATGAGTCTGGAAAAGTACGCTGCTTTTTGGTCTCCAAAGCAAGGCGGGTAAGAGGGGAAATGTATTTGAGCTCTTCAGCGATAAAAGCTGTGGCAAAATTCTGCACAGCTAAACTACACGTTCAATTGCAGCTGCTGATTTCTCCTCTGTGTGATTAGAGCCTCCCATTTCCCTCATTACAGGCTTGATATTATTGAAGCAAAGCCAACAGCAAGTTAGCAAGCCAGCAGGGGAGCAAATTGATTATACAGTTAGCTGTAGAAAAACTGAAATTCTTTATTAAGGGGAAATGAAATACAGCTAATTTATGCTTCAGCTGAACCCCTCCCACACTACACTTACTCTGCTGCTACTCTGAATTTTCTCTGAAGCTACAAGACAGCCAAGACATTACAGAAGCTTTATTGATATAAAAATAAGTCAGGCTTCCAGTATTTTTCAAAAAAGGATTTCTATTAGTAATTACTGTAACTCACTCACTATATAGGATGACATGGCACTAAAGCTGAAAAGAAAGACAGAAAGGTGGAAAGCATTTGGGTTTATGTAGACTAGAAGATTTCACTATCTGTCTTTAACTGGTGTTATGGAGGCAGCCCGCAAATAAATGTAAACAGCAACTTCTCTGTAAAGCAGCGACTCAGTTTTTGTGGTATTTCAGCTATAAATCTCTTTTCCAAAATGAAGAAAACAGTCCTTTGGGACCAGAAGCAATTTTTGGAAAATAATACCAGTTATTCTGTTAGTAACAGAATCAAATACAAAAAGTAAATGAAAATTTAACTCAAGTAACCTGTTACTTTATTTCTGAGGGGAACGGAGTGTGAGGCAGTTTGTTTCTAAAGCAAGACCTCGCAGAAGATGCTACTTGAAATCACACTTGCCCCATCCCGAGCAATTATATACAAGCAGTTCAGATCTTCCATACAAAGGTGACATATGCTGAGCGCAGAAAGTTCCTCCTGCCCTGCAGCCCTTTGCCCTTCAGCCCCAAGCACTTGCCCTTGGCAAAGCCCTGATAAAGAAAGCTCTGGATTGGACCCCACTGAGGAATGTCCCCTCTCCAGATTGCTGACACCTCCCATTGCTCTCAGCAGGTCCCAGGCCACAAGCCGCCCTTCCAAAGACATTCACTGCTGTTTTTAATCTATTTTCCACTGTCCTTTCCCATCCACTGGCAGGACAAGGGATACATCCTCTTCCGAGGGCACCTTGGCTTCTATCCTGAGAGGCACAAAGGATGCGGTAATTTGTGGAAGATTAGCATCTTAACATGAGAAAGCTCACACAAGAGTCCCGTGGAGGGAAGTGCTTAATGAGACTTCTCCGCAGGAAGGGAAAATACTTTACAATGTGTCTTTAATAAAAAGTGTGACTTAGTCAGGATTCACAACCTTAATCAAACTGAAAGGAGGAGCAGCCCTCTAATTGCTGGTGTGCCTCAGGTAGAACTTCCTGTGTTTCATTAGCCTGTCTTCTGCCTCCTCTGCATTCCTGATGCACAATGTTCACATGCAACATCCCTGTCATATATTTTTTTTCTCCCAGTTAATGATGGGTGCTTTGAGATTTCTCCCTCATTTTCAGACAAAACTTCTACCAATTTTCTATACCTGTCAGTGTCTTTTTGGATGAAAACTCTCTGCTGGTTTTGCCAGAGGTAATTTTCTTCATAGTAGCTGGTGTGGGGCTGGGTTTGTACTGAAAACTGCTAATAATTCAGGAATATTTTAGTTCTTGCTGAGCAGTGCTTACATAAAGCCAAAGCCTTTTCTGCTCCTCACACCATCCTACCAGCAAGCAGGCTACGGGGTGCACAAAGAATTTGGAAGGGACACAGCTGGGACAGCTGACCCCAACTGATCACAGGAATATTCCATACTAGGTGATGTTGTGTTCAGTATATACAGTTGGGGGAAGAAGGTGGAAGTGAGGGATGCTCAGAGTGATGGTGCTTGTCTTCTCAAGTAACCATTACGCCTCCTGGAGCCCTGCTTTCCTGGGGATGCTGAATGTGATGGGAAGTGGTGAATTAAGCCTGTGATGGGAAGTGGTAAATTAAGTCCTTGCTCTACTTTGCTTGTGCATGCAGCTTTTGCTTTACTTATTAAACTGTCTCTATTTCAACACACGAGTTTTCTCACTTTTACTCTTCAATTCTCTCTGTCATCTGAACATGGGGCAAGTGAGTGAGCAGGTGTGTGGGGCTTAGTGGCTGCCTGGGGTTAAACCACAACAAACATTCAATGATCTTATTAGAATAAAAGCAATCAAGCTTGATTTGCACTACCTGCTTTAGCAATATTAATACTAAAAGAGAAGTAAAAATACATGTTATGCTTTTATTTCCTGCTACCCTTCTCCCCCAGGAACTGGAGAAAAGAAGTGTCATCTTTTTCACTTGCTGCTATCCACTGATCAATCCAAGGAAGTGCTAATAATGCAAGTGAAAGTTTGCACACAACTTAAAATGCAGAAGAGCCTATTTCACTGAAGACTGGCTGTTTACCAGGAAACGAGATGGGCTCAAATTGCTTTTGTGACCGCTTGAGACATATACTCATTAAAGATACCATTGAAGTAATACAGAGAAGGAGATAAATTGTTTGAATGGACAGTGCCAAGACTGGCAAATCTAAAATTTACTACACAGTCATACAGCAGCTATTTTGGGAGCCACAATCACCTCTTGGAAAAATAAACACATTTCCACAAAACAGCAGTTCTGCGTGTTGCACTTGGCCATCTTGACTAAAGCCAACAGGGTAATGACTTTTACAAGTGGCAAAAACCAGTCCCTTGGCAACAGTGATCCCTAACCTCATGAAATATGGTACTGTTTTGTTAAAAGAAAAACAAAATGGAAATTTTTTTTTTTACCTAAATCTGTACCTAAACATCTATATATATAGTTGGTGCTTATGAGAAAATTTCTACTAAGAGAAAGACAGTAAGTCTACAGTACACAAACTCTGACATAAACAATTATTAACATAAAAATGCTGCTTTTGTGCTGACGGGAGGTTTTCGAAAAAAAACCAAACGTAAGTAAGTGCTTCACACAAAATTAAGTGAGACAGATTTCCAAGAAATTCTCAGTGTATTCTGAGAAAATTCTTTCCTGATTCATAGCAGCTATCTATTTTAAACAGCATTATTCATAGACAATGCAAAAGCACCATAAAGAAACAAACCACCTAAGCACAGAAAGCCGTTATGCGTATGTGTATATACATATATACCTACACATATATGCACACAGAGAGTCTTTTGATGGGCTTTTGTCCTACGTTTTCTCCAAGCACAAATGCAGGCTGGGTGGGGAATGGATTGAGAACAGCCCTGCAGAGAAAGACCTGGGGGTGTTGGCTGATGAGAAACTGGACACAAGCCTGTTTGTGTGTGCTCGCAGCCCAGAAAGCCAACTGTATCCTGGGCTGCATCAAAACAAGAGTGACCAGGGGGTCGAAGGAGGTGTTCCTGCCCCTCTACTCTTGTGAGACACCACCTGCAGTGCTGCATCCAGCTCTGGGGCCCTCAATGAGAGAGGGACATGAACCTGCTCAAGCAAGTTCAGAGGAAGGCCATGAAGATGATTGGAGAGCTGGAGCGCCTCTTCTATGGAGACAGGCTGAGAGGGTTGGGCTTGTTCAGCCTGGAGAAGAGAATGCTCGGAAAAGACCTTATATCAGCCTTCCAGTACATAAAGGGGGACTATAGGAAATCTGGAGAAGGACTTTTTGCAAGGACATATAGGGATATGATGGGGGAAAAGGATTTAAACAAAAAGAGGGTAGATTTAGATTAAAGAAAAAAATTCTTCACTGGGAGGGTGGTGAGGCACTGGCACAGGTTGCCCAGAGAAGCTGTGGCTGCCCCATCCCTGGCAGTGTTCAAGGCTAGGCTGGATGGGGCTTTGAGCAGCCTGAGAGCAGGTAAGGGGGTTGGAACTAAGTGATCTCTAAGGTCCCTTCCAACCCAAACCATTCTGTGATTCTATGATTTTGTCATGGGATTTTTTTTGGTTTTGATTTGTTATGTGGCGCTTTTTTTTTAATATTTCTATATATAAACCAAACCTAAAATCTTTTACATTTTACAAACGGAGCATAGCAAAAGACTGTAGAAGAGCTATGGCTCTTCTCAAGTAACCTAAGGTAAGGGTCATAGAAAATTCCTATTTTGAAATAGCCCTCACACGGCTACTGAGTTTTTTTAGCTAAGTGGTGCTGTCTTAATGAGAGGGCTTGATGGAATCTAGAGCCTTGGCACCAATTTGGAAAGCCCTCATGATTTGGAATAGCTCTGTGTTATTAAATGGATCTGTCCAGTTGCAACAAATGTGACACCATACTCCCTGTGAACAGTGTGAACCTTCATCTTCGTCATGATAAAGACAACCTAATCCACTCATGGTTTATGTACCATTAAAACACATGGGGCCTTAGATGCCCCTGGACTGTGGTCAAGAATGTGGAGGTCCAACCAAGTTGTCTGAAGTCCTTTGGGTGATCCTGTTATTGGTTTTAAATATGAAATAAACTACAATTCTTACACCTTGAAGGTGGGCAAATCTATTTTGTACAGTAGGCAACAAAGAAAAGTGGCTGACAGCATATACCAAGTGAATGGCACAGCTAGAGCTTCTGTCCTAGCCAAATGCTTTGTGTTATGCAATATTGTTTCCTAATACTTTCACAGTTGCTTCTAATGCTTTTCTGCTAATGAGCTCCAAATGCTTTCCAAAGCTTCAGACATTTTAAAAAATCATTACTGGTTTTGAGTGTATTTTTCTATGAACCAAAGCTGAAATCCTAAAAGGAGTATTTAAGAGGTTGGCCTGGCAGTTAGTGCAACAGACAGGCATCCCAAAGGCATCAAGAAGAGAGCCAAGAAATGAAGGCATTTGAAAGTCCTCAGTGAGTTCCAGAACTCTGTGGCCTGTAAATCCTGTTTCCTGGATCTTTAAGACATGGCATGTCATCATTCTGCATCAGAGATATCTGACTGCCGCTGGAAGCAATAGGCATCACTGATACCAGCCACTGTTTGCCAGGTGTATGAACACAAAGCTAAATGATTTTATCTCTAGGTCATTCTTTAAGTCAGTTGCAGTACAGCTGATGCTTATGTCTAGGCCCTCAACAGGTGCAAAGCACTCATCTTTCTCTTGCTACCAAAAGTGAAAACACCCCTTAGCATGGAATTTCCTTGTGTGGCAAAACTGAACTCTTGGGGTTTTTTTTCTGTTTTACCACAGTTTGAAAGGTCGTATCAGTCTACTTTAATGAATATTCTTAAAATAATCTACAACATAAATTGATACTCAGTTTAAAAGAGCTCTGAAATAAAATAGAGATGGAGAATAATGCTTTACCATTATAAAAATGTTTTACTAACATCACCTCTTGAGTGTGGCTGATGCACTGCACAGGAATCTGGACTGTTTCACTGTAAGTGGAAAGTTACCTAAGTAGGGTGTCACCGCAGAGATGAAGGTTGCAGCAAAGCAGTGGAGAGTTAAAGAGTCAGATCTGGTTCTCAGAAAGCATGCAGCAACATAACACGTATAGGAATTTAGAAACATTCTTCTAACTTCACATTAAGGGCTTTTAGCTACTATTTTTTTTACCCTGTATGGAATCATCTCTTCAGCATTTAGAGCACTAGAAGACCTGGGAAACCTTAGACAACTGGAACACTAAAAAAAACAAACCCCAAAACAAACCAAAACCCAAATAAACAGAAAATACACCCCAACCCCAAACCAAACCTCAAACCATTTGAAGCAGTATAGTTATGCTGATTCACTCAGGATCCTATGTAATACATCCCACCAAATCTAAAATCTTTTATGGGGACCCAAATTCGGACCCAATAGGGAAGCAAAGAAAGGTAAAAGGAAAAACAAGGGAAAGAAGGAAGTTTGATGTAGCAATAAAACAAAGGTCTTTGTTACATTCCCAGATCTTCGCTGGGCAAGTTGTATTTTGAGGTACTTTGGGTGTGGAAGAGGTGTAATGGGAACATTATGAAGCTTAACAGCAGCTGTTTGTTCCATTAGTGTAAATGCCCAAAGTTATATATTTGGAAACATGGAAAATTGGAACAAGAAAAGAACAGGCAAAACTATCTAACATTCATACGATTTCTAGAAGTTTTTGGTCACCTAGGACTAGAGCAGAGGTCACCTCTGTTCAGTGTGCTTCTGAAGAGCAACTGGAGATCAGCTAGGACAGTCACAGCATTAAAGCAGATAAATAATGAAGTGGGCAGTGCATCCAGCTGACACTTGAGCAACATGTCTAAAACAAGTATATCCAGAAGTACTGAGTGGCTGGAGGAAAGAAAAAATTCCCTGCTTTTGCATTGCAAGTCTTATTTTTAGATCACTGGTACTTTAAGAAGGTTTTCAAGAAGAGTGCTTCTTAACAAACAGTCTGGATTTACAGAACAAGACCAAAACGTGAAGTGCTGGATGACTTTGGGTGAAGGGAAAAGCTTTGGCACAGGCGTCTCAGCAAGACAACTTAGCTCAGACTCCTGGCCAGGTTCCAGTTTTGGAAGCTGTCTTCAGCCTTCTCAGAGAGGACTATTGGCTCCTCTTCCTGCTCAAAGCTGTTGAGCAATAAAGCTCCTAGTTGTCAGACTGACACTGCTCTTTCAAGCAGAAGTGGCTGTGATTCAGTCACTGGTGAAATAACCCTCCTGATACTAGAACTCCCTGAGCAATTATAAACACAAAGAATTTGTTTTGCTAAGCTTTTTGGTGAATGTTTGTTTCTATCTTTATGCTTCTGATGTCTCATTAGTAACAACTGACCACACACTACTGGAAGTCTTTCACTACAAACAGGAAAAAGGTTGTGCACTTCACTGCTGCATTTTAGTAGCATGAGCAATATTATGAAATATGGTTTTATTCCTTCATCATGTCACCTCACTAGAACAAGAGAAAAGAGCATGTGCGAGCACAACAGAAGCACTTGAAGTCATGGGACTGGCAAAGCTGAACTTGAAAGATCCCTCCTCCCCCATGGAAGCACTGCTGTGATCCTGCTAATATTTCTTCAGCATCCCTACAAGTGAACCAGGATTTCCTTTGAGTACTGAAACTCATTCTCTCACTTGTCACCCACTGGTTAGTTTGAATTGTAAGAAATTTGTTTGTTTTCCAGAGGGACCAAATGTTGCACCTATAATGTTTTATTTTCCAAATAAAATTCAAGCTTCTGGTCACTAGTACCTGTACCTCAGAACTGTTTTCTTCTGTCTGTCTCTTTTGACGAATCTACTAGAAAGTGTTTGCCCTCCATAACATTTCCTAAGTCACTAAAACAATCCTAAACTAGCATTGCTCCTTTCCAGGTTCTCCAAGTAATGCTGTCATGAACTTTCTAGTGGTGCGTTTGTGGATCAAAGCTAGTATTTTATAGAGAAAAACAGTAAAGGTCTAGCTTGCCCCTAACTTTTTAGAATGTAGCATATTCATACAACAAACATGACTGTAACAGATGTGCTCCTATTCTCTTTTTCTCCTTCTCACCACTGCCTTTGCTATGAGAATGAAAGCCACACTATGATGCTTCAACAATACTAAAGTGACTGAGGGCACAGCTCCCCTGGTCCAGTGGTGCTGGAGGGGATCTGTGTTTTCAGAAGAATCTCTGAGGCGTACAAACTACCGTGATAATTTAGTTTCCTACAAATGGATCGTAAAAGGGAGAATGGCAACTGAATTAACCATGTATTATTACTGAAACAAACACAGATCTCTTCAGCAACCAAGCTTCTATGATAAATGAGAGAGGGAAAAATACTTAATCAGCAAACCAGCTAAAAAGAGATACAAAAAATAGCTTTCATACAAAGGATTTTCTGACTGAGGCCATTTCTCTACTACATCAAGAAAAGCAGATGAAAACTGCCCAGTCCTTCTGATCTAAATCATATTTCTGGTTGTATTACAAAAAAGCCTTCTTCAGGGTACACCCATTGGGAAGTTCCAACATTTTTGGTCATGTTGGCTGTCAAGTACGCACATAGAGCTTTGTTCATCAGACGGACCATTTTCTGTTTCCAGGCTCAGGTTCTTATTATAGCTTAGATCAAACCCTGCAATAAAGCCCTCTAACAGCCGCCAATTCTATCATATGCAAATACTTAAACTTCTACTGAATCCCTAACCTAATTGGCCATCTACAGCCTTGTTTACCCCAAGAACATTGCCAAAGGTGAATTTGTTCCTCATCATTTCATATTCTAGGCATGGCCAAAGTGTAAAATTTAGTTGTTGTGTTCATCTTATAGCAGGAAAAGAACTGCCTTAACAACACAAGCTCACAAGCAACAAATTCAGATATGCTATTTTATTGCCTGGATACTTGGTTTTAAACAAACAGACCCTCACGGTTTTGTCAGACAGCACCTGTGAAATCTTGCAAAGAGCATGGAGCACTACTGAGTGCACTTGTAAGAACCCAGAAAACAACCCCCAGACCAAGCTGCCTGTGGCCTTTCCCTTTATCCACCCAAAGAAGACACAAACTCCTCTGGAGGAAGAGGACGCTACTGTGTGCCTACTGGCTGCATCAGGCTAGCAGGGGCTGCTGCAGTTATGCTGCTGCAAATACATGTCATTTCTCATTTTTGCCAGAGGGCAACCCACGAACAGTGACAAGGCTGTTATTAAGAGAGCAATGTCTAAGTATTACAGACCAGCTCTCTAGCCTGCAATCAACAGGAAGATATGTAAAAATCCCCAAAACAAAACATGCAAGAGCCATCGCATGAAAGCAAAATGCAAAATGGCATGTAAAGAAAATGAAACACAAGAATGACAGTATCTTTCATTTGTAACACCACCTTTAAACTTTGTTTAAGCTTTATTCATTCAATAAGGCAAGGAAGCGCACATAAACCCTTTTTGTGGAGATGAAGTAAGCACATAATAACAGCGAGAGTTTTCTGCTAAACTGTATCGCTATCTGCTGCTATATGACGCAGATTTTTTTTATTAAGGGGCTAGATAGGGAGGCAGTAGGTCACCTAACCCACACCTTATCCACCACGTGGATATACGCAGCAGCCATTTGGTCTTACCTACAAGATCTGAGGATTTTCAGGACCCACTAGAGGCCACTTCCCAGGCTCAGGCCAACCAGCCCTTATGCCTCTTCTCTTCCGGAGAGCCACTTCCTTCCCTGCAGCAGCTGAGGACACCAGCCCTCCCTGCCAGGTTCTCACCATGGGGCCTTGAGCTGAGCAGCAGGAGACTTTTCCCCATACCTTAGCAGCTCCCTGACCAGCTGCTGACCCTCCTTGCTCCTCACCCTTCCTTTCCACACTGCTCTGCTTTCTCTCTTTCAAGCTTTGTAACACCAAGTATGTCCCCACGGCAACCAGCCACTTTCTACCTGCTGCTCCCATTTTGCTTTATGACTGCTATTGCACAACTGGGTCTATGTACATTAGCCTGAGACTGGTGGAGATAACCAGACCCCTTTCTTTGCTCTGTTGGCTTCCCCTCTACAGGTGTTTGCATCCCAGCTCAGGAATCACTTAATAAGGTGGCCAGTGTCCAGGACTTAAACTTTTCAATAGATTAACTAGAATACTTTAGGGGTAAAAAAGAAACCATGGAAAAAATGTACCAGCACCCTGCAGCAGCACTAGACAGTCATTTGCTTTCTGAACTCATTTGCTGCCGAGTAAATGATGAAATAGAATTATATTTCCAATTGCTGCCTCCAAAGGAGCAGAAGGGAATTGGAGAGAAAAGCACAGCTCTGGAGAATGAGGAGATGCAGCTACAGTCTTCAACCCTGTTAGAGAAATCCTCTGACATAAGCAAAATCTCACCCAGGCTGTAGTTTGGCACTAATTAACCAGGGTACAGGGGACACACACTGCTGAAAGCCACTTTTCAATATTCAGGGGAAAGTTGATGCAGTTGGAGGTTCATAACCAAATATGTTGTGCTTTATCCTTTTTACTTATCATTCTCTTTCTACTTAATGCTCTCTTTAGCAAGCACTTTGCCAAGAGACATTGAAAAACGAAGACAGAGCAGTGATAAGAATGGAAAATAAAGACTTTTAACCTTGTAAATAAGTGCTGAGCCTTTCTAGTGACGAGAGTGCTTCCAGTGAAGGTAAAAATTGCTCCCTCTTGTGGCTAAAACTAACTGTTGCTCGAATCTTTCCTTGAAAATTCGTTGAAGAAAGGATTATTCGCCTAAATTTGCATCTCAATGCACAATCACACACATGTTCACACATGCAAAAGTATGAGTATAATAATACACCATGCACAGAGGTCATATGGGGTATGCAATTTTGCCTACTATGTGTTAAAAGGGTACCACAAAGAATTTATCTCCAGCAAAAGGATGATAAAACCAGAAAAAAAAAAAAAAAAAAAGAACAAAGAAAAAAAAAAGAACCCCAAACAAAATTTACCAGGGATCTGATGAGCAGAAATCTAAAACTCCATGCAAAAGAGGCTGTAAGCAGTGGAGGTTTTCATATACAAACACTGCCTGACCTGTTGCCCCCTAGATAATGAAGAGTTAAACTCATAGACTAGCTTGGAAATCAAGGACGTGAAACTACTGGATTTACTCCTTCACAGGATTAACACACCCCCTTAAATCTCTTCTCGGGGCATGCGGACTCCTCGACAAGACTTTCTGTGGGCATTTCAAGACTTCAGTGGGTTCAGAGACCTCAACAACTCAGTTTTTAATTCACCTAAATGGCCATTCTAGGTCCAACATGCAGTGTAATGACACAGTCCCTTACCATGCATACGAATACATGAGATGGGTTATTAATGCAGTTTAATAGAGCTGTACCAACACACCCTAATGGCTTAAAGCTCTTTCCCTAGCCCTGGTTCCCAACTTGACAGCAAAACAGAGGGTGCCTCTCATTTTGTCTCAATGCAGTAGACCCTACTTTAAGCAGATTTCCATAATAAACTGGAAGACACAGGTCCCCCCAAAAATAAAATGCTACCACTTCCAGTCACTCTGCAATTTAATCAACAGAGCAATGAATTATTTTCTATGCTTCCATGGTTAACAAATCACAATTTGTTTAAAAAGCTGAGTACATTAGAATTTTTATATGAAATATTATTATACAATAAATTCCTCCCCAGAACCCTGCAGTGTGAAGATAGGAACTGAAGACTATGGAATTATTGAAGTTGTGTTCTCTTTCAACTCAATAGCAAATTACTTGAACAAGAAAGCATTATTTCATGATAGAGTGTGAGTAATATGCTTATTCACAGGAGTAACAGCTAACTCGGGTACTTCCAGCTGGTATCAGGCAACATTCAAATTTATCTAAAATACATAGCTACTGTTATTTGTTGCAAAGAATGGTTGGAGACCAAGAACCAAAACACCTTGAACACAGGGCACACAATGTCATTTAATCCCAGACAAAAAGGCAAATGTGCTTTCTGGGGTTTTTCCACCCCACCTTCTGCAAATGTCTTTCAGAATGTTTGTTGCATTCATGGTGCAAATGTCCTTGAAAGAGAAAAATAACAAGAGCATGAAGGTGGTGCTTTAGAAGCAAACTGCAGCTATGTATGCCCATGCTTTCCAGGAACTTGCAGCTGCTTTTTCTCTTCAGTAGTGGCTGCAGCTGATCTTGTTCTTTTAAGAAAGCTAGACCCAACCATACAGGAGTTTCCCCTCAAACAGCCTCCCCACACTCCCCCATCATTAAGGAACCGTAATTCAAGCTTAAATACCTCGGAAAGAAATTCATTTTCCTGCAGCAAAGGAAGACTGATGCACAAACATTAGAGGAATCTAATTTTAGATCATTCAGACAATATGCTGGATCCTTAGCACATTTATTTAAGGCTATTTATAGTCCTCCAGACGCTGCTGGAATTATAGTCATCCATTGTGGAGCTACTCCGCTGTACTCCAGGTTGGGAGGGAGGGAGGCGGGCAGGGAGGAAGGAGGGAGGAGGTAATCAAGAGTCTGATTGTTCTGGGGAACACAGGTACAGAGGTGTTAGATGAAATGTTCATTTGCAGACTGAACGCAGATCAAAAGGTTCAGCCGCTTAGCGACTCCACTGCTGCCAAAAACCATAGGGGCACTGTAGAACTTGGAGGTCCCAAACCGCACCAAATTACAGGCCCAGATACAAACGCTGCTCATAGCTGCAGGCATGGAAAAGAGACTGTGTGCCAGAGTTGGGGGGGGGGGGGAAAGCCCTGAGAAGTTTTTAAACCTCTGGGGACACAGTATAAATGGCTACACTGTACCTCAGAGCCCCAGTGTTGAAGTCAGCGGCAACCTCACAGGCATGTGACTTCCAAACAAAGTTCTTCTTTTTGTTGTAGGCACTTGCAAGCTCATCTAAAGGCTGGCTCTCCACAGTCTGTAGGGCTGGGTTATCAGAAGGCCTCTCAAACCCTTCTTCATTTCTGCTTTTTAAGTTTCCTTTTTTGGTTTTAAATATCAACATATTTTCTGGCTTCAGGTGAATTTTAACAACGCATCTAAAGCAACATTTCCAGTGCACACATCCAGTGGTTGAACTGTAATTCAACCCCGGGGTACCATAGAAGCTTCTGAGCCATCAGCTCCAGTTCCGCTCAGTTCCAGCTCATCAGCTTCTGCTGTAAGGTGAGGACATAATGCTTCTCCAGTTCTCCTTGTCTGATACATGGATCACATTTTTCTCACATTTAAATGTGAGTCCTGGTGCTGTTAGCTATCCTAGAGTGGACATGCTATTTTAACTCTCAGTGTCAGTCAAATATCCGGGTCAAAGGACTCTTGAGTTGAAAGTATGGAAAATCCAAAGTACTACAGCACAGCATCTTGTTTTCAGCACAGTGTGTCTTGAGTAGGAAAATCTGCTTTTGAAGTTACTGGTGATTTTTGACAACCTTTCCCATGAAGTTGAGCCTCCTGGCCACACAGAACCCAAGGCGTTACCGTTTTTCTTCAAAGCAGCAACTGCCAGGCACAGCAGATAAAACACATTTCTAGGTCACGGATTTTTAAGTCAGTGTCCTAGTATCAATGTGAGCTAAATATGATCCACTATTTAGAGAGGAACATGTAGAAAGCTTAAAATGATCAGTCTAAGGTTCACAAAAAGACTAATATAGATTCAGAAACAGAATTTAACTGGTAGTTTTCAAGCTAATGTCTTAACCATACTATGCAGCAACTGAATTTGCTATCAGATATAAGTCTGCCTTTGGAAGTATTAGAAGGCTGATGTCGGCTGATGAAGCCATATTGCTCTGAACTGCAAAAGATGGTTCCTCACTGAAAGAGATCAACTTTACATGTTATGAAATTACCATGAGCAAGGATAAGTAACTAATAAAATGGGAAAGGTCAAAAGAAACTGGCATAACTACTCATGGAGTAGCTCTTCCTTGGAGATGTCTGTTTCTAAAAATGATGGCTTGTGATCAGTTATGATCCTTTAAGAACTAGCCGATCTCCAGTGAAGGAAATCCAAGCTATTCCCAGCAATGAGGGCAGACCAGCAGCATTCCTGCCAAAAGGGGTTAATTTGTTATGCTGCCTTTTTTCAAGACCTCATGATCCCATGCCTTTGAAACAGCTAGTGTTCGCTATTGAAATATTGCAGAACCAACGTATTGGGGCCCGTTTAGGCATCTGCATACAGACGCTACCATTGAAAAGCATTTTCCTGAATCATTTAAAAGACGTTTTAATAGCATTAGCAAGAACAACAAAAGAGAACCACTGCATGGGCACTACACTATGATCCAACCCAACAGGCCACTGGAGAGTGAGCATGGCCAAGGGAGACCAGGCTGTGTTCTAGATAAAGCCTTTTGCTCCCCTGTTGGCAAGTTACTGTTTATTTTCCTTATGCAGAACTATTGGATCATCAACATACTCAAAAGAGTATGTCGACATTTCACTGTTCTAGGAATATAGCTATGCAACTCAACCAACACATAAAAGCATGCATCAAGATCAGCTAAGACGATGCAAAATGTGTATCAGAAAAATGTGGTTTAAGATAAAAAGTCAGGTCTAGAAGTGAATGAACTGATAGGAGCTACTTCTCAATAAACTAAAAATAACATGTAAGCCTAAGCATTTAGGTGACGTAGAAAAGGCACATAAAAGATAGCACAGTTAATCAGATGTACAGCACAATTTCTGCACAAGAAAATACTAAATAGACTGGGAACCCCCAGGCTTGAAACAGAGAAACCTATAAAACCATGTGTAGTATGAAAGAGATGAAGAGGGAATGATTATTCACTACTTGAGACTCACACAAGGAAGTCATCAGGTTTAAAATACAAGCCAAAGGAAATACTTTTCCCAAACAAGGCATAGTTAAATTGTGTAACTTATTGAGTGTTGTGGATGCCAAGTATTTAAATGGGTTCAAGAGGGATTACACAAATGCATGTAGAATACTTCTATTGGTGGCTATTAAAAAAGCAATAAAAGTTTTGATGCAAGCAGATGCTTCAGAAGTCCCTCAGCTGATGACTGCCAGAAACTGGGTGGATGACACAGGATGACACTTCCCTCAGTTGTGCGTCCCTTCCCTACAGTGCCATGAAGGCAGGACACTGGAGCACGTGGTCTTCTGGGTTTGTCCAGGGTGGCAGCTCTTGCGGAGGAGCTGTGGAGACAAGAAGTCTGACAGGCTCCTCTGTAAAGAGGAACCTCCAGGGTTAACTATGGTTTCTCTCAGCCTCCACTGGGCTCATTCTCATGACTTTGCTGACTTGTGGGGCAGAGAACAGGAAGAGGGGAGAGAGAAAGAGAGGAGGAACAGAGAAGGTCAAGAGAACTATGGCACCATTCACACTGCATCTAGAAACTACACCAACATTTCCTTCACCTTCTAAAAATTTTCCTCTAGAAAGCTTCTGAGAGTTTTCTTGACAGCACAGACAGTTTACAATGTCTGAAAGGGTTTTTTTTATGGCATGCTGTGAACAAAACTTAAATACCACTGCCAAGAATTAGAATGATTTACATCATTCTCTCCAGGGTGGGGCATACTCTATTTAGTTTGAGGCTCCCAATATCCCCCATGCTGCTGAGCTGCATTTATCGCTATAAATTAAGAGGTTTCCATTTCAAATCTCCTCAGTTCTTGAAGCAGGGCAGGCTTTGGTGGTGGGGAAATGGGAGTACCTATTTAAGTCCTGAGGGAATCAACTGCTTCCAGCACAACCGCAGTTCCTGGCTCCTGTGGCATCCCTACAGGTCTGAGTGCAGCCATTTGTCTCCAAAGCAATAGCCAGACCGAGAGTGCTCGACACTGTACCTTCTCTGTGTCAGCGCTCCAAGTCTTGAGACCTGTTTTCGAATGCACTTCCACAGATGTGGAGCCACACAAATGGACTTTTTGTACACCCCGTGTCTCAGAGGTAAGTGCAGCAATACTGAGCTGGTGATCAGGACAGCCAGACACTCAACCTGTCACTGGCAATTTAATGCATTACAAATCAAGGCACACTCACAG
This sequence comes from Pezoporus occidentalis, assembly GCF_034315485.1. NCBI lineage: Eukaryota > Metazoa > Chordata > Aves > Psittaciformes > Psittacidae > Pezoporus > Pezoporus occidentalis. Next base: position 3,165,160 of record NW_026915724.1, on the reverse strand, counting down.
CTCATAACATGATTCAGCCAGTTTGCCATCTCTTACCAGGACTACCCAAATCCAGATGTTCAGGAAAATTCTGCCCAGACTCCACCAAAGTCCCAGGACATTCCTGAAGGAGAGCCATATTTCTTATTATTCTTCCAGAGCTCGATCACCATGCAACGCTTTCTGACAGCAAAAGCAAGCCTACCGGGGCCCAGAACAGCTAAAGCCAGTGCACAATGTTTTATTTTCTGGGTAGACTAGGGTAAAATTACCCCAAGGACAACAACAAAAATTAGTGTATCCCATAGCATTTCCCAGTGCCACCCAAAAACTTCCTTCTATATAGAAGGGGGCATATTCTAAAGGAACATAGTATTTCCTCATGATTAAAGGCAAAATCTATAAGATGAAAAATTTAACTTATATCTCCTAAGAAGCTGCTTTAACTACTGCAGGGAAAGTTTTCATTCTGCAGCAGCTAAAGGGAAGAGGCCCATAAGAAACACTCCCACAAAATAAGGGTCTCTTACTGGCAGATAAGAGCTGACATTTCAGTTCAGGAAACAATTTTAGAAGCTCCTCTAACAGTAACTTTGTTTTGAAAGCATCAAAAATTGGTGGAAACAGATCAGGTTTTGGGTACTTTCCCCTTCCCCAAGGATTAAGCGAAGAAGTCAGCATCTGGCACAGCACCATGTAGTTGCTTACAGAACTGAACACAGCCTGTAGATGTAATCTGAAGCTTTGCATTCTCAGTGCTGTTCTGTTTTTAATCTAAGATGTTGCACTTTTGGGTTAAGATAAAGCTTTAATACTGGAGGTCTACGACCCATTTTCTCAACCAGAAGTGAGGGAGTAGCTCCAGGCCAAGTAAGGACACCCTACAAGCCCTGCAGAAAATAACACAGGCTTTATTATCCAGAACTAGAGGAAGTTGTGCCTAATTTAATTCAATGCTCTGTTTGCTGTCTTACAACAGAGATGCTTTTCAAAAGGAAATAAGTGATTTTTGCTTAAAGTGCAGCAAAACCGCGGGCTTCTGTATATATTTTTGCCTGCTACCACCAGACACCCTAAGTCAAGCCCAGCTCAGGCAGCCTGTGGTGGCCTCTAGTGGCTGTTTTTCCCACATCCCACCCTCATCACACGCTGTGGCTCTCAAGCCTCCAACTGCTCCACCTCCCATCAGTATCTGCTGTGTCATTCTGAAAGTGGCAGCAGTGCACGACGATTTTGAGAGGTGCAGCAGGGGAAAGATAACGCAGGACTCGTTACACTCATCCTATATGCCTGTGCTCACTTGGCAGGTACACCTATTGGCAAGGTGCTTCTGGGTGTTACAAGTTTTCCTCTGATTTTCTAACGCAATTTATTTTTAAACTACAGTTTATCAGCAAAGCCAAGAATCAGATGCATCCTCGTGGAAAATTGATCTTAATATTTTCTTTTGATTAATTTCACAAGTGACAAGTTACGAATGCAGGTTTTAAGAATGCTTAAGCAGTTCAGCAGTTCTTCAAAAGCAACAATCTGATGTATCCTGGGGTGAACTGAACACAGAGATCCTGGGACCTATAGTCAACCCCTCCACCATGTACCAAATGAAACCGGCAGGAGGGTCACACTCACAGCAAAGGTTTCCTAAACCCAGTCTCACTTTCCCTAACTTGAGCAAGTCCTCAGGTCCCTAGCGTCTTGCCTAGATCAGTGTATCAATATAGGGGTTTAATTTCAGACTGGATGAAATTTTACTCTTCCATATCAGTGAAGCTTAAGTCTACAAAGGTTGTTTAGCTGAAGAGCTTGGAGATGCTTCAAGTTGAACAGTAAGCTCCCAGGCCACATCATACATTGATTGCCCAGTGCAGTTTCTAGTATTCTCTGTGGTTACCCTCTCAAGTTTGAAAGTGCTATTCAAAGGGTACAAAACATTGCTGTAATGGTTGTGCAAACAAGCCCACTTTCCTAAGTGGGAGGACCAATGCAGTTTCTCAACTTGACAGGAGGTGAGAAACTCAGCTTTGAATTCCTGGTGATTTTGTGCAAGCTCAAGCTCCAGCCTGAGTTCCAAACCATTCAGCCAAAGATGTCCTGGCTCTGTGTTCACTGGTTCAAGTGCATAACCCCAAACAGAACATTGTATTTGTTTTTGACCAGTATCTCTGCCACTGATGCTGCTGGACTGTAAGCAAAGCCAGATGCAATTTACATGCCTCCATTCTTGTAACAGACTATTCAAGCACAGTTTTAATTTGATACTCTTTATTACAATATCCAGGAAAACAATAACAAGGTGATTGTTTATTACAGCTTCCACAGACTGGACTCCAGACCTTACTGTCCTGGGTACACACATACACATGCGCGCGCTCACACACACGCACACACAAGAGACAACCCTTGCCACAAAGAACTTACAATCTAAACAAACAAAACACAAATAATGATTAATCAAGAAACAAAGAGGAGGAATCACCTGCATGAGAACACAAGAGAGTTTTGGCTTGGCTTCTAGTCTGGAGTTCAAGAGTTGAAATTCTGACCCAGTTACAGTATTCTCACCACCATGAGTGAATTTTCATCTCTTCATTACAATGCAAGATACATTCTTCAACATTTACAACCAACATAAGGAGAAAAAAGCTCCAGCTCTAGACCATAAGTTGTCAAGTGGGATACAGCAAAACTACAGACTAGAGATTCAGAGATCTTAAGTAACAGTAAACTGCAATAAGGACAAAACCAAAACCATCCAGGAACACCCATTACTGCTAAACCAGTCAAAACTTACTAACATTTTTTTTCATTTCAGTATATCAAATTGCCAAATATTCTTGTGCATGGAATGAAGAAGTAACAACTGTGTTGTGCTGCATGACAATGCCTGACCCTTAATGTTAACCACAAAAAACAAGGACAAAAAATGAATACTGAAAAGCTGTCAAATCACAAAACTACACTTTTGCTGCTCTGATTCTGCAAAGTTTCAAACAAAGAGAAGAAAAGAAGTTGGCATTTTTGGCACTCACATCATAGATCTGCCATGCCTGAACTGGATGAAAATGAACTGTTTGCAGAAACCTAAAATAAAAGTGACAGGACACACACAGAGGGATCAAGAGCAAGCACACTGGATTCAAACATAAGTTGTATTTTCCTTTTTAAACCTCAAATAAGAGTTGTCGCCTTTTGTCTTGTCCAACATCAAAAGAACTTCTCTAAAAGGCAGAAAGCAGCCTACTGCAGCTGCAGCCCAGCACTCCTCACCCAGGGTTCACAGAAGGGGAACTGACAGCTGTAGATGCCAACAGCAGTTGTTTCACCCACAAAGGCACTTGCTAGCTGGATGTGAACTACATCCAAATGCTACAATATAATACAAGCTGTATCATAATGTAATCATCCTAAAGAGTTTCAGTTCCCAATAAATGTGTTCTGATGACACCCAACATACTGATGTACTTACTTTTTGCACGGCTGACTCAGAAACACTCCAGCACTGCTTTTATTTTAGTTATGAAAAGCACGCCAAATTCTATGTGTACAGAACTGGGCCTAGTGAATCCTAAACCGACTAGTTCAGGGAGCAGTGAAAGGAAGGGATACCCACCACACATCCATCACATCAACCTACCATATAAAAAAAAACAACCCAAAACAAGAAGCATGGGCTAACCCAGTGCTCTAAAGATAACAACACGAGAAATCAAAATTCGATGAACAGATGATAACTGACATCAGTCCTTTGAAGAGTCTTTTTCTTTTTAAGGGATCTCCTCCACTTTCCCAAAACCTTAATTTTGTAGGACATTCTTATACCCTGCACAAGAGGTAACCCAAGTATTTGTGTAACAAGATTTACTACAGCCTCCAAGCATTAAACCACAGGCCCCTGGAACATAGTATCCCTGTATGTAGGCTCTCACCAGTGTGTAAACACTACAAATATCACGACTGTCTCTTCCGGGTGTTCAAGCCCCTTCAATACTGACATTTTCCACACAGAACAATTAGGACTGCAATAATCAACACAGTATAGGGAGCCTACTGAAGCTGCCTGTCTCCATCTTCTACAATACAGGCCCAAAGGGCTGGGTCACAAGTGGAACTAAACCCAAGTATGACCTAAGAATCAGCTGGTGAACTTCTGGAAAACAGAAACCAAATAACCATCCCCTCCATATACCTAGACAGGCGGACAGTGCAATTCTTGCAGAATTCTGTAGAACTGCAGAAGCTCTCTGGAAGACCTACTCCAATACATAAAAGTTTCATGTGGAGGAGAGGGGGGAAAAAAGGAAAAAAAAAAAAAATAAAAAATCACTCTCCCAAAAAGCAAAAAAGCCGTAGTTTCCCAGCTGGTAAGAAAAGTTATCTTGTTTTTTTTTAATCCCAGAGAAACTAGATTTTCAGAGTTGCTATTTCTACACCACCGGTATCATCTTGCACTTCTTGGAAACCCCAAAAAGGTATCTCAATTCAGTAAAGCACATTGAGTTTCCCCTTTCCACACCGTATCTGACAAAAAATCCACTAACTCTTACACAGTTTGGCCTCTAGGAGCTACCAGAGAGACCAGTTTCCTTCCGGTATAGATGACTGGAAGCCCTTTGATGAGATCTCCCAACCCATACTGTAATCTAGAGTAATTTTCAACCAAACATGCAGTCGAAAGGGGTAGCAGCTGTAGAGCTTCATCCACCTTTTCCCTGCATCTTTTCTTCTTGCTTACACATAAATACTTGTATACCTCCAGGATTAGTATTGGCCAACTAATCCAGTGGAAAAACAACTAAGCAAACAAGCTAGTTTTCAGCCACACTAGCTCCCTGATCTAGCTCACCATGCAAACAGAGAGGCTTGTGCTAGACAAAGCAAGGGACAGAAGCCCAACTCTGGCAGCAACCTACATCCAACTTAGCACAAGCATGAAAACTATTCCTTCCCTTTAATATCCAGTTTTGCCTTCAACAAAATCACCTCAGGTGCAGCGAGTCAGAAATCTGCAAAGAGCAAGGCTGCAGATATGTATTAACCCCTTCTACAGAAGCCCACTTATAGAAAAGCACCACAGTGCTTATCACAATTCTGGGTTGCATAACTCCAAAAACACAACTAAAATTTTCAAAGAAACAAGTAGTCACAAAAACCATAAAATGCTTATCAATAACTACTGATTTTCTAATTGCATTACCCCAACATACTTAATTTACCTTCAGCATATTCTAATATCAGCAAAAATAGCCTATGCATTTTCTCTGCATGGTAAATCCATTAATCATTCCTAAATTTGGGCATGGGATCACCTGAAAAGCAGTATTTCCTAAGAGCCACATTCATGAATAATTCACACAGGAGAAATCAATTTTTGCAAGTAGTCAAGAGAAGTGTCCAGATAAAAACAAAACCTCTGAAAATTAGTTTCAGCTGTTCTGTGTTCCTTGTTTGTCCTTTGAAGTTACACATAATTACTCAGCAAAAGTAAAATACTAGATTCTGACACATAAACCAAGCGGGCTTTGGGGAGCGGAAACAATGTCTTGAAATAATCTGTTGTAAGTCTTGAAAGGTTCTGACAAGACGGGGCAGGGAATAGGGAGTTTAAGTAAAAAAAAAACCAAACAAAACAACCTCTCCACAGTCTGTATCAATTACTCAATTCAAATTCATCTACACAGACAAAGCCTTTTCTTTGTGAGACCTAGTAACTGACCAGGATAAATTACTACAGCCTAAGCAAAAATGGTTTCATTAGGCATGGAAATGACTGAAGAGCTCATTATTACATTCCTATTTCCAATTTGCCTGATTCCATAATTAAGAAAACATGATTAGACAACTAATCTTCTTCCAGCTTACTGAGTCCCAGATTACAGACAAAGAGCCAAAACGCAGTACCATCTGAAAATCAATTTTAAGCAATTCAAAAGAAGTTACGCAGGCAAACAACAATCTTAGGCCAAAAGAAGTCATACCAACCAGAAACAGAAGCCTCAAAATCTTCTGAATTCACAGGTGCTTCCACCCCAAGGTAGAAAATTAAAAATTGCTTTTGCCGCATCCAAAAAGATAAATACGTATTTTTAGTAATGACACAAGGAGACGGAAGATATTGGTTTCTGACACCCTAACCAACTTCTAGAACAACTGAAATTACTCTATATTACTGGGAAAAAAGCAACAACTCCTATAAGGCAAGGATGAAGATGGAGCCATTGTGGAAACAGAAGTGCTTTTTCAAGAAGTCCAAAGGCCAAAATCAGACAAAAAGTAATATCAACAGGCAATATATGACTTTGAAGTTTTTGGAAATGAACCTAAATTTCACGTTTCAAGATTACTGGGCCAAAGAATGAGGTTTACAAGAAACAGTTTGCCTCAGGGAAAAAACTACTACAACCCTCGGACTCCAGTAAGTCTTAAAGTTCTCAAGAAGTACCTTAAATGCTCCTTTCAGAATCTGTTCCTCCACCCTTTATGATTTTGACAGCCCCAGTAGAACTATGTATCACAAGCAAACTGACTTAGAGTCAAAGTACCAGACTAGAAACTTTAAAAAGTTGCCCCTTTTGGCTTAAGGTACAACTTGAGAGCAAGGCACATGCAATAATGAGATCTGTGAAGGTCTGTATAGAAATGTGAGATGTGAAGCATGGTTTTATGTAGTGAATATTTAATGTATGCAATTCCCTCAAAAATTCTGAGTTCAGATTTTCCAGTTTCATGGTCAGATCAGACTGATTCACAGTTTCATCAACTGAGTTTTATTTCCTCAGCTAAAGACACAGTATAGCTACTTCCACAGAAGCCAACTGGGCATACTGCGGTGCATGCCGCCCCAGAGTTCTCAAGCTAAGCAAGACCAAATCCACTTCAGGAGCTGTGAAGCAAATACATGGGAACTGTGACTGAAATTACCCAAAACAATGAATAAATTATACTGCAATAACTCTCAATAGCACTATACAATTGAAGAATGGATAGTTATTTGCAGAGAAGATTTTGTACTAGAAATGTTTATTCCGTATAGTAAAGCAACCGAACTGTAGAAGATACAGAAGGCATATTTATAATTTTGTTGGGTATAAACTCAACTATAGTAACAGTTTTTTAATTAAAACTATTTATCAGCTTGATTGCTCATAATTACTCTTCTCAATCAATAAGCAATAATAACTTGGGTTAACTTGAAAGACTGATTTAGCAACTTCTTCTTAAGGCTGAATTAAACCTCCAACTCATTCTCAAGTGAAACTGGTTGAATTATACCCGTTACAGAAGGGTACACAAGAAACATTAACTGCTTATTAAACTGGAAAATTAACTAACAAAGCTTCACATTGATTACAATTACAAAAGACAGATAATGGAAAAGTCTTAAATTAAGGTTTTTCCAGTTGTAGCAAAGGGCACAATAAATCAGTTTTAAAAAGTTGTAGCTTTTAAATACTTTTTCATAAAAATATATATAGGAGAAACCAAACCATTTCCTAACAGAAGTGAAGTAAAGCAAAGCAGTCAGAATACAGGAATGTTTCTTGTAACTCGATCCATTTATCTAACAAATTCCCTCTTCACAAAGCATTAAGATGCCTCCTAGAACAAACACAAACACCACACTGGAAGAACCTCCACCCTCTAAAATGAGACAGACAAGTCTTCAAAAAAGGTCTAATGCACACTAATTGTCCAAGATACGTACACTTTAAAGCACAGACAGCAGTTAACGGTGCTATTCAAACCAACTTTTCCTATGACCATACACGCTCCCTTCTAACGTTCAAGTGCTAAAGCTGTATCTCAAAAAGGTTTTTTGCTCCTTGCACGAGATTTCCAATCAACAAACAATAAGACTCTGCAACATTTCCAATTTAGTTCAGTTTTGTTTTAATGACATGGGGCAATTCTTAGAGCAGGCATTGTGTAGCTAATAATGACAAAATAAAGAGGTTTATTGGTGTGGTCTTGGAATCCCAATTTGAACTGTAAATTTGACTCCAGGTAATTAACTGAAAAGCTAGAGCATCTGAAAATGCATACTAAGTTTTTACCTCAATCTTGCAATACTTCTTGAGGAATTTGGAAAAAGTGAAGCTGGTAGAACAGTATATATCACCAAGATTACAAAAACTGGAAGGAAATAATACATTGCAACAGTGATCCTCACTAAGTGAAATTATTTCATCACAATAAATGTTTAAAAAAGCATCAATGTTATTTAAAAAGTGTTGTATTCCCCTCCCACCCAAGTATTTGAAGATAAACCTTTTTCATTAGTCAAAATGGCTTTTAAAAAAAGTTTCTCAAAACAACAGCAATAATCAAAAAACATGAATTGTATTTTCTTTAATCCATAACATCTCTAGTGCTGAAGGGCCATCCATGTAAAAAGCAGATTCTTTGGGGACATTAGTCAATTAACTTAATAAAACCCAGTTTTATGAGGATTTATCCTTCCTGCTACGAGGCGAGTCTGCTCCATTTGAAGTCACTGTTCCATTTATTCCATTTTCTAGAAAAAAAGAATAAAAATTTTTTTAAATACAATGAGAAAACTTCATATTTTATTACTTTTTTTTTTTAGGTCCTATACAAATAGGACTAACTTATTTTAACTTTTTCTTCTTTGTTAAAAAAAAACCCTCTCATCATTGTTAAAAATCTCATCATTATAATTCATAATTTAACACTATAGTGAAATTTTTACAAAATGCAAAATTTAAAGTTTACTATGATAAAGTCTGGTTTCCTGACATGGCCACACACTTAAGTATGTGCATTATATATATCTACACTGAAAATAAAGACCAGCTATCATATTTTAGAAGATACTATCTTAAAATGTAAACCACTCAATCTGTACATGAAACTGTCCTTCGAAATTCTGGAGACACAGTGTACATAATAAAATTCCCTGGTATAGGTCTTTATTGTTTATCCGACCCATTTAATATTTTAATTCTTCCTGAAACTGCACCCTTTCACTCACCTTTACAATATATATGAAACTTTTTTATGTATATATATGCACACACACATTCTTAGAAGTATATAGTGTAACATACAGAATTCATTTGTAGTATGATGAAGATATTTACACAGAAAAGATAGACAGAAGTAAAACACTAGTTAGATTTGAGATGAGTATGTGTATACCTAAAGACTTCAAGCACAAGACCAGGCACCTAAGAATACAAAGCAAACGTGTTACCAGCTGCAACTTCTATCCCACTTCTGGGTCAACTGGAAGATCTCAAGAGTTTTAATCTGTTCAAGTAACACAGAGGATTTTATAGGAAATGTCTGTCCTAGAACAATGACCCACAATCTGTGTATTTATAATGCACACAACTTTCAGTAAAATGGAGCAACATGATACCACTGTGAATTGAAAGTATCCCTTTTATTCAGGGTCATCACAACCCAAGGAAGGAGATATGTTGCCTGACAGTAAATAAATTCAAAAAACAGATCTGAAGAGCAGAGTGCATAGCCAGCTATAATGCTTGCTGCTTAACATCTCTGCTCCAATTTATAGTAACATTCTGACATCAAGCAGCTGCTGTGGGCTTTTTTAACTGGTTAATGTTTTCCATCTGCAGATGTATTGCAGATCACCACAGAATGTGGCCAACCCACAAAAAACAACTGTTGATCTCCCTCTCTCTCCCACTCCACCCAAATGCTCCCACTTACGCAAACAAGCAACTCCAAAAAAACAACTCCAAACCCAAACCCAAAATCAGAAACATAAGAATGAGACCAGATATAGGCCCAATTCATCACATAGGAAAAGTCAGAGTCTATCCAACACGTTTGGATATTTGGTTGTAAATGACACCACCATTTTAAGCCTACATAATGTGGACTTTGGATGCTTTCCAAAAAGTTCATGTTATTCATAAATCAAGCTTACAAACAATGAGCTGGACCCAAGTCAGCTAACTGAAATCATATTTTCTTAAACAGTTAAGTCAAAACAAGTGAAAGTAAAACAAAGAACAAGAATCAGCATGTGCCTGGGTACTCCACCTACATCATCAGTAGGATTTTTCTACTGTCATTTCTTGCTTTTGGCACAGTCTAAAAGTAACACATTGTGCTCTGGCTCCAAAAATCCATCCAACCACACAAAAAGGGCCAAAAAAAAGAGACTGTTTTGAGCAGTTTAATTGCGTATATTACTCTTTCAAAAACACTGCCTCACTGCATCTTGTGCAAGTGTTGTGTGAACTGAAAAATTACAGGAATCTTCAAAACAGAGGAATCTGAAACAACACTAGCCTTTTGTATTTTAAAGTTCTTTTCTTTCCTTTTAAAATAAGCTGTAAAATTCTCCAGTCCTTAAGACAGGCATAACTCAATTATTTTGTGAATTAAACCACAATGCACATTAAATGACTTTTTCTCAATTTGTTTACCACTTTCAAGTCTCCATTGAAGCTGGATGAAAATCAACAACTTCACCAAATTGCATGAATAGTTTAAGAAATTTTAAAAAGCTGCTACATTTTTGACTCACTGTTTAAAAACCCATTTAAGTTTATGCTTTAAAAATATTTGCCATAGAAGACTTAAATTAATTCCAGAAAAAGATGCAATGAACATGAAGCTCTGATTAAATAGGACGCCTACATAGGAAAATACCTTCACTCCAGTCCAACTTGATTTTCGGACAAAAACAGAAAACCCCAACACCACACAAAAGCCAAGTTGTGGCAATTACAAATCATCAAAAGGGAATACAGAAATGCGCTAAAGAACATTATTGGAATAAAAAAGAAACTTGGAAAACCCCCAAAACAATAGTGAATTGCTCTCTGACCACAAATCTCAACTCTTAGTGCAAGTGGTCTTTAAATGTTACGTTCAATGTATCAAGACGCAATAGGCTGGCAATACATGATTGGTAGCAAAGGATTATGCTGAAATAAGTCTTTGAGATGATTTAAGCAGTTTCAGAAAAATGCACAAGTTATTCAAGCTGGCAATTAAATACACAGAAGTTTAACTGTTGGTACAACAGAAATACTGAAATGCGGGGATTGTTTTTTTTTAAGGGAGCACGTAATTTTCCTTGAAGCAAAAAGCATTCATGGCCTTTCCATAAAGAACATGACATAATCAAGTTAAACCTCGAATCATTAATTCATTCCCAAAGGCTTCTATACAGATTTAGAGTAGTAAGTAGATATTACCTTCCCTTAAAATTAGTGACAAAATTCTATTTTTAGTAAAACCAGTCCAATATAAACTTATTTATTGAATGGATCAAACCATCTCCTTGCCCTAAAACCTCAGAATTTAGTGGCAATGAGAAGCGAGCTTGGAATTCATTGCAAGAAAAATTCAGCAGTAATTGATTACCACAACAGATCTAAACCCATGCCTGTTCCCCTTTTATAAGGCAATAAGCATGACACATTTTGCTCAAGTGATAAAATTATACCTAACAATAATCTCATGTTGCATTAACTACATACTAATTCATTCATTCATTCAGCCAATTAGAAGAGAAAATCCAAATAATTAATATATAGGGATTTTTTTATTATCATCCCCCCCCCCCCCAATATCTGCTAATACTGTCTCTGTAACTGAGTCATCTCAATTGCAAGTTAAACTTAAAATGTTTCTCTAGCAATTACATTAAAGAAAGCTCTCCATTACTTAAATTTTGAGAAGTCATGGCAACAGAAACACTGAAAACACATACCTCTTTCTTTTCTGGAGTTCTTTCCTTTAGCTGTTACAAACTTCTTTTTCACTGACTGAGGCTGAGAAGAAGAATGCTCTCTCCACCTCCGAAGCTGGAAATTAATGAACTTCCACATCATAAATGCTTGAGTCATGCAGATGGAGGCCAGCACACTAATTCTAGAAATTAAACACAGGTAAAGGTTTATCAATAATTTTCTCTCATTCAAATACAACAAGAAAGTAGAACACCAACTCAGATAATGTCTTGTATGTCATGAAATACCTTTTTACTCAGGCTCCTCAAACACATTAGAATGGTTCTGTCTAGAAAAAGGGATTTGTAAAAGTTCAGTTTTGCTTGGATTTTCTTTTGTGCCTTTCTGTCTCCCCATCAGTAGCATCCATTTTTTAAGCCATTCAAGAGTTAGCTCATGTAGGGTGACTGGGCTTAGCACAGCTGAACAGTAGATACACAGTCAAAGTCTCTGCTCTCCATCATAACCAGGAAGTACTAGATTTCTTTCATGCTTTCTCTTCTCAGTATTCCTCTCAAGTTCCAGCTAGTAACAGCTGAAAATGGTTTAAGAGAGTTTTGCAGTTCTGCGTAGCAATTCTGCAGGGTAATGCTGACATTGTCAATGTTTTAATAACTTCCTTTTCTAGATATAATTTATAAAAAGGCCAGGTGGTTGCCTGAACATTCTGCAGCACATAGCAGGAACAGGAGCTGTAATAAAGGCAGCAAAAGAGGTAGGCAACTTCAAGCAAGACCAAAGATACTCTGGGCATAATGCCTTGACCTCTAAAAATAATTCTCTAATACATTTGACAGTAATTTCTGTAATTGGATATTACTTTAAATTCAGGGCGATTTTCTGACAAAAAAAACCCAAACCCAAACAACCAGTTACAGATTTCTCAGCTGTAGAAAGTGAATTCTTCAATCATTTCACTGTGCTTTACAAGTTGTTACATAAGCTATTCCTACCAATCCCATCAGTTGCATGAAAACACCTAACACCTAATTCAGAATTACTATCATTAATACTGTATCACTTACATTGTGTATTTAACACAGGTTTACAGCTCATGCTTAAGAACCATTCCAAGTTTACTTTACCTAACAGCCAGGATATTAAAGTTTCCAGCACTGAAATTCAGCTGCTGATCTTCTGCTCTTGCCAGTCCAAAGCCAAAAGTGAGGACCGAGAGAATCAAGGTGAGAAGCCTTCCCAAAACAAAAAGAACTGCCCACAGTGAAAATCTACAAAGAAAAACAACACAAACACTAAATGAATTTTCCATTCACAAGTACTGACAATGCAAATATTTACTCTTCACTACATGAATTTCTTTGAGATTTAAGAACTTATCTAAATACTTTCCAATACTATTGGAACAAAAGCATGTTATTAGCATGGCTATATAAGCAACCTATGCTGTTCCTTTCTGTACCAATCTTTTTTTTTTTTTTTAAGTATTAGTACACAGTGTAAGGTTTTATTTCATTTCATACCACTACTAACATTTACTTAAATAGTATGTAGAACTGTCGCCTCTAAGCAAAAGCTGTTTGAACTTCATTATAATTTTGGTTTTGGGTTAGTTAAATGACAGGGCTTTGAGACAGAAATTATACTAATTTAGAAGATAAAGTCTACTTACCCTTTCTGGTATTTTTCATCACTGAAGTAAAAAAGACGGGATATGTGGAAAAGAAATTCAACAAAGTAATGCAATACCAGAAGAACAAGTCCAAGATGGGTCAGACTATCAAAACAAATAAAACAAGCATTCAGACGTTTTGTTAGATGTTTAAGACAGAAAATGAAGCCAACACAATTTACAATTTACGTACTTCAGGAGATAGGCTCCAGCAATATGAAAGAGATAAAGTCCAATGTAGACAATCTGACGAAAGATATCTTCCTATTAGGAAAAAACAAAGTAATTATGCACTATACACAATGTTACACATTATTGTACAATGCTATATAATACCACAAACTTGGAAATTCTTCCTGGTTTGTCAGCTACCTTAATGTGGTTTGTTTGACACTGAATTACTCAGCCTAAATAATCTCATTCCACATATATAACTTATTGCTTATTTACCAGTAATATTTGGTATCTTACACTTGTGCTATTGTGAGCAAATGCAACAAACATGAAAAAGATGCTTTTAAAAAGGGCCTGGTTTTATTTGATATGACTACTGTGAATTTGTACCGGCTATTACAGTACTTATTTGGTATGTATTATTGCATAACTTCCTACAGTTCTGCACGTTTGTGGCCCATCGAATTCATCAAGTTGCTACAGAAACAAAGTAACAGTCTATGAACCCAAAATGAACAGGCTTCCAAGTGCTGACATCCATTTTAAAAATCCAGGATCTTTCAAGATTCTGACAGACTGCGGCTGGCAAATACAGAGAATAGCGTTATTAACCAGTCATGATAAGCCACATGGTCACACCTCAAGCTAGGTTTTATCCAGCCTCATTATACTGAACACAGAGATGAAATAAGAGACATGAATTCAAGTGTAGACACACAGCACACTGAAAGCAGACGGTGCCATCTGTGTACAGAAGAATCACTAAAATAAGCCAGACCACGGTACAAATCTGTCTTGAAGTGGTATGCAGAGTACATTCAGTTGTGCTTAAGAAACTCCTGCTTCTTAGAAAGATTCCCTAAACTTCAAGCGAGGGGCTTCAGCTTTATCTTGTATGCACGTAATTATTTTATTTTTTTAAAAATGCCTAAAAATTTACTCTTGTAAGATTTATGCTATGCTATATTCCATCTCCAAGACAACAAAAGCACAGAATTAAACACTCATCACAGCAGCACACAACACACAACACACAAATGAAGAGCAAGAAAACAGATAAAGACCTAGCTCTAAATTATCTGAAAGAAAACAAAAAGAAAGTTCTTTCAGACAAACCAGACAATAGCCAGTACAAATGCTCAGCTTCTCCAAGTACTACCACGATAAGCCTTTTGCACTTTATTTTCAGAACTGAGGTAGCATTTAAACAGCACATTCTGCACACTTTGACAAGGTGTCAGACTGAAGGCCTCCTGGAACAATGCAGGTGGAGGTGTACACTGCTATACAGAAAGCCAAATTAAGAAGTTCTTTTCTTGTCCACATCAGCAGTACAGAAAACTAGACCCAAGTAAAAGAAGTGAGTTACTTCAAGAGAAGGAGTAAGTCATAGAAGCCAAGATGGCAGAGGTTAAATTGTGGTGAAAGAAATATCAACGATGAACTTGCTAAAATAAATAATGCAGAAGTTAAGAGGCCAAAATTCCAAGCAGTGACCCAGCAAAACACTACTATTTAATAGAGCACTCTGCCACTAGCAACGGCTGTCTTAAATTTATGTTAAAAAAACCCTCCACACTTAGATATTAATTTTAATTCCAAGGATATCACTAGCACAATATGGAACATCTTCTGCAGTGTATCTGCAAAACATCAGTGTTTCTAGTGTGTCTGATCAGCATGAAAACAAAACACCTCATTGCTATCTTCCCAAGCCTCTTCTATGCTCTTGAACAAAGACCTATGGTTACGTAATGTCTATTTCATTTTCTTCAATAAAGCAGAACTCTGGCAACAGAGACGCAGTCTAGTCACAGTAACAACAGTCACAGAATGGTTCTGGTTGGAAGGAACCTTTAAAGACCATCTAGTTCCAACCCCTCCTGCCATGCAGCAGGGACACCTTCCACTATACCAGGTCGTTGAGAGCCCCAACCTGGCCTTGAACACTTCTGGAATGGGGCATCTCAGCTTCTCAGGGCAACCTGTGTCAGCACCTCACCACCCTCATAAAGAATTTCTTCCCAGTATCTAATCTAAATCTACCCTCTTTCAGACTAAAATTGTTCCTTGTCCTGTCACTACAGGCGCTGATAAACAGCCTTTCTCCATCTTTTTTGTAAGCCCATTTCAGATACTGAAACGCCACAAAAAGTTCTCCCTGAAGACAGCTCTCTTCCAGCCCCAACTCTCTCAGCCCTTCTTCAGAGGAAAGGTGCTCCAGCCCTCTGATCATATTTGTGCCCTCCTCTGGACCCACTTAAACAGATTCATACGTTTCCTGTGGTGGGGACTCCAGAGCTGGACACAGTACTCCAGGCAAGATCCCACCAGGGTGGAGTACAGGGGGAGAATCACCTCTTTGAACCTGCTGGCCATGCTTTACATTCATCCCCAACCTGTATGGATGCTGGGGATTCCCATGACCTACATGCAGGACCTTTTGCACGTGGCGTCACAGAACTTCACGAGGTTCACACTGACCCAATCCTCACGCCTGTCAAGATCCCTTGGGAACAAGTCCCTTTCCTCAAGCAAATCAACTGCACCATTCAGCTTGGTGTCCATCTGCAAACTTGCTGAGAGTGTGCGCAAATCCCACTGTCTACTTCACTGATGCAGACAAACAAAACCAGTACTGGTCCCAATACAGACCCTTGCAGAACATCACTCAATACTGGCTTCCACTTGGGAGTTGAGCCACTGACTGTAACTCTTTGGAAGCAGCCATCCAGCCAATTGCTTACCCATCTAGTAGTCCACCCAGAAAATTCCTTTCTCCAATTTAAAGGTACAAATGCTGTGGGAAACTGTATCAAAAGCCTTAACAGAAGTTCAGGTATATGACATTAGCAGCTGTTACCTCACCCACTAATGGAGTCACTCTACCATAGAAGGCCACTAAATTAGTCAAGATTGCCTTTGGTGAAGCCATGTTAAAAGTTTTAAGGTAACATGTTTAAAAAGGAAACTGTATATGTAAAATGAGCCTGAACAAAAGCATGTAAAGAAACTACTTAAATTGATCCAGGAACGCAAAAAGTGTGCTACAACAAAACCTCCAGCAAACTCGGTGTTCTGAAAACCCTAACAGAGAAAACCCTTAGGGGGAAAAGGATACTTTTAAAAACTGAGCTCTGAAAAAAAGTTTCTACACACAACTAACCAGAACTTCTGCTGCAAACAGTGGTATTTAAATCAAATCCTAGAGTTTAACATTCCTTGTACTTAAGAAATTATTCACTGCTTATATTCTACACCTGTATTATGATTCATTAAGCAACTGTGATTTCAATGAGACTATTCAGACTACTACAAGAAACAAAGAGTTGGGAAAGAAAATCTCACATCGATTTTTCAAGGGAAAATTCTTTTAGTAAATGAGAAATACTTGCACAACAGATACATAGCAATTTTACTGCTATCATAAATACAGGATTTAACTTAGAAACAACTACTTTCTCACAGAGACATTTCAGCACCCAGAATTCCATCAGGAAAAATGGGTAGCACAAGCAAGAAGATGGTAAGAAATCTAGGGTAACATGTTACTCTAGGAGTGCAAAAGAAATTCACTATTCTACTACTTTAAGTTGCTTGCTTTGGGGTTCTTTCCGTTTCCATTTTAAACTTACTTTTTTAGTTTTCTGGAAATACAGTTCTGGAAAAGCATGAAACCAGTATGCCAACTGTAAGATGTAGAAAAACTTCATTTGAAACCTGTACAATACAGGAAGAATTAAAGAATATTACTTTTTATTAATGAACTTAAAACATTTCAGAAACTTACTAGTGAATGCAATTAACCACTGTCTCTAAAGAAAGAAAAATGCCAACCAACTAAAAAGATTGTTTTTTTTTAAACAGAAACATTTAACAAAAAGAGAACTCTGCAGCTACAAATTGATAGAGAATCAATTTCCTCTGTAAATATGAGCAAAAATACATTAACGACTAACACAGTTTTACAGACTACTTATTGCATATGAATTATACATGATAACACCCTAAGTTTAAAATACTCCCTCCTCTCTCCAACAATCCCCTAAGGAAGACGCCTTACGGAATCAGAGTGTGTGGATAGTCCCTCCACAGAGAGGTTGGATCTGATATATAATTCTCCTAAAAGAAAACAAACAATAAAACCAATAAACCCTCAAAGATGGTACTTCCTAGTCAGGAATAATGAATGAGGTGGTTATTTCAGCATCACTATTAGCCATAATTCTTCCATTGTAAACTGCTGACCAGCTTGGAGCTTAACTAAGAGAAGGAAAGTTTTAATGGAGCCATTATGTTAAGGAAAAAAAAATAAACACTTTTTTGAAACTAAGCTCATACACATGCAGCCACCAGCAAAGAGCCCATCATCTGAAAGCACACTCACCTGAGCCTACAGCAGTCTGTTCACACATCCATTCCCTAGGCTGCCAAAATGCTATGCATGATGGCTTTTCTTACATTTATTTTACACTAATAAGCCAACACAGAAAAAAATACACACAGTATGAGGTCTCATAATGAGGTTTAAAAAGCTTTAGCTTATTCAGTCAACAGTAAATCAATTCAGGCAGAACAAAAGTAACACTACTGGACTTCATACTCAGTTACGACTACAACCTACAGAATCCCTCAACTTGTTCCTGCTTTAATATTAAATCCAGCTAAACCAGCAAAATAAGCCAAAAAGTTATTTATCGCCATTAAGTCCAGTTTCTGAAATCTTGTAATACATTAGAAGAGAAAACATACTTACGGAGACAAGAATACTTGTTCCCCAAACACAGGAGAATAGGTAGAATGCACTAAGTTGCCCAGACTCATTGAACTTGCTATGCTTCGTTTTTGAAAAGTGCATTTTCCTGTTAATTTTCTGAAATGAAAGCCCATTATTTATGTGCTGTAGTACTAAACGTATCAACTGCACTAGAACATCTTAAAGTTTCAATGCATGTTGTAACAGTTAAAAAGCTTTAATGTAAAAGTTTACTTTTAAGTTAATAGTCTTAAAGCCTAATTAAATACCTGACAATTATCTTCATGAAAGGAATTAATATTTTGTACTTACATCCAGAACATACTCCTGAATTATAGCATGTATGATTATTGCTACAAGCATGTAAAAGAAAATCGTAGCCAAGTCTTTGATGCCGTAGTGATAGAGAGAGATTGTTTCTGCAGATTGTTCTTCTAAAAGACAAACAGAATTAACTGTTAGACACCAATACAGTTTAATAGCTAACAAGCTTTTTCTCAAAGTGAACCCTTTCAGTCGTAGTTTGCAATCAGCTGAACAAATATAAGTCAATCTACCATAATGAGCTAGGTCAGTAGATTGTTTACAGTCATCTTCTCCATCACATCACAAACTAAATTTGATTCTGAAAGATATACTATAAAAATTAAAACTTAAGTGCACTTAGGAAGCTTACCCAAATGCACTGGAAGGGGACAATAAAATTATGTTAAACTATCATGCTGCTTTGACTAGCAAAGATCGTCACTCACAAAATCAGAGTAAGAGTCAGATGGTGTTTTAGCACTAATGATGGATCTAGCAGAACAGAAACATTGTCCCTAACCTAATTAAAATTAAGTTTTACTAAAAATAAAGTCCTTGAAAATTGCTTGTTATCAATTCAAATTGACAGATTCACTTACCCTCAGTCTAGAAAGTATGGCATACTAAACTCCTGGAAGATACATACCTGTGGCAGGAATGGTAACATTATACTGAAGTGTAACAAAAATGACAGCTGCTTTTGCTGTAAACTGAAAAGAGAAAAAAAAAAAAACAAGAACAGAAGTGCTATAAAGTTTCAGTTTCATGTAGTTTACTTCAGTGAAAACACTTGACCACAGTTTTAGCACCCTTCCCCAGCATGTTTGTCTCCTCCCACTAAACTGATCAACTCTCATTATCACACCACTTCACCCCGCTTTCCAAAGGCAGAACACATTGCATGATTTCTGGGTATTCTGTAAGCAAGCCTACATTTCTTGAATGAAATACCATCAAAAACGTTACTTACAAGTAAGTCTTTTCTACAATGTTAGAACAAAACCACCTGCTGCAATCTTTTTCTCCAGTCCATACTGCATCATTACATTAACAGAATGTACAATACCATGTAATCCCTAGACCATGATGCATGCAGCAACAGCTGAGAATAAACCTCATTTAAAACTACTTTCTAACTTGACAAAATTTAAGGTGAATATCATATTCATAAATCTGTGGGTGATTTGGAAAATGTGGGAAGGAGAAAAGGCATAACGAATGGAGAACCATTTCAGGCCAGCAGCATACTGGCTCAATACAACTAGCATTCTTTTGACTCTGGGGATCCTTTGGCAAGAAGTGTAGAACAGAATAAATAAGATTTAGCAGTGGTATTTCCCGTTTACAATGAACAGTAAGAAAAAGCAGAATGGATAAAAGTTGGGAGAGGAGAGTATGTTTTGCAGGCCTTTTTTTTTGGGGGGGGGGGGGTGGAAGAGATGGGGTGGTGATACTATAAAAACACCAATAAATAGCCAGGAGCACAAGTTCTTTATACAAACTGATTTTCAACTTCAACACATCTTTGTTGAATCCCAACATGAATTTACACATCTTAACAGAGAGGGAAAAATAGCCAGGCTTTGCAATATTTATGATTGTTTCTCATTTCTGTAAAAACCTAGCCTCCTTGTTGCATTTATAGGACTTACAAAAATTGCTTTATGAATCTTAGATAGGTATCTACAGTGATGATTAGGTTACTACCACTACATTCACAAGAAATAAGATTTGTTCTTAAAACTAGTTCTTTGTACAAAAGCCCTAGATTTTCTAGGAATCTCTGAATACACAGTTGATGGTTCACTCCATGTAACTTCAGGGAATGTAACTAGTCTGCCTGATTTAGTGAAGTTGCCTAGGGCTTCCTATTCATCAAGAGAGCTTTCAGAGGACAATTCAAAACCGTAGTCAACTCAGAACTGGCCTTTGAAGGTTCCGCCAACTACTCAGAGTCCCAGTTCAGAATCAGGGAGTATGAACACCTTACCATACAAACATGAACCACAGCAGGTGATTTCCAAGACTTATGCCAACACATTTAAAACTAGTAACAATCTTTTTAGCCATACCATATCTGTATCAACAAAGGCACATGGCCATTCAGTGCTGGGATTAAAAAACCCTGGAAACAAAAGACTTCAGCACATCCATTCATCCCCAAAACTTCCAACCTCACCAGTAATACTGTAATACAGTAAACTAGAAGCAAACCTAAAAGGTAACAGTTTAGGCCCATCTCTTTCACCTCAATCCCCAGAAAACCACCTTGGTGGTTTTTAATAGTAAACCCAAACATAAGAGCTTCCTTGGTCCACTCTGTTCTTCCTTTCCATGTATATATTTCTTAACTCCACTGGCCTCTAGAGCAGCTGGAAAAAATTATTCTGAAAGCCAACCATGTAATAAAAAGGTCCACAACTCTAAACAAACGACTAAAATACCCCAAAACCAGAAACAGCCAACAAAAATGGGAGTGTCTGACGGGACACCAATGAGAACAATTTGGAAGTCACACAGTTAAACTGGATTTCCAGTTCTCTCGGAGAGTAAATGAGAAGGGCCAAAATATATGTTTTGGGTCACTGCATGGGGACACAAGGTGAGCGCCTGGCCTGCAAGCGCGCCCAGCACCGGGCCGGTCAGGCGCGAGGCGCCGAGAGCTCCCTTCCACCGCTCACACCTGACCTCAGGCGGACCCCTCCGACGGTGTGCGGGAAGAGGCTCAGTTCCGTGCCACCCGAGACACTCGGAACGACCGCCTGTGGGCTAATGGCTCCTCACACCGCGCTTAGCCCCGGGGGGGGGACGCGGGCAGGGAGTGTACGAGCGTGCTGGAGGACCCGCCATCCTCCCTGCGCGGCGGCTGACGCACACGTCACCGCCCGTTCCCGCCGCGTGGCCTGACGGGAGCCGTAGTGCCGGCGAGGCCGCGTTCACAAAGCACGGGGATCGTCCATCGCACTGGGCCTCGCCCCCCCCCCCCCCCCTCCCGCATACTCCTCCCTCGGCCGCTGCGCTCCGACTGCCACGTAACCCCGCCGCCGCCGCGGGAGGAAGCATGCCGCCCCGCTGCCCGTCCCTCACGGCGGTGCTGCGCTGCGGGGTGGGGGATTGAGGGACATGGCCTCCCCTCACCGGCGGCGAGTGGATCCGAAAGCCAGATCCTGGCGGCAGCCATGGGCTGCGCCTCTCCGGGGAAGAGGGGCGTTCCCTGGGGGGCCGGGCCCGGCGAAGCGAGAGTAAGCGGCGGAGACGGCGGCCGTGCTGGCTCCTTTGGCCGTGCGGCGGGTCTGAGGTCGGCTGCTCTCGCCGTGCACAGCGGGGGCCGGGACGGGCTGGCGGGCAGGTACACCGGGAGGCACCCACGCTGATGGAGGACAGCCGCAGCGACCTGCCACCCGCCCTCCCCGCTCAACACCGAGAGCCTCCAGCGGAGGAGCAGAAGCGGGACGAAGCCCCCAGGGAGGGGGTCGCCGGTGCCGCCTCACCTCGAACATGAGCCCGAGCAGGAAGATCACGGCCACGAAGGACACGATGTCCGCATGGTTCTGCACGATGAACTCGTGGCTCAGCACCGGCGGGTTCTTGTTGCTCTTTTTGCGGATCGCCATGGCGCGCAGGGAGCTGGGCGCCGCCGCCGCCTCCCCGCTGCCAGCACAGCTCCTCTCGCCGCGGCCAGGAAGAGGCGGAGGGGGAGGAGGCGGCCGCGCAGCCGAGGAATGGCAGCGGGGAATGGCAACAGCCGCCGCGCCGTTTCGCCTCGCTCCACCCCGCCCCTGCGCCAGCAGCGCCCCTGCCGGCCGGCGGTGGGCCTCCCACCAGCCTGCCAGCCCAACCCCGCAGCGGTGAGGGGTAGCGCCCGGCACTTCAAACCCACCAACGGCGGGCGCTTGGCGCCTCCCCGCCCCCGGGAGGCCGCGCCGGGGCCTGGCCCGGGAGGGTCGGCCAGTAGGGCTGAGGGTGGTGCTGTAACTGGTTGATTGCTAGCTTGGAGCCTGCCTAGGGCGCTGTTGGGGCTTCCTTCTCCCACCGAGGCAGCGGCGACAGAAAATGGTCGTGAGTCGCGCTGCGGTGGCGGAGGAGGTAGCCGCGCCTCGGAGCAAGCGGGGCCTTCACCCTCCCAGTCAGCAGCCGGTCAGAGCAGGGCCGGGTTCCGCTTCCCTCCCCGGCCCCCCGCGCCGTGCGGGTTCCCCTTGGATCAACTGCCGCCCGAGCAGCTAAGCTGTGCTGCCGCCCGAGCGGCCGCAGCTGGGGACGAGGTGGTGAGGGCCGAGGCGCAGCCGCAAGACACCCACAGCTTCCCTGCGCTGGCGCCTGCTCCCATTAGACGTACAGGCAGGAATAACCTCCGTTATCTAAATAACAGAAACGAAGACTGCAAAGACAAGAAAGCCAGAAGGGAAGAAATGCTAGCCGGGAGGTAGAGCAGGAAGAGAGACCAAGAGGGAGGTTAGATGCGGGTTAAAAAACGAGCCCGATGGCAGAGAAGGCTGCTGCCAGGTTAAAACATAAATGAAGAGGTTTGAGAAATTGACACTGGTGTGCTGAATTGAACTAAGTTCCCAAAAATAAATGCCACTTTTATTTATTCAGTGTTCTGGCTGGCAGATACAGTGCATATATATATAAGAAGGATCAAGAACAGGGGTAACTTATGGCTGAAGTTTAGCATTGTCAGGACAGCTTTTGCTGCCAGTAGCTGATAAAATACAGGGTAAAAGATTAAGATGCAGCTATTGGCATTGCCTTGCCTGAACTGAGAGTGTGTGCCAGACACATCATAGGAGCTGTGCTTAATAGGTTGGTTTCTTCATACTGTATAGAGCAGTGAGGACTTGTGGAGCAGACTGGCTGGTGTATGACCAGGGTTTTCCAACTTTGAGACACGTTTATCAGCAGTGAAGGTACTGAGAGGTTTTGTATGAATTTATTAAATCAGGAGACAGGGAAACTTGGTATCTAGAGATGTTCTGGGGTATTTAAAAATACAGAGGCCACAAAAATTTTCCCCATCACAGCTGGAATTCTTTTTTTTTCAATATAAAATAAAGGTTTAAGCAGGACTAGCATTCATATTTAAGTCCAAAGATGTTTTGTGTCCTAGATCATTGCCTGGTGTGCTGGTATTGGCTGGGGTAGAGTTAATTTTCTTAATAGTAGCTGGTGTGGGGCCAGGTTTTGGATTTGTGCTGAAAACTGTTGATAACACAGTTACTGCTGAGCAGTGCTTACACAGAGCTAAGGCCTTTTCTGTGCCTCACACCACTCCACCAGTGAGTAGGCTGGGGATGCAGAAGAAGTTGTGAGGGGACACAGCTGGGACAGCTGATTGACCCAAGGGATGTCCCATACCATATGACACCATATGGTGTCATGCTCAGCACATAAAGCTGGGGAAAGACTGAGGAAAAGGGGAATATTTGGAGGTATGGTGTGTGTATTCCCAAGTAACCATTATGTGTGATGGAGCCTTGATTTCCTGGAGATGCTGAATGCCTGCCTCTGATGGGAAGTAGTGAATTAATCCCTTGTTTTCTTTGCTTGTGTTTACGGCTTTTGCTTTACCTATTGTACTGTCTCTATCTCAACCCACAAGTTTTCTCACTTTTCATTCTCTCCATCCCAACACAGGGGGAGCGAGTGAGAGGCTGCGTGCAGCTTAGTGGCTGCCTGGGGTTAAAACTATGACACCTGGCCACAGCAGTTATTTTGTAACCTTAAAATAAAAAAACATTTCAGCAATAACACTGTAAAAGCACATCCCTGTTGCATACCATATAGTCATGGATGTAACATATCTCACCTGTCAAGTATATTGGGATGGGATAAAAATTAGAATCTCTTTTGTAGTGCAGTCTTGCATCTGTGTCCCACCTCAGCCTTAAAAGAAATCAGGTCACCTCATCTCCACAGAATACAATAGGACTGAACTGGGACAAAACATCCTTTCCCCAAGCTATAATCAGCAAGTACTTCATTTAAGTGCCTGGCTAGGACTCCTCTCGTACACGGACAGAGTCTTGTTTTCAGCCTGGTTTTATGTTTGTCCTGATGGTACACTATAAACTGCTATACTGAAATGGAAAACAAGGCAACCCGTTGCCTCATCTGAAGTTTCCAAACCTGTTTATTGGAGTTCCCTCTTCAGCCACACGATGTTTCTTCTGGCTCCTTAGGCAAACCAAGATGATCTGAAACACCAGAGACCATCAGCCATCAGTGGGTTGCTGCATTTACTAGGTTCCTTTCCAGACACCTGTATTTTGAAACAGTAGACCCCCAAATGATTGTTTGAATGGGGAAAGCTTGTGACATCTCACAAAAGCCACCTAGGCCTCCCTGCTACCAAAACCTTGCTATGTAGCCCCAATACACCATTTCAGGGGACAAGAGTGTGGAGGATTTGGTAGGAGGCATATTACTGCCCCCACAGTAACAGACACAGAGTTCCCTTCCTATATGGGAACCTTTCCTGAAGCCAGGAGTCATCAAACATGCTTAAGAGACATAATCACGAATGACATTTTAAACGAAGTGTAAATAAGCAAGTTAGCAAGAAACAATAGAAAATCTGAAAAGGTTGTAACTACCAGCAGATCTTTTTCTTAGTTCTTAAACCTGGGGGTCCTGGTGGTCACAAGCTCATTATAAGTGAACGGTGTGCAGCTGTGGCAAAGAAAGCCAACAGGATGCTGGGTTACATCAACAAGGGCATCCCCAGCAGAGATAAAGGTGTCATTATCGCACTCTACTTAGCGCTTGTCAGGTTACACCTGGAATACTGTGTTGGTTTGGTCGCCACTACAAAAAAAGATACGGGCAGGCTGGAGAAGGTCCACAGAAGGGCCACAAGGATGATCAGAGGACTGGGAAGCTGTATGGGGAAAGGCTGAGGGAGCTAGGCTTGTTCAGCCTGGAGAAGAGAAGGCTCAGCGAGGACATTATCACCATATTCCAATATTTAAAGGGTAATTACAAGTAAGCGAGAGACTCCCTTTTTACAATGAGTCAGTCACATGGAAAACACCAGGAGTAATGGGCACAAGTCACTCCAGGGGAGATTCCAATTTTATGACTCTGAATGATGATCAGTGATGCTCCTCTCAGGACAGGATCTTCAAATTAGCTGGCAGAAGACTGGAAACGCAGTTTGTGCTCCTTCCAGCTTCTGTTCCTGACAGTTTAGAAACTTAATGCATCAAACAAAGTTTGCCCTTAAAGCTTGATGAGACAGAAATTGCACCTTCTCCAGTTTTGATTCTTAATTTTTAATGCATACTGCACAGATGAATGAATTCATGTCAGGGATGTAAAAAGGCTAACCCACATTTTTATACATACATGACATTTAGCGTACATTACCACTCTATTTTTAAATAAGCAAACACTCCTGTCATAATCAACAAGGAGTCCCAACACTTTCACAACATGTCATGGCTAATGTAAATATCTTTTATTGTATATTAATCTCAGCACAATTTCTGCTTTTACCATTCCAGAGACACCATACACAATCATTAATGCCAAGACTGGTTAAACTGCAATGTCACTATTTTTTGAGAGTGTCATGGATTTGCTACAGCACAGAGCAGAACATGGAATTCTCTGATCTATATCCTTGCTTTCTTTGCTACCTGCAACTTCCAACAGTACTTCAAGTGAAGTCTAAAGCCATTTCTGTGTATTTAAAGATGAAGCACAGTAAAAACAGAAGACACTGTGCCTACCAGCAGATTTCTTTATTAGCTCAGAAAGTTCATGAGACATCACCATTTCACACCAGTTTCCTGCTGGCTTAGGTTTTTAGACCTCATGACAGAAAACTGCCATTTCATTTATCTGTTTTCCTGAAGCAAAATGACATCATTCAGAGCATGTGACTTCAGTTTTTCAACTAATAATTCCATGCTTATTCCTCATGATCAGAGAGGTAACTATAAATTCATGAAACAGCTACAGGAAACCAGCAATTAGTAATGGCAGGAAGTCCATGTGAAAGTTTCTGAGTAATTATGAAGAGAGAAATAATCCAAAAAGAACTGAAAAAATACAAGGTTTGTGGTAGAAGGGGCAAAAAAGTGGCCAAGATGGGAAATGCACATAAACACGAAGGAGTTAAAACCAGGAGACCTGAAAAAGACACCAAAATGGCATTGCACAGGAAGTTAAAAGGGAGTAAGAGTCATTGATCTGGTCAAAAAACAGATCAATAAAGTTTGCAAAAAGATCATTTTAAGAGCAGAAAGTTATTTCCCCTTCTCAGGGGAGGACTGGTAACCTCAGGCTGGTTACTACTTCAGATTATGATTTTCAGTTGTGGATTGCTATTCCTGGTAATATTTGTATTTTGGATTTGGCTCAGCTGATCAGAACAAATGCCATCAACTTCATAAAATAATGATAGCTATTAAGACATGCTCCGACTCTGCATTTTTTGACAATGATCAGTTAAAATTAATGAATCCTTTGAATGAATTCCACAGAAAAAGCGTTTCCATCAGAAAACAGAGAAGTCTGGAATTACTTTCAGTGTTTTTTAAAACTTATTGCAGTGAGCAACCAGCAAAGATGTGCACAGGCAGCTAAATTAGAAAAGGAATATAAACCCCAGTATTTACATCTGTTAACAAAAATAACAGTTTTTAGAAAGTATAGATAACTTACTAGAAAATCAGTTTTTGGAAAGCACAAGCAAATGAAAAGAGATTTAGAATAGCATCTTTTTACTAGAGTTTTTTAATAAATCTGATTTATTACCTTATAATATTATAATATTTGGTTTGCAAGACCTTGCTATTTGTCTTCTGCCACTGATGATAATAATGCTGCTTATTTTATAAGACAGGTAACATTCAGCTCTTCTCACTCATTCTATTTTATTAACTCAGTATCTATCAGGTTATTTTTAAATTTCCCAAAATAATAATATCAAAACCACCAATTAACTGACTATTAGATGCTTTAAAATTGGTATCACCTTAAAAGAAAATAATGGAAGAATTAGTTGTGATTTTGCTTGTTGTCCCAGCTCATCATTTTATTTTTTCATGCAGCAACTGTGCAGATTTAAAATATTCTTGATCAATCTTGTGTGACTTATAAATTGTTTTTCCATCTGAGGTTGGGAGAGTCCTCACGTACTGTTAAGAAAACAAGACATTAGTTGCAAACTAATGTTTAGACATTATAAACATTAGACTATCTCAAACTTCACCTGTACATTTGCATGTATGTCTATACATGTCATTTTCATTAACAGTATTAGAATACTTTCCCTCAGGCCAGTGTTGAGTTTTAACGGAAGCTGATAAACATTCACTATTTCACAATGTAACCTAGCAATATAAAGAATGATTAATAAAATAGGGTTTAATAAACCTACAGTTATTCAAAGTTCAGAACATTAGAATTCTAGATATTAAGAAATTTGAGGTAACAGAGCACTTGGTTCCTTTTCTGAAGTTTATGAACTTAAGAGAAAAAACCTTGTGCTACTAAATTAGGAACAGCCAAATTATTTTTATCTCATCATCAGCTGTGTTCTAAAAATGCACAGCAATGACCAAGATTTTTATATCAAAACATCAGAGAAAGCTTACATGCACCTATTGTACCATTCTTGTCCAATACAAAGCATTATTTTTCTGGTTTAAGTGAGAAAAGCAAATCTGTAAAGGCAGTATCACTCCTAAGTGAAGGTATGTTATGTTATGTTAATATAAACTGCAATCCCTACAATGAAGAGGTGAATTAATGACTGCAGCAGACAGCATATGGCCGTAATTTGCATTGAGTAACTCTTTTGTAATGTTGTAATATCCCTGTCATATTCATTATCAATACTGACAACATGTTTCTTTGGAAAAATGCTTTGTGAAAATTAAGCAGACAGTGTTGTGACTGCAACTCAAGTCTTCCATAATGAGAAAAAAACTTGAAATACTGCAACTCAGACTATGTGGAAAGGACACCACATCAAAGCCAAACTAATAAGTCCATGAGTACACAAGCATTTTTATGCTACATGCTCAGAAACGAACAGAATCAATCTTCCTTAACATATGTCCTTAATTTGAACTGAAAAACTAAGGTCACATGATGTTACGTGCTTATCATTGATCTGTGTCTAAGCTTGTATTAAAAAATTTAGCAACCATTTCCACACTGCAGAGATCAGCACAGAAAACCCCTGGCTGTTCTGATAAGACTGCTTTCCACCTTCTCTGTGAGCACAAATTGAAGACTAAAAAACAAACCAAACAAAAAAATGTTAAAGGGCAACTAAGCTTGCTGGAAAGCAGAAGCATGCAGCTGAGTACAAGAGTCACAACAATTCTTCCTTTAGTTATTTAAGCTTTCTAGTAACTGCAGACAGTTGCAACTTGGGGAACATATCTATCTGAAGCTCCCTATCTGCTGAATCTTCAAAATTCAAAGGCGATTTCTGAGGAAAATTGAGTTTTGGTGTTTTTTGTTTTTTGTTTTTTTTTCTAGTAAGCAGGAAAGGGTGCTTTTTTTTTGAAAACAAACAACAAAAAACCCAAACCCAACAAAAAAATCCCACCCTGGCTTAAGGGATGAAAATCACTCTCTCATTCAAACAAATTATTTCTTGGACATTTAAGATGCACACACACAATCTTTTGCAGGAAGGACTGCAAGTCTACCTTAAAGAGGATGGTAATTTATCCACTACTTCATTTAACAGAAAATGCTGTTGCTTGAGCTACTTTGCTAGTGAAAGGAAAGGATAGTCAACAGCCTCTGATGGCCCATATGGAATCTTGTGGAACCAAACTGGAAAAATGTGTAGGTCAATAATGTATGTTAACATTCAAGAGCTGGTGCACCAAGTATCATGCACTAAGGTTTCATGGCATAAGGACGTGATTTTCTGAACTTCAGTAATGACTGTCTTTGTGTGACTCTATTTTTTTTTTTTTAACAACAAGAAGGTCATTATTATTGCAAATACTAAGTCTCAACTGTTCAAACAGCAGCTAGAAGCTGATTTGTTATTAAAATAAACAGAAAGTCTAAGTTGGAAGAAATACAATAATTTCATGTTGTTATTCAGGCTCCTAAATGTTGAAAATTTGAAATAGTTGTAAATATTGTGTAATTCTTACTTCTAAGTAGTCAGTCCTGGGTGCAGTTATATAATGTACAAAAAGAAACATTTTCTTTAGCTTCTGGCTGAATGATGTTTCTACATGCATATGCCATTACAGAAATAGAATACTTCACCTTGTAAAGGCACAATCTAGAAACAGCAAACTAAACATAGTTGCTCTACTTCAGTACTGTACTAACCAGAGATTGTAAAAATTCACACTACGTGATTTTAACTGTCTCTGGAACACAAACATACAATATACATATTTAGGAAAGGCAGCATTGTAAAATTTAATTCCATCAAATGCTATATGCATACACAGTTAGGTAGGAATTTCAGCAAATAGACAAAGGTATAAACACTAGTGTTAGAGGAATGTATTCCATGGTATGTCTTACATAAAAAATGAGAGGTATATGCATTGCAGTATATAATTATATATATATTTTGTGTATAATTCTATTTCAAATTGCCTGAAGGACAGCTACTGCAACTGCCTGCAAGTATTACTATTATTTTTTTTTTTTTACACGCCAAGAAATAATGCACTAAAATATAACGAGAAACAGCACACAGAAAATCAAAATGAAAATTATGCTCCTTCCACCCTCCATCCACAACTTACACACTTTTTCTTCTTTCTCCAACTTCTTCAAGTGCACTAGGAGGTTACTTTCTGCTGCTCGAAGTAAATTTTCAGGGATCTCCTAATGGGAATACAAATAGGCATTCTCTATTTGTTCAAATATCTCCCAATTATTTTTTCAATATATGGAACTTGTAGTTTATTAATATAGATTTTTCTCTTCTGAATTGCTATGTTGAGCACTCAGTTATATAATGACAACAAACCGAAATGAGTAAATCAATTTTACAGCAGTTAAACTGGTAGCCTAATAACACACTTCTGTTTGCTTTGCTCATGCTTTGCATTATCCATCTGTATTATGCAAAGGCTGGCCAATGCTAAGAAACCTGTGCTCTTCTAAACTTGGTCTGCACCAGGTTGTCAGTGTAGCTGTGTATTTTTAAAGACAAATTTAAAGATGCATTTGTCCACTGATACTTTCACTTCTATTCCATGACAATATTTGCATGGGTTTAAATATCCTTATACAACTTCAGAAGAACAGAATGTCTCTTAACATTTCAAATGCTCATTAGGTAAAACCCCAAAACATTTCTCAACATCATCATCTTCAGCTCTATCATCTTAAAAGTAAAGCCTCCTTTCTGAAAATTAAAAAGTTCTCCAAATAATGAGTCTGGCAGGAAAATTTGCTAGAAAACTCAGTAATTTTTGAATCTTAAAAAAACACTTTGAAAGATTTCCATTTCTACACATCTGCACCCTCCTGCAAACTGGTAAGACCAGGAACTAGAAGTTTTAACCAATCTTTCAGAAAACTCCAAAAACACCTTAACAATTAACAGTCATCTCTTACTTTTCACTTAGAACCAAGCACTAAAACTTTATTTTTGCTTGGTCCTATGAAACTGTGATTAGGACCATCTTGATAATGAAATAAGAGTTTGTAAGAATAATCTGGGCCCCATGCCAATAAAGTGGTTAAACAATATAATTTAAATGCACAGTCATATATGAATTCCAAACAAGCAGAAATATTTTCTATCTTTTAAAAAGCCACCATGGTCTTCACTCAAATACTTAAACTGTTACATACCACTTTATGAGCATAACTTCAATTTTTTTTTTTAGTTTCGTCTAAAAACTTCTAATCAACAATTACCTTATACACTATCTTTACAAGTTCTGAGGATGTATATGATTTTCCAACATTCTTCTGGAAAACATTCAGAATTTGCTGTTCACGTGCAATTCGGTGAGAAATGTAACCCTGGATTCTAGTATTTGCATCACGTACTACTGGGCCGTGACCTACATCAAAAGACACATAACAGACCACTATTACTTATATTTGCAATTAAGTATGTTATTGAATAACTGAATCATTCTTATGTAAACTCTGGTAGACTTAAAAGTCATAAGAAGGGAGCAGCACCTGTACATACCACCCTGTCAGAGTACCCTTTTTTTTTTTGGCATATAAATACGCAAAAATTAAGTTTGGATGTCTGCATCACAGTCTTCAATGGACATATATTAAGATGGAAAGGAAAAATTAGGATCTGAAAAAACGTGAGCGTGGAAAGGGAACACTTCAAATGGTATAAGGAAAGCAAGGGAAGATTAGACTATAAAAAAAAAAAAAATGGAAGGGAGTTCAGGAGAAGAGTTCACTGCTGAAGAGATTTTGTGTTACCTCTGCCTGTACCACTCTCCCTAAAGGATATTGATACTGATGATTTTAACTGATCCTGGTCTTTGAACAGTAGTGGTGAGGCAAAGGACTCATGTACTACTGTGCTGCTGGGGGCTATCTAGCGAACACAAGGGCTAGAGAAGTAACATTTTAATTACAACAGATAAATTTCCCAGGACAGATCTTCAAAACTGACTCACACACTGTACTTTATTCCCTTAAACATGTACTTTCGTAAGTCTGATCAAAAAAACTAGTAGAACACAACTCAGTGAACCAGCTGGAATGTGTCAGGGCAGGAATAAGCAATGCACAAGGAACGTTATATGTGGATCATTTTATGTATGGCTGGTTAATAAACAAAATGTGTTTTTACTGTGGCAGATCAGAAATGTTCAAGTTACTGAAAGGTCTTTCATTCAAACTAGAAAAAGGCTTAATTGGTAAAGAACTAATCTTTGTGGAAAAATCAAATACTGCCTCATGATACGCTAAAAACAATAGATTAAATATTTTTCAGACATTGAAAGTTACATGCACAGAAATTAATGTTTTACCTATGGAGAAATTTAGTTGCATGAATATTTGTCACATACTTTTAGCAAGATTTTCTATTTCTTTGCCTGTATACCTCACCTGAAGTAGCAGCACCAAATTCCGGCTTTGCCAGTATAACTCCAAGTAATTTATAAAATTGATAGAACAGAAACTACTGTAAAGAAACATACCTTTCTTTTAGAAGTTACCTGCTATCATCCAAATCAGTTTCTTCTGAAGCTGACAATTTAAAAAAAAACATATTCTTTACTTGTATTTTTGGGCTAACTGACTACATGGGGTTTTAGTTTTAAGGTTTTAAAATTACAGCTTATATTTCCTGAGAACAGGTAGTGTATAGAAAAACAGCAACTCATTTTTCATGGTTTGAATATCCATGAAATGAAGGGTCAGAGGAATCTCTTCTTCACAAGTCAAAATATTTATGCATATATTCACTTATACACTCACTTCAGCAGTTCTGAAATGACAAAATATACACTGAAGCTTAATTTGTGTAAAGGTAGTATTATAAATAAAAATATGCAACATTTGAATAGAAAACTGTAATCTCATATGCACATATATTTAATGATTTCAAAGATATTTAATTTGAAGCTATTGTTACTTACAATGTAAATTACAAACATGACAGTATCTCTAGTCAATATGTTACCACTTATAAAAACAGAAGTTTAAATTTAGAAAAAACACATCAAGATATACAGAGCAGAGACTAGAAAGAGACTATAATGGTAACTGTCCATTCTTTTGCATCCTCTAATGACAGAAGTTACATTATTCAAAATTAAGGCCTGAACATGGAATCACAAGACAGTCTTAAAACCAGTCCCTGCTCTTCTAAGTGCATGTCAGTACCTGGAATGGAACCCACATTTTCCAAAGTTAAAAGAATTTCACATCCATTACAGCAAATGTGTATGCATATACATACACTAAAATAATGTCAGAAAGCTTACAACTAAATCCAGATGTGGATCTTTTCCATCCAGAATTAACAGCTACACAGTTAACTTCACCAATAAATATCTGCATAAATGTAAAATGTTCCTGAGCATGTGAAAGAGACGTCAAAATCGACCATCTTCCCAGTAATTCAGACTTTGTATCCAGCAGCTTCTTATTATTTCAGAATTCTGTAGAGCCCATATGATCAGAAACAGTAAGTTTTTATTCTCATAACACCCTATGAAGTAATACAGGCTCTCTTACTTTACTGTAAATTAAAGCACAAAGGATGAATTTGAAGAAAAGAATCAGCTCATGAAATTTCACCCAGATTTCCTAACTCCAGTATGTTTTGTACCTGTATTTTCAAGCAACATCATTTATTATTACAGGATGGGGAGCCCTCTACTGACTAAAAAGCTCTTTTCTGGTCCAAAGAATTCTCATCAACTATCGGCTGTAAATAGACTATCACGAGCATTATGCCTGAATTCATTTCCACATTAAAAAACTTGGAAGGGGAAGGCAAAATTCAGCTACTCACAGGTAGCCAGCAGTCAGCTTGTTACAGAAATTCATGCTCTCCTACATTTAACTCTGAGGCTGCAATGTGAATGCTAAAGCATGTACAGAAAAAGTTCAAGAATTATGAAGACCTAAAACTGCAATAAAGTCTAAGTACTGAACTTATCCAGAATATGTTGGTAATGCAAACTACCTTCTAGTTACCATGTTACTGTAGTTCATACCAGTAATTTAAACAATTTTTCTGATGGTGCAATAGCTATCTTTTACACAAATGCACATACATTTTGTGCTGCATGGATAAAAAAAAGGAAGTTAGTTCCAAACTATCTCAGTACATCACTGAAAATGTGTAATATCCCACTGGCTTTCTTACTGCAAGTACAGCATGAACATACTTACAACAGTGTAGCAAAAAGCTACAAATAAATACACAAATATTTAACCTTGGCCAATGTATAATCTAGATAAATAATGACTAAGGAGAGAGTGAAATACAACAGATAAAATTTAATTTGGCATGTATAGAGTTATTATTAATTTTACTAGCAGTAAAGTAAATTACTGTGAGCAAGTCACTATTTCTGTCAGCTTCCACATCCATGAAACATCTATAATGATATTTTTCTTAAATAGCATTTTTATGCTTAGATCCTAAAGCACTTAAAGAACACCTACTTCAAGAAGTGTATTTTAAGAATGAACACAAAAGAGATTTGCTTACATAGGCTAAACACAGATGGTTAATGGAGGAAGACAGAACTAAGCATGTAGACACAGTCACTCAGAATGACAACTGGAAGAAGATGGAACAGAAAAAGTCAGAAGAAATCCCGAGATGTAGCCCTGAAAAACCAAATGAGTAGCTTAAACTTTAGTTACATAATGATTTCTTAAAATCCAGTCTTGCCAAACAGACATGTGGTTTATATGAAAAGTAAATGCATTCCCAAGGTTTGGGGAAGATAGAGGAAAAAAACAAAAGCAAAGTCACAGAACAAATGAATCGGTGACATTTTTAGAACGTGGTGTTTGGCCTCTTGGCTCTTTTTCAAATTTAAGCTAAGTCATTAAAATAAGACAACCATTTGACAGTTCTGCAGCTTTCCAAGATAAATTTGTGATTAATCCGTGTTGCAAAAAACAGACATCTCTCTCCAAAAACATTCCTAAGTAGCTCGCATTGACTGTATGGGGATGCAAATGACCAAAACAACAACTATTATTTTTTCTGCCAGGGTACATTAAAGCATATAGATAGAGTAGTATCAGAAACCCAAATTTGCTGAATGACTACAACAGTGATTCTGAACTCTGTGTGCTCTGGGCACAGAAGCACAAGATTCACCCTCAAATGGAGAAATCTTGGGAAGGAAAGATATGCATCACAGAAAAATTCTCAAGTCTTGCAAACCACCATGCCACAAAGTCTTCTTGGACATATATTAAGTAGTGAACTTGAATTGTTACATTAGTAATGGTGTTTGCTTACAGTAAGAGTTCTCAGATTCTGAGAGGCTGTAGTTAAAAAATACATAGTAAACCAGAGCAGTTATAAGTAGAACCGCTTACCAGGATATATTAAATCTACTTTCATTTGTAACAACCTCTCCAAAGTTTTCATGTAGTCATGCAGGTCTTCAATTACTGTTGTTCCTTCCCCTAAAATGCAGTCACCAGAAAATATAGCATTTTCTTCTTCTAGATGTAAAGCCATATGATCATCAGTGTGTCCAGGTGTATATAAAACTCTGTTTAAAAAACAACAAAAAGTGTTAGCTTTTCATACAGCATGTATGCTTCATTTTCAGAAGCTAGAAACAAATAATAAAATCGTGCACTTAGAAAGTAGCTCACAAACAGAAAAAAAATAGACCAAAAAAGGCAGAAATGTCAATGTAAACAGTGACTGCTTTGTCTAATCCCAGTCTATTTTGCTACACCATGTAGAGAATACATCTCAAACCTACTTTTACTTGTGTGACACATAACAGAAGTGAATTAAGGGAGCTGGCTAGCCATGTAGAATTTGTGTTATAAAGGGCTTTACTCTGAAGCTTTAAAAAAGAAAAACTGGCATGTCATTTGCAGATTGAAATGTGTGAAACTCTTGACAAACACCTTGCATTTAGCAAAATGGTAAGGATGATGGTGCCAATTCTTTTAGAAATTAACTATAAACTGCTGGATCCAATGCAGTTAAAGTTCTGTCTCCCAAAATTTATTTTTCCCTGAAAGCCCCATGACAGAGTGGAGCTGTCAAATACAACAAGTAATCTTCTAGCTGTTCTATGTGCAGGTCATTAAACATCAGTGGTAAGGATTTAGGACCTCACAGCTAGAATAAGTACTGCATTAGAATGAATCAAAAGGTAAATCGGCAGCTGATATGAGCTTCTGAGGAGCGGTACTGTAGTGTCCCTTCACTGTAACTTTTAAAAGGCAGAAGGCTTCATGATGAAGTTGATTCAAAGCAAAAGTAACACAACTCAGACCTACATCACTGCTGAAATTCATCAGAATTGTCTTATTAATGGTAGATGCATCAAAGCAATGATCAGGAACTGACAAATTTGGTGTCAAGCACACGGTACAGGCCAACAGTGTACATGCTAAGCAATACCCAACCACATTAGTAGAGGGCTGGGAGGCCAGAAGCACAGCACCACCTGATGTAATGACTTCCAGCTTTTACTGAATACTGAGTCCACCAGAAAGCAGGTGAGCCAACACCCTACAGAGGCAACATAAAAATCAAGTTCATTGGTTGCTTCATCATGTCTTGGTAGGAAGTGGCATCCTCCAGCTCCTGATGAAACTTAACCACTAATATGGAAAAAAACAAAGGAAAAAGAACCCAACACCACCTGACACACCTTGAAAACCTGAAGGTGGTTAACCAAAATTTACAATGCAGTTATTGGTTATTTTGGAGCCAGTGGTGCATCTAATCATATCCTTAAAATGCTTACTGAATTAACAAGGTGGGAATACCTGCTTTCAACCAAGCATAAAGTTTGGTCGCACTACCCCAAACCTCAAGATGTGCCACGTCTGTCTTACTTGGATTCAAATTTAACAAGTTGTTTTTGATCTCTAAATCGATTTTGTCCCAACATGCCACTAAGGCTAGTGATAGATCTGCACTATTCAATATAATACGCTCTATGTTGTTGCTTAGGTGCTTGTTTGTTTGGTTTGTTTACTTTATTTTCACACTAACAAAGGAAAATGCTTTTGGTCACATACATCCTTTGTATATTTTTTCTTCCAATCAGCCAACTGGTATATGCTACAAGTGGAATATAATTCACTTATAAATTGAGGAAAACAAGCAAGATTTGTCCTTAGAAGAGTAATGCCTTGTTAATGAAAGAAGTCTAGTAACAGAATGGTCCAATCTTTTCAGTGTGTGTGTTTGTGTGAGGCAGAGTGGCTTTCTACTTCACATTCATTCAAGCTAACAAGACAGGCAACATGCTTTCTGGGAAGAAGCCTTCCTGAATTGGCACCCTGCAAGAACCTGACAGATTAAATGTTTAAGATGTAACATTTTACATATGTTTTAGTATCATTTTGGGAAATATTTTAAAACTAAAAAGAAAGGCATGCCAAATAATCCATCCAGACTACGATAAACTTCCCAAATGTATCAATTTTAATAATAATTACTCATCTAAGAGTGATGAGAAAGTAAGTAAAATCCTATTTAATTTTCCTGGAGAGAATACTTTTAAAGGAAATATTCTTTATTTGTCTGCTAAAGAAAAACTAAAGGCTAATTCCTGATAATCCTCATTCATAAAAACAATTTCTTCGTATAAACATACCCTGCTAATTCATGATAGGAAGTCTACATGCCTAAATGTAGAAAAGACTAGATGTATGGCTTGACAATCATTAGAAGTTAGGATACATATATATGTTAGAATTCTGAAGAAAAACAGTGATCCAGAAAACTTGCAGAAATTGGTGTTTACCTGAGTGTGGCTCCTTCTGTCTGCACCACATCTCCCTCTTTAAGATAAAAATATTTATGTCCTCCTCTTATATTTTCTTCACGGTGAGGGACACGAGGAAGCTTACTGATGCGATATTCTGAGTCTATTTAAAAAAAAAGCAAAGAAAATTATCTGTCGCTAACAAAGCTTAATTATTATACAGTATGAATACGAAACTTGAAACAAGAAATTCGGTACAGCAATTTTGTTTACAAAGTGTATTTATTCCAGAGCCACAAACACTGACCAGTGAAAGCCACTGAATCTGAACACTGTACTCTGGACAAGCAGCAATTCTGAAGATGAAAAAGCACAAATAATAAAGAAATGTCAATAATTACTATAGTTTACAAATCTTGACCCATCAAGAGCCAAAACCCACAATTTTCTATGACAACGCATTTCTGTGCTCACATTCTACATTATGATTCACAGAAGCACCATTCAACATTTGCCTAACACTGGATGGAGGCTTTGATATGCAGCTTCCCTCAGTGTCTGCCATCCACACCTGTACATGAACTATGAATGCCTTAGTTGGAACAGCTACATAGAGCAACCCAGAAAGTTATTTATATCCTTTGCTAGCCTTTACAACCATGTTCATGGGTTGACAAGATCAAAAACCTCACAAAGGCATCAACACTGTTTTAACTAATGCCTGTGCTTCTTTGCAGACAAACACTTGGCAACTTCACAAACTCTGATGAAGCCTGTGACAAAGCTTGTGACAAAGCCCAAGAAACTAAGAACTGCCACGTTATCCATTCTGCTTATTCTCCTGCCAGATACTAAAGCAGAAACCTCTCTGCTTATCAACACTAAGTAGATATTTTTAGATCAGAATTTACCTGCAGAGTGCCCTACCTGCTTTCCTCTCTTGATCTGAGGCCTATGAATTTGTCAGCAATTACTAATGGTCTGCTGTAAGGAATCTCAAAGTTGTGCACGGTTCTTTCTCAGAGAGTATGTTATTTTTTTTCACACAGCAAAAATAGTGGTCAATTTGTCATTACTGTCAATACAGAAAGGAATGAGTATCCAGTTTTTCTCTTATCTCTTAATACCATGCAAACTGCTGATGTTAAATTAGGGTCTCATTATTTACATGTAAGAAAAATTCACTATAAAAGTATGCATAAAAATTGAAGAAAAACTGCCACTACAGTATTCAGATGATCTACTGCTCTTATTCTATACACTGCAGCAGTATCATGAAATTACATATAGTTTATATGGAGATTCTAGAAGAATAAACTGTCTGATTTGCACAGAAGCACTCCATAAAAGTTTTCTTCTTTACCATATATCTACCGTTTTCAACAATACTTGAAATCTCTGGCCTACCATTAGGGATGTTTTCACAGATATCAGATATTCCACCAACGTGATCATAATGCCAGTGTGTCACTAAAATTTCTTGAATTGAGATGTTGAACTCTGACAGTGCCTGCTTCAAACAGCCAATATATTCAGGAGTATTCGGCTGCCCAGTGTCAATAAGGACTCTTCTACACACGGACAAAAGAAAGAGAAAAAAACCCAAACAGTGAGATAGTTCCTTGTGCTCATGTCACAATGTTACATTACATAGCAATGTGGTAATCAAGATGCCTCCGTATTCCACACACCCTCCCTGACATTCCTCCGCACCAGTGACACAGCAATTTACAAAGGGGGGTGAAATAAGTAATAAATAAACTTAGACCACACATTTCCAGCTCCAGGACAGCCGCAGGAGCCACCGTTTAGGACGGCCTGGAAGGCCCGAGGCGAGGCACCTATCCGCTCCCTCACGGCACTCCCTCGCCCGGCCGCGGGTCCACACCCCACCCGCCCAAACCACCTCCTAGA
This sequence comes from Pezoporus occidentalis, assembly GCF_034315485.1. NCBI lineage: Eukaryota > Metazoa > Chordata > Aves > Psittaciformes > Psittacidae > Pezoporus > Pezoporus occidentalis. The sequence continues at coordinate 3,125,290 of NW_026915724.1, read as the reverse complement.
ACCGGTCACGGAGACTTAGCGCTGTAATATTTGTTTTCCTCTCCTTTTTAACCTAATTAAGAGATTTCAGAACAGCCGGAGGCAGCGCACAGGGCTCAAGCGGGTCGGGGCACAAGGGGATCCGGCGGCCACCCGGTCTGCTTCCCCTTTCCCCCCCCGGCCCCGAACAGGGTCGTTACCTGGAGCCGGTGCCCACCAGGTAGGTGTTGGTGCCCTGCAGAGTCATGGGTCCCGGGTTGCAGCCCAGCACCCGCACCACCCGCGACGAGAGCCGCTCGATGCGCGGCAGCAGCGAAACCATAACTGCAGGGGCACTCAACAAATACACCTTCCTCCTTCCCCGCCGCCCCACTCCCGGCTCCGCTTACACCAACACCGAGGGCGGGAAGACGGAAGCCGCTATTCCCCCTGCTCCGCCTCTCGGCGCCGGGCGCGGGGCCTTCCGCCCGGTTGTGAGACGGTGTTTCCCGGACGCTGCCGGGGCAGGGCGGCAGCGGTTTTCGGTTAAAAGCAGCCGCCAGGAACACCTCAAACATTGTGGTAATTCAGTGGAATAAAGGCGATACTCTTCTTTGGCTGGTCGGTGCCTCGCTGCTGCTCTGTGAGAGGCAGGTCTGGGCTCTGCTGGCCTCTAAAGCTGCAGGAATTTGTTGTAGCGACAAGCTGCATCTTCTGCATATTTTGAGAACATGCCTGCTTGACAGCATATATAGGAGTTATATATGCTTCTGTGTGTCATATAAGAGCTATCTAGGTTTCGGCATTTTAAATTAAAATGGGGAGGTGCTGGAGAGTGTTCCAGTGAAAGGACATTAAAGTGGTGAAGGGACTGGATATCTCTCATGTGATGAAAGGCTGAGAGAGCTGGGATTGTCCAGCCTGGAGAAGAGAAGGCTCAGGAGGGATCTCATCGATGTATGTAATGCCTGAAGGGATGATGCATAAAAGATGGAGTCAAGTTGTCACAGGACCATTGTCTCTGGTCTTCTCACAGGGCCCAGTGACAAGACCAGAAGCAGTGGGCACAATCCGAAACACAGGAGGTTCTCTCTGAACGTCAGGAAACACTTTTTCACTGTGAGGGTGACTGAGCACTGGCACAGGTTCTCCAAGGAGGTTATGGAATCTCCATCCTTGGTGATACTGAAAACCTGTCTGGACATGGTCCTGGTAACTGGTTCTAGGTGGCCCTGCTTGAGCAGAAGGGCCCCTTCTAACCTCAAACATTCTGTGACTTTGTGAAATTTTGTCAATGTCATCCAAATAGTAATACTGTGTTTGCAAACAGCATTCATTCTAGAGTCTGCGAGGTGCTGAAATTCACCTTTTTAGCTTTGCAATGTCCCCTCTGAAACGCCTGATAAATTGCTTTTCAACTGGCATTGTTAGAGAAATTAGAGCAGACTTGTTCTCTCCTTAAAGTACCTGCAAATGAAGCATAAAGATAATTTAACCTGAAATCAGAGCAGATAATATTCGTATGAGCAACTTTACCAATATTAGAATTTCAAATATTATCTCATTGGTTTATACCTATATCAGATCCTAATCCTAGATATTACCTGTAACAAATAAATGTAAATTTTTAAGGTGATCATAGCAATACAAAGTACAAAAAAGTGTTTGGTGATAGCAAATTTTTGTTCAAATGTTTTTTCTTTATATGAAAACAGAGTTGCAACCCTTATATGCCATCTGGGGCCATTCCTAGGATTTGCCTGGTCAAACAACAGAATCCAACTGCCTTCTGAAGGGGCAGAAATTCCTAAACGATCTTGATAGACAAACTTCCAAATGACTTGTTAGAAAAACAACTCAGAGTACAGCATGTAACTGAAAAACAAAATTAGGTGGCTTCAACAGGACTTCGCATCTTCATGAAACTTTAAATTTTCTGGTCTGCTTAAATGCTAATGTGGGCAAGTAATACCAGTAGTACATGCTGGGAGAGGAGCTATTAAAGTCTTTGGCATACTAACAAAGGTCTGCATCTTGCCTTGCATGACAAACTCTAACACTACATCTCTTTTCTCCTTCCCATATTGCAGGTTCTCAATCTGCCACAGATCCACCTGATGTGTTTGGCTTCTTCAGCTACACAAACAGTGTTCATTACCTTACAGACACCCATTCAGCCATAGAGTGATGCATAAGAGGCCTGCTGGCAGTATGGGTTGCAGGCCTGTAGTATGCAGCAATTAAACAAGTCTACTCCTGGACACGGACTTCGACTGCAGCTGTTAGTTGCTAGGCATCACAAAAGCCATGAACAGAAATTCTGCTACAGTACAGGTAAGGTCCATGCCTATATTTAAGCCTCCGAGCCAATTTCTTTGATTTATCTGATAGGCCAAAATTTTACTTGAGTTATAAACCCATTACATTTATTTTTTTATTTACAAGCTCATCAAAGCATGAACTACAGATAACAGAAAGGATGTTTCAGGTCAAAGGAAAGAAGCCTTTTTGTGTGCAGGTGTGCTGCTGAAGTAAGCAACACCCCAATACACAGTATTTCAGTCTCTTCTCGTATAATTTTCCTGTATACTGTTTTATAAGAAACCGTGGCTAGACCTGAACTTACCTAATCATGAGGTGCAATATTATGCTGACTTTGTAGCATGTCTACACCAATTTGGTGGTACGTTCAACCCATTTGCAGTCTATAGGTAGAGTTTAGTTGCTATGTCACTAGAATAAGGTATTACCTAAGCAAAGGTTTCCTATTCTAAGAAAAGTGGTTTCCCATTTCTAAGAAATTCTAAGAAAATTTTGGAAGTTTAGAGATTTCTGAACTGATTTACATGAAGTTGTCAGGTCATTGATAACTCAGCAGCAGCAAGATGCCAGTTTTATATATATATAACATCACAAGATTTTTTTCCCTACATTAAAGCTGTTTAGGGAATTGTGGACTTGTTCTCCAGGGAATGCTTACTGCAACTGTCGCTGTCTGCTACTGAAAGAATAAATTTTCCAGCGTTAGGTAGGAGTTATGAATCTGTTTCGTCCGTAGGTGGCAGAAGTGGGTGCTTTTGAGTAGTGAAGTACAGGTTCTACGATCATCGTATCTTGCATAAGCTCATGGGTTTAAAAAACTGTTATTTCTCTTATAATATGGAGGTTAACAGGCATGTAGTAAATGTCTTGCTATTATACGCTGTAATGTAGTACAAGAAAATATGTGTGTATACCCTCAAGTTCTTTTGGTTCACTGGTTTATGTTGTTAAGACAAAAATTTGAGGGGAAAAATCATAGAATCATAGATATCCTGAGGCAGGGAATGTTAAAAAAAAAAACAACAAAAAACCACACACACACACAAAAAAAAAAACCAACCAAAAAACCTAAAGTGAGGTTTCTGGTTTTAGACAATGTGATATTTGGTGGAGAAGTGAATTTCTACAACTGTAAGAGACACAAAATGCAGTTTGGCATTTCTGAAAATCCCACAAGGTCACTGTTTGCATTTTTTAGCACCTTTGAGTACTGGCATTGGAGTAGTTAATGAAAAAGCAGATGAATCTATTACACTGAGTGGAAGCCATCAGTCAACACATTATTTCAGACCATACATTTTCTTCAGTAACTTCCATAAATACTGATGGCAGAAATATTCATTGACTGCAAAGCTTAAGTAGAAAAAGTAAAACACAGAAGGAGTCTTCAAAAATCCCAAAGTTTTTTAGCTTAGTGTTTCATCCTGTTTATTTCTATGCTAGTCCTAGTGAGTACCTTAGTTTCCAGTGTCTGGAATAAGTCAACTCTTCCAAAGATAAAATATACAATGTCCTGTTAATACTAATTAAAGCAGAGAAAAAAGGTCCTTCCTACCCTGTTTGGAAGCAAATAACAGGATCTGCACTGAATACCATAGGAGTTCTGTCACAATTTAGTGATGTGCTTTCTTTGGTGGCAAGTGTAACTAGAAAACAAATAATTAATCCAGACAGTAATTTAGCTCATGAACTGCCTGGTTTACACTCCAAGAATGTGCTACACAAAGCTTTTTTCTCTCTCTGTGTAACAGGGTTTTTGTAATTTTTTAATAACAACAATGGTCACAGCAGTAAGTTTGTGACTTGTCTGATTTAAGATGCCCTCCTTTAAAGGTGTAGGAACTTAGTGACTATTTGGGCAAATAGCTTGCAAAGCCTATTACAAATTTAAGAAAGCTGAGGTGGAACTATAAGAATTTAAAGTATATACCTAAGTATATAGTGTATTTATTGCTCTGCTGGTAAATTATGTATATTTTTATATTTCAGGCAGAACATATCTCAGATGACCAAAATTCTTCAAACATAAAGGAATGATAGATCAATAGTGACTTTTTGGGATTTGAAAGAGCCCTCTGTTGTAATGGAAGGCAGTTGCTTTTGAAATCTGCCCACATCCATGGAGAGGGGCAGTCTTGGTAAAAGCTGCAAAATGTAGATAGTCTAGTCCACAGTCAGTTAGCCAGTTTTGTCTTGTCTGCAGCTACTCTTGCAGTCTCATCCATCGAGTCAAGTGAGGATTGTGAAGAACCAGTGCCCCAGACCATTACAGCAGATTTTCTTCAAGTAGAACCATCAAGACAGGCATTTAAAGCAGGATGGGCATGATGAATCACTTTTGGTTTTCTTATCAAAAATTACATAGGTTTATGCTGGTATCAGACCTTCAATTTGCTGCAAAAACACACAGTAGCTCAGTCCAACATTGAAAGAAATACTGTCCACAAAAACTATATTCTGACAGAGTGCTTGCATTCATTTGATCATGTATAGGACAAAACAGGTGGTGTAATTGCTGAGCTGCTTATTCTCTGAAGTTATCTTATTGTGGAGCAATATACAAATACATTTTGAATTAGTGCAGTCATGATGCTCACAGCCATTATGAAGAGCTTGTTGGGCATGCATGCAGTGGGCCTGTTAGTTTTGAATCATCACTGAGATGATTCTGCACCAACAGAAAGGCCTCTGCTGCACTTATTCAGAAGGCTGTTATGGATAATACATTGCCTCGCTGATGTCTTAAGTTGTTTTCCCAGTGTGTTGTCTTGCAGGAATGAGCCATGTGCAATAGAACCAGGAATTATGCAGTACTCCTTTAGATTCAGACACTGTTTTTTTAAGTTTTGGAAAATTAATTTGATCTGTTCATTCTGTTCTTCAAGTGATCACATGAAAATAATGGTATTTCAAGCACTGCAAAAACTGCTTAGGTTTAGGATGTTTCTAACCTATAAGGGGGAAACAGGAAGGCAAAGCACTGATACTATTTCCTGTGAAGACACAGGTAGGATTGTATTTTCTGTCCCTGGGAGCTAGAAAAGCTGTAAGTGTCTCTGGCTGAGGGTATTATCCTGTGCAGCACAGTCATAGAGGCTGAATCACAGCACCTGCAGCTCTTTAAACATGCATAAAAATTGTATGTATGTATGTTGACTGCCCATAGCTCAGCTCGAGCAGACTCTTGCGAACTCCTGTGTTTTTACCAGAGGAGAACTATTTTAATCACATGTCCCTGGACACATGCATTTTCTTCATGTATCATTGCACTGAAAAGCTTTTTGTACATATTTTAAAGTGCATTGTACTACAGTTTTTAGTTATAGTCAAAGAGATTTTTTTTTCATAAATCTTTGATACATAAATGTGTGTGCAAATAAATAAATGTATATATATGTATAGAAATACACACATCTACAGTATATGTTCCTATAAATATCAATACATCTAGCAAACTAAGAGTCTAAATTTGAACATGTATACACATGTATAACCATACAGAGGGAAAGTGATACTCTTTGTTTGCTTGTTTTCTTTTATGGATAAAGCGTGAAATTAATTTGTTGTAGGAAATTTTATATTGAACTTAGTACTAAGTATAGAAAGGGACTTCTAAACTAAAGTTTTAGAATAGAATTTTTATAACATAGAAGAATGACTGTTCTTGACAGGTAGCAAATCATTAACTGTGTCATGTGGTTTTCATATAATTTTAGCTTCCGTTTGTGTTATGTCAGTAAGCCCTTTATCTTTTCTTGGAATACAAGTCTTGTAAAGGTATGAATATGAAACCTGCAAATATGCAAATCTATACTTTTTAAAAGTGAAAAATCTCTATCCATGGCCAATATTAAAGTAAGTGTGCATTTTGTGTAGCATTTTTCTACATATTGTGAGAACTGAAGGCCTTGTTAATCACATTTTATTGTTTCTGTTTTTTCACAAAATGATTCTGTAGAAGTATATTATTTTTTAGAATAGCTTTATATTTATGTTGGCTGGCAAACATGTTACTTTTCTTGCTCCTGATCTCGTATATTTAGTAAAACCAGGGACAATAACTGTGACTGATACAAGACATTCTCTCCTGTGGCACTTAATAGTCCCCCACCTGGTACATGAGGCCATGGTGCTCTTTGGAGTGCTATCATGCATAAAATATAGGGGATATTAAGGGCTGAGATCTTCAACAGAGATTTCATGTGCACCTGTGAGCAGGCGTTTGCTCTTGGGCTTGGTATTAAGATACTGAAGTTTGGGAATTCAGATTTGTGAGTCTCTGATAGACTTTTTTTTTTTTTAGGTTACCATAAGCAAAATATAAACCCTATGTTTTACCAGCCATTCCAAGGCTCTTTCAAGACTAGATCCCTTATTCAAGATAATTATGAGACTGTGAGCAAGCTGGCATGCTTTATAATGTATGGCTCCTTATTTATCTCAGCTTACCTGATGGCTTCATATGTGACCAAGACATCCAGACAGGTTTGCAGGTTGCTGGCATAGCAGAAGTTTGGGCAGTATGTGTGTCAGAAGTAGAAATCACCTGGCTCACAGCTACTCCTTATGCTGCTGTTTCAGAGGAATCTGCGCATAGCCTGTAAAACTTCCTTTCTTATTAGGGGTAATATGATAATGGGATAATTCCTCTTTGTGAAGTGATCAGATACAAAAGGATACAGAGGTTGTAAAAAGGGAGAAATCCAGTTACGCTGTTTATTAATTTCAGGTACAAAATTAGAGCCTACTCCTTGCCACTCAAATGCATACATCATTACTCATTACATGTGAACCTTGGTATATTGCCTACTTCATTAATTGCCTAACCAAAGAACATTCTGTTTGGATCCAGTTATTGAATTAACTTTTACAGCTGTTTTTCCTGCAACAGTCAAGTAATGAACCTGTTATATTTTTCTTTTATCTGTCCTAAAAAACATGCATAATGTTCTTGCCGCAAAAAAGGATACAAAAGTGGTACATCAAGCTGCAGAATGACATGATATTCTTACAGAGAGTAAATACAGTTTCCCTTAGAATTTCCTTGAATGCACCCCAGTAATAAACTCTTAAATTGAGTCTTACACAAGTTTTCAGATTATGAAATACTTGTAAACACAAAATTCAGTTTATGCTGGACTTTGCATCAAACTTACGTCCCCAGTGTTGACTGTGAATTGGATATAAATTGATGAAATTATTTGAAAGAGATTAATGGCATTTTGTTGCTGAGGCTAGGAAAGAACAGTAAAAGTATTCCAGCTATCCCAGCTATTAGATCGCCTGATCTTTCTGACCTTTTCTGGGCTAGGATATGAAACCTAAGGAGGAGACAGAACAAGAGGCTAGAAATATCTAGGGCCTAGATTTAAAAAAAAAATAAATGTTCAGACACTGAGTACCTTTTAAGGTTGTTATGTTCCTACTTGTTTTCCTTTGGAAATTAAAAGCTTAAGATCTCTTTTTTAGTACCTGGGTCACAGCACAGACTAGCCCAGTCAACACAAGCAATGAATAATCATTACCTTTTTTCATGGGATATTAACCAATTGTCTCATCTCATTCTTCTGTGGCAGTGTGCCTGAATTTGCAGAAATCTAAAGTCTGCCTCCACATGCCCTTCCCCTGCCCTGAGTTCCCTGGTGCAGCTGTTCCCATGTATTGTCTGCTGCTGTTTGGCACTGGTACAAGCCCAAACCCTGTGCTTTGGCATGTCCTGGATCCCATCCTTTGGGATTGTTGCCAGCATCTTTTTCCTAAGCTTTGCAAATGAAATAAGGGACTTTCTCATTTTAATGCTTATAGCTTTGCAGAGGTGGAAATGAATGAAACAGAGGATGGACTTCGTTACAGCTTTTGTTTCACCTGCCAAACACCATGGCTCTACAGAGGAAAGATGTGTAAGGTCCAAGAACCCTTGCAATACTGGGCAATATAAAGGTAGTTCTAACTGTGAATTGATTGTGTTTGTAGTGGGCTATGTGGTTAGGTCATTTCTGTCTAGCTACTACTCAGGTTGGGAGACATTTCCCAAAGAAGTGTAGACTGGTGCAGGTCTGGCTCTTTGCAAGCCTCTTTAACAGGAGAGCTGCAATCCTATTCAGAACTTTTGTGCTGCATATGGAAATAAAAAAGCAGAAATGATGAAACCACTAGACGGATGCACACAAATGCAGTAACGGGGTTGGAAATTACATAATGAAGTGTATGTTGACACAGTTGTGTATACTCAAGACATCAGTTTTCTCAGTGTTTTGTGCTGTGCACACTAAGGGAGAAGATCTCAGAAGTTAAGAAAGTTCTGGGAAGGAATCAATCTTTTTTTTTCCATAAACTGGCTTTAAAAACTAGTAGAAGTAAGCTTGTTTCTTAGTGTTTTGCAACTGTTAGGAATTATCTCAACAGCTGCTTCGTAAGTGGAGAGTCACTGTGGTTGAGAGAGTGGGTGACCTCAGCAAGTTCAGAGGTGCAGCTTCTCTTGTTCACTAATATCTTGGTACATTCTGCATTTTGTACTTTATTTAAATGTATGTGAGAATTGCTCTGTGATACATTAAAAGAAAATATTATAACTGCTGATCTTCCTTTTTATTTCTTCTTTTTAGGAACCAGTAATGAAGAATGACTACGTCAACTAAAAAGATAATTTACATGTAGCTTTTCCAGAATAGACCTGCCTCAGTGAAGTTAATTTAATATTGAAATCAAGAATACAGAAAAATGCAAGTCCCTTTGGCATAATAAAATGCATAACCCAATTTTCCTGTGTAGAAAGCACTATGAGCAGGTGGTATCAGGAAAAAGACTCTGTTGTAGGGAAGCATTTAGGTTAATTCTGACTGTCCTTTACATGATAACAAAGTAACAGTCTAATGCATGATGAAATTTACTAAGCAGAATTTTATTTTTTTACTTGGTGGAATTATAATTTATGTAGTTGATGTTGGAGTGGACTTCTGGGTAGCTAGTAAATATTTCTGTCAAGGACAATATTCTTGGAGTATATTGATACTGTGTTTTAGAGGTCTTTCATTATTAATAACTCAGATATTCAGTTATGAGTGGTTTAAAAATGACTGGGAATGTACTGATACTGGGAAGCTGAAATGGATTTTCCTAGTTCATCTCTTCCAGTGTGGAATTTTTATAAGGTAAGCAGATTTAAAAATCTATTTTAAAGTGAGTAATCGTGTTGCTTTAAGACAGTTTATTAAGAAATGCTTGATATGGCTTTAGGGACATAACAATTATTGCTCCATGTAAGAAAATGGATTTTTGTCTGCTATGACAGGGGTAAATTATGTCAGATTTTGAGGGAAATGTTGATCTTCTTTCATTTTACCTTTAATTAATAATTTTTATAATTCACAGCCTAACTCTCTTTGATTCATCAGCCTTTTGACACAGCATACTTAATAAAAATGCCTACTTTACAGAGTAACACTTGTAACCGATAAATATAGTTTTAAAAGTTATGTTAAGAAGGGGATTCATTTGATTACACTAAGCAGGTGAGATAGCTGAGGTAAGAGATAATTTTTGAACCTGAGAGTCTAACCATATGTAGAAACCCCACCAACATTCAGGAGAGAAATGAATAGTTGAATAGTTAGTAAGAATACTTGCAGCAGTATTTTCCACAGGAACTGTGTTGATTATGACAGGAACCTTTGTTTGCTGAAAGGCACATGTCCAGGAATAGTTTAAGATACCATATGCTTAACATTCTGTGGTGGCTTTGCTATAAAATTATCATTATAGAGAAAATCTTAAAACAGGTGAAAAGTCCTGAATTTTTGGGTATGCAGCATGCAAGAAACATGAGTGAATCTAGACTTATCAAAGGCACTTACTAAAATATTTAATACTTACTTACCTCCTTTAACTTGCTATACAATTCTATGGGTAGTGATGAAAGATGTGTTTATGCCAGTGTAAAAATTTCCCTCACACATGTTTTATGCACTTGGTGTTATGATAGATTAAGAAAAATGATAGAGCTTTTAGGTGTCACAATTAACTTTTGATATTCTTTTTCCTTTTACCTGTCAGTTTTACTTTCCTGCTCCTTCTCCTCTTACAATCATGACGTTTTAGATTTCACAGAGGAGTTTTTGCTGAGACAGGTTTGATTTTTCTGCTGCCAGGTATTAGAAAAAATTAGAAAGACTACATTTTGAAGAGAAAGAAGATCCTTCTTCAGTTTCTCTGGATGGTTTCTTATTCACTAACCAGATCCATGGACATGGGTTGGTTTCTGTGAGATAAACAAAGACCTGGCCACAGGGACTCTCCCAGGTTCCACCTTTGAGAGGGGATGTCTTGGGGTCCACTGTGGTACACTTCTTTTTGTCAGTCCCCAAAGCTTTTCATCTTCAGTTATGGCTGGGTGTGCCGTTCTTGTACTTGCGACTTAGAAACCTGGCTCTCTGAGTTTGTTTCTTCCAAAAGAAATTACAGCGGTTACTGCTTTTTCTGATAACTGATGATAAATGTTAAACCAGTATGTGTGGTGTAGAAGAGCAGGAACTGCTCTTTCAGTGTCTGGCCAAAACTCCCCTTCGCCTTTCTCTTCCGTGACCTCATCCTCTGTAATCTGTTCAGGATGATAATTCTGGTTTCACCTTTGACTTCGTTTTACCCTCCCAGGTTGCCCGTAAAATTTCCTGCTGTTAAGTGCCTATCTCCAAGACAATTTTCTATTTCACCTTTCAACAAAGACTTTCAGAATTCAGATCCAAGCTCTGATTGTCTATAACTCTAGACACCGTAATCTTGACTCAGTGCTTGTATCTATTAAAAATGCTGCCTTTATGGAAAAATCTTAATGATTTAGCTTAACTCTAAAGTAGTACCCTAAAGTAATAAACTGTTGGATTTACCTGAACTCATACCCTTTCAAATTATTACCTCTTACCATGAATTTCTATGCTTTTTGAAGTTTCCTTCCCAGAATTAGCCCCATCTTCTCTGAGTGGCTTATTATCTAGTACACATAATTTTGACCTTTGCACCAAACAGTGTTGTCCACTTGTTCTTTATTGCACAGATATTTTCTCCTGTGCTGCCACTTATGCTTGGAAAATGTTCAAGTTGATACGTATAAATTACAAAGTTCTTTCAGCCACTCCTCAAAATTCAGCAGTGTGATAGTGCATATTGTAAAGTATAAATTGATAGTAGCAGGCTGCCAACTGTTCTTGTACCTTTGTGATCAACTATTACATACTTTCTGTTATATGTGTTTTCTTAGGCGTATCCATGTACAACCCCCTTCTGTTCTCCCTCTTCGTCATCTTTTTTATTTATCCAGTTAATTTAGACAATGAGTCTCTCAGGTTTATCTCTACAGCCAATGGCTAAAAATAGATTTAGTTAGGAGTCAGGTCATGCTTGTTAAGGTGAGCTTCTCCAGAAGGTCATCTGGGACAGGAGCCTTTATTCTCCTTTCACTACAGAGGAAAATAGGGACCTACCCAGTAATTATGATTTGTCCAGTGAACTGAGGATTCCTGAATCATGAGATGTGAATGCATCTTACCAAATTATCTTCCTTCATTTCTGTCTTTCTTTCTTACCTTCTTCCCTCCCTTGTATACCTTTTACACCTCTTTCTCCGTTTTGAATCAGGGAGCTCAACTATGTTACATCTGTACAGTGCACAGCACAACGGGAATCAATCTGGTTGTGTTGTCACACCGCCAATGCTAAATCATAAATAAATCCTATATGTGTATACAGTTATGTACATATATGTATTAACAATAGAGAAAAAATTGAATTAAAATTATTTCATCTCTAATAAGGCTTTAATTTCTTTTAATTGAAAGAATGTAGACCTTTATGGCCATATGCAATATTATTCCCTGCAAGGAGACGAGATTAAGTTGGTGAAGCATATATTAGCTATGCTGATTGAAATGATTTTCAGCCTGATACATTTAAATGGGCCACACAGATGTTGGTATCATTGAAAACAGACTGTGACATAACAGTCAACATAAAGACAGTAACACAGTCAGTGTATGTGGAAAAAGGGGACATTTTGCTGGGGCTCAGTATCAATTCTGGAGTACACTAATGTGTAGCAGTTTGCAGTATCATTCAAGGACATAGAGGGTGGAAAACTTGAGCCTGACCTACCCTTTAGTGTGGACTGAAATAGTGAAAAATGCTATAGCATACCATCTTATAATAATATAAGCCTATTATACCATACTGAGAAGGAGTATGCTTCTGAAAACTGACGAGTGATGCACAGCTGTGCATCCAGCTGAAATACTGCTTTTACAACACCTCTGGTTCTTGACTTGCGTACCATCTGCCTTCTTAGCTATGAGCTCTGCAGCTTGAAATTTGTGCAGCTGGTTTCCAATTCTTGCTGCTTGGACAAACACAGGTTCTGGTGGATGAGTCCACGGACAAGTAATAGATTGGTCCACCCCATTGTTTTTTCTTGAAAACACTGCAAACTCTTTAGATGTTTACATCTTGGATACAAGAGCCAGATGTTTTAGAATACTAGTTTTTGCATAAACGGAAAAAGCTATAGATGCCTTGCCAGACAGTTTGGTTCTTTGCTTATGAGCAATTATTCAGAGAACAGTAAGATAAATACACAAAAACGTAAAAGTAGAAAACGGTGTCCTTTGGGAATGATAGATCTAAAGCCAGCTCACAGTATGGCCTGAATGGCAGGGCTGCAGTCTGTAAGTCTCTGCAAGGGGAAGGTCAAAGGATCTTCCTGTAAAGCTTCTCAGTAGTAACGTAGCTGCCCCACACCTGTTACTTATGCTTCCAGACAGCAATTCTCACTTGTATGGTCAATGTGCTTTAACATACCAAGAAATAAGTCATGATTTCTTTAGCGTGCACTTAACCCACGACCTGCAAATCCTGGCTGTCTTGCTTATAGCTATGGAAGAACCACCGACACTTTCTCCTATGTGGTTATAGGATTTGGGCTTTAAAGGTGGTGAAGGTGTTAAACTTTTAACATCTGGAGGAGCCAGGAATTCTTCCTAGCTCTGTTTGTAAGCAGAAGGGGACTATGCTCCAATGTCATACTGGTACCGGGTGAATTCTGTAAGATCCAGGTGTCTAATGATCTGTTGTTCCCAGTTTTCTGTGTAAGCGAAATGCAACTGCATGTGTTTCATGGGGTCTGTAGTGTATATGATCCTATGGACAATCAAGGAATTGGCAACCTGTGGCACTTCAGCATGAATCTTGAAATCATCTTAGGTGCAGCCTTCAGGAATGGAAGTAGGAGACAAGCTAAGGCATAGGACCTTGCCTTTCCCAGGCAGGCTTAGAATCATAGAATCATAGAATAGTTAGGGTTGGAAAGGACCTTAAGATCATCTAGTTCCATCCCCCCTGCCATGAGCAGGGACACCTCACACTAAACCATGTCACCCAAGGCTCTGTCCAACTTGGCCCTTGAACATCACCAGGGATGGAGCATTCACAACTTCCCTGGGCAACCCACTCCAGTGTCTCACCACCCTAACAGTAAAGAATTTCTTCCTTATATCCAATCTAAACTTTCCCTGTTTAAGTTTTAACCCATTACCCCTTGTCCTATCTCTGGAGTCCCTAATGAAGAGTCCATCCCCAACATCCCTATAGGCCTCCTTCAGATACTGGAAGGCTGCCATGAGGTCTCCACACAGACTTCTCTTCTCCAAGCTGAACAGCCCCAACTTTCTCAGCCTGTCTTCATAGAGGAGGTGCTCCAGTCCCCTGATCATCCTCGTGGCCCTCCTCTGGACTTGTTCCAACAGTTCCATGTCCTTTTTATGTTGAGGACACCAGAACTGCACACAATACTCCAAGTGAGATCTCACGAGAGCAGAGTAGAGGGGCAGGGTCACCTCCTTCGACCTGCTGGTCACACTCCTTTTTAATGCAGCCCAGGGTACTGTTGGCTTTCGGGGGTGTGAGCACACACTGTTGGCTCATGTTCATTTTCTCATCTACCAATACCCCCAGGTCCTTCTGAGTTACCAGCTAGGCTTAAACCATGACACAAGGCTTAAAAGTGATTTCTGAAGGCTGTTATGATCAAAATCCTGTTTATGGGCAATTTTCCCAATTAACCTATCACAGTAAAGGGCATTGCCTACCTCCCTTGGCTTCCAAAGCAGTAGTTCAGTGTCACATCATCACCAGGGCTGTGTGTCTCTGTACGTGTTCATTAACACACATTGTCCAGAGAAGCTGTGGCTTCTCTGTGTGCTTGCAATGTTCAAGGCCAGATTGGATAGGGCTTTGAGCAACCTGGTCTAGTGGAAGTTGTCCCTGCCCATGGCAGGAGGTTGGAACCAGATGGTCTTTAAGGTTCCTTCCAACCCAAAACATTCTATGATTAGGGACAGCAGAAGTACTATTATTTCCAGCAGCTGCAGATCTCATCCTACATCAGGTTGTAGCCACCATCCTGTTTTGCTAAACACATCTGTACTGATTATCATATACAATAGCTGGTTGCTCTCTTAGTTATCAAAATGATTTCTGATTAAAACTTAAGCATTTTCTCCCCTCTAAGGTGCTATACCCACCTCCAGGCCTGAAACAAGGGTCTTGAAAATGAGAATAAGAGCTAGCTTTTATTTATCCCTAAGCACAGCATTAGAGCTATCCTGAACAGAAAATATTCTTTACCACACAGAATATATACCAGTTGTGACAAATTCCATGTATCTTTGAATTTACTGCTCTTTGAGAGGAAATGTTCATTTAAGCTTAATTGAAAATAAACCAGAACTGTTCTAAAAGTCATTCAGATACACTTATTTGTCAAGCTAAATGGCTTCTTCATGTAAAACCACTCAGATTATTAACAGAATCTGTCAACCCAGGAACCCATGTGTCTTGAAAATAATGTTCTGAATTTATAGTCTTCCTGAGTATTTAGAAAATGATAGTGTAGTGATTGTTTTAGCCTGTTGCATGTTTGCAATTCATCAGATATTATCCTTGGGGCTTATGGATCTATATTATATAGATATGGATGTTCACAACTGGATATTCACTATTACTCCTAAAAGGATACAAAAAAATTGAACAAGTATCTCAAAAAGAGACTGAGGAGAGATGCTAGGGGAATTTTCAGAAATGCAGTACTTCTAAAGAAATAAGAATGTAACAAAATAAAGCTTGAAATACTTATTCAGGCAAGTGTCATTTGTCTTTAGTAGTTTTTACATTGCACTGGTATTGCTAGGCTTAAATTATTATCTGATATCACTGATACTAAATAGATATCAAACAAAATTTTATCTTAGCAGAAGGTGCTGTATTACATTGAAAGATAAAATGTGAATGGAGAATGACATTGGAAAAAACTTTGTTAGGCTATATCGTTTTATTGAGTTGTACTTCTAAAAGCCACTGTCTAATCAAGTCTCCTTTTTTATAGGTATTGGTTTGCTTTGAAATATGGCTACCAAGCTGCATTTAAACAAAAAAACAGTGGAGATGCACCAGAAACAGACTCTCCCAACTTCCTTCAAAAGCAAGCCATTGACGTAGTGACTGATATTAACATGCTCAGGGTATTCAAGACTTTTCTTGAGACCACACCACAACTTTGTGTCCAGATTTATATCCTCATGGAATATGGCAAAAGTAATTTCTCTCAATGTGAGTCTTTCTCCTTAATTTGCAAGTTGAGTTTCTTACCTAAAAAGATAACTCGTGATTAGATAACATTTTAAACATGCCTTGGAAAAGATACACTGTGCTGTATGATTACTCTGCATTTAGTTAGAACTTCTGACTAATAGATGGTCCATTCTGCTCAATCCATGAGAAGAAAGATTTCACTATAACAAGTCACAGTATCTAATATAAACATGATACATCACTTCAAAGTAATACAATTAGTATATAATTTGCAGAACAGCTTGTTTTGTGTGCTTTTATTTACAGTTTCTTTTAAAACTGCGAAATGAGCATCTGGGAATCAGTAATGTATTTAGAGTACCCCTGTGTTTTGTCACTACCATCATTTGTGTTACAGATGAGGAGCAGAGTCAGAAAAGACTATGTCAGCATTGCAGAGTGCAATATGATGAAGAGAACCATATGATGATATGGTCCAACTCTCAGAAGCAAGACAGCAACTATACCATTTCCAGCTCTAAAACTAGCAGAATTATTGGCAAGACATTGACTTTAAATATGACCATGTGAAGGGTCAAGTCTTGCTTATAGATTTCCTCATTATAGACAACCCAGAGCTAGTATCAGCTGCTGAAAATTTTTTATGGGCTATTTGCTATACTTTGTGAATTTCTAAGTCACCTGTGAATGGAGATGGCAAATACAGCACACAATTTAGGCAATTAATTAATGTCCAGAAGCATACCAAGCAGTATTAGGTGCCTAGATTTAGGTGACTAAACTGAGCCTTAAAATGAAGGTGACTTGCTCAGGAGCATGGAGGAAATATGAAATTGATATAAAGAAAGTGTTAACAAAACATGAACTTATCCAAAAGTTCATTCAGAAATTATAACATAAAATAAACATCTTTTTGTTTGGTCTAACATTTTTTCTTTTGTTTTGTATAGATGTTGCCATTATTATGTCCTTTTGTGGTATCTCCTTTTCAGTGGTTGATTATCAGATTTCATTACGAAAATCTCTGCCTGATAAAGATGAATTTCCTGTGCTTTCCAAGGTAGTGTATCTCTTCTACAAACTGCTTACCATCACTTCTTGGGTACTCAGTATTACACTGGTCATGCTACTAAGTGTTAGAAGTTCTGTAATTCTGCTGATACTTCTTTGGATCTGTGGCTTCACCTGGACTGTGAAACAACATACGACATTTTGTAAATCTAAGAAGATGGAATATCTGTACAGAACTGTTGTTGGAATCATTCTAATTTTTACCTTTTTTAACATAAAGGGGAGAAAAACAAAAGTTTGCATTTCTATTTATTATGCTACTCACACTGTTGTAACTCTAGGTATTCTGTTTGTATACCTGTTCTGGAAACCTTCAATTATTATGGAAATAAGTTTTATAATTGTGAGCATCCTAACTATTCTTAGTCTGGTGTTAGGTATTACTTTTCTTGTTGTTTATTATAGGTGTTTTCATCCCACTTCTTATCGCAGACCACAGGCATGTTCAGATGACATTGATGGAGATGCCAGACACAAAGATAGAGTGAAAATCTGTAGATTTCAAAATTTCATGATGCAGTGAACAATGTAGTTTTTTTTTTTAATTGTGTGGACTCCAAAGCAAATGCTTTCTGGACAGCCTGTTCCTCTGTCATTTTTTTCTCATGCATTGTGGTTGAGTAGTGCATAATGGATCAGAGTTACTTGCTCTGAATAACTATTGTTTTCAGTGATGCTGTACAAAGCCTTTCTAACATGAATATTTCTCTATGTTCTGGTCAAAGTAACTTCTGAAAAAAAAGTAATTTAATCCAGCTAACACAATTCACTGTTTCCATTTTTAGCAATGCGAATAAAACATAGGGAATGCTAAAAGTTAATCAAATGAAAGCTAGCATTAAAACAATATTCTGTTAATTTATGTTGACTCTATTAAAAACAAAGCTTGCTTTTCTGTTCTTGCTGGAAGGAAAGGAGTGCATTTGAAATAATAGAGGGTGGTGATCAGTTATCTGCTTCTCCCCATTAGCGTAAAAGCTGCAGTTCTTTAGATGAGGAGAGTTACAAATTGTATGGCCTTCTTTCTGAATATTGCCTGAAGAAGAATAGCTTTGATTTATGGCTCAATCACTGTCTTGCCACAAGAAAATTTGGGGAGCTATTTTCAAGTATTTTAACTTCTAGGTGTTTTAATGACCCCTTTATTGGTTTTGTTCTGATAATCTCTCTCACAACCTTCTGTGTTTAGGGGTGATGCCAGTTTGTTCCTCTGGATTATAATAGCAGCCTGAGTGATTTATGGATGGCAACATGAGTCTTGCATATAAAAGAACTATCTTCCCTGAAGCTTTCCTCTCTTTTGAGCTCTAAGATATAATACTTCAAATGCTGGTTTCTGTTGAAAAAGGAGGCTATGCAAGGTATGCAGTGGTGCAGTTTCTTTTGTCACTGTAGAAAAGAGAAGCAACTGTCCTGATGCACTGCACTCACAGGGTTTGGGAACGATAGAATAATCAGCTTGTCCCTCAAGGTTTTTTGGCAGATGGCAGAGTGAAATTGGACAATATTTCAGTCCCGTGTTCAAATGCCAAGTCAATAACAGTGGGAATAAGGTAGATAGCCAAGCTTCTTCAGAAATAAAATCTAAGGCTAAGTTTTTCAGAACTGCTGCATTTGAAATCTGAACTATGAAAACTGGGGCTCTTTTTCTCCCCCCTAATCCCTTCCAGTAATTCACATGTCCATTTAGAGTAGCCACAGGCAAAGGGAGGAAACAAGGCTTGAGAAGAGAGACTAGAGATAAGAAAAACTGATAAACTTTGCCACAAACCAAATCTGTTAGCATTATTGATTGACAACAAACTTCCATGAAACTTTGAGGAAGGGCTGATGCTTTGGTTGATAACTAGGGTGTTGAAGAGCTGTGTCTTGAGTCTTTTTGTCAAGGTGATGGACTGCAGACTGCCTTTTTCTTGTTACCCTTCCAGCATTAGCACAGCTTGGGGAAGTTTCTAAAAGTGTCTCTTTCCTGTTCCATTTCCATAGTTCTCTTTACCAGGCCAACCACTTACATCTCCCTAATCCTACTACAGCAAATTCATTTCTTGGGCTGAGTGGTCTGCCTTTTTGAGGATATGGATGAGAAAGAAGCATAGTAGAAAGAGGTTACTTCTAAAATCCCTCATTTCTATTTAAGGGGAACTAGAAAATGGGTCCAGAAGTTAAGAGCTAAAAAAGCACAATTCATTATTTTTTTTTTTTCTAAAATGAATATATAAACCAGTATTTTCACTCCTCTACTCTGGGAAAGAGATTTCTAGGTTTGTTTGCCCTGAAATGACTGCTTAAGTAAGAGGAAAAGCCCATGGCTCCATCCTGCTTCATGCACTGTGAGTGCCCTGAATTGTCTCCATCTACAGAGTATTTATTGCTGGTGATGGTGCCCTTGGTAGCAAAGTGCATGCCTGCTTTTAGGCTGAATGAACTCTTATTTTGCTATGAAAAAATAGGATGCTAAATAGTTCTACATTGTTTCCCGCACTTATTGTTTGTCTACCTGAAATCCTGAGAAAGAATGAGGGCAAGGTACAATGGAATAGGGAGAATATTATGTCTATCTTGCAGAAAATGACAAAAATTTGTCTGTTACTTGGAAGAAGACTTCAACTTCAACTTCGTACATTATCTGAGAAGCAGATCTCTGGGGAAATATGAACTTCTGAGAAGTACTAATGTGGGAGCTTCGACCCTGGGGCCTCCAGGTTGCCTGTGTGCTGCCAGATGCCAGGAATTTGGAGCCTGATTTGCTCTGGAGGAAGGTTACTTCAGGTGAAACAAAAAAAAGTTGTCTTGGTGATTTTTTTTTTTTTCTTTCAGTGAGCTGGTAAATTCCATATAAACATATTTCATTGCCAACTCCCTAGCTAACATCCAACGCTCATTTTCTTTCATGGGTGAAAAGCTGAATGTTGTGCTGCTTTCTGGTTTTCTCCTTATATCTCCTCATTCCCTCTTCTGTGCCATTGAGAAGAATGTCATGCTGAAGTTGAGTTAGTAAAACAGGCATCTGGATGGCTATTTATATCACACTAATTCATGTACACATAAAATAAAATTACTGAAGTTTTGATCCCTATTTTATGCTTCTAAGTCCTAGTGAATATAATAAATATAGCTATATCCTCAACCTTGGAAACAATCCTTTGGGAAATCATGCAGATTCTTTTCTTAAAGCTTAAACAGATCTTTGGTGTCCTGCCACAGATACTGTGAACATCTCTATTTTGCTGTCATCAGCCAGAGAGCCTCAAGAGATGGGAATTCCTGTTAGCTTGTCCCCTGTAGACTTATTTATTTGTTGTCAGTTTTAACCTCCTTCCTTTCTGCTCGACCTCGAGTTCAAGACCTTCGCTTTGATTCCCTTCATTTTCATAGTTATGAAAGTAGCTTCTCTGTAATTTGGTCATTCTAACTCAGAATCACTGTACCAGGGAGGACAAGGAAGCACATGAATTGACTCTAGACATATTTCATATCATCAGTGACCACTTCAGACAAAACAAAGCCCTGCTTCACCTAGGTGTAAAGTGCAAACAATAGACTTCATACATATCTTTTCTCTTCTCTGCCGACTCTTAAAATTCAGCTGTCATTCTGTTCATGAATTGTGCCTGACCTTGTCATTTTCATCTAGCTGCAAATTGAAAACAAATGTGTTTTTTTCTTCTTTGTTAAGTATGTCCATTACCTCTTACAAGAAGTATTTTAATAAATTAAATAAAAATAATAAACATTTTCTTCCTGTTTTGACTACTGTCAGACCTGGGTAAGAGGGACAACATTCAACAGAATTGTTTTAATTATCCTACTAATATTCAATGTGCCATTTGATGGCATGGGTGAGCTCACCTGATGTACCACAGATAGCACTGATTTATGAAGCCATAATTGGGTTTCCAATAAACATTTGTCAAAATAATGTATTCATTCAAACCAAAGCCTTCTTTATTTATTCATATAAAAGAGCACTTAACTTTCAACAAAGAATTGCTTGCCATCAAAAACACTCCATAAACAGGGGAAATTTATGAAGACACCGTACCAGAGGGTGAATGGTGGAAGACTAAAGTTAACTTTAACCCTTTAGAGTGCCAAGTTCCACCTCTTGCTTGTTACTGGTACTATACATATTTGTTTCTAAAAGCCCTAAATCCAAACATTAACCTTTTTGTATTTAGATATTAAAGTACCAGCTCTTTTTTTCTGCCATAAAGTCTTACATCTCAAAGATGGTTTCAAAACTGACATCTTTTATGCAGTGTAGAAGCATGAGCACATCTCAAAGGTAGCTGGTTTTAGCTACTTACATTCTGCCCACTGTTTTCACCATGTGCAGATTCTTCTGAAAAAAAGATAAGTTTTGAGAGATTAAACAATTTATCTTGTCTGAACCTGAGGCAATACATGTACTTGTCATTGTCAGAATTTTCCTGTTCTACCTCTTCATGCTCTTCTCTATTTGCTAGCACTTCAGTTTAATTTTACAGATTTTGAATAGAAGAATAGCAAAGTAGGTGGGCTGTACAATCAATGTTTGAATGGAATGCAGATAACCCTTTCGAATCCACTTTCATAAAAAATTTTTCTTCTTTTACCTCCAATTAGCTGACATATAACAAATACAAATTATACTGAAGATTCTCACTTGCGAATCTTACATTACAGCTTAGTAAAATGTAGACCTTGGTGTGAAGGAGAGTAATTCTTCAAGCTTACCTTAGCCTGCTAACACTTGCTGAAGCTACAAACTGCACTGGCCTTTCTATGACTGTAGGTTTGTTTCCATATATGTTTCTATTTTTGGCATACCATTTTTATTTCTGAAATGAACGCAGCTGTGAATAGCAGAGCAGAATGACAAAGGATAAAAAGGGTTTCAAATGCGCATTCGTGAATCAGAAACTAGTGTGATTTTGTTAATCTCCATACAAAATCTTCATCATCATTACCATTGTTGTTACTACTACTGGCACTTTGTCGATGTGTCCAGGGTGACACTACTTAGAAGACTATATATCTGTTGCAAATACTATGCGACAAGAAGTTGGCAGTAAAGTTATGTCATGCCTTGCCTGCTCAGCACTCAGAAGTAATCTTAAATCTCTCTAATTGAGCACAGGTAATTTTTAATGCAAACCTACAAATGCTGGAAAATGAGACGGTTACCAATTTTGTTATGTGGGGAGTAGGTCAGCTGCTGAAAACCAAGGGCTAAATGTTCCTGGAGACAGTGGGAGCTGGTGTTTTTCAGCCATATTCCATATGGCATACTCCATACATTTGGTCAAACTTGAAGCGTCTTAAACTGTAGTAGAGCAGAAAAGTACCTCAGACATAATTTTGTAGGTTGCCTTATGGCAGGACCTCTGTACTTGTGCCATTCCTGGCAGAAGTCTTCTTACTGGTTCTGAAAAACACAGTGTCCCAGGTAATCTTCCCCCAAATCTAGTCTTGTCAGTCAGAAACCTGCTATGTCCAGCCTCTTTACTGCAGTCTCAGACCCTTCTTGTCATCCCTGCCTAGCAGAGCAGATGGTTTCCTTCGTCTGTGAAGCAGTATTTTACATATTTGAAGATTATTATCATGTTCTCAGAATGCCAAATGCATGAAACCTTAATCTTTTATATCTTGTCTTCTAGACATGCTGTTGCCCATGTCCTCCTTGAACTGCAGGACCAATATCTTTAGGCAGTACTCCAGCTACTGCTGAGTCTATCAGCTGGATTACTTGTGCCCACAGGATATAATCCTATTTTTATATAACTATTACAGTTTAAATTTTTTTTTTTTTTTGACACCATGTCTCTCAGGGACTCATGCTCAATGCACTGTAGCACAAATACTTTCATGCAGAAGCATTTTCTTATCTCTTGGTCCTCCTTCAGGTACTTGTTTTTTCCTGTAAGGTGAAGTTCAACTCCTGCCTTCTTTAGGGTCTGGCTTCCTTCAGAGATTGATTTCTGAGACTATTCAGCCCATACCGTAGAGAACAGGTTCTCTTCATTGACGAATGTTTAGTCACCAGATTTTGGCTAGATATTCTCATAAAAGTTTGTGAGACTTCAGGAAAAACATAATTGGCTTTTTATAATTCTGTTATGTCTCGATTTCGGGTTTTCTGAAAGTATATCCTACACAACATTGTGAATCTTTCCATTATTCAGCTGAGAGAAGAAATGCATTTGACAGGTTAAAGTTACACTACTTGGGGATACATGCAACTGCCACCTGCTGTTGACAGTTTTGTAAACCATCTGTTGTATTGTTTGAATTGGATAAAAGGCAGAGTGAAAGTATTTTTTATGATCTAGGCTCTGGAAAATGGTGTCATACAATAAGTAAAATAACACAGAAAGGTTACATATTACAGGTCTTTTCCAAGCTGTTTTGGGCTGTGTTTTCCTGGCCTATAGTCTTTCCTAAACTTAGATTTCATTCCTAAACTAAGATTTAAAAATCTTAGTCACCTGTTAAGTGCTTTAGTCAGCACTGCAAAGCAGTGAAACTGTACCTTGTATAGCCCTGTGCTGCTTTGCCACAGTCACTAGTGTGTGGCAGCATTATCCAAGCAGTATTGGTCCCCTTACTTATAGGATATAACTGACCCAATGGCTCAATGTCCAATTGGAGATTGATAATGAGGGGTGTCCCTCAGGGGTTGGTGTTGGGACCAATCTTGTTCAACATCTTTGTCACCGACATGGACAGTGGGATAAAGCGTGCCCTCGGCAAGTTTGCCAATGACACCAAGCTGTGCGGTTCGGTTGATACGCTGGAGGGAAGGAATGCCATCCAGAGGGACCTTGACACGCTTGTGAGGTGGGCTGATTCCAACCTCATGAAGTTCAACCAAGAAATGTAATGCAGGGAGCTGCTTAGTGAACACTTTAGGCCCAGAAAATTTGTTAGTGTGAATATGGTGCTGTGCAAGTGTAAGGGCCATGGGCTTCAGCCAAAATACCCCCACAGTGCTTCACTGATCCACAAGGATGGACTGGCTCATGTCACTAACTCGATGACTCCAGAGTCTCACATCCTTCCTTTTAACTGAACTGGCACTTACGTGTCTGTATAATCTGCATTTGTTTCATCTTAAGTATTTTACCCCTCTTAATCTAGTCAGTATAGCCGACTGCAAAAAGAGCATCTCTGCCAGTGATGTCTTCTGGTGTACAAACAGCAAACATGATACTAACAGGAATAGCAAGAAGCACCACAAAATATTCATATATATATATATATATATATATAATGAAAACAGATGGTTGTTGCTGTGCTAGGAGGGGCAGTATTGTTTACCGTATAAGTAACCATAAGCACGGGGGCTGCTTTTCACTTTCCTAATCCTTTTTTTGACATCCTTGGTCTGTTGCCTACCAACTAATCTACTTTATGCATAAACTATTAATCAGCAGCACTATCATTCATCATGCGGTTGACTGTCTTTATCTAGGCGCTATTTTCAGTTGGAAAAGAGTTTCCATTAGAAAGATATTCTTAGCAGAATTACTAAAAAGACTGCAATTTTCGATAGGCATCAGGGCATGGTATGGTGATTTCCTTGCATGGTAATAATGTCACAAGGACAGTTTGTGGAGAAAGCATTCTCCATTTTTGAGATCCAACTGCCGAAGTGATTATTAAAGAAATGTAATACAGGGATAAAAATAATTTCATAGACTACATATTTTAGCAGCATTTTATATCACTCCATTCTACTCCCTACTCCCTTTCTAACTGTCAAAATTTTCTTTTTCCCCTTGGCTTTCAAAGATGGGAGGTTGACAATGCCAGCAGTAGAATTGCTCTTTTTATCTTCAAAAACATACAACACAGTTAATGGCATATTTTCAACTCACCCTGTGCTATTAAGTGAGGCTCTTCATTTAACCTGCATCAGCCCAAAACAGGACATGTAGCAAGAACTTGAATATTAAAATTTTCTAGGGAAGTTGCCATGTGGAAAAAGTGGCATCAGTGTTACTTATCTCAGTTAGAGCATGCGATAAGGAATTGTTAGCTTCTTTTGGCTTGATTCTGTGGTTAAATAGCCCTAGTTACCCCAAATGAGAACTTCAATGAAGCTAAAACATAGCCAAAGTTCTAGTGAGGTACTCCACTCGTGGGCTTCAGCACATCTGTAGCTAAGGAGTGAAGGTTAGGTACATAGGTACAGTCTGTGGGTTTGGATCTACCTGAAGAATTATAACTATCCTAGTATTACGTAGTAATCTCTGATTATTAGAGAAGACTATTTCAATCCCTTATTACTCAATATTTGGTCCCACAGATCAAAGGCAGATCAGTTGTTTGGTTGAATAGGATAATAATTTAAGTGATGGCAATTTAAATTATCTAAAATTGCTTGTGTTACTGAGTAAATCACTTGCCTTTATAGATGAACTGTAGGCCTGGACTCTCTTTATGCAAGAGGAGCTTCAGTTGAACTCCAAACTGAGATAACATTCTGTTTCTCAACACTTTTGTGAAGGGTTTGTTTTTACAGCAATATTACACCATTCTGCAACTCCACAATGTGCTGACCTCAAATACTCTGCACAGTTCTTATTTCCCCATCTAAGAACAGGAATGTAGTACGACTGCAAAAGATACCTATAGGGAGACAAGCACAATCAAAGCTATTTCACAACTTCCATGTAAAAAAGCAAATTATATCAAAGCTCTTCAGACTAGAGTGAATTGAAAGGTAATATACTACAGGTCTACAAAATAGCAATTGATAAATAATTCTGTAGTTATCTGTACTGATATAAAGAGGGGACATTAATAAAACAAATGTGCTGTTTTCAAAATAAAATGGAGACTTTTCTATGTTGTGAAAGCTCTTGGCATAGATACAGTGATGTTCAGAGATTGTGCAAGTTCATTCAGCCACTGGGAGGAGAGGGGAACAAACAAATGAAAAGCCACAACATAAAAATTATTTGAGGGCTATTAAATATAGAAACACTTTTATCACAAGATTGTCCCATTTTCTCACCATTAGTCTAAAAGATGCTTACCTCAGTCCAGTACAAGCAAAAGGGGTGGGAGAACAATACCTAGAGATAGAGTACTGCCACTGGTAGTTGGTTTTTCATAAAATGCAGCTATTGGAATTTGTAATCCAGAATCCTTGATATGCTGTTAGTGTTCCAGTGTGACAGGAAACTGCATATGCAGAGATCCACATCTTAATAAGCGTCCGAGTCAAATTTGTTAACGATTACTTTAAGCTTCCAATAAGAATGGATTGCTAGCAGCACCCTAGTTACATTACGGGCAAACAAGTAACCACTTATCACACTGTCAGTGTAAAAATGACAAAACAAAAACCAAACGGGAAGCACAGTGGTTTGAGCACTTCAGTTCCCATTGCTGAATCTAACTTGCTGGGTGTCATATTAGGGAGACGGAAATTAAACAGAGCAGCAGGGGAGCAATGATGACTACTGTATCTCCCTAGAAAGCAGGCCATCGTAATTTGTTACACGCATAACCAAGCCACAGTCCCACAGTACCTGAACAGGGCCCTGCTGCTAGCTTCAGCTGGGAGTCTCTGTCAAGCCAAAGTAAGGATTTAAGTCCAAACTTCAGCCAAGGACACCAGTCAGGAGACAAAACAAAACCAAAGCCACTGGCCAGGTCTGATGCCCATCTGGGAAGCACAGCTAGAAATAGGATTAGAGAGAAAGCTCCCCACCACACAGCCACAGCATGCCCAGGAAAACCAGTCAGCATCTCAGAGCCTGCCCCAAATGGGGCTCATGAGCCTGTGGGCAGAAGGTGTGGTCAGAGTCCCAGGTGAGGCTGGTCAGGGCAATTAAAGCAAATTTGTGCAGCCTCCTGACAGGCACCAGGGAAGCGTACCCAGTAGGCATGAGCAAAGCCAATGTTTTTGACAGCCTCCGGTTCACACAAGAAACCAGGAGGAGATTTCTGAGTCTCACTGAAATCACTGCCTATCCTGCAATATTTGCACACTTGAAAGAAGCAGGGACTCTTTTAAACTTAGCAAAAAGTCAAGCTTTTTCCTACTGAGGTCAGTAATAAAATTCCCATTTATTTCAGTGGGGTCAGGGCTTTACCTCACTGTTTCTTTTCCTAAGCTGCTGTTTTGAAGTCCAACATGGTAATAAAAATAATTAGAGGAAGTGCCACAGACTCTTTTTCCAAACTTTTTCTGGAAATCACAGGGATCCCTTCTATATCAGTGCATTTTGTACTCCCTTCTTTGACCCTTGTGTCAGGCTAATGGCTTTCTGATTAAGAGTCAGATAAACCTGCTCCAGAGCACATCAGTATCACTCCCTTTGGCCAGAGGTCTGGGTCAGTGACATGAGCATGAAATATGCCTTTTCTCCAGACCTACTGATAGAAAAATGTTGTGCTACTGTAAGCTGGTCTGAGTTAAAGACAGGCTAACAAATGAACCAGGAGTGGGGTCCTTCCCATGGAAATTCTTTATCGCCAAGTTGTTTGGCCATCTTTACCAGAAACTTTTACTGCTAATAATTTTATCTGTTTCTGGAAATGGATGAATACTGTTAATGTCTTCTTGTCATAGTCCTGGGGATTTGTGGTTGTTTATTTTATCTTGAGAAGAATAAATAAACTGGGTCAGTGTGAGTAGAAACATGCCAAAAGTTTAAACACATGAAATGCGTATCTCTAAGGGTCATCATTGTTCAGTGTGCACCAAGCAACTGCTCCTAAGGTTACCCTCTGCTCTGCTCTCAGTATCCTGTGTACTCAGGCAGTCAGAAGTATGTGGCCATCCATCTTGTAGCTAGGAACTAGGAACTAGGGAACTGACACATTGCATGGGACTTAGATATGTACCTAAATTTAGCAGTGAATGCATATATGCACTAACTGTCTAGTCCATAAACTTAGAGCTCCTTAGGGAGTTTTTCAACTGACTATTCAGTTGCCTAATCGTGTATATCTAGTGACCTTTTTGATATCCCAGGATATTTCACCTGGTGATCATTTGCAGCTCTTGAAGGGCAAAGATTTTTTGTTGGTCTTGTACCTAGCCTCCCCTGGTTTGTCCCAGGTATCCTAGAGCATCTCAAACAGCTCTAGACATCTCTCTTTAGGAGATCAAAAGCCTCTCTTCTTTATTTATTTTAGGATAAGGTAGATTTTTCTCTTGGCTTCATTGACTGTATTGACTCTATCTCCTGTGATTACTCTGGAAGTTTAAGATGACCTTGGCTTATAGCAGACACTTAAATTCTGGTGACTTTCTGTCTGAAACCTACTCCTTACACCCCTACATAAAAGCTCCTGAATCTTCAGGATCGCAGTATTTGTTAACTGGCCCCAGTTTAAGGACTACTTATTTGGGTCAGTTTGACCCTCTAATCACAGTGTTTAGTGATGCTGGTGTTCTCACATGGGCCCTTAAAAGGGATTTAAGATGTGATTTGCACTGAAAAAACACAATAGAGATCTATTTCATATCTTGTGAGTTTTCCTTTAAAACATATTTACTGATCCAGGAGGGTTTGTTTATGTATTTGGCGACTTGCTCAATAGTAGCCTTAGGAAGACCTGCTGTGTCACAGAAGAAAGTATTTTTTCTAGTTGGGATTATCTGTTAACTCTGTCACTACCTTTGCTTATAAATGCCAAAACCTCACTGAGCCTTTATTTTGCTTGAAAACCTTTCTATTACCATTGAAAATGAATATGATATCATAATATCTAATATTATTCATATCTTGTACAGTATTTTTCAGTGTCTTCAAAGGAGCAGCCTTAGGTTAATAGACATTATTACTCCTTAAGAGTTGTGAAAAACTGTCGGTGTATTGCTCTGCATAGTTTATTTGTGCTAATCTGTGAAGTACTGAGTAGTGAGTAGAAGTTGCACAGTTTCTAGGTATGAGATGGTGTTCAGTTCTGACGCTCTTGAGGAGTTAATGATTTTGGGTAAAACAAAGGAAAGATTCCTCTCCTGCTTTTCACTGAGAAGACATAAAACTGCTCCCTGACCATGAAAAGGAAACAGAGTTGCATTAATGATCATCTCCTTAGACTAGCGAATAGCTCTGTTAACAAATAGCAAGCTGTATTTATTTACTGTTCTTACTCTAAAGATCAACAGAGCTTTGCAGTCTTGCAGAGGAGATCTGAAAACCTAAAAAGGTTTTATCTTTATTTCATTTTTCCCTTCCAAAGAAGCAAGTTGACACACAGGCAGCAAGGCTCCATTGCATTGTATATGGATTTATATATGTGAATTCAGTTTTTTTTCTTTTCCTTGTTTTCTTTTTTTGAATGCATGCTACTGCACTTCATTGTTTGGAAAACGACACATGATATTAATATCAAAGATCTTACAGCAATGCATGTACCCAGGGGACAGAGTCTAAGCTTCGGTGTGTAAATTTAATTTGATCATTTCCTGACTTGTGCTTGGCTGATGCTAACCCATTCGCTTTCTCATAAAGTTAGTGTTTATAGAGAGCATGTACAAACATAGACTATATTTCATTCAATTTTTGTTTGAGTTATTTTGTATTCTAGTGCATCTGTTTCTACTGAAATCCTTTTGGCATAATTGATTTATGTTAAAAAAAATTAAATATCTTATTTTTCTTTATCCATTAAGAAACTTAATCTTTGCTTATAACTTCCATACTTACTAAACTGGAGTGAAATAAAGGCATTTCAATGGCTGTATGAAAGCTGCTTCGTTGCATACATTCTAGGGAGGCAGCAGTGGAGCCATTTGCATATATCAGCATCTGTAGTGCTTTTAGCAAGATGGCCTTCTGGTAACAGTCTTTTAAAACTAAACCAGACTTGACTTTCATGAAAAGACAGACACTGTTAGTTGCTTTTGGTGCTATATGACATCTGGAATGTTTTGTAGCTTTTTCACCAAGTTTAAATCCCATTTCTTCATGAGCCAGTCAGAATCACTCCTACTGCTTTGATGATGCAATAGTTATTGGAATGGTTATTGCATGCCCTCTGCTCCCTCCTCTAGCTCCAGGAGGGTATTTCTAATAGAAATAGGCTTAATTTTCTACCCTTTTAATCTGTTTTTCCTGCTTACTTTTTGGCAGAGGACTAATTCTGCTTGAGGTTTTAACCAACTGTCTGATAGTGAATATTAGACCTTCCTATAATTTTATGAGTAAAAGGTTTCTAGATGTTTTCCTGTGCAATTCATGAGCCCAGCCAAAGTAGGAGATACACCCCTAGCATCCAAACAAGGCCTGCATTATAATTCCACAAGATCTATAATAAACCCCTGACTTCACTGGAGTCCAGCATCTGAGCAAAACTTACTTAGCCTTTTTGTGGCCAGATTCTCCCTCTGGAGGTACAGGCAGTTACTTCTTAACTTCTCAGAGAAATCACTTGCAAGTTCATGACAGCTAATTCTAACCCTAATATTTTTAATTAGCATTTTAGACAACACTTGTGAAGGAGTAATATCAAAAGCTTCAGTTGGCAAGGGTTAGTTATTGCATGTGGTTGAGGGGAAAGAGCAAGGCATTAGCAAATGTTTTTCTTTTGGATAGTAGCATGCCTGGGTCCCTCCCTAGTACTTAGCCTCTCCTACCTTTTAAACTGATGTTCTTTCTTAACTCCGTGTGCTGTGCTAAGTTGAGCGATGGATTTCAATGCTCGGTACAATTGCAACCTAAAGGAGCAACTTAGCTTCTGCATGCATTAAAAAGAGGTCTGATTTGTTTCCAAGCAGAAATGGTTAACTGGAAAAGCACAGCTCAGCACCACAGGCTCTCAGTGTGCAAGTGCTTTAATGACCCTCAACTTTTAAAAATTTGTCAGACATAAAAGCAGTACTAATCCGATTAGTAACTGTGATTGAGTAAATCTACTGTAAAAATGGACCGTGCCCTGTTTTGAACATGATACCATGCTGGTCATTTGAGAACTGCCACTGTGGAACATTAAAGTCTCTTTGATGGAATATTTATTTCATGAGTTAAAAAAAAGGGATAATACAGTATTGTTTGTTTTCAAAATCACTTGTAAAATTTTATTAGCCAAGGAGCCAATGTTCAAAACAGTCAAGAAAAGACTTGTGCTGTGCAGTAAGAAAAAGAAGAAAGCTCATCAGAGAGGAAATCAAGTGGTTAAGTCCAAGAATTGCTCTCTCTACTTCTTTTAGCTGCAGTGCCCCATAGGAATAAAAGGAAGACAAGTATTTTGGAAAACCATATTTGCTAAGTTGAAAGAGTCAGCACTCTGTTGTGTGGCCTTGGAAACTCTCATTGAGCTTTCTATCTGCCTTCCAGAATATTTCTGCATGTCACTTTGGCAGTCACAGCTACTAATTTTAAAGCAGAGAAGCGTCTTCATTCCTCGGGGTCCACATGCACTGCAATTAGTCTTATTATAAAATGCCAAAAAATCTCTGGCAGTTAAAATAAAGTCCAGGGAAATGTCCACACCACTGATGAATGAGTTCCTTGAAAAGAAGTAGGGATGGGCATGAGCCACGACATTTAGATCTTGATCCAGGTCTGCAAAACCTGAGGACTGTTTTGGCAGGGTCCACTATATATATAGAAGGTGATCAGCAGTGGCTTTCGTATCCAGATTTCATTAACTATTTATTTTAAGTGCACGCATATGTATGCAGGCGCATGGTTTACAATTGTTATCCAAACTTCAAATAGAACAATAAATAATATTGCATATAAAACGTCTCATTTTTCATTCGCCCACATGTAGCAGTATTTCCTTTCTGGTCAGAGTGTCTAAGAGGTTGTCTTGAGTCAGGAATGCTTGACCAGCCCCTCGTGCTCTAACACGAATGTTCTATTTACCTAACTAAATACTAGATCAAATTGTTTGCATGGTGGAACGTGCCAGCTATTAAGAGAGAAAAAAGGCTTTCCTAAGCCAGAAAGTGCATTTTTCGGACAGGAGATGCAATTTATCACCCCAGCTGAATAGGTTTTCATTTTTTGAAAGAAAATTATTTCAGCTTCTAATGAAGGGCTTTCATTTTGTTTGCCTAAGTGAAAAGAAAAAAATAAATTTAGGGGATAAATGGAAAGCCGCATTTGTCCTGCAACAAGTCTCTTACTTCATGTTCAGTTTGTCTGCAATTTTATACAGAAAGAAATATTTTAGACTGTATGCAGGAGAGGCTGTCAAGGCATTGCTCCTGCTTTTTCCTCCATGCCAGACCATTCATTGTTGCAGGGGACTGGAGCCCAGACCTCCCTCTGTTCCACAGTCCTGGGCCTGAACCTTTTGGTGTCTAGGGAATTTTCTGAGCCACTGCAATGCAATAATTCCCATCAAGAAGTGAGGATGCACCCCATTCTTTACATGGAGCCACAGAGGAGCCATGGTGATGCCAAGGAACCTGTGCCAGTGAGGCACCCTGGGGCACCCACAAGAAGTGGGTGACCAAGAGGCTCTGAACAGGGGCAGCCACACATCCCATAGCCCACAGCTGTGTTGCTGCGCTCTCTCTTTGGGAAGCCAGCTTCAAATTTTGTCCATGCCTGCAAGATCTTGCCATAAATCAATTTGCTCCTGCCTGCGGACAGCTATTGAGCATGTGTGAGAGAACTCTCTGGTGCAAAGTCCTGACATGCCAACAAGGGGAGTGGGGGAAGCCCTGAGTGCCACCAGTGGGCACAAGTGAGGCTTTAACTTCTGGCTGAGGCAACTCATTCCTCTTTGCAATGAGCTTGGATGAATATTCACTGTTAAATATACATTTCTTTGATCAAAGTTCCTGAAATTACAATTTAAAAGTGGTTGAAACATTTGTTGTTGATTCAATTATAATAAACATGCATGATTTAAAATTTTCCCTCCATAGCCTGTGCTTTACTCATTGAAGAGAAAGAAAAATAGACATTTTCAACCACTCTAACGTATGATTCACGCTCTTCCTATTTCATAGGATCGTAGAATCACAGAATGGTTTGTGTTGGAAGGGACCTTAAAGATCATCTATTTCCAACCTCCCTGCCATGGGCAGGGACACCTTCCACTAGACCAGGTTGCTCAAAGCCTCATCCAATGGCATATTTGTACATATTGTACAAGGACACGGAACTGTTGGAACAAGTCCAGAGAAGGGCCATGAGGATGATCAGGGGACTGGAGCACTTCCTGTATGAAGATGGGCTGAGAAAGTTGGGGCTGTTCAGCCTGGAAAAGAGAAGGCTGTGTGGAGACCTCATAGCAGCTTTCCAGTATCTGAAGGGGGCCTATAGGGATGCTGGGGATGGACTCTTCATTAGGGACTGTAGTGATAGGACAAGAGGTAATGGGTTAAAACTTAAACAGGGGAAGTTTAGATTGGATAAGGAAGAAATTCTTTATTGTAAGGGTGATGAGGCACTGGAATGGGTTGCCCAGGGAAGTTGTGAATGCTCCACCCCTGGTGGTGTTCAAGGGCGGGTTGGACAGAGCCTTGGGTGGCATGGTTTAGTGGGAGGTGTCCCTGCCCATGGCAGGGGGGTTGGAGCTAGATGATCTTAAGGTCCTTTCCAACCCTAACTATTCTATGACTCTATATGTATGTGTGTTTGAGCATGTATAGATACATACCTATATTTTAAAGATCTTCTCAAAGAGCATGCCTAAAAAGACTGATCTGTGAAAATTAAATAGGAGGCTAAAGGATATTTAATCTAAGCTGTGGTAAACTTTCTAAACAGTAAATATCAGCTGTCTTTATTTCAAACCCCTGGTCCCAACCCCAACAACCTGCATTTGTGGTAACCATTTTTTTTCTAGTTTTAATCTGAACTGATTTTTTTCCAGCTGTTCCACAGGTGCAAACTCTAAAGACAAAAATAACTGTCATCAGAATGGTTTGTTTTGATAATTTTCCTCGTCAGATCCTACTGTAATAGAAGCACTGTAGTGATGCTCAGCTTATGAATATGAAGTGAGGTAAAAAGTAATTTCCTAGGGCTGAAAGAATGGGTCATAAAAAGATAGATTAGTACCTGGAAGAGTTTGCACACTGCTCCTCAAGACCACAGGAAAAAACTAGTACAATTACTTTCTTTTAAATATCATATGTTTGACTCTATAAAAATACAAATGAAACAGTGACTATAGCACATGCCTACTGAGATTCTAAAACAAATCTCTGATGTTCAGATAGTTAATTTATGACATAAATTCTCTATTAAACAATTATACATATATACAAGGATATATAGTAATAAATGTAGAATATTTTACTGCGTGGTAACTAAAGTGGAGTCAAGTCTGGAAATGTGAAGGAGAAAGCAAAATAGTCCCAGTAATACCTGATATCCATGAAACATTGTGTCCTAAAAAATGGGGCACAGATCAGGCCTGTTAAAACACAATATGGATTTTCTAACCATCATTTTGCTTCCTGACACAAACTGAACTTGATCCACTATTCTCTTACACTTCCAGCATGTTCTATTCCAGTATTTTTCAAAAACAGACTATTTGCTATAAAAAACTCTGTTTGCATTGAAACACAGGAACTGTATATTTTCATCCTACTGAACTAGGAAATCCCAAATGCACAGTGTCCCAGGCTGCCTGTTAGGGATGATGGTGTGTGTAGAGTGAGCCATGAACAACTCTTTGTTTCATTTTCAAACAGTTTTAGAAATAGAACTCACTTACATCTCATAAACTTCATTCTATACCCAGGCCTTTCTGCATAGCTTCATTTACACATGCACAGATTGAGCATTTAAGAGGTTTACTTTAGTTTGATAATGATCTATTAGGACTGATTATAAAATTAAAAAAAAAAATCAGGTATCTAAAACAAATAATCTTTCTCATGAACAACATATCACCTTATTTCACTGTGGTCTCATTTCTGGATGGGGTATCAAGTTCCTAACATTGTTTCAGGGCAAAGTGACTTGCTCTTGTTACATAGTGTTTTGGAGCTTATGCTTTTTCAAAACTATAGAGCAGCAGATCTTGAGCTTTTTTCAGAAGATTCTTCTCAACAGAGGACACAGTTGTAAATCAGATGAGATTTTGTACACAGGTATATATACATGTGCATGTGCTTGTGTGGGAGCAGAGGTGAAAGGACATCCTGGTCATTAAAAAACTGACTTAAACATGTCACTGGTTATCATTTAGGCTTCTTTGTTTTCAAGCCGTGATATATCTCAGATAGCAATTCTTGATCCCTTGCCCACATTCTTTTCTTTTAAATTCCTTCCTAGGTTTCTGCCTTACGAAACATTATGCATCTTCCTAACCTTACAGTACATGAAGCAAATGGCATTCCCTCTGGCATGACCCCGGCTTCAGAGCAGAGGAGGGGGTGGTTGTGACCACTACCACAGTGTTGCTGTTCCGCAGCAAGATGAGTTGGGCAGGGGAGAGATTGCTGCCTTACACCGGCATCTGAGTTTATCTAGTAGGGTCAGCAAAGGGGAGGTAAGAGGAAGATGCCAGATAAGAATAAGTATATCTCAGATGCTTCATCTGCTGTCACTGCTAGTGCTGCCACCCAGAAAAGAGCTGTCATAGTGGTGGTGGCTTGAAGTGGCTAGAAAGAGTCCAAGGGAGCAGGGAATCTTACTGGGGAAGAGAAGCAGTGCTGTAAGGAACGTCAGGACAAAGGACTTCTGGAAAATCTCTCTCTCTTGTCCCATATACCAAATAACACTTTACTGCTCTGTTCCTACATCATAGAACCATAGAATCATAGAATAGTTAGGGTTGGAAAGGATCTTAAGATCATCTAGTTCCAACCCCCCTGCCATGGGCAGGGACACCTCCCACTAAACCATGCCACCCAAGGCTCTGTCCAACCCGCCCTTGAACACTGCCAGGGATGAAGCATTCACAACTTCCCTGGCCAACCCATCCCTGTGCCTCACCACCCTTATAGTAAAGAACTTCTTCCTTATATCCAATCTAAACTTCCCCTGTTTAAGTTTTAACCCATTACCCCTTGTCCTATCACTACAGTCCCTAGTCAGGAGTCCCTCTCCAGCATCCCTGTAGGCGCCCTTCAGATACTGGAAGGCTGCTATGAGGTCTCCATGCAGCCTTCTCTTTTCCAGGCTGAACAGCCCCAACTTTCTCAGCCTGTCTTCATATGGAAGGTGCTCCAGTGCCCTGATCGTCCTCATGGCCCTCCTCTGGACTTGTTCCAACAGTTCCATGTCCTTTTTATGTTGAGGACACCAGAACTGCACACAATACTCCAGGTGAGGTCTCAGGAGAGCAGAGTAGAGGGGCAGGATCACCTCCTTCAACCTGCTGGTCACACTCCTTTTGTTGCAGCCCAGGATACAGTTGGCTTTCTGGGCTGCAAGCGCACACTGAAGCTGGCTCCTATTCATTTTCTCATCAACCAACACCCCCAAGTCCTTCTCCACAGGGCTGTTCTGAATCTCTTCTTTGCCCAAGCTGTAGCTGTAGCTGGGATTGCTCCCACCCAGGTGTAGGACCTTGCACTTGGCATGGTTAAACTTCATGAGGTTGGCATCAGCCCACCTCACAAGCATGTCAAGGTCCCTCTGGATGGCATTCCTTCCCTCCAGGGTATCAACCGAACCACACAGCTTGGTGTCATCGGCAAACTTGCTGAGGGTGCACTCAATCCCATGTCCATGTCAGCTACGAAGATGTTAAACAAGACTGGTCCCAACACCAATCCCTGAGGGACACCACTCATTACTGGTCTCCAGCTGGACATTGAGCCATTGAGCACAACTCTTTGCATGCAGCCATCCAGTCAGTTCTTTATCCACCGAGTGGTCCACCCATCAAATTGATGTCTCTCCAATTTAGAGACAAGGATGTCGTGTGGGACAGTGTTGAATGCTTTGCACAAGTCCAGGTAGATGACATCAACTGCTCTGCCCCATCCATCAGTTCTGTAGCCCCATCATAGAAGGCCACCAAATTGGTCAGGCAGGATTTCCCCTCAGTGAAGCCATGCTGGCTGTCACCAAGCACCTTGTTGATTTTCATGTGCCTTAGCATGCCTTCCAGCAGAATCTGCTCCAAGATTTTGCCAGGCACAGAGGTGAGACTGACTGGTCTGTAGTTCCCTGGGACATCCATTTTCCCTTTCTTGAAAATGGGGGTTATATTTCCCTTTTTCCAGTTGTTCGGAACTTCACCTGACTGCCATGATTTTTCAAATATGATGGACAAATATCATTTTTCTACTAAACTTCTCTTTGATCAGTATGCCGAAGCTATTGTCCAACAAAGGAACAAAAGGAAAGTCTGGTCACCCACCAGTGCTACAGTACACACACCAGGCACTGAGCAGGTGGTGGCACTGGACTATGCTTAGTCTGTAGCAGGAGGATGTAAGTGAGGCCAGGTATGTATAGAGACAATAAATTGATGTATCTTTTCATGTTATCAAGAAGAGGAAAAATGAGGTCCACAAATTCTTGTTCATATCTGAAGGGCTTACATTTGCTGATTCTATCAATCAACCTGTAGTGAAAATATTGATCTCTCTTTAAACTGTGCCTCAATTATTTAATATAGACTGTCAGTCCCGTACCAGCAACACTGAAGTGCCTCCCAAAATAAATGCCGTATTACATCCCCTCAAGTAAAAAATATAAGTGAGTTTATAGCCATTGTACTCATCTCTCTGGTAGCAGAGGAGGCCCCATGGTCTCAGTCCCTGAGACCAGCTACATAACTGAAATAACTGGAGACAGCACAGACAGAACAGTTTTAGTTTTCATGACAAATCCAGATTATTTTCAAGCCTCAACTGATTTTTCTTTTTTTTCACTAAGCTTTCTATTCACAATGTATTTCAGGTACGATACTGGAGGTTTCTGGTGCTGCAAGGAACCTGCAGAAATATTACCACTTCATCCGTGGATAAGAGGTTGTATGTATTTATAACCAGCACAAATAATTATGGCTGAGAATATGCATGCAGAAAAAGTAAAAAAGTGAAGGCAAAAGTAATTTAGAAGCCATAGATATTTTAATTTATTTTGTCTTCTGAAGAGCTTTACTTCCAGACAGGCTTTCTTAGAGAAGGCTACAATAGTTTACTGTTAAAAAAAAGCCTGATCCTTTTTTGTTAGCTGTTTACATCTGATGAGATCTACAATATGCTTACATGTAACATCAAAGACTGAGTCAGTCCCTGTGCTCGGTCTGTTCCCACACTTGAAATGAATACCTTCTGAAGAAAGTTATATTCCACGGCTGCCAAAGGAGCCAACCCTCTAAGGCAGCAACAGGACTCCATTGTGAATAAATACGTGGTTAAGCCACAGCATTGTTTTCTGATTAAGCAACAGTGATTATTAGCTCTAAATATCAGTAAGCATTATCTATCCTAAATGCAATCTGATTTCTTATTTGCTGAAATCCAAGTTAGTTGAACATCAGTTCAAGCACAGGAGGGTACTGTTGGACGAAATATGGGAAGTCCTTATTTTTTTGGTCTTTATTTTTGGGATAGCAGGCACTTTTTTTTGTCACTGTATTTCTGCAAGGACTGTATAACTGCTTGGAGTACTGCAAAGACATTTTAACAAGGGGGGATAAAAGGATGAAAACTGTAAATGGATCAAAACTGAAGTTAAAGATGTCTCTTCAGTACTTTACACAGAGATTATAAATGACAGAAGCATGTAAAACTGTGTATTTACCTTATTTGCTGATTCCACTTTGTAAATTCACCCCTGTTAGTCAATGGGAGCCTCAGTTTATAAACCAGCACTATCTTATTTTCCCTACTCATTCAGCTGATTTGGTCACACCTATTTCCTTCTCCGAGGGCAGATACCACCCTTGGTTTACCCCATGTATACCATTTATTTATATTCTGAGCCAACACACAGCCAATGCTAAGCCACACAGCCATCCTAAAGCCCCAAGTCCTGAGAGACCTGCATTGCATTCGCCATGGGAATCTCCTCACTCCGGAACGCCTAAATCTGTGGGATTTTTGCGAGTCAGTTCGCTATTCAGCTTTGCGACCTGATGCGGAGCTGCAGCAACATGCAGGGCTGTGGAGAGGCCCGTGGTACCCTGTGCACGCAGCTTGGTCTCGTTATGCTCTGAACGAAGGGCTCTCTTTGGGGTCGCCCATCAGCCCCCGGCGCTGAGCGGCGCTGGCCGGCAGGTGGCGCTGCGCCCCCGCGGGAGGGGCCCCGGCGAAGGCCGGGCGCTCGCTTCCACCTCCCCTTGGGGCAGCGGTCATGCACAGCTCGCATGGGCACCTCTCCTGAGGCCGGGGCTGCCCGCCGGGCTGCTCTTTGTGGAACACGTACTTTATGCTTTAGCAGCTAGTTCATAGCCTGACTCTGAGAAAACTGGTGCAACAAATGATTGTTGTTTGTATTTGTTTAAGGAGGATGCAGGCATCACTTGTAAAATGCTCGCTACGTAGAAGGGGAAAAAACAGCAAACCATGTGCCGATATTTTACAGAAATAATGTCTATAGTGGAACATTTTCATATTTCTCTAAATTGTTTTATCTGACATTTTAAAACTTGAAAAAGGGGGGGGGGGGGAGAAAAAAAAGGACAGTAATTCTGAGGTACTCCAATTTTCACAATGAAGATATTCAGCATTTTACGAAAACTGAGTGAATGGTGTCTCAAACTGACATCTCCAAATTACGGTTGCTTTCAAAAAACTAAGCCTACTGGTGCTGAACCTTTTGCTGCCACTGTATTAACTGATAAAAATAAAGTAGCTCATATTGCCATCTGAAATACTTTGGCCTTGGAAGCAGACACAATTACGCTGTCTCATAGGGTCATAGCC
This sequence comes from Pezoporus occidentalis, assembly GCF_034315485.1. Taxonomy (NCBI): domain Eukaryota; kingdom Metazoa; phylum Chordata; class Aves; order Psittaciformes; family Psittacidae; genus Pezoporus; species Pezoporus occidentalis. The sequence goes on along the minus strand of NW_026915724.1, from coordinate 3,085,554 downwards.
AATTCAACATTATTGGTTCAAACCTTTGATTTTTTCTGGCCAAACCTAGTATCTGTGCTTAGATCTTAAGGTCTGGAGAACGATGTAAGATGTAATGTTCAGACTTGGTTTCAGATTCAAACGTCTTCAGACTCAAGAAGTAAAGAAAGGTGATTTGGGCATGGTTTTGATTCACCCCTTTTTACGTATGTGCCCCACAGAGATTTTTGGATCTGAATCCAAGTGTCTATGAAATGTGGGAAGTTTCGAATCCAGGCTTTTGGTTTGGTTTGGATCTACCTCTGCTCTGAAGCGTTTGGGTGTTCACTTGAAGCTTGTCCAACCTGTCCACATTTTTTGAATTTGGAAAACTGAGATGAAAATGTGACCAACTGCCTTTCTTATTTTATTTGTGGTATTTGACAATTTCAGTTCTTAACAGAGGCTAGAAATGAAACCTGCATGTTTCAAAGCTTCTAGCATTTCAGCTGACAGTTAAGTGTTGGGTAACAAAGAGTTGTGAGGGGGCCTGAATGGCCATAGCTATCTCCTCCCTTCTTTCTTGCACTCAGAGTACCAATAATGTGAAATGTTCTTATATGAAAAATGATTTTAAAAGGGCCAATATCAGGACAGAACATCCCCATAGATGCTTCTGTAAGAAACAGGCTTTCCTGCTCCTTGATTCATACATATTTTCCATTTTGTGCAAGATGAGTACAGGGTTTTGTAAAAGTCCGTCTGTACAAGATGAGGCTCATGAAACAGAAATCTGCTTTTGTTATGTGTACCTCTAGTTCTCTGTAGTTCTAGGCATTTGAAATGAAAATCCACTGGTTTCAGAGAGGTTTTTAATCTTATGCTTAACATTACCTGAATTATAATGCATTGTTTATTCCTCTTTCACCACTTGAAAAATGCAATTAAGTAAAAATAATCAGAGCATCTGCACTGGTCTTGACTTCAGAATCCTTCCATAACCACACATTATTTTTATTTGAATTCTTACCCTGCATCAATTTTTTGCTAGGATAGTGCTTATAATGAACAAAATATTATTTTGAAAGTAACTGGTGATCTGGTATTATTTGAATGTTTAATTAAAGTCTAGCTGTTTTCACTGATGATTTCATGTTGTCCTTGTCATTTCACCCCTACATACTTTGAGTTGTCCTAATTTGTTGCAAGTGTTTTTGTGTCCACACAAATTGCATTCTGGCAATGCACATCCACTGCGCTCCCTTAAAATTGCACCCAAGCAAATATGTGGAGGTTTTCCTTATGTAATTTATAAAACAAGTTAGGAACAGAAAATGGAAACTTGACGTTTTTATTGTAGTGAGGAAACTGTATTTATCAGGTGAGTGTACAGGACCATGGGTGCATGTGTGTGGGGGCAATGGCATACACAGCTGCTACTTATAGTCATGGTGCTCAGTCATTTTTCAGGTACATATGTTCAATAGGGATATATGAAGTTAATTATTAAAAAATTCCCTGGATTAAATCATTGTAGCAAAGATCTGCAGACAGCAAACTGCACTTTATGGTGTCCAAGAGCAGCTATTTTAGTTAGCATCTTTCTTTTCATCTTGCAGAGTAAGTACTGACAAGTTTTCTGGGAACTTTTCCATGTTAGCGATGCTATATACCTCTCACAAAGTGGTTGAATGATGACAACAATAAGTCAAAGATAGTAGCTAGAAATATAAGATACAGGGTCACATCTTATTTCTCTTCTAAAGCAGAATAAATTGCTTGACGCTTCAGGGTGAAGAGCTTTAAATTTGCCGAGTGGATTTACTTGAGCTGACAGTCTTTGAAGAGCTTGACCTGTAACTTGTATGCTCCTGTTCCACTGCCAGCCCAGCCCCATAACTCACCCTGAGAGAGAGTGACAGCCTCACCTATAAAATTATGTCCTCTCCTCACTGGTGAGCTCTGTATTAGTCTCCTTGCAAATGCTAACCAAGGTCTGAAGGTATCACATGGCTGCTTGGTACAGCAGTGATGATGTTTGTGGAACCATTCACTGTCTCAGAGCTAATCTCCGGGATAATTTAGATTAACCTTACAGATCTCTGGAAACCCCATTCCCCGTGATGGACTATCCTTATTATATTCAGTCTCAATCTTAAAGGTTTAACCCAAGATGACATCACAGTGTTATATCAAAAGCTTTAAACTGATATATATCTAAATAACCTTCCAACCTTACTCAATTAGACTTTACCTTTCATTTTAAAGCCTTTTCAACCCCCTCACAAAACCACTGTATCTACTGTGAATAATGCTAACCAGAGAAAGCAAGGCGTCTTGACAACTTCTTGTGTTTACTTTGTCACAAGATGGATCTCTGTGGCAGATAGATGGGATGTATCAAAGAGGTCCTCCTCTTCATGTTTGGGAAGGTTTTGAAATTGATCAGTCCAGGATGGGAAGGGCTTTTTACCTTAGCAAAGGTATCTCAGGGGCAGGCTCTGGCTTCTGGCATGGAAAGCCAAATTATTCTCTAGTAGTAAAAGTATTTATGGCCATCCTTAAAACTTGACTGTGGAGTACATGGCCAAAGGCCACTAGAAGCACAGAGAAACATGAACTAAAATTGGTAATTCTGGTCTGAAGCTGGAGTAAAAGGAATAAATCATTCTATGTAGAATTATTAAAAAAAATTAGCCTGCCAAAATGATGCAAACAGCTTTTATTAAAAAAAAATACTTCTTTTTTTTTTTTTTTTTTCCCCTGGAAAAGGGGTTTTGCTGCAGGGAGAGAGGTGTTTATGTCTTAGGGATTTCTGCAGAGCAGCCAGAGTAATTCTCACCATGTTCCTCCTGCTGAGGTGGCTGCCACCCATTGCCCTGACCAGCTCTTAGGTCTCTCCTCAGCACACAGCACAGGGCATGGCAGAAGGACACTGCAGTGAAAGTGGCCTGTGCTGATCCTGCAGGGTCTGAGGCAATGAGAAGCTCTTCTTACCTCTAGAATGATTTCTAGAGGCTTGCCTGACCTGCACCGCCTGAGCCTGCTCACTTCCCCCTGAGTGTTCACCACCAGCAGATGCAGGACAAAGAAGTGTGGCCAGAGTCACCCAGCTGCTTTCTGTGACATATATGGAAAATGTCAGATTAAATAACATTCCTTTATGGGGAGGAAGGTGATTGGGTGGGGTGAACTCATCTTTCTAGGCAGGTTAAAGAGGTGCTTCTCTCCCCTCTTTTGTACATGTGTTAAACTGGACCACACTATAGAGAAGATGAATTCCCTCTGAAAACAAAAGATTACCCAACTCCCTGGCTCTGTTCAAGCTGTCCCTGCGCTCCCTTGTGTCATGGCAGTTAAGGTTTTACTTTTTTCTAATTTTGAACAGGTTGAAGGCCAGTTATAGAATAAAGAAAAACCTATGAACCCGAGAAAGGCAGATCAACCATCACTGTTTTCAGCAACTGTGAAAGTTTTTACTTCCAGCCTCCATTTCAAGTTCTAGTGTCAATGATGGAGCAATAAAAGCAGCTGCAAAATAATGATGCAAAGAGGCCATGTGTCTTATGGTTTATGTACAAGACAGAAGTTGACAGAACATTGAAGGCTGTAACTGTCTGTGAGGCACCAGCCTTGGAGAACATTTTTTGTCAGTTTCCATGTTGGTTATGCCCTGGGGAGTACTTATGGGACTGTTTCTCTGGTCTCTATGATTTCACAATTATGCATTCTGCCTCCAGGGATACGATCTCTTGACTCAAAAATAAAACAAAGATCTGAATAAAAATGAGTACAAGGTACAGTAGGGAAATAGATTTAAGGAGAAAACATGGAAATTCTCAAGCATTCCTGCAAAGGTGGTTAAACTAAACTACACGTTTCTTCTACTTAAATGTAGAGCAAAAGGTGAAGTAGACAGCAATGTGACCCCGAGTCCTTGTAAAGCTATTCTGGTGTCCCAAAGCCCAAACATAGCCTTGGGGGACTTCTGGAGGAAGATCTTCCAATGTGAGGATCATCTGCTCTTTTTGTCTGTGGCCCATCAATCCCAAGGAGCACTGATCTGTGACGTATTTGATCTAGGAATCCTCCAAGTAGTATAACTTTCCTCTCTTTAGACATGCCAACTAGTACCAGAAGATTTGACTGCGATGATATGACTTAGTAAAAAAGCCCATGTATTAGCCCATTAAGTCCATCTGCTGATACATTCAAAGAGGAATAGATAGATGCAAGTCCATGTAGAAGGAAGTGGTTTGGAAGGTTAGTTTAATTTTTATGACCCAGATATTTGCTAGATGCAGTGTTTGACCATACACGCTACATTTAGCTGGCTTATCCTCCACTTTGCCCTGTCACCATCCATTCCCAGAAACAAACCATTGATGAACAACTCTCAACGCTCACCAGGGTACTGCATCTGCCCTGGTGTTAGCTGCAGCTCCTCTATATTCCTATGCCAATGCCAAACAGCTGGCAAACTGCTCGAGATACCTTCACATAAATGTCTCTGGAATTTTTTTGCCTTATAGACGCTTACGATCTGAAGAGCAGCAAGTCAAGTCAACCCCTGCTCTCAGCTCTTGCACCTAAAAGATGCTTTCAGGGCAAATGGCGACTCAAATTCTCCCCAAGTCTAATGTATATGGACAACTGCTGTCTAATTCGATATCATCTGTTTGAGGGACTGGGTGGCCTGCTCATTAATTCAAATACAAAGTGACTTAATGGTCCTAAATAAAAGGCCCTTTAAAAGTTAAAATAATTTTGGCGCATGCATTTCATAGACCTGCAGAGTATTCTGAAAGCAATGAGCACAAAAATATCACACAGCATTTTCTCTCTCACACACATCCCAGATAATGCAAAACAACATGGAGTCTCTCAGTGTGAAAGGGCATGAGAAGGGGTTGTAGAAGAGTCTTTCTTAGTGGATTGTTTTCACATCAAAAGGGAAGGTTTGTCCCAAAGGTATGATGTACAACTGGCAGGAATCAGGCAAGACCCCAGGATCTGTGCAAGATGAATGATCTGAATGGATAATGAGGATATTTCCTCCTGCCTTTTAAGAGAAACCAGCCTTATTTCAGGAAGTGCCAACAACTTTTCTTTCCAATGTTTCAAATTCAGCTCCCACTGATACAGGTGCTAAAAATCAACTAGCCACTTGAAAAATAAAGTCTATATAGTCTAGGAAAGGTTGTAAATAAACTGATAAATCCAACAGTCAGTATAACTGACTTTGTTTCTAACTACACTTACAAGCACCCTTCCCACCACCTCCCCCAGGGATCCTTGCGGCAGTGCAAGTGATCTCACGACCATTTCTTTCAGTCTGTGGTAGATTTGTCCTAAATTTCAACTACTTTTCTGTTTTTTGTTCTGGAATCACTAATAGTGAGTCAAAGAATCAGTTCAAATGATGTGATTTATGTGAGAGTTAAATGCCACTGAAAGGCAGAGTAACTGCTTCTCAAGACTGATTGCTGTTGCAATTTTTGGTGCTTTTCTTAAAAGTCCCAGGGAGAGTTTCATGAGAATCCAGTTACTTTAAATTCAAAGTAAACCCCAACAAGTTTATAGGTCCTCAAAAATTGTGATGGAAACATGAAGAGAGAGGCTTTTTAATGGCTTAGAAGCCAAAGAACTGAATATTTAGGTCAAAGAACTGAACATTTAGCACTTGAACAAGGATTTAAAACCCACTGCTGGTTTTAAAATAGTGATTTATGAATTATTGCTTTGTGATACTGAAGAAAGCCCTGGGCTCTTAGGCTGTATACCCTCTGTGCTTGCTTTGGCCTCCTGGAAACATGGTTTTACTCCAGAGTTTGTAGACTGGGAAGGGCTTAATCTCATCTGACTGTGGTAATTAGATAGATGTCTGTCTAACATAGATGCCCCCACTGTAGCAGTCAACCTGAATACTTACTGAGTGACTGCAGCCTACTCACTGGTGGAAAGAGCTGCTGGAAAAGTGTCCTCATGGTGTACAAGAGGAAAGAGTTTATAACACAGGCATGTACCTGCAAGCTGAAGCCCTGGCACAAGGGCAGAAATCAGGTAAGGTAGGTTGCTCAAGGAATAGGGTCAACAGGGCTGTCAGGAAGAATGGCTTGGGCACTGTGGCTACAAACTTCCAAAGCAGGCACATGGCTCATGGGAGCATCCTGGGGGTAAACTGTGGCCATAGCGGATGCTAAGTGGGTGCGTTTGGTGTGACCATGATCCAGAGAGCAGCTGTGGCAGGGCTTGCAGATGATCTTGGAGACTCACTGCCTGCACTTATAGGAAAACAACTCTGGGGAACTCTTGAAACAATGCAAAGCTGTATCCCTTAAGACAAGGGCAGGAAGAACCAAAGCTGGCAAGGACAAGGAAAGGACAGTCAACTCCAAGATGGATGTGTTAACACAGAGGAGCTGAGGCTCTTAAAAAACTATTTTGTACCTGCTAGAGCATAAAGGAATAGTTTGGTTTGTGTTGGTTTCAGAAAGCATGCCCCAGGAGGGAGATTCCTACCCCGAGTCACTTGTTGTGTGGTGTGTGAGTACCTCTGAGGCTCATCAGAGGGTAGTCCAGTGCATGGCAGCAGACACTGCCTGGGGCAGGAGTGACACACCGTGAACACTTGTACACCAGTAGTTAGAAGCGTGTGGTTCTGTAACAGGACTTTTGTGTTTCTTAAACTTAAGCCTCTTGTGCATCCTCTCCTCAGTGTATGAGAAGCAAGGAGAAACAGCTCAGAAAATAGCAGTCAAGGCCATGCATTTACTGTCTGCCATTAACAGCTTGGAGTCAATGAAAAATTTGTTTAGAAAGAAACATGCTCTATATCTTGACCCAAGCACCATAAAAGAGATATGTCTGTAGAGTATGAAACAGTCCAAGGTAAAGTGGTGAATCCAGCTAACTGTTATTTGCAGGTCATGTCACCCATGTGTTTTGAGTGCTCAGACAGCATAAAAGGCTGTAATTCTCCCAAGGAAAGCATTTCACCATAATTGATTAATCTTTTGGCACAGACCTTTTTAAGTGTTTTATTCTCTGGGTGCTATTTTTCACATTTTGTCTCTGTATTAAAAACTGCAGTCATCCAATCAGCTCTCAGAAACAATGACCTATGACTCATTCAACCATTGACAGACTGTTTTGGAACAACTCAGAAAAAGCTGAAATGCATTAAACTATTCAGCTAATACATAAATAGAATACAGGGTCAGTTTGCAAGCCATTTGTTAATAGACTAAAGGGCTCCCTTCCCACAAAAACAATTTAAAACATGATTTATCTGGCTTCTTCCAGAACAATTAATTTTTTCCAGAGTCTCCTAGATGTGAGTTACAAATGTAAAGGCTAGCCCAGCTATAGCTGTCAAGGACAACCTTTTTGCAGGTTTTGGATCATTTCTGGTTCCTTATATGTTGGCACAATCCTAGCTATGATACTCTCGCCTGTAGATGAATTTCAAGAGTGTTCTTTATTCTTTCTATTGATTCAACAGTGGAGCCCCCTTAATTTTGAATTGGTGGACATTTTCTGTCTATACAGGAGTTTCTGAAGATTTGTGGTGAACCGGGTTGAGCAAACTGGTAAGAGTGGAAGTTCTTCACTTAAAAAGGGCAAATGCTAATGCTGTGATCAAGAAGTTGGCCAAAGGATTGGATTTGACTGGAGGAGAATTGGAAATTACTTTCGCCACATTTGGCTGTGTTGGAAAATCTTTTGTTTTTCTGAGTAGATGCCAAGGCTCATTCCAGAAAACTGGAAATGCCAGCTAACCACTAAAGTAGTTGGTCCCCCCATTTTTACTGCAGTGCAATTAAGACTATATAGATATCAAGCAGGAGATTAGAGGTTGATCTAGTGCAGTATTCTGTTTTCAGTAGTGTGCAATGACAAATGTTTACAGAAATGTGAAAGAAAAGAGCAAATAGTGATAAAATCTGTTTGCAGCTTAGAGTCTTCTTCACCTAGACAAACAATCTGGGTTTCTGATGGCCTCAGTGGAGTTTTTTCCTTGAGTTTGTACAATCAGTGCTCAAATCCATGTAACCTCCCAGCATCCATTATGTTCTAAGCATTTACTAGGGATAGGGTTAAGCTGTCCATCATATTTGAAAGATCATGGCAGTCAGGTGAATTTCCCGATGACTGGAAAAAGGGAAATATAGCCCCCATTTTCAAGAAGGGGAAAATGGATGACCCACGGAATTACAGACCAGTCAGTCGCACCTCTGTGCCTGGCAAAATCTTGGAGCAGATTCTCCTGGAAGGCATGCTAAGGCACATAATAAACAACAAGATGCTTGGTGACAGCCAGCATGGCTTCACTAAGGGGAAATCCTGCCTGACCAATTTGGTGGCCTTCTATGATGGGGCTACAGAACTGATGGATGGGGCAGAGCAGTTGATGTCATCTACCTGGACTTGTGCAAAGCATTTGACACTGTCCCACACGACATCCTTGTCTCTAAAATGGAGAGACATCAATTTGATGGATGGACCACTCGGTGGATAAAGAACTGGCTGGATGGCCGCATGCAAAGAGTTGTGGTCAATGGCTCAGTGTCCAGCTGGAGACCAGTAATGAGTGGTGTCCCTCAGGGATCTGTGTTGTGACCGGTCTTGTTCAACACCTTTGTTGGTGACATGGACAGTGGGATTGAGTGCGCCCTCAGCAAGTTTGCCGATGACACCAAGCTGTGTGGTTCGGTTGATACCCTGGAGGGAAGGAATGCCATCCAGAGGGACCTTGACACACTTGTGAGGTGGGCTGATGGCAACCTCATGAAGTTCAACCATGCCAAGTGCAAGGTCCTACACATGGGTGGGAGCAATCCCAGACACAAATACAGGCTAGACATAGAATGGATTGAGAGCAGCCCTGCGGAGAAGGACTTGGGGGTGTTGGTAGATGAGAAAATGAACATGAGCTGGCTTCAGTGTGCGCTTGCAGCCCAGAAAGCCAACCATATCCTGGGCTGCATCAAAAGGAGCATGACCAGCAGGTCGAAGGAGGTGATCCTGCCCCTCTACTCTGCTCTTGCGAGATCTCACTTGGAGTATTGTGTGCAATTCTGGTGTCCTCAACATAAAAAGGACATGGAACTGTTGGAACAAGTCGAGAGGAGGGCCATGAGGGTGATCAGGGCACTGGAGCACCTCCCGTGTGACTATAGGCTGAGAAAGTTGGAGCTGTTCAGCCCGGAGAAGAGAAGGCTGTGTGGAGATCTCATAGCAGCCTTCCAGTATCTGAAGGGGGCCTATAGGGATGCTGGGGAGGGACTCTTCATTAGGGACTCCAGAGACAGGACAGGGGGTAACGGGTTAAATCTTAAACAGGGGAAGTTTAGATTGGATATAAGGAAGAAATTCTTTACTGTAAGGGTGGTGAGGCACTGGAATGGGTTGCCCAGAGAAGCTGTGAATGCTCCATCCCTGGTGGTGTTCACGGCCATGTTAGACAGAGCCTTGGGTGATATGGTTTAGTGTGACGTGTCCCTGCCCATGGCAGGGGGGTTGGAACTAGGTGATCTGAATGTCCTTTCCAACCCTAACTATTCTGATTCTATGATTCTTCTACTCACTTTGAACATAATTCCAACTAATTTTAATTGATGCCACCTACTTTTAGTATACTGTGCTACAGCTCCCCATTCAACTTCATACCACACAAGATTTTACTGATTGCCATCTTTACTGCCTTGATTGCCTCTTCTTCAGACTAAGCATTTTAGTCTATGCTGAAGACATCTGATCAGCTATAAGTGTCTTTCCATCTCAAATTCTAATATAGACATTATGTCTCATTACTGCTGCATGTAGCTGAATGTGCCAAAACCTGTTACTCTCTGTAAGTTTGTGGTATTGGGACTATTTGATAAAGCCAGCTGCCAAACCAAAAACTTGTCAGATTTCTGATCTCCCTGTTGATCCTCAAGCCTGTAACACTCCCAGCCTCTCTGCAGCAGCACAGTACTGCAATGTAGCCCGGCCTGGTTCCCCCTGCAGCAGGCTTTTAATGGTCACACACAGTGTCCTGGCACTTTCCTGCTCGCTCATTTACATGTCTTCACTTACTCTGTCACACATTTTCAGCCAAAATGGGAGCCAAACATAATATTGCACCTGCCAGTCTGCAGTTTGCATATTCTTTTAAGCATTACTGACCCTTCTCCTTCCTTGCCAGGCAGCCACTGTGCTGGCAGAGGGCATGGGCTCCAGCCACGCTCTGTGACTCCTTGCTACAGAGAAACCCCGTGCTCCGCAGCAGAGTATGGCTTGGCCAGCTGGGCTCCCTTGTGGCACCTCTTGAATCATTTTCATGCTGCTGGGAGCCAATGGGCTGCTGGCAGACACAGGCTGGGGCGCCACGGGTGATCCAAAGTGCAGATGTGGTTAGGTGCAAACTGCAGCACGCTTCATAGAGGATGGATGTGACCGGATGGGGAATACACACGTGGTGTTATGTCACTGAGTAGAGCTGGGCTTGACTTGCTACATGGTCATAATTTTCCATATAATTACATGAATTCTTTCTGGTCTTACGAGGCTTTTCTTTCAAAAGTCAATCATGTTGTCCAGATACATTTTTCTAATGCTTTAATATTTAATTATGATATTATATAATCCTGAAGGGCATACTCCTGTATTACCTATCAGCATCCATCCTAAACGATCTATATTGTATAAAGCAATATATTTTGAAATGAAATATAAGACTAAAAAAAGCAATCAGCTTTTAAAATAAATACATTACCTTTTTGTTTTAAAAGGTAAAGGAAGCTGCAAAGATTCATTATTTTTTCACACATGGTTGTGCTTTAAAAGGCATCAGATGGACAGAGCTAAATTTCACAGCCAGAAGAAAGTCACTGGCATCCTGTATAAATCAAGCTTTCCTGTCTTTTCCTCTCCTGAGCCAGGTGCTCTGAAGGGTTACCACAAGAAGCTAAATCTTTCCAATGGGGAAAAATAGCAGAACATAAAAACATGTAACTTGCAAAAAGAGAGAATAGGCAGAACTTTGTGCCTGTGAAAATATGTCAAACAAAACCAGTTAGTGCTTTTCTTCTAAACTGTAAGCTAGGAGCTTCCTGGGACCACAGAGATCACTCTGCAGGTTCCTAGTCAAGACAAGAGGATCTCTGAAAACTTCCAGAAAAGAAAATAAGAAAAAGAGAAAGGGAAGAGCATATTTTTTAATTACAGTAATAAAATGTAATTCATTAGTGAGATCATCTGATCACTGTCTGTGCCAATATGGGTGCAGGTGCCCTTTCCTGTAACACCCCTAAATTTGATTGATGTGAAATCTGAATGCACAAAAGTACTGCGTTTGTTTATCCCAGGAGCACTGGGATGAGTATTAACTAGGTGCTCACAGTGACAGTGACATTAGAAAAACATTGGAGGCTACTTATGATTATGTCTCAATAAGTTTGATTATACATATCTGTCAACATACATATGTTAAATGAATTTATGTATTATATTATGAATTATATGAATTTATGTATTATAGTATGCATAAAAATAACTGTTTTATAAAATATATAGAAACTTAGATACCCACTGCCCCCAACCCTACATTCCAAGGTTTATCAATTTTTGAAAATCAAGGATATCCCCTCTGGTTTTATAGATTAGGAAATGACAGTCTAACAGAAGGACTACAGTTAATCCTCTGTTTGAATCTGTGTCCTGGCATGCATGAGGTAAATCTCTTTTTAAACAGACTCTTGAAGGAAAAAAACGGAAGACATCTTCCTTATGGGAAGGCTTTAGGAAACATGTCCCAGAGCTTGTTGAGATGATCCTCCTGTGAGTGGGAGGACAGGAGCAGACTAAATAACATCTCATAGCAATTTCCAGCTCTGATTTCTAGAAGAACAGCAATATTCTGTCGGATAGTCTTCTATAAGTCTGGCTGCTCCTTCCAAAACTGATAATACGGAGAAGTCAATGAATAGGTTACATATAACTGTAGGAATTTCTGTAGTTCTTTGCTATGGTATTATAGTAATGGAGAAGGTGAGGCAGCAACACATGTTGGCTCTTTCTCACCTTCAATGTAATTAGAGTTAATGTTTGTTTTATTATTCTTTAATAAGTGGAGCCCAGATTGACTCAATGGTAACTGAAATGTATCACATAGCCAGTCAAAATATTCACTATCATAATGTAAAATAGGTAGGAATCCAAAACAATTATTAAGGAAATAAATGAAACATGTAGAGCATTGGCTATATTTTTGTATGAGCAAGCCTTCCTCTGAGAAGGCACAATTTTCACCTGAAATCCTGCTGTGAACACAAGCTGGCTGTAGAGACAAAACCCCCATTTTATTGTTGCAAAAATTAATTGGCATTTAAAATGAGCAGAATACACAAATCTTATTGAACAGTAGAAACCTGCTATCCTCAAGTTAGTGCAACCTGGAGATAGAAACATCCACCACAGCAGCCTCTGTCACCAGTTTCAATGTTATGTTTTGCGGAGAGGACATAAATTAGGTGTATATAATTGTGATAATATTTTCTTCAGAAAAAGAGAAAAGGTGGCTAATTTATTAGCTGACAGCATCATGAATAAAGCTGTGCTGTAGCCTAAAAATTGTTTTCAAACTATTGTTATTACCTGTAAGGAAATCTGCAGTAGGGTTTGCTGGAGGTCGGTAGACACAGTGGGAACATGTTTAATGATGAGCTGTTGTTACCAGGGTGTCATGAAGTGAAGCAACAGCAACTTCTTTATCTGCAAAAACAATTAGATAGCAGTGAATGAATTGGTTGCTGAGTGGTGCTCAGAGGAACACACTGCTTTCTCTTCATGCCTGCCCTGTGTGGCATCTGACAAACAGTAGTGAGCTATTAGCAGTTATTGACATTTGTCAACTCTCTGGTCTTCTAGCAGGAAAACGGAAATGGCAGCAATCATGCCCAATTTAGTTTCTCATGATGTCAGGACTTGGTGGACTCACACGCACATCAAGAAGCACCCAGAAAAGGTTTACAGATGTGCAGAAGGCAGTCAGCTATGACAGTGATGTTGCCAATGTTGCACATGGATCAACTAACGATTAAGATATCAAAAGCGATCACCATAGCTTACTGACAGCAAGCTCAATTGTTTGCACCTGTTTTCCCTGCATTACACATGAATCTGGAATGGATTACCCTGCCTTGTGCTGGACACATTTCACCTTTCCACACTATGATGTACTCCAGCAACATCTCTGCTAAAGATCATGCAACTCACTTTGCCATAAGGACCAAGAGAGAATGAGACAATTTGCTGCCTGTTTTCCCTTTGGTGAAAGATTTCAATTGCTACAGTGATTTAACAAGAACTTATTGGCTTAAAACAAGAACTTATTGCAGCTCCTCTGTATAATTAAGGTACTGATGGAAAGACATACAGCCAAACATCATCCTGACTGCTTAAATCCAGAAACAGACCTGGGCTTGGTCTCCCATGTGTTAAAATTATTTCTTCATCTTCTTACCATAGTATCTGTAAAGGAACTTTGAATACTTTGTGGTGAGACGTGTAGCACAGAGGAGCTTCTGGTCAACCATTTTTGTTCAAACTAACTGTAAGTTTGTGATAGAAGTAAAGCACTCCACATCTCCTCAAGGGAAGCCAAGAGCCCCAGAAATAAAACAGCAGCACAATTCCCCTGGACTTGGTTACCCAGACTAGTTAAATCTAAGTTGCCACAGGTGTGTCTGGCCATGCTACCATCTGCCCCCTGTTGTGATATAGGCGTAGCTTTCATATCAATCAGTCTGTGGGCAAACTGCTAGGATCAGGCAGCTGGACATGTGTACAGATTTTTGTCAGGGATTATATCGTGGAATTATCAACCAGGAATTATGGCTGATGTGTCCAGAAGTTCTTATCAAAAGTGCATTGCTGGGAGAAGGCTGTTGAGAAGACTGGGTCCAGTGGTCTAAATTATTGTTAAAACCATTCAGAAAACAGGAAGATATCTTCAGAGAAAGGCAGTGTCAATTCAGAAATGGTTTTCTATGAAAACAGGCTGCATTTATAAAGAACATTCAGAACAAATAATCCAGCTGTGTGTCATGTACCAAATGTAAGGGATGATCTGCCAGTCAGTAATAAAGCTTCTGCAAGAAGTCAGCAACAAACACCAAAAGTATCTTACAATGAACGAATCATAAGTATCACATTATTTTCTTGTGTAGCACCAAAGCAAGTAATTTAATGGAATTTCTAAGAATCTACATTATTCGGCTACATGATGTTGCTACCTGTCACAGACTTGTACATGTGTATTATGTTATTCCTTCATTTTAGGAGGTGTGATTTACTTGAATGAAATAAAATAAAATTAAATTCCAACCGTTGGGCATTTTAGGTTTTGTTTTGCCAATGGATTTTGCTTAATGTGATTAAAACACATTCCATTTCTTTACTTTGCAATGTTTTGTATTTATTTTCCATGTAAACGAATGCAGATTTTCAGTAAGAAATGATAGGGAAACACAGGTATTTTCCCCAGTGAGAAGAGACAGTATATTTTAGATCACTTGGGCATATTCTACATACGATTACAGATATCACACCATTAGTAGATGTATAAAAAAATTAAATTATATAAAAAGTATATAAAAAGTTATACAAATTATAAAACAGTAAAATTATAAACATGCAAAAGCTATAAACTATATAAAAGTGCTCAGTAATAATCTCTTATATATGGGTAGCATATTTCAGCCTGTTGGGCTTGTTTCGTTGTTTTAATTTTGTAAAGAAGTTGAAAGGAGTAAATAAACAAATACTTCCAAGAGCTCATGTTTAAAATCCAACACTGGCTCTGGCATTTTCTGAAGAAGCACTTGCAGTCAGAACTTGATCCTGGTAGATGGAAAATTGTAGATCCCATGGGAGAGGGATGGGACATCCAAGTGACAGGACATTCAAATGAGAAACAAACTAATCTTCACTTGCAGTCTTGTGACTTTCTAGTGCATAAATATCAGCGCAGGCATTCCCTAAATACATAGGGAACACAATATCAGCTCTGAAAGCAGATTAGTGTTTTTTAGACTAAGCTTCATCTCTTGTTAGGCTGCTTTTGTGTTGAATTTGATGTCCTTTAGGACCCTCAGGTCCTTTTCTGCAGAGCTGCTTTCCAGCCAGTTGGCCCCCGGCATGTACTGGTGCACAGGGTTGTACCTCCCCAGATGCAGAACTTTGCACTTCTTGCTGAACTGCATGAGATTCCTCTCAGACCAATTGTCCAGCCTGTCAGGGTCCTTCTGAATGAAACCATCTGGTTATTAGTTGATTTTCATGTTTTACTATTTATTGATCTTTTTCAAAATGAACTTGAGATTTCTTTTCTGCCCTATATAAGGAAAGTTTAAAGAAATTTGCAGAAATGAAAGAATTGGCAATTTGCTTAACCTATGTAACTCCCAGTTCAGACACTTGTCACAGCCCTTCCCCAAAACTTGTTCCTTGGACATGAGAGTCTCTACGATAACCCTCTGTAATAAGTGGCTTTTTTAGATTAGAAATTACCATGAATTAAAAAGAGGTACTTTAAGGAACAAACCCCACCCACTTACTTGTGTTGTAAGCTGTCTCTGGACTGGAAAGGCTTAATTCTCATGTTGTATGTCTGTGCTTCAAGTGTAGAAGTCTGCACACGCAGCCTTGCAAAATCAGCTACTATGTTGGAGTGAGCAAGAGGTATTCTACAAGGTTTTCTGGCATGTGTGAAAATCATGAAACAGAGCAACTTACTTTATTTTCCCTTTAATAAATTTAAGTAATTTGGATATATTTTAAATATTAATAAGCATTAAATATTCATCATTTCCCATTATTTTGTTATTGTTTTTATTTCTGTTAAAAATATAAGATGCTGTCCAGAGCCAGGGTTGCCTGAAAGACAGATAACAACTGGACTGCAGTGGAGACGCCCAAGAAAGTCAACCACGTGTTCAGAGTTGGGCTGTTTGGTTCAGGTACATATGGTTTAGAGGAACCAAGGATGCCACATAGAAAAGTGAAGAATGCTCTCCTCAATAGAAACATCAGAATAACAGTAAATATAAAGCAGCATAATAGTAAAGTGGCTTTCTTGCATTTCTGTATTTTCTGATCAAATAAATTTTTGGTGTATTTTTTGTGATCTACTTGTTTATGAGTGTATTAAAATAAAGCCTGTATTTAAAGGACCTTACAAAGGATGTTATTTAAAGATCTCTCGAATCCAAAACAAATTGCTTTAGCATCTATGGTATCACAACATCTAGCCTTTGGCTCTTAGGAATAAAATAAGCCAATAGGAAACTTCTATAGGGTTTCTTTTTATAAAAAAAGTCATTTATATGCAACTGCTGCTGATTGTTACATAAAGTCATTATTTTACAAACATTAGTAAAGTAAGTGGGTCACAGAAATGGGACAGACATTAACTGAAGAATGTGGTCAGATTACACAGATAAAGTGATATCTAAGAAGCCTTCAGACTGCTGGGCCATAGTTCTAGGATTATTTTTTTTTCAGTTTAGAAAGATGAACCCTCTATTAGTGTATAAAGAATTCCCTTTATGCCATGCCACAGGTAAAACAAAGAAAAATCACTATTCTAGCTGAAGTACATTTATTTGTATGTTAAGTGTTAGACTAGAATCTGGGCTGCTAGCTTTCATATGGGCAAAATTAGCAGTTAAGTCAATGGCTTTAAAGAGGTTCAAGACTAAAAGATTGAGATATATATATTAAATTGCATATACCTATATAAAAATAAGATGATTAAATAAAATAATAGAAAACGGATGACCTTTCTCAATTGTAAAGCATCAGAGAAACGTCATAGTCACCCTTACAGATGTGTTGTTGTACAGAATATATTCTTACAGTGATAAGGGAAGGGAATAATGCAGATCTGACAAAACCCAATTTTTTTTAAAAGCTGATGTCAACAGATTAGCAGGTTAAAGTATTTGCAATGTGTGAAGCATTTATTGGTCCTTTATATTCAGAAGTTACATGTCATTCACTATCATTAGTACTAATAATTAGCAAAATCAAAATCTTCTCCATTAATTTTAATTTCTGAGGTGAAGCAGAAGGCACCACACTGTGCTAGGAAACTGTGCAGCTCACAGCTAAAGTATAACCTAACATAATTACATAAGACCCAGCAGAAAGGAAAAAGAAAACCAAGAAACTATTACAAATATTTTGTGAGACCTGTGTAAGAGACCCTGGGGTTCAAAGGCCTCTCTTCAATCCTGGGTAAGCTCTTACCTTTCATTACATGCAGTAGGAGGTAGTTCCAAAGTTTAGCTGTTTGTTGTGCACATACATCTATGCACCTTTTGTCCACTTTAAACCTGCCACCTACTAATTTCATTTGATGCCTCTTTGCCTGTGGTTAGGAAGAGACAAAAAGCAGTTGATCTGTATCTGTGATGCCACTCTTCATTTTGCAGAACTCTATCACAGCTGCCCTCAGATGTCTTTTCCAGTCTGAAAAAATCCTCACTGTTTCCTGCCTGAATGCTTTCCTGTCACTTTGATCATCCCTGTTGCTTTTCTCTGAATCTTTTTGCATTCTACTGTAACCTTTGTGAGAAGGAGGATCTGAGTTGCACAACACTGAAGACATGGGCAGACTCTATGCAGCTGCGTGATGATGAGCAGACCTTACTGCCCCTTGTCTAGGGGGTACACTAAGTGACACTCCCCTGGTGACCTTCTTTGCTGTGAAAATGTTAGTCCTAACTTCTTCTTCTATCAGTCACTCCTGCTTATGCGAATGTTTGGGCACCCATTCTAATTACTGTAATAGTTTTCTGAGCCATGACTCCTCTTTACAAAAGTGGTACTCATACTCCTCTGGTACTTGTCATGCCAGGATTTTCTGACACTGACTGAGGACAGAAAGCAGCAGGTGACCCCTCTCAGAAAAGTGCCCCGAAGCATCCTGGTACAGATGCAGAATATATATATCCTAAGCAGGCAAAAGTCGGAGATGGGTTTTAGCTCTCCACAGAGGGTAAGCTTGAAAGAAATGTAAAAGAGAAATTTGCTCAAAATAGCAGTTGCCAAATTTACTGTACAAAGGCATTTAGTTTATATAAATTACACGTTAGATATATAGCAGTTGTAATGCTCACAAACGTTTATACATGCATTATGTAAAGAATATATGAAAAATAAACCCCAAACCAAGCAGGTCTACAAAACATTACAAGTAGTTGTGGAAATGTAGCTGAAACCTTGGTCCTGCAAAATCTGTATTTTCCTTTTGAATCCCAAACCCTTGGACTTTGTTTCCACTTTCTGTAAGATTTCTAAAATGAAATCCAGACTACAGCAGTGAAGTTCCTGTAACTGGGGAACTGAGGCAGAAAAAGAGCAAACGAAATACTGAAGATCACACAGGCCATGCAGAACAGCAGACATGGAAGAGTGTTCATACTTTCAGGCTCAGGTTAATGCTAAGCAAAGGGCCATGCTTCCCCCAGGTTAGGGCTAATTTAGTCTACAGTATTGGTAACAAAGGGGACAAAGCCATTTCAAAAGGGTGATTATTTCTCTCCAGTCCTATTCGAACTAGCTCTGTGAGCACAATCTCATGACTGTGAACATTCACAGTGCTTCACTGCTTCTGAGGAAAAAAAACCCAGTTGTTTGCCTCGGGGCTATTTGAGCAGAAAGAAAAATGTCTCACAGTGTTAGGAAACGGTCTATCTTAGTCAAATGAATCACTCATATACGGCCATAAGCAGTACAGATGTGTTGTAATCACTGCTTAATAATTGCTTTCAGATCAAATAATGTTCAAGAGATTACCACATCTGTAAGATGCTCTAAATAAAAGTACAGGACATTTTGTACAGACTGATTTAGAAAAGCAGGCTGTTATTTATAGGGACAGCAACTTTGTGTTGTATTACCAATGCACAGCAAGGCAGAATCTACATTTTAAGCACAAGAGGAATATAAATCATCTCAGTGCTCGCTTGATTGTAATCTTATCAGCTAAGCCTTTCTTCAACATGGTCTTTGATTTAGAAAGCACCTGTAAAGCTGTTTGTGCCTTTTGTGGATCCTCCCCCCGGTTCTCCCTGGATGACTTTTATCATTCTGCACATGTGTGTTATGAGTCTCAGTGAATTGTTTTCCCTGAAAACATCTTATCATAGTCCAGGATCAAATTAAGCATACTGCATACACTCATTTTGTGAGACTCATGTTGAGTTTGGGGACTAACCAGCTACAAAAGCATCCACGCAACAAGCAGAGGATCAGTGGGTTTCAGCTCTGTGACTTCTGTGACGTTCAGCTTGTTTTGTTCCTTTCCCCCCCTCTCTCTCCCTGCTGTTTAGAAACAGGTGGTATTTATCTAAGCAGTCTGCACTGGGCAGCTGGCTGATGGGTCCCTCCAGCTGGACATCTTCTCTACATTTAGTTCAACCACACCTGCTTCAGATAGCAAACAAGAAGTGGTTTTTTCTTCTGTATCTGGAGGAAAAGGGGGCCTATGTGAGATGAGCTGGGGTGGGGGGAGGAAGAGGAGGATGAAAAGTCCTACACCAATCCCACCTCTTTCAGCTGTAATATTTGTGAACTTTGTAGAGCCCATCTGGTCTTGTACCAGACTAAAAAAAGTGAAGTTCAAGGGCTTTTTCTTTTGCTGTTACACTACTCTCTTTAACACAGTTATTTCATTATCTCTTGCTATCATTTGATCAGATTTATCTTCCATTAAAACTTCCTTTCCCTTGAAGTAGACAGTGACATGAGAATGCATGCCTTTCCAAGCTTTTATTGTTCTGAATTAAGAAATGGTAGAATAGTCTCATGAAAGATTAATGACTTCCTGTAAGCATCTTTGTACCTGAGGACACGCAATTACAAAAATATGTCCAAAAGAAAACAAGAAAGGATATTAGACTGTATTGGCCAGGTATTTCTTGGCAGACAGCAAGCTTAGCTTGTTACACTGCCAGCATATTTAGAGCTAAGGCAACTTCTGTCTTGACCCCATGTATCATATTTTGTTTTGTACATTAGTAGCAATGTTGTCTTTGCAAGAAAAACTGACACTCTACAGGTATTTTCCTTGATGTTTCACTGTACTTAAGTTCCCATTTCTACGATAGTACCTGTTTCTGAGAGGTAGCTCTCTGCTCAAAACTAACACTGAGACTGAGAACAAAATATATATATTTCCAGAAGCTATTTCATGCTTTTCAGATCATACCAGATTATTGTTTTCTTTCCTATAGTTTCCTTTTTTCCTGTGGGATTCCTTTTTTTTTTTTTTCTTTTCTTTTTTCTTCTTCTTGTGCAGGATTTTTATAAAGTTTGCTTTTGGCTCACTAACAGAATTAAGGCAAGAACCTTTAAGATTGCCTAAATCTGAAATAGTCTGTACTCTTAATACTCTAAATACTGAAGTGAGAATTCACCATTTGGCTGAATAGTGAAATCTGTTGCAGCCTTTGAGAGAGCTTGGAAACCAAACAGCCTCCTGTTTCTCTAAAAAGAACACCAACAGTTCAGTGTGGACTGATGGCAATCAATCAGGTAAATTATTTGGCATGCACAGCCTTCATGTCTTGCTTTGGTGGAACTGTTGGACAGTAGAGACTCCCCAGTAGAGGGTCAACTTGCAATTACACTGGACCTACTTCCAGAGGATAAAGGGCAATCCTACAACTTGCCTAAAAATATGGGATTTGATGGTTTAATCATAACTCACTTGGTTTCCCTGACCAGATCCTCAGCACTATTGTTATTTTTATATAGATGGCAGAATCATATCATAAAATGGTTTGGGTTGGAAGGAACATTAAAGCTCATCCCCAATGCCATGAACAGGGACATCTTCCACTAGACCAGGTTACTCAAAGCCCGTGCAACCTGACTTTGAACACTGCCAGGGATGGGGTGTCCACAGCTTTCCTGGGCAACCTGTGCCATTGTCTCACCACCCTCATAATGAAGAATTTCTTCCTTTTATCTGCTCTGAATCCGTTTTCTTTCATTTTAAAGCCATTACCCCTTGTCCTGTCTCAACATTCCCTTGTAAAAAGTCCCTTTCGAGATTTCTTGTAGCCCCCTTAGGCACTGGAAGCTGCTCTAAGATTTCCCTGGATCCTTCTCTTCTCCAGGCTGAACAAATCCAGCTCTCTCAGCCTGTCTCTGTGGGAGAGGTGCCTTTGATAACCCTTGTGCCCTCCTCTCTCTGTTGCTCCAACAGTTCCATGTCCCTTTTATGTTGAGGACACCAGAACTGCACACAATACTCCAAGTGAGGTCTCACAAGAGCAGAGTAGAGGGGCAGGATCACCTCCTTCGACCTGCTGGTCACACTCCTTTTGATGCAGCCCAGGATACAGTTGGCTTTCTGGGCTGCAAGCGCACACTGCCTGCTCATGTTCAGTTTCTCGTTGACCAACACCCCCAAGTCCTTCTCCGCAGGGCTGCTCTCAATCCATTCTATGTCTAGCCTGTATTTGTGTGACCCACATGACCAAAGACCTTGCACTTGTCTTGATGAACTTCATGAGGTTGGCATCAGCCCACCTCACAAGCGTGTCAAGGTCCCTCTGGATGGCATTCCTTCCCTCCAGCGCATCAACCGAACCACACAGCTTGGTGTTATTGGCAAACTTGCTGAGGCACACTCAATCCCACTGTCCATATTGCCAGCAGAGATGTTGAACAGCACCAGAACCAATACTTACCCTGAGGAATACTGGAGTTGAGTTTGTCCGTGATTTCCTTCTTCTTCCATGCAGGCCTCCTGGCATTCCTGCTTGACTCTCTCTTTATTGAAATTCATTGCTCCTGAGCTTGGAGGGGGTGATCACTGGATATTAACCAGCTTTCTTGGGCTCCTCTTCCCTCCAAGGTTTTATCCATGGTACTCTACTAAGCAGATCCCTGTTGAGGTGAAAGTCCACTCTCCTGAAGTCCATCTTAGCATACTTCCTGTGCACCCTCTGTGCTGCCCTGAGGTTCTTGAACTCCATGATTTCAGGGTTATTGAAGCCAGTGCATAGATGGCTGCATAGCTGGCTGATCTGTGTAAAATTTCTGAGTTTCATCCTTTTCCCAGTAAATCCTTATTCTAAGAGCTCAGCTGGGAACCCGGATAAGCACATTCCTTGGGGACCCATGTTTCGTTAAGTCTGAGATTCTTCAGTGAACTGTTCTATAAAGTCTTTTGAAGAAGGTGCTATTTCATGCCTGCAGATGGGTGAAATATAGCCTATTGTAAATGTATAAGAGTATGCTGTTTATGTATGACCAGTACATACAGTCTATTTTGACATCAAAGCAGCTTTAGCAGTAAGTGGACCAGATGCAAAAAGGCTGTTACTCAGGAGAGAGTAAAGGGGTGTTACAACCGGTTTTGTAATATCAGCATTAACAAACTGAGCAAACACAGTACAAGTGCATTATTCATTTTTATTCAACTAGAGCTCCTTAAGTAAAAACATAACCTTCACTTATTGTATTCTAGAGGAACAAGCAACCTTGGTAGTAAAACTATCTGTTGTTTCAATGGATGAGTTATTTTGTTTCAGCCAATTGCCCTGCAGTTGCTCTGCTGAAATCTGGGACTGAAGGGTACATATCTTTGAAAATACAGCAGGCACATGGGGATACGTAAGCTTCTTAAATCCAAAAAAAGTGATAACTACTCAGCTGTGCTCACAAGAGGATACTTACACTTCATCAAGAACTTTCTCCTGACCTGTGAAGGCCTCATTGGATGGGCTCACTCCATGGACTCTAAGAAAACTCACAGCAATCTGTTCTCTCCCTTTTATGTGACCTTGTTGCCTTCTGCTTTATTCTGAACTCCAGCATCAAATCTGGTTTGTTTGCTGCTACCTGTTTCTCATTGCAGTTATTATAATTTCACAACTGCTTTGGTTTGGTTTGGTTGGTTTTTTTGTTGTTGCTGTTTTTTTTTAAATATCTGTTACTTAGCCAAATCAATTCTCTTCCTCCTGTGTTCAAGTGTTATTGACTGAAGAACTATATGGATCCTGGATAGGATAATTTTCCATACAGCTTTTGGTGTATCGAAAATCTTCTGTGAAAGTGAATGAAGAAAGGAACTGTATACAGAGCAAAGGTGAGGAACTGCTCTTCTTTATGTGAGATCATTCCAGGAAAGATAGGACAAACCCTAGCCAGTTATTGTTTTATTCATTTTGATGTCAGGTGAAAGGAAGATTAGCATGAACATAAATACATTAAAAATGCGAATGTTTAAAGTTACTGTTTGCGGAGACAACATGAGAGTGTCTTCAGTTTCTAATTTCTACGTGCATCTTCTTCTTGGAACCGTGGCACACTCTGGCCAGTAGCCCTGATTGAGTGAAATACTCATATTGAGCCCTGACTGACTGCATGTAAGTCTTTCAACAATGGGATTTAACATTCTGACCTAACATTTAATGTATTAATCCTAATTTTATGCTGATACTAAGACTCTCCGCTGTATTAAATCAACCTAGGTTAATTCTGACTTTCGTCTCTCCCACCCACTATCAATAGGTCCACTGTTTGGTTCCCCAGAACTGACCACCCACTTTTATGAGAATCTGCAACGAATTAGAAAATCTGTCATTGCTGGAGGAGCCGGACAGCTAGGATATGGCCTGTCATTCCTTCCATACAATACACACCCTTTGTCTGCTATCTCTTAAACTAACCTGACATAACTTAGCCTCCCGGTCAATGGTATCTTTATTCTCTCCCAAGGAATGCTTCGTTCACCAGCATTATTAAGAAATTTCTGGACAATGTTTAGTGGCTGCGCAATCATCCAAGGTTCTATTAAAAAGCCATCTGGGTAATTAATAACACATTTGTTCTCAGCCTCCTCCCAATTTGTCCATTAGTGGAATAAAAGCACAGGACAAAGGCTAATGTGGTTCAGTTATATTTTACAAGAATTCTTCAGGAAGTTGAAAACACATGATAGTTTTCCAAAGATACATATGTTTATGGGCACTCCATGAGAGAGGCAAAACTGCACAAGCCAGGGGCTCTTAATCACGCTTCTCCCCTGTCGATAGTGCATCAACTATTGACTGCGTGCTGCCTCGCGTTGACACTTTCAAGCCTGATATGGGGAGGGTGTGTGAATGGTCTCCTTCATCTCAATTCAATTACAGCTGATAAAACTGATTCCAAGATCCACATCAGGGCACCACATCAAAACCAGCATGAATGACTTTTATGCTCTTTCACCTGATATTTGAAGGTTTTTCTGAGGTTTCTTTTTAATGTCTTCTCTTGAAAGTGGGATTAGAGCCTCAGGCTGCACTCTCTGAGATTGTTTTATTCTTTCCCTTTCATTTGCTCTTTTTCTTCTCCTTGAAAGCACCTGAAGAAGAAATGCTTTAAGATGTCAGAAGTTTGCTTCTGTGTGAGAAAATGTACTTGATTTGAGCTTGGATGTTTAGTCCTTTCATTCTTTTTTAAAATCCTGTAGGGAGATAGTTACTATTATTTTGTGCCTGTTGGCACAGAGAAAAGCCAAGCCTGCATCTTTTAAACTACTGTGAAATGAACTATTGCTAAATAGCTATGCTTCAGCAGCAGGGATCTCTCTTCTACCACAGACAATTAAAATTAATGTTTGCGTGTACTCAGTTATAATTGGATGTAGGGCCAGAGCTGGTGTAAACTCAATGATGAGCTCAATAGGACCATGATGACTTATACCATGAGTGCATCTGACCTCTGGAGAAAATGTTCCTGAAATTCATCAGCCAGTCAGATTTTACATATAAACTACATCATCGATGAAAAGCTGGGCTGTGGATGAAGCATGATTTTTCATTAAAAACACCATCTGTTTTCTGTGGAAATTTTTGTTTCTTGGGGTTGAAAAATGAAATTTCTGAAAACCAGGACTTATTTATTTGCTTATATTGCCTCAGAGATTCATGGGGATTTTATTTCTGTTGTTCTATTTGTTTTAATGGGCTGTGCACTACAGGGACAAATGCACTTCCTCAGTGAATCATGATACGACATTGTTATGGCTCACCATCTCATGGAGATCACAATGCAGATTCAGAGAGCCTGTCTAGACAGCATGTTGTGTTCTTGCTTTACACATGCTGTCCAATGCATAGAGCACTGTGACAGTGTTTTGGAAACCACCAGCCCCCACTTTCCTTGATTTTTATTTTAATTTTCTTCAGGTGGGGGTGCTGGTTTGGTTTCTTCTTGTTTTTATTTTAGCAGATTCCCTGGTAGGTACAACTACTCAGTGTTGTTTGAGCTTTCTTGGATCAGGCTTTCCTTTCTTACCACTTCTTTGTTTTCCACACTGATTGCAACTCTCCTTTGTCTTGTATTTTAGCAGATAATTATGGATCAGTAACATGCAGTGTGTGAAATTACCATTTTCACCATATCTGGTGAGTTGTTGCAGCTAATGGGATTTCCACCTGGGTGACAAAGAGCCATTTTTTATAATGCTTTTCTCCAAAGGGCAGTCAGAGTTTTTATTACCATGATTTTGTTCGCAAAACACTTTGCCATTTAAAAATGGTGAATCTTTCCTGTTTTCTATTCAGCTCTAGTCTAGGAGAGAAAAGGCTGAGTTCCATAGACAGCTTTTTCCCACCTTCTTGGAGAGTCTTGAGGTTTCAGCCTGGATATCAGCCAAAGCAAAGAGAACGTAGAGCACAGAAGCAACACAACGCACACACAGTGGGTTTTTAATTTACTTTGCACTCTAAAGCGGACCCACACACTTGTGTGGAGGAGCTGTTTCCACAGCAGTATAAATATTTGTTGACACTTCACAGCTTCAAGTGCCTGTAAGAACACTGAGTTTATAAAGTGCTCTGTAAATACTTGGAGGTATTAAAGGCTGTATGTCTAACTCGGCAGCACCCATATTTAGACTTTGTTTGCATGCTGCAAATCTACCAACTTAAGCAGTGCTCTTACCAAAGGTCAACAAAGCCCTTCATGTTTGACTTTCATTCTGAGAGTAATCTCATTAAAATTAACAATGCGCTTGTAGTTCCATGGATTCTGATTGACATGTGTCTGCTTTGCTATTGCCACAACAGACAGCAGGCTTGCCAGCCTTTTGTGGCATGGCATGGTTTCTCCTACACAAGCTGTGTTTTGGTGTCTCAGTTCTGTAGATCAAGTTGATGCATATATTGCCATATGGTGCCATACAGTGCCTTTCTGGGTAATATTTCTTTTGCCTGTAGAAAGTGTAGCATCTCACCCCAGATGTGGGCCTGGGAACCTGGGCATATTTTCTGACTTGTGTGAGAGCTCAGAAATCAGGAAGCACATACATCCTAAATGAAAATGGGCAGGAAGACGAGGGGGAGAAAGACAGGACAATAGTACCAATGAATTGGGTTAAAAGTCTAAAATCACTCAGGTGGAAGGCACATGTGTTAGAAAAACAGTTCAGAAAGATTTCTACCACAATCCCCCAGCTCAGTTTCTACAGATCCCAGCCATCACATTCACAACCTCAGGACCCTTCTGGGCAGTCCCTCCACTGTTGACAATGACAGATGCCCCTCTTTAAATCTAAGTTAGCCTGTATGAAAGAAGCATGTTGCCTTAGAATAATAAGTAAGTCTATGTCTGTGTATGCTATTGGTGTAAAAACTTTCTGAATCTCTGAATCTTGGATGCTGGTTGCATCTTGTGTGTACACAAAATGACTGAACTTGTTTTGTCTGAAGTTTTACATGTTATTATTTTTCCTCACACTTTCCCTTTGGGTTTCACTTCTTACTGGCTCCCATATCAAGGCTTCCCACCAAGGGGTTTACAGAAATTTTTGTCATAGGGCTCAACTGAGCTGCAAAAATCAATTTTAAGACTTGTTTTAAACCCTTGTTCAAAGTGTACTGATGTTTAAGCATTAGTTAACTTCTCCAGCTTGCACTACAAGCTCAGGCAGAAGAGCTTTTAGGGAAACTGGAATTCCTCTGGGTCAGAGGCAAGGCAGACTGTGTTTCAGTGAGGAGAGTGGAGCATTTCTTGGATGTCTTGGCTGAGCTGCCTTGAAGAAATTGGCTCGTTTGCACCTGTGGTTTCTAACTGAATCCAGGAACTTTTGATTGCATGGAAGCATTAAGTACAAGACAAAAATAACTGATTTTGCAGGTCACATATCAGGAAGTTTTAATTCTGTGCCTGTGTTTTAGTTGCATCCTTTTTCACAGTAATATAGAATTTTGTGTTTGCTTTTGTTTGTGAGACTGTCTGTATACTAGAAGAAGACTGCCTGACCCTAAACTACTTCCATAGGATATTTTTGTCACATTGACTTTCTGACAGATGAAGGCTGCCTTCTATAAAACTTAAAAGCAGTGCAAGATGAACTGTTTCTGACCTGTACTTGACCTATTCAGCTTCATCTGCTCCTGACAGACTTTTCAACAGTGGGCTCACAAAACTCTCTTTTTTCGCCTTACTCTTGGATAAAGCCATTCGTTAGGCTAATTTTTTTTTTCTTCACTGTTTAGTTTCATTGAGCTTTGTGTTTCACTGTTTCTGCTTGCTCTTTTCCCCCCAGCTTCAACTTGTAAGAAAATCACAGAGGATGTTTTATTTACTACTGGTAGCAGAATGCATTTCCAAACCGTACATGCATGTGGAGAGCATTCCACACATGGAAGAACAGGACAACCTAGAAAAAAACCTCCCAGTCACTTCATAGAAACATGTATTCTAGCTGAATATATGCACAGAAATCTGCATGTGGTGACCTTCAAATGCTCCCTGGGGTTTCCAGTCATGTGTTAGAAGTGTTCAAACTGAGAAGGAAAAAATCCCACCATTTCCTCTCTTATGCTTTTCTCTTCATATTTCTCAAAACAAAGTGTTTCGTAGTCAACTTAATTTCATTTTAAGTAGTTCCGTTTTTAGTATTTTGAGTCTAGTTTCCTGACATAGTAAGTATATCCTGTAAGGTGCTGAATATGTACAATATGAGAGCAGTAGGAGGAGGAATAGGAGTTAAACACTAATAATTTCCTGCAAAGCTTTTCAGTGACAGAAGTATAAGTAAAGTCTTTTATTCACTGTCCTGTTCATCAAAAAAGAGCCATGTTAAGATCAGGTGATTAAGCTGCTACTGTGGTTACCACTGATTTTCAGTTCATGGGTGAATAATAATTACATTTTCTCAACGTTTGTCTTTTGTACAGAAAAATATGAATGGAAATTTATTTGTTTTCTGCTTTATACAAGTAATTAAAAATTAGGCCAAATAGATATATGAAGTCACTGAAGGAAATGTTTTTTGGAAATGTACCTTAGAACACTGCTATTAACTGCAACGTTATTCTACAAATAACAGTGTTGTACCACATCATTGTAATAATTTTATCCAATGATTAAAGACAAAAGTCTGCTATATAGAAATAAACACAGTTTGTACCTATTAATGTAAGCTTAAGGTAAGCACATTAGAAAACCCAGAATAGAAACATACGGACTACATTCTAACAAAGAGATTATTGTCTAAATTAACCTTATAGATCTACACTGCCTTGTTCTACACTCATGAACTTCAGTGTTCGTGGTACACAAAGAAATCAAAAGGTCTATGCATCTACTGCTTCAAGGAATTTCACCTATTTTGATGAAGGCCATTGCCCTGAGCTCCTGCTTGTGCTTTACACAATTTTCCTACTCTCTGTGGTCTTATCACAGGCACTGGAATGGCATCAAAGTAACATTTCTAAAGAATTTTGTACAAAGAAGAGAGGAAAAAGGAAGACTGATGACTGCCTTGCTCTTCTTTTGTGCTGCCTGAAACAATAAAATAGGTATTACTGTGTCATGCAGTCTCCGTCCAGAGGAAGACTGAATCCATTCTAGGCACAAAGACAATTTTTTTTTCATGTAGGGTAAATGGTAAATTTGATAATATATTTTTCCAATCTATCTTCAGTAGTTTTTCTGTAGATACAATGTCTGAGTGATTCTAGAGTCTCAGTAAAATGAATATCACACTGAAATAAAGCGTAAGCACAGTTATTGCCCTTGATGATACCATCAAAGAGATCTCAGTAGGCGTAGTGGTTTTATCTACTGTGTGTGGAAACAGAAGATATTACAGCTATGTCTTGTTCACTGGCCAAAGCTTTCCATTTTTTTCCTGTTTTGTAGATTGTTGGCAGGAAAGGAAGGAGCACAAGGAGACCTGGATTTCTGGATTCTGAGATGATAACTGAGTTAGATTTGTAAATAGCAAACAGATGATGACGAAAAATTTTTTGTTAACTGATAATGAAAGCCAACTGAAAAGTGCAAAGATTAAATAATAATGTGTCTGGAAGTCATACATTGTAATTGATCTTCTTGCCCTGTTCATTCAGATTCTTTCTACTGTAGGGCCTTTGCCAGAATGTAGTAATCAAGAAAGCGACACAGCTAATTCCCCGCATCCCTACAGATTGATTTCCTGATTATAAGTTTACATTTTCAACCTAACCTCTTCTTGGGACAGGTCATTAAAAATACTTTACAGCACAAATTATTTCTGGTTTACAATGCACTACAGTTTATAATGTCACTAGGTTTTTGGTTTTGTTTGGTTTTTTCTTTTTTTTAAATCAAGTATGTTACACCCAAAACAGTTATATGAAAAAGATTAAAAAATATTCAGATGTTTTTCTGGTTTTGAACTTTCCTATGTAGTCTTGTGCTGGATTTTGTTTGTCTCTGTCTGAATCCATTCAGCTGGTTGTTGCAGACCCTAGGATGAGATAGATACTCTGCTCCCATAACCTACTAATTTGCCTTTATCTTCCTCCCCTTTTTTCACATCCTCCTTTACCACGATCCCAGTCTATGGAACCTGATCTCTATTTGGTTGAGCCCCACATTTCCTTCCATAGCCTCCTAGTCACTCTCACAGTTTGCCTTTTCAGTGTGTCCTGGTCCATGGGATTTCCCCGGCCGTATCTTACATCCCCTTCAGCAATTTTCTCACTCTAAGCAGATTTGTAGTTCATATGAATGTTTTCTAAGAACAGATTCAACATAGTTTCAAACAGAAAGAAGTATCCCTTTCCTATTGCTGTAAATATGAACTCGCATATCTAGACGTGATTTTAATGATTTTCAATTTCTCTCTCACCTCTCAGGACCCTCATCAGTTCAAAGGTATGATATGGATGGTACATGGTGTATACATGAGTGATAGTCACGCCTTCTGCCACAGTTTCTAATTATTTCAGATGAATTGTCATAGGAGAAGCTATTTACACTTCCAAAAAAATCAGAATTTTGTTCCTATCCATACAAGTACTGTGGAGAAGTTTGATTGGGAAGTCTGCAGTCCACTTCAGGTGGATTGTTCACTGAAACAAGTAGATTCCCAATGTCCTGTATGTCTTCTTGGAAAAATGTAAATGCTTGCTTACATATGTTTTATTAGCTTGGGGCTCTCATGCAAACGTTTCTTCATGTTTCATCTTTTCTTTATCCTAAAATATCCTGGAGGTTGAGCTGCTCTTTTTGTCATCTCTCCTTTAACTCATGATGTGCTCGAATATACACAGCTTTTCTGGTTATAAGGGTGGTGGATAACTGCTTTCTGATCTGTCATAAAATCCTTCCTGAAAAGGATTGCCTTGCGAGGACTAAATAAAAAAGGAAAAAGTAATCTGAAAGACACTTTTTCCATTGAGTTTGTCATATTCAAGGTACTGTTATACAGTTTCTTCAAGGTTATCTTTTTCCACAGATTTACTTGGATAGGCATAGAGAGAGGATGAGTAAGGTTAAATGCTAGGATATTGCAAGAGGTGTGATTATAGTTTTGGATGATAGCCTTCTGTTTTAAGTTTTTTTTAATAGTTTGTACAAGCTTTGTATAAAGTTGGATCTTGGCAAGTGAACTGCAGAAGCGAGCCACAGCTCTGTCTATGTGGAATTAGAACAGAAGTTTCAAAGGAAAAAGCATGGCTGCAGCCAGGAATGTAAATGGATATTTTGCATATCTGAGCAAGTTTATCTCTGATGGGGGCTTCAGAAAACCTGTTATAGCTAGAATATGGAGTTGAGTAGTCTCAATATGAAAGAGGTTATAAATCTTGGGCTAGAAATCCTCATTTTCTTCTGTGTCCTGAAAAGTATACCTGTTTGAAGCATCAGCATGGATTACCATCATATATTGGACTGCTTTTAACATAACTCACTAACATAACATAAATCACAGAACTAATGTCTCTGGTCATGCCTATCACTGTCGTTCAGCCAGAAAGGTTTCCCTGGACTAAATGGACCCTTTATGTGTGACATTCTGGAGAATTATGAATCAGTCAAGCTTAACCTCATGGCCCTAGGAAGATACAGAAACACTCCCTTACACAAAACAAAATTGTAAGCAATAAAGTAATGAGAAACATTAATGAAAAAATAATAAATAATACTATGATGAGAAGCAGTCAGAACTGATTGCCAAAAGCAGATTGAGTCAGAGCTAGCTCCAAATCTAATATTCCTCCTTGCTGAATAAGCAGTGTGATGGATAGGCAGGAAACAATAATAGTGACATATTTTGCCTCTAGGAAAGTTTTTAAAAATACAATCTCCATGTGCCATATCCATAAAGAACGGGAAAATACTATTTTTATTTTCTTAGGTCAAAGCTAGGTCAGGATCAGTAGATACAGAACTGTTTGAAAACCTGTACCCAAACCCATAGTTACTTCTGATTTTTTGTTATGTATATTAGTAGGATTCTTGAAGGATGTCTTCAGCGAGTAACATTCAACACTTTCAATATCAACTTGGCTGGTAGATTAGAGAAAATGTTTACAAACTAGACAAATAGCAAAAATCTGTGAAGGTTTATTAGCATAATAAAGTGATCAACATTTAAAATGCCTTTGAAAAGTTGAGAAAGTCAGAAATCAATTAATTGAATTACATGGCAAAAAGTGCAAAAGAAATTAAAAATAAGACCTCTTCAGTGTGCAGAATAATTGGTTGAGATAGTAATAAATACACAAAAAAAGAACCAAAAGGAAATACAGTTCTGGTTTATAGTGTCAAAAACATTCTAGCTAGAATTGAAGAAAAAGTATTTTATTTGGCTTTTATTAGGCTTTCTCTGGACCGATGTTTCCATATTGTCACACCTCCTTTCAAAAAAGGTGCAGATCAGTTAGAGGCAGTCCAAAATTGCAAGAGCAAAAGAGCTTTATAAAACGTAAGCCACAGCACACATTAAGTTATAGAATCATAGAATCATTAATTAGTAAAGATATAGAATCATAGAATCATAGAATAGTTAGTGTTGGAAAAAACCTTAAGATCATCTAGTTCCAACCCCTCTGCCATGGGCAGGGACACCTCACAATAAACCATATCACCCAAGGCTCTGTCCAACCTGCCCTTGAACACCGCCAGGGATGGAGCATTCACAACTTCTCTGGGCATTCCTGTGCCTCACCACCCTAACAGGAAAGAATTTCCTCCTTATATCCAATCTAAACTTTCCCTGTTTAAGTTTTAACCCGTTACCCCTTGTCCTATCACTACGGTCCCTAATGAAGAGTCTACACCCAGCACCCTTATAGGCCCCCTTCAGATACAGGAAGGCTGCTACGAGGTCTCCATGCAGCCTTCTCTTCTCCAAGATGACCAGCCCCAACTTTCTCAGCCTATCTTCATATGGGAGGTGCTCCAGTCCCCTGATCATCCTCATGGCCCTCCTCTGGACTTGTTCCAACAGATTCATGTCCTTTTTATGTTGAGGACACCAGAACTGTACACAATACTCCAAGTGAGGTCTCACGAGAGTGGAGTAGAGGGGCAGGATCACCTTATGAAAAGGTAATCTGCATCTATGGAAGCCCAAGTGTCACCTGCCAACATGGCCTAGATGTGAAGTTGAATCTAGAGCAAAAGTTGGCCTCAATGATATTTTGAGGTGCCTCAGTTTCTGTCTTATGCAGTTGTGGAGGTGGAGTCAGTTTAATTTACAGCAGATTTTGTCATGTTTTCCTTCTTCATGCTTTCTGAGCTGGTGATTCAGGAAGCTGGGGCACGTCCAGACATGCATTAGGGTTAATGGATGTTTACACAAGGAGCAATATTTTTGCACCCGAGGTATTCAAAACCAGATGAAATCAGAAGGGCTTCAGCAGTGCTAAGGGAATTTGGATATATGTCTGTGTACTGTAAAAGCAGTCAGATCTTCCCTAGCAAGCCAAAGCCATGAGCTAGGGCTACTATTTAGCCAATACCTGTCTGTTAGATGCTGAAGGTGTTACCTTGGCCACATTGCTGCAAGTTTTGGCACACTTTCAGGGCATGAGAACATCATTCTCAGCCAACAGCCTGATGTACAGAGAGCCTAGCAGCAGGTCAAGTTGCAAGACTATACTCATGTGAAGTTACAGAGGAATGCTCTGAGATGCCTGCTTCCAGTTTCTGCAGAAGTCAGAAACATGGCTGCTGTTCAGATGTGCAGACACTGCGGTGTGGGCTATGGGATGGGTGGACAAGTTGCGTGACCCACAGAGTTAGTTAGGACAGAAGTGTCTGTGAGGCGAGTTGCTAGGAATCGCAGAAGCATGCACGTCACAGAATTTCCAGCATTGCTGGCTTGCTGTTTCTCTATGTGCATGCATATGGACCTCCAGTACAATGAATCTGATTTTTTTTCAAGGATGAAGGAAGGTATTTGTTGGGTACTGGGTCTGCCATTTGGCTTGGAGTCCTCAGGGCAGTCTTGGCAGAAGCTTTTCTGAATTATGGGTTGTGTGATGAAGACCATGTAACTCCTTAATGCGCCATTTGTGATGGTGGAGAACACAGGGTAAATAACACAAAAGAAACACAGAACTGTGACCTGATTCTTAAACTGATCTCCGTGTCTGTTGTCACTGCATATCTTGATGGGTGGACAAAAGCAGCTTTGTCCAGTTTGGTTCTGATAAGGAAAATAGACAATATAGCATTTGTGTGGCTGCAGGAAAACTAGACTTTGATTTATAATTTTAGTTAGTTTGATACTTTTTCTTTTTAATTTGAAAAAACAAGAGCAACAACAAAAAGATAAGCATGTGGCATTTTATTTTAATGGTGCTAGACTTCTTTTTCAGTGAAGTCAGTTATTTCATTAATGAGGAAAATACTCATCAATACTTGTTATATCAGTATTCAGATCAAAGTATTGAATTGTCAATGGCCAGATAATACACATTCATTTTCAAGCAAAACATTATGCCTCCCTTCTATATTATTCAGAGTGTAAAGTAATAAAATGTATGGAGAAAAAATTTGATTCTGCTGGCTATTTATCACTCAACTTTTGATTAAAAAAATTCACAATGTCACTTCATTAACTTATAGCTTGTTCTGGGATAGCCTAATGCCAGCTACCAGTGTGATATTGTATTCATGTGTCACTGAAGAGTACAAATAGGGTAGATCGGGTCTTTGTCAATATCTTTGGAAAAGGGTTTCCATCCATTCAACTCTATTCCTTTATTTTCTTTTTTATGCTGAAGTCCAGGTGTCCTTGTCCTGAGCAGCAGTGCAGGTATATCTGGCTGACACTCACCCTGCTGTCTACATGTCCCTGGCACAACCCCCTCCTCTCCCACACTCAGTCCCTCCATGCTCAACAGCAAATGCAAAGACTCTAGTACAGGGAAAATCCTAAAGATTCAAAAGCTTTAAATCTACTATGCAGCCTCAGAAGAGACCAGGAGTCACTGAGAGTTTTGTCAGTGCACAAGGCTATTCTTACTGGAAAGGAATTTGTTCAGTGAAGTTATCTGTGAAGATAATTTCCTAGGATAATTCCTTAGAGCTGCCCCTGTTCCCAGGAAAATGCAAACTCCCTTTCCCCTGCATAAGCCTCAGTAGTCTCTGACGATCTTATTTAGGCAAAAAGTATTTACAATTTAGTCACAGGGCTTAACTTGGTCTCTTTCTTGAAGATTTTGTGTTCAGGTACAGAGTAGTGCCTCTGCTACTAGTGGTTAATTTTATCAACATAGCACTAGAACAGTTGTATCTTTAAGTCTTTTTTCACTCCACATACATGATTAAGCGTTTAGCCGTATGTAGTAATTGCTCACAAAATCCTTAATGAAGTGTTAAATAGATTCTTATGGCGCATGACACTTTGCTGTGATTAAAAACAAAAAAAGTTAATATAGATTTGTGAACAAAATAATGAGTAATTTGAGGAAGACAAGATAAGATGGCGCAGTGTACAAAGACCTGATTTACAAATCATCTTCCTATATCCTAGGCTAATCTTGGCTTTCAATGTCTTTCAAGTTTTATCATTTACTTAGAATTTTTTTACAAGTTTTACCTTTTACTTATAATTTCCAGATGGGTCCCTACAGTCACTTCAAGATTTCAAAATCATGCTTCTTATATCCTCCACATCCCAAACCCTTCAACATGGTAAGTGTGGTTTTGCATAAAACAGATGCTTCCCTTTAAAAAAAGTTTGTTACAAGAGAATAGACTTCAGGATCAAGGGAATTAGGTAAGCTGTGCAATTACCAGAAAATACATGCTCCAGTGCAACTGGAAAGCACCATCTGGGACATTTCAGACTGTAACAGTTCTGCAAAAATTCACTTGTTGAAAGAAACAGACACTGAAAGGCATTTAATCATCTCACTTTCTTATATAAAAGGAAATCCCTGAACTCCTTCAGGATATCAGCTTTGGGTATAATTAGCCTGGTGATGATAATGTGCTTCAGGAAGAGTAGTGGGTTTTAACAAAGATTTCAAGTATCTGAGAAACACATTTATCAGCTGATGTTATCTCTTGCCACCATCACCCAGTGATTTCAGCAAAATGGACCTGCAGAGACAATTTCACCTTAGCTATCCTGAAAGTTATCAAAGGCAACGCACAAGACTGATCAGAGTGTCTTTAGCATGCATCAGAAAGTTTAGCTGGAACCACATTTTTTATTTTGGACTACAGTACCTGATCGCCTGTCCTCCTGATCGCCTAACATAGCCGCAGGCTCCATGACATACTGCAGTAGTGCATGGAACAAACTTCAGCAAAGATATTTTCAGCAGCTGGTGAAAATGGGTAAAGATAAACTTGCATCTTCACAGTGAAAACTGCATCTCATCGCACACTGATCTGGTGTCAGCCCAGTTTCTCACTGCACTGTTTCGAAGGAAAATGTATTATGTTATGAATAGTCTTTGTTGTTATTGAAAGACCAATCAGTCTGTATCACAAGCTACTAATGCTGGGCTTTGCTCAGGCAGATGTATCTGTGCCCAGCTTGGCTTTTCTTCTGATGTAAACAGAAGGACCAGTAAAAATCTCTAACTTTGCTACTGCATCAGTGGTTTAGGGTATTCATTTTAGCCTTATCATTTCTTTCTCACTTGGGTAGAAAACTGTAGGTCTTGAAATTCTTACTCACCAGTGAGCCCTTCTTCTCCATATTTCAACTAGAAGACACTCTTTTCCATGGGCCAATTGGCCTAAGACCTGTGGACCCATCAGGGCCTTAAGCGTTTTGATGGTGCCATTTACTTTCATTTCCATGTAGCACATAGGAAGGGCAGAGTATGCACAGATGTTTGAGAGTCTGGCTGTAGCACTTGGGCTACACTGAAGCTGATATAGTGTATGTTCCTACACCATACTGAAGGCTGACATGCTCAGCAAAGAGACATCAGCCAATTTAATTTTTTTCTCAGAGATTATCAATATCCTTCCAGGAAAAGTTTCCTCCTATGTCAAAAATTGTTGATGGAATAAGCTGTGATCATCTCACTCATGTATCATGCTTTTGGACATACAGATGCTGTACAGGTAAAACAGTTGGCCTTGTTTGAAGTCCTGTTTGTTCTAA
The DNA here is from genome assembly GCF_034315485.1 of Pezoporus occidentalis. Lineage (NCBI taxonomy): Eukaryota > Metazoa > Chordata > Aves > Psittaciformes > Psittacidae > Pezoporus > Pezoporus occidentalis. Next base: position 3,048,686 of record NW_026915724.1, on the reverse strand, counting down.
GAGCCTTCAAAATCTGAACAGTGGTGGTAGAAGTTAACGAGTGACAAAGCTAACCTAATTGGTACCTAACTCATACCAGAGGAAACAGCTACCACAGACACAGGCTTGCTGATAAAGAACATTGTCTTTTTTCTCAGGACAAACTTCTAGACTAGTCCATAAAGACATGAGAACCTGTTTGAAATGTGCAGAGGATACCTATATATACCCCTGCCCTCTTTGGCATCTCTGCTCTAACACCTCTTTTGATACAGAATTTGCTCTAAGGTAACTGCAGCCATTTGTGATGCAGTTACCAACACAATTACATCCATATTAGGAGCAGCTGAATACGAGCAAAGAAATCCCAACATACTCTGCCTAAATCTCACTCACCCAATACAAACTGAAGTCTAAAATTCCTACCACATTATTGTGTAGTAAGGACAGTAGCTGGCATGCTTACTAATATCTTTTAGTGGTTGAACATAAAAAGTAATTCATATAACCAGTTCAGGCAGCCTGGGTCCCCTTTTTCAGGTGTGAAATGTGAATCTAAAGCATATGAGCAGCTACAGCAAAGGCAGCTTGTTACACAATGTTTGTCTTTGTTACAAGTGCAGAAATTTTGCCATCTATATGACTTTAATCAAACCAACAGATGTTAATCAGCTGGCATTGCTTTGTTCACATGGAGTGTTATGTGCTGCTTCTGTGGAAAAGAACATAAAAGAGAAAACAAAGTGCAGATATCCTAAGCTCTAAGCCTTGGGACCAGACGATGAACTACACTGGAGCTGCTTGTATGCAAGCCCCTTACAAAATGTTCAGAAATTAATGTGTCTCCCTTCTGCTTGTCATACAAGCCAAGCTGTTGTGTGATTACCCCCACAGCACCATCCCATCAAAACTTAAGTCCTAGTCCAAGATGTGGTCTACTGTTTCTAAGCAAGGCTTGTTTTACTGGTTTGTATAAAACCAACCACACGCTTCCTTGGAAGCCAATAAATACCAAGTACTTTAAGTCAAAGGGGCAATGTTGCCTGGCCTTTGTTATTCATTATGACTCTCTTCCTACAGTGGGACTTTTAGAAAACAGTTAAAAATTTAGCTACTCCATATCACTGAAATGGAAAGAAATTTTCATTAATATTTTTTTTCTTGTTTCAGAAAAACTGGAACTGTGTGTCAGAGTAGGATATTATGGGAGAGTCCTTTTTGGTAACAGTGATAATTTCCTTTGGCAAAATAATATTATCTTTCTTCCTGACATTTATTTAGCTTTATATTTGCTCATTTTAAATCTTGTACACCATTATTTATCGCTATATAAGTAGAGAGAGAAGAGTGAAGTTTGACACGGTCAAAGAGTACTGATCCTGCACAGTGCTTGCAAGCCATTTCAGTTCAAGTGTTCAGTCATTAATTATCACACTAGACTAGTCCATTACTTACTTGTAAATAAGAGAAAAAAATAAGAGGAATCCTGGATAAAAAAGAGACAGATTAACAATGCACTTACAGCCCACCTGAAAGGGAAGTCACTCACAGACAGTTCATACGAGGGAAGGATGAACGGTTGAGGGTGCAGGTTGAGATCATCAGTTAGGGCATGGTTTCCTTGGCTTTTTCTTGTTTCAGCTGCAGTGATGATATCTGACAGATTTGACATCAGCAGTTCTGTTTTCACAGCATCCAGCCTTAAAATGCTCCTGTCTTATTGACATCTGGAATTGATTCTGGCCACTGGAAACACTGCATGGTTTCCAGAGAGACAGATCTTGTCTTGGGGTATTCCAGGCTCCCTTGCACAGGGAGGGTAGGTGGGAAGCAAATATCCACAAAACACGATATAGTAGGTAAAAATAAATTTACTGTGCACATGGCTGAGCCGACAGGGCCAAGCTATCATGGTGCCCAACTCAATCTAAAAAGCTATATGAAGATGTGAGGAATATTACGAGAGTCCAATAGTCATGTAACTTGAATGAGCATTGGGTCATATCTACTTTCAGTGTATTTTAAGGACTTACTCTGTATCAGCTTCAGTATTTGATCCACCAAAAAAAGACAGAGTATGTTTGTCCTCCTTAGCAAGGATAACCAGAGTGAGATTTAATGCTAATTACGTTTCAGATTTAATGCTTTCAGATTTAATGTTTCAGATTTAACATAAGAGCTCAGAGTTTGCGGGAATTCAGGAGAACCTGTGATGGAATGTGTCTTGTTGGAAGGACAAGTCTCAAGTAGAAATTTTCTGTAGGTGGCTACCAGAGACTCTGAGATAATGCCCCTGGTCTGTGCTGATCGCCCCATGTACTGCTTTTGGCTAGGAAAGATTTAATTTTTTTCATAGTAGTTGTATGGTGCTGTTTTAATTTGTGCTCAAAAGAGTGTTGATCACATAGAGATGTTTTAGTTCTTGCTGAGCAGATATTACACAGTATCAAGGCCTTTTCTGCTCCTCATCACACCAGTAAGGAGGCTGGGAGCCCACAGAGATTTGGCAGGGGACATGTGGGACAGCTGACCCCAACTGACCAAAGGGATATCCCACACACAATGATGAGAAAGGGGAAAAGTTCAGAGTTATGGTATTCCCAAGTAACTGTTATAGGTGATGGAGCCCTGCTTTCTTGGAAATTACTAAATGCTTTCTTGCTGATGGGAATCAGTGAATTAATCCCCTATTTTGCTTTGCTTGCATGTGCAGCTTTTGCTTTACCTATTGAACTGTCCTTATCTCAACCCATGAGCTTTTGCACTTTTACCCTTTCAATTCTCTCCCCCACCCAACCAGGGGAGGAAAAAGGAGTGGCTAGGTGGGGCTGAGTTGTCCACCAGGGTCAATCCACATCCCTCCATTGGCTTCAGCACACCATAAAGCTTAAGTCTTCAGCGTTACCTTCAGAAATCTTAAATTCAACAATAATTTTAGCTTTGCAGTTCCTGTTCCCTCACCTACTGGGATGGAAAAGAACAGAAAGTACAGCAGAACTGTTGTTTCCAGGTGGCCAGGAAACAAGAGATAAGTCTTGGAAGGCAGACACAGGGACTGTGAGAATGAAGACCTTAGGCCCACTGTAGAAGAGGATCTGGTTTGAGACCATCTTAAGAACCTGAACGTGAACAAGTCCATGGGACCTGATGAAATCCATATGTGGGGCCTGAAGGAGCTGGCAAATGAAGTTGCTACGCCACTGTCCATCATATTTGAAAAATCATGGCAGTCAGGTGAAGTTCCCAACAACTGGAAAAAGTGAAATATAACCCCCATTTTCAAGATGGGGAAAATGGGTGACCCAGTGAATTACAGAGCAGTCAGTCTCACCTTTGTGGCTAGCAAAACCTTGGAGCAGATTCTCCTGGAAGACATGCTAAGGCACATGACAAATAACAAGGTGGTTGGTGACAGCCAGCATGGCTTCACTAAGGGGAAATCTACCTGGACTTGTGCAAAATATTTGACACTGTCCCACATGACATCCTTGTCTCTAAGTTGTAAAGACATCAGTTTGACCACTCGGTGGATAAAGAACTGGCTGGATGGCAGCACGCTAAGAGTTGTGGTCAATGGCTCAGTGTCCAGCTGAAGACCAGTAACAAGTGGTGTCCCTCAAGGATCGGTGTTGGGACCAGTCTTGTTCAACATCTTTGTTGGTGACATGGACAGTGGGATTGAGTGCACCCTCAGCAAGTTTGCTGATGACACCAAGCTGTGTGGTTCGGTTGATACGCTGGAGGGAAGGAATGCCATCCAGAGGGACCTCGACATGCTTGTGAGGTGGGCTGATGGCAACCTCATGAAGTTCAACCATGCCAAGTGCAAGGTCCTACACATGGGTCAGGGCAATGCCAGGCACAGCTACGGATTGGGCAAAGAAGAGATTCAGAGCAGCCCTGCGGAGAAGGACTTGGGTGTGTTGGTAGATGAGAAAATGAACATGAGCTGGCTTCAGTGTGTGCTTGCAGCCCAGAAAGCCAACCGTATCCTGGTGTGCATCAAAAGGAGCGTGACCAGCAGGTCGAAGGAGGTGATCCTGCCCCTCTACTCTGCCCTCGTGAGACCTCACTTGGAGTACTGTGTGCAGTTCTTGTGTCCTCAACATAAAAAGGACATGGAACTGTTGGAACAAGTCCAGAGAAGGGCCACGAGGATGATCAGGGGACTGGAGCACCTCCTCTATGAAGGTAGGCTGAGAAAGTTGGGGCTGCTCAGCCTGGAGAAGAGAAGTCTGTGTGGAGACCTCATAGCAGCCTTCCAGTATCTGAGGGGGGCCTATAGGGATGCTGGAGAGGGACTCTTCATTAGAGACTGTAGTGATAGGACAAGGGGTAACGGGTTAAAACTTAAACAGGGGAAGTTTAGATTGGATATAAGGAAGAAGTTCTTTACTGTAAGGGTGGTGAGGCACTGGAATGGGTTGTCCAAGGAAGTTGTGAATGCTCCATCCCTGGCGGTGTTCAAGGGCAGGTTGGACAGAGGCTTGGGTGATATAGTTTATTGTGAGGTGTCCCTGCCCATGGCAGAGGGGTTGGAACTAGATATCTTAAGGTCCTTTCCAACCCTAACTAAACTATTCTATGATTCTATAATCAAACACAAATCAGACTACTTTGGTGAATTCAATTTTACTGACTCTTGAAGCTTCCTGGTCAGTAATCAAAATAGTTGATAAAATTTATCATCAAACCTTGTATGTCATGTTTGCTTAGGGATATTGGACCATATGTGGCTAAAACCCTGTAGCTGCTGTCATCTGTGTAACTTCAGAAAATTTCACAAGAAAGCCCCATTTCTAGCATCCTAGAAATGCTAGAAACCCAGCAGAAGGCATCCCTTCTCAACACTCTTTCACTGCAGGGTCTTCACAAGTCTTGATTGGGTTGTCCAGAGGTAGCATCATTCACACTGATAGGCAAGTCCAACACAGGAAAAGGGAGTTCAGAAGTAGTCTGTATGGACAGAGCAGCAATCCTCATATATGTCCAGAAGTATCCTGGACATTGCAGTACTTAACTGGTAAATCTAAATTGGGATCCTGTTTGCCTCATCCTTGCTATATAAACATTGGGGAAGGATTTCCAGTGTCTACCCTCCATTCACTCTATGGGCAACCTCATGCTTCAGATGCTTAATGTTACATAGCTTAAGCCTCCCAGTAATACCTGGCACTTTTTAAATTGTTATTTTTTGTTTTTTATTAAGAACAAAGAAAGCAGAAATATGGGTATATATTATTCTCAAGCACTGAACACAATCATCTTGAATATCATGAGTGGTGATTCTGGACAGAGATGGTTTAATAAATAGGAGTCTTATATATCTGGGCCAAAATGGGAGTTTCTGACCTTTCTATAGTTTTTGCAGAGAGCAAAAAGTTAGCTCACCTGTAATGCCAAGTTAGCTTTTCTGGGTGCAATATCCTGTTCAGAGCTCGGAAGCACCACTGGTTAACAAACATGCTCAACATTGCTGGGGTGTCTGACACTGACATTCCACCACTAAATTCATAATTACACCAGCAGAATTAGAGGATGGGATGTTGCTGGGGGGCATTCTTTTGATCCAGACTTGAGACAAAAAAGTTTTGGCTATGGAATAGCAGTTTGTGGCTATAAAGGAATAGTTATTTTTGGAGGTTGCCATTCTTACTAAATTATGCAACAATCACAGGAGCACATGAATCAAGTTCTTTTGTTTGCATATTTATGGTTTAATGTTATTTATGGTATCAAAGAATTTGACTTGTCAAACTAACTTAATGGAAAAGTAACAGGGATTCCAGACCTTGCTGTGGCCTTGCCTCAACAGTATGAACAACTTGGTGCAAACCACTGCAACCAACCACCAGTCACTTCTTATTATAGGGAGCAGACATTTAAGTTGCAGAAATCCTACATCTTGTGGTGCTGTCTGGAAAGCAGAGACCATGATTTGTGGGACAATCCCGACAAAAGCTGAAGATTGTGGCATCTACCACTGTGCATATTATTTGAGATTTAATTCAGGAGAAGAATGAGAAACTGAGAAGATTACAGCCCTCCAACCCTGAAGTCTGGCTCTTCTCATCTGTCATAAATTTCAAGAGAAAAAGCCCTACAAAAGAGAATGTGAGGAAACAGCTTGCTTGGCAGTCCCATCTTGGCTTCTACCATGTTGTATTTTAAATTTTAAATTGTGTTCTGCACTAGGAGAACGTATCTGTTATTTGTATTCTAATGAATATTTTTGTTCCTTCCTGAGCATATGTTTTATCATCCTCACTTCCTTCCCATTTATATGCAGTGATTTTATCAGTTTTAAAATAAAACAAGTATTAAAGCTATAATAAATGTCTGAGGTGAAATATGATGTATAGATCAATAGAGATTTATTTCTGTTTGCCTTCACTGTGATGTGCAAAGGTAGCCTGAAGATTTTGTCAGAAATATTTTTTCCTCCATTTTACATCAGTAGTTTAAATCCAGTCCTATTTTTCCTGAAAGCCTTCAAGAAGCCTAACTGCTATTTTGTCGTCTTCAAACAGACCCCGACAATTGGAATTAACTGAAAGTATAGCGAATTTTTGTTAATGTGACACAATCAAAATTCTGATCATTTAATTAATAATTTGAATCACACACAAAAAAAAAGCCCCAACGCTTGCAAGAAAAAACTTTTTTTTTTAAACATCCTTACTCCTTCAGTTCAGTACTAAAAAGATTTAAAGATTTGTCAGAATAGCAATAAGCACATTTCAGTGAATTACAAATGAGTTGTGATTCACAGCACTTGAATGTCTTTTTCTACTCTCATGTCATACTCACTCTTGTAAGTGCTCTAGTTCACACTAAAGTCTATGGAAAATTAATTTTCAGCCCATGCCAAATTTAGTGAAGTAAATCAAGTACAACAATCTCTGGAGCAGCAGAATTTTTGTCCAAATTTCTCATTAGTGTAAAGATGCCTGTCAATTGATTCTGGCAATGGAAGGCATGACTAAAATCGTATAGGTCATTGTTGCTTGAATTGACTTCAGCCCAGCTGCACTTTTTTAATAGATCTTTTTCCTGTTTGTTTTATTCTCTTCATTGTGTGGGCTGATGGATGAAGACTCAGTGTGAAAGATTCTACAGAGGTCTGACCCTGCTTTCCCACAAAGACCATGCTCATTCATATATGCTACAATAACAATTTCTCTTTCACAATGAACCCTGCTGAAGGACAAATAAACACAAAAAGAAAAAATAAAAACCAAGAAGCCATATAATAATCAAGAGGCTGAATCACTAGGGAATTTACACACACGCATATTTGGTAGAATCGACCTAGATACTGGAAACTTGAAAAGACAAATTCAGCATTCACATGCAGAGTAGAAAAGGTGAGCTCCAGTGCAGCCAGACTGTAAAAGAGTTGGAGTGATGCAATCTAGAGCTGTCCCTATGGCAATCAACAATATGAAACAAATATGAATTCAAATATGTGAATCGACAGCCAGTGATTGATTAATGGAACATATTCTCAGTGGTTGTTTCAAGACATTTCTCTTCTTCCATGCAGACTAAAAATTAAAACACTCAGCCCATATACTGAACTTCTTCAAACACAGACTCTCTTCCTCCTATGGTGAAAAAGCACCCTATGTCCTATATATTAGGTGAAAACACTTGCTAAATAGTAACATAAGTGCGTGTAGGGTGAAATTAAATTTCCTTTTGAAGGAATATAGTTCCTCAATAATTTTCTCACTCAATTGCTATTCAAATTCCTATTTTGAAGACATGGGTCTAGAAGTATGGCTTGATTTCTCTCAATTGAGACTCACTGTTATTTTAGGGCTATCCTGACAGCAAAATTCTTCATGCTGGAACAACTTCCTTAACCAATATTAGGAATTGTCTCAATTTTCCACTGTTAAGGTGGAAAATGTCAGTCCTGAGATGATTAATAGTCTCGTTTTTGAGCAAAGGGGGACTTTAGGGACAAGAAGAGCTGCTGGGTAGCCTTCTTCCTTTACATCTACCTAGAGCAGAACAGAAATGTCAGTTCTAGATGTTCAGTGGTGGGTATGTGGGCTGGGAAAGATGATGGGGGAAAGGCTTTTTTCTGACCACATCTAAGCTAGCTTTGCCAAAATTAAATCTAGAAGAAAAAAAGCATCGGAAAATTGCAGCAATTTAAAGCACAGTGTTTTAGTGCAAGTCCAAGGGGACAGCAGGAGTGTAGTGACATTTATCAATAACTACAACATAGAGTTCCAGCAAAAAGAAAAGGAACAATCTGCTCTCTACCCTTGGCATGATAATTTGCCTTTTACCTTCTGCATTTTCATATATTAGTTTGAAAAGCAGAGAACCAAAACAATCAGCAACAGATGTTCCATACAATCAGTGTGGTACATGAATTCAGTTAGCATGCAAATTGTCATCCCTGGGCTATTCATGTGGACTGCTGGGAAAGCAAGCAGCCTGTTTTGCAAACATAGATAGAAGGGGTATGATTAAAATGTCTGGATTCAATCACATGTGTAATCACCGCCCCCTTTTTTATCTTAGCTACAATGACTGGTAGCTATTATGGCAAAAAGTTGAAAATGTGCATGACACACAGTGGCACCCAGGAGCCTGATAGGTGGTCTGTGCTTGATCAAAGTGATCAAAGCTTTGTCCCGTGTTTCCCTCTGTCCCACCTCACCACAACAACTTTAAATGCACAAAATATGATTTATAAGAAGGTGTTCCCTACATTCGTTGTTAGGTTAGAGTGTTGTAAACTGCGTATCAATTTTTCAGTGAAACCAATAAATTATGTGTGTGCCTCCTTATAAGTAACAACAGATGACTGTGTTGTCTACTCAGAAATGGGTTCTCAGGGATAATACAGGGAAACAGACACTTCTAACCTGACTAAACACAAATGGTGGGTGCATCCTAAGAAAAATTTTGGTAAGGCTTATTCAAACCATTCTGAATCTTAAGGGTCAGGTAACAATCATCCTTGTGCTATTTTGGCACTTTCTTTGTAGTTGTGGATAGGCGCCAGAAAGGCAGGAAAAAACTAGTAGGAAAAATTATAATCTCTATTCCTTTTATTAAAATCTAAGAAGTAGGTTAGTCAGATTTTTTTGGCAAGGATATATATTGTATATTCAATGAATGAGATGCCAAAAAAAAAGAGAAGCCTCTGAGGGATAGATGGTGGAAATTTTACTCTGATAAATGCTTGCTCATGTGAAGAGTTCTGCTAGTTGCAAAGGACTATTTTTGTGAGTTGCATAATACAGTTCAAAATTAACCCAAATTGGTTTGAAAAGGAAATGTGAAAGGAAAATTGTTGAATGGACTGAAGATGGTTTATAGAACACTGTAAATTGAGTTCACCCTAAATGTCAAAATATCAAATAAAATGAAATTCTCTAATGGCGTTTTCTGAGGATCGGATACAGTACAGTGCCATAAGGTTGAAGAAATAAAAGCAAGACTCACTGTAAAGGAAATTCCAGGACACTACCAAACTTAGAAGATTTAAAAATATGGGCAAGATAAGCAGAATTTCTCTAAGTCAAGAGAAATTAGCAACCTTACCCAAAAGGATAAAATAAGATCTGACTTGAGAATATGCATGCTATGAAAGCCAAAGAGAATGTAATCTGAAATACACAATTAACAGCAGAAACCTGGGTAGCAGAAATGTCAAGAAACAGAAGGGAGAGGAGGTGGCTTTACATCTCCTGAAGCCAGCAAAAGTGAACACGAGGCCATGCCACTGGTTATGTTCAATCCATGTTTAGAAATTTGCACAAATGAAAAAATTAGCAAGGATTCATAGTTTTGAGAAATTAATGGCATCTGAGATTATCAGCCTTCCTTGAGGTTGTATGTTGGCCTTAATCGATTATCTCTGGCCTTTACTGAAACTCCTTTTCATAGGCAAAGGGGCAGGAGAGGTACAGTGAATTTAACTCTCAGAGGATGTAGTTGCATGCATGGTTTTGGAGAATTAAGACTTTCAGCCTGAGACAAATAGAACATCCAGTAATTCCTGTGCGCTTTCAATGTGCCTCGAGCTATGACAACCCATCCTGTCCCCAGCGTACCAAAACAATGCCCATGCATTTTCCATTACAGAACATAAACAACAGAAAATTTCAAATACAGGGTAAAGAAGAGAGATGGCAATTAAATTCATAAATGACCTGATTTCAGCTATAACAGTTATTTTTCTGCTTCCTAGTAGCTGGTGCAGTGCTGTGGTTTTGCCTTAATCTGAGAACAATGCTGATAACACAATGATGTTTTAGTTGTTGCTCAGTAGCACTTACCCATATCAAGGACTTTTCAGCCTCATGTTCTGCCAGTGAAGAGGGGCAAAAGAAACCAGTAGGGAGCAGAGAACAGGGCACCTGATCCAAACTAGCCAAAGAGGTATTCCATACCACAGCATGTCATGCCCAGTATATATACTGGGGGGAATTACCTGGAAGGTCCAGATCACTGCTTGGGTTGGGCTGGGTATGGGTGGGTGGTGAGCAATTGCATTGCGCATCACTTGTGCCTATTGTTTCTTTTTTCCTTTCCTTTTTTAGTTTTATAGTCTCTCCTTTTGTTATTTCCATCATTATTATTATAATATTATTATACTTTAGTTATTGGACTGTTCTTAACCCATGGGCTTTACATTCTTTTGATTCTCCTCCTCATCCTGCCCTGAGCTGGGGTGGAAAGTGGAGTGTGAGTGAATGGCTGCATGGTTCTGAGTTACTGGATGGGCTTAAACCATGACAATAAAGGCTCATGAGACTACCCGCTAGCTGTTCTGTTACACAGCTGATGTGCTATAAAGACAACATTCACTCTGGTGTTGTAACAGCTCTGTTGGCAATTGGAGGCTCATGTTGTTACTTAGAAATGAAAGGCTGTAGCCGAACCATTTAGATTAAGAAAAAAGACTGAGTGCCATAACAAGATAGGTAGCATATGCCAGTGAATCAGATGCAATTTGTATATTTTAACATTGAAACATTCTGTCCTGATTAAAGCTTAATTGGCCAAAACACTGACTCCGCAGACTTCTTGGCTACAATGAACACAAATATTTAAAATGCACAATTCTTGATTAAAACAGTGACTGTGCACCACAACTAATATTTAAACAAAAAGGAAAGGAATGAAAGTATAAAATGTTCCCAAGTTACTCAAATAGAACTGCGGTGGTAATGATTGTGACGTTGGTCACCTGAACTTATAAAATGATTTTTTTTCTTTATTAAAACAAAAAGAAATTAAGAACTCATTCTTTTGGGGTTTTAAATTGGACTTGGTTAGTCAGCTGCCCTTATTACTTTTGAAAACCACCTCTAAACTTGATTTCTCATTCTTTTTATTTGTCAGGCAATTTTCATAATTGCCTGTGTCCTCCAAGGCTGCAGAGCAAAACTGAAGAAGGAATTCACAGTTAGCTGCTGGCAAAATGGTCTGAAGAAGAAGTTTTAACAAATGACTTTTACTTCCTGTAGACATAGCTTCTAGAAGTTTTATATTGTTCATTTGCACACATGAGCAGCCCTTTAGTAGACCTGTCTTTGGTACAGGCGTTTTGAAAAATGCAATGGAAGATGGAGACAGAAGGCTGGCAGAGAAGCCAGCAGCTGTTACTCACAAATGCTGATCTGTTTTTCAAGTCTTTCCCCATTCCCCCCCCCCCACCTCCCATTTCCAGCAAGGAATGTGTTAGCAGCCTTTTCCCTCCAAGCCTCATGGCAGGATTTATCAGTTCTTTCCACAGACCCAGAAAATGATGCAATCTACACCCTAATTTGAGGCCTATTCATGAGAATGAGTCATGGTATTAATTTCAGATTATGTGTGAAATTTCTCATCCTCCTTCTTCCAAACAGAATTGTTCATTTTACAGGAGCAGGTCTTGTATTCTGGCAGGTCCCTGAAGTACAGAGCTACATGGCTGTTGACCTTAAGCATAGATGCCACTGGACTAGCTCTCTTAGCTTGCCTAATCACATATTTAATACATGAAAACCAAAATCTGTTGCCTAGATATTTCATGAAAAAGGCTGAGTAGTGGAGAAGTGTTGCAACCTATGTAGCACTGCAGCATACTGAGTCAAAGACAGTAGGTCTTCATTACTGCTGTTCATCTTTTGACTTTTGTCATATCTGAATTACCTGCAGAACCCAAGACACATAGAATAGCAACCAAACTACTGGAATAGAAAATAATTCCTCTCTGTGCTGGGTCAAAAAACAGTGCTGGCAGTTTCATGAGGTATTTTAGACAGTCACATATTATCATAAGTACTGTTTTCTAGTCTGGGCAGAAGAGAAGAAGGAAGTAGAAACTCGTTTATGCATAAGAAAGATAGGAAGGTTGGAAAGAAACCCCAACCCCCTACATAGCCCAGGAATTTGCAAATGCACTTTAAAAAAGAAATAAAAATGGTCCTCCAAAGCCCAAGTCTCCTGTTTTCATTGTTCAGGAGAATTTAAAATAAAAGAAGATATTGACACATACTCCATTGTTACATTAAAATCACAATAACCCATTTCAAAGCAGTAAGTTTCTAATGGGATCCTATGACTTGTAAAGCTTTTTTGAATAACCATTTAATATACAGAAATGCAACCACTAAAACCAAACCTTTGTAGACAGGAACTTTCTGTAAAACTTATATTTGACAACTACTGAACAAAAATACTTTGCCATGAGAGACTACCATCTGTTTACTATATTAAATATACAGATCTCTGTGTTTTTATTAGAAGATTTTTTCCTTTAATAAGGCGGATGGAGGAACTTACATATACAGCAAGCCCTTTTACTGCAAAAATGCGCACAAGATGCAGTGTAGAAATAGCATGGCATTTGGGAAGATTACAAACTCTCTCTGGGTGTTGCTCAGAGACAAGCAATACAGTTATATTTGCTTCCCTCCTGCGGCAGTCAGGAGTCAGAGAGGACAAGAGAATTTCATGTCAGCTCTAATGCTTTTACTCTGTTAGGAGACCCTACCAATTTGAGAAATATAACAGTAGGTCCGTCGCTTGCAATTATTTCAAATATACATGTATAAATCTTCGTGAAGACTCCTGAAGGTGTTCATGTCAGTGCTGTGGAAAGTCCTTCCTTATGGGACTGACCAGCTGATGTACCAAACCCAGATTGGAAGTCAGCTATTGGACCATCTTGCTTACTCTGTCATGGACTTCAACACTTCCCTAAACAAATGGTTTTCAATGGAGGTCTGATGTTAGAAATTTGTAAACTGCAACCAAATCCAGTTACTAACAAACATGGGACTTCTTCTTGAACACTATTCTTTAAAGATGTATTATGCAAGTAGTGTATTTCAATCATTAAAGCTTGAAATTATCTGAGACTGTTTCCTTTAGCAAGAATAGATATCACAATAATGTGAGAAGCTTTTTTCTTTTTTTTGAAAATGCACTACAAGTGCAAGTACCATTGATAAGATTTCTTGTGGAATTTTGATTGTTGTGATACATCTGTGGTATCTGTACCAAGAAGAAAAAGACTGGAATTTTGGAAAAAGGGAATAGGACAGAAGAGGAAAGGAGGGGAGAGAAAAGAAGAAGAGAGGAGAGGAGAGAAATAACACACTGTTTCTGCATACAAGAGAGAAAATCATAAACTGATCAAAAGGACTCTGTGGATGAAGTGCTTTGTAGACAGATAGGAACGGCTTCATGCTCGCAGGCCCTTGTCCTCATGGGGGACTTCAACCAACCTGATATTTGTTGGATGGTACAGCCCAGCACAAGCAATCCAGGAGGTTCCTCGATTGTGTGGAAGACAACTTCCTTCTGCAAGTAAAAGAGGAGCCAACAAGAAGAGGTGCCATGCTTGACCTTGCGCTCACCAACAGAGAAGGCTGGTTGGAAATATGATGCTCCAGGGCAGCCTTGGTTGAAGCAATCATGAGATAGTCAAGTTCGAGATCCTCAGGACAGTGAGAAGAGCATGCAGCAAGCTCACTGCTCTGGGCTTCAAGAGAGCAAACCGGCCTCTTCAGGAACCTGCTTAGTAAGGTTCCATGGGACATAGCCCTAGAGGGCAGGGAGGCCCAAAACTGTTGGTTGATATTCAAGGATCACCTGCTACAAGCTCAGGAGTGCTGCACCCCAACCAGAAGGAAGTGCAGCAGGAGGGCCAGGAGACCTCCTTGCATGGATAAGGAGCTGCTGAGGAAACTTCGAAGGGAAAAAGAGGCTTATAATAAGTGGAAGCAAGGACAGGCAGCCTGGGAAGAGTACAGGGATGTTGTCTGGGAAGATAGGGACCAGGTTAGGACAGCTAAGGCCCAGTTAGAATTAAACTTGGCTAGGGATATTAAAGATAACACGAATGGATTCTATAGGTATGTAGAGAATAAAAGACAGACTAGGGACAAGGTAGGCCCCTTCCGGAAGCTCTCAGGAGAACTGGCTACACAGGATTTGGAGAAGGCTGAGGTTCTTAATGACTTCTTTGCCTCGGTCTTCACTGGCAAAGGCTCTGACCACACCACCCAAGTCTTGGAAGGCAGATGCAGGGACTGTGAGAATGAAGACCCTAGGCCCACTGTAGGAGAGGATCTGGTTTGAGACCATCTTAAGAACCTGAATGTGCACAAGTGCATGGGACCTGATGAAATCCATCCGTGGGGCCTGAAGGAGCTGGCAAATGAAGTTGCTAAGCCACTGTCCATCATATTTGAAAAATCATGGCAGTCAGGTGAAGTTTCCAGCAACTGGAAAAAGGGAAATATAACCCCCATTTTCAAGAAGGGGAAAATGGATGTCCCAGGGAATTACAGACCAGTCAGTCTCACCTCTGTGCCTGGCAAAATCTTGGAGCAGATTCTCCTGGAAGGCATGCTAAGGCACATGAAAAACAACAAGGTGCTTGGTGACAGCCAGCATGGCTTCACTAAGGGGAAATCCTGCCTGACCAATTTGGTGGCCTTCTACGACGGGCCTACGGAACTGATGGACAGGGGTAGAGCAGTTGATGTCATCTACCTGGACTTGTGTAAAGCATTTGACACTGTCCCACACGACATCCTTGTCTCTAAATTGGAGAGACATCAATTTGACAGATGGACCACTCGGTGGATAAAGAACTGGCTGGATGGCCGCATGCAAAAGGTTGCGATCAATGGCTCAATGTCCGGCTGGAAACCAGTAACGAGTTGTGTCCCTCAGGGATTGGTGTTGGGACCGCTCTTGTTCAGCACTTTGTTGGTGACATGGACAGTGGGATTGAGTGCGCCCTCAGCAAGTTTGCCGATGACACCAAGCTGTGTGGTTCAGTTGATACCCTGGAGGGAAGGAATGCCATCCAGAGGGACCTTGACACACTTGTGAGGTGGGCTGATGGCAACGTCATGAAGTTCAACCATGCCAAGTGCAAGGTCCTACACATGGGTCAGGGCAATGCCAGGCACAGCTCCAGGTTGGGCAGAGAAGAGATTCAGAGCAGCCCTGCGGAGAAGGACTTGGGGGTGTTGGTTGATGAGAAAATGAACATGAGCCGGCAGTGTGTGCTCGCAGCCCAGAAAGCCAACTGTATCCTGGGCTGCATCAAAAGGAGCGTGACCAGCAGGTCAAAGGAGATGATCCTGCCCCTCTACTCTGCTCTCATGAGACCTCACCTGGAATATTGTGTGCAGTTCTGGTGTCCTCAACATAAAAAGGACATGGAACTGTTGGAACAAGTCCAGAGGAGGGCCATGAGGGTGATCAGGGCACTGGAGCACCTCCCATATGAAGATAGGCTGAGAAAGTTGGGGCTGTTCAGCCTGGAGAAGAGAAGTCTGTGTGGAGACCTCATAGCAGCCTTCCAGTATCTGAAGGGGGCCTATAGGGATGCTGGAGAGGGACTCTTCATTAGAGACTGTAGTGATAGGACAAGGGGTAATGGGTTAAAACTTAAACAGGGGAAGTTTAGATTGGATATGAGGAAGAAGTTCTTTACTGTAGGGGTGGTGAGGCACTGGAATGGGTTGTCCAAGGAAGTTGTGAATGCTCCATCCCTGGCGGTGTTCAAGGGCAGGTTGGACAGAGGCTTGGGTGATATGGTTTATTGTGAGGTGTCCCTGCCCATGTCAGAGGAGTTGGAACTAGATGATCTTAAGGTCCTTTCCGACCTAACTATTCTATGATTCTAACAGGAATATAATTATTGAAGTTGCAGACATATTGAAGAAACATCTGAAAGAGAGAGGGAAAGCTGAAATAAAAGGCTGGCTTGTGTCACTAGAAGTGGCAGAGTTAGTAAAGACTGTGGAAGTGATGTGAATCCTAATTGCAGGGATCTTGTGATGCCAGCAAGAGAGTCTTGCTTCTAGTGGCTTGGAGTGCTTGCCTACAGTAAGATCTTACTCTTCTGGCATCACATGGAACCCATCTGTCCCACTACAGAGGATTGTCTAGCAGTCCAGAGCCAACAGAACAGATGGCTAGAATCTGTACAGGGCTTTTCCTCCACAGTGCTAATCCCCTATGTGCTATCAATGTGCTGTGGAAATTCCAGCAGATCAGTCTCTGCTGGGGGAAAGGGATGGCACATGGTAATCTTGACTAGAGAGACTACAAAATGTGCTACTCAAGCCCTCTTAAAGTGCGTTTTTCAGCAGCAGATGCTGGCTTGGACCTTGACTTTTATTGTTGCCTACTCTGCAACTACTCTAGCATCCAACAACTGGAGCAGCCATAAGTGAACACATAGCATGGGGTCAGAGCTCATGTCAGCTGCCGAAAACCAATGCTGGGCACCAGTTCAACTGACATCTCCAGCCCTGATCTTCTCAGCAATTGCTCCTTCACCACTTACAGGAGCAGGTCTGCCATATCCTCAAAGACCCAATCTCTCACAGCACATCCTTCTCTTTTGGTTCCTATGTGTTTTGAAGAGAATTGGACAGGCTTCCTTCAGCACTGGTAATATATTAACAACACAGAAACACTGGTTGGAAAGAGAGCTCCCCTCAAGCTATATATCTATTATACCAAATCCAGAAAACAGTGTCCTGGCCTGACTCTCTCAGTCATTGTATGTGAATCAAAACACAACTTCTATCACCAGCATATAAGATCTATGGTCAATATATTTCTTAGGTAACAAAGCCCTCTGAAGCCAGCACAAGTTTCTTCAAGATCCACTGCATAATGTTATCATTACAACATTGAAGGCTGGTGTTTTACACTGGCTATTTCTGGATTTGAAGTATTTTTAAGGAAGTTATCAACTCCAAAGTGTTGGAAAATCCGGACTTCCTTCAGAGTCAAATGGCTTTCATAGCAAAAGTTCAAACTTACAGTACAAAATCTCAAGAGATTCATAAATAAATAACTGAAGATTCTTTCATCTGTTTGTTCCTGATTTCTTAGAGATATGCTTGGAGTACATCTGAGACAGTCTTCAACACCAGAAGCATTTAAAAGTCACTGTTTCTTTTAAATGAAGGTTGAAAGTCTCAAATAGTCATCTGACCTAGGAGCAGGACACTAAAAAAGGGTTCAGGCTGTCAAGAGGAAAAAAACCCACATAACAATACAGCACCCCACAAAAGTTGCATCTGCACAGCAAATTAAAACATTAGCTTAATTGCTTTTGAATGTGGAAGAAGTTGATTAATCTGATTATCAGTTTTCAGTGATTGATTATTTATGCACTTAGAATACCCTTACTTTAAGTAACGGTAGTTTAGATAGCAATAACTGCTATTCATTTAGCTGGAAACTGTGACTAAATGTTTCTTCCAGTACACAGAGCCTGTTTTCTAAGTTTTCTAATATTAGGGAGCTCTTTTCTCTTTTGTTATACACTGAAACATACGCTAAAAGCTTGTATCATCCATTTTTAATTTTCTGAAAAATAGGTACTTTCAAATACAGGTCCACATAAACTGCTAAAAGAAGTTATATATTGGTGATGACTTTTTGTATCTCAACTAAGTAATAAAACACTGTTCAAGGGAGCAATGTGATACTATTTCACCAGGTTGCTTATTGCATTTCTGTAGTTCGCCATTTCCTTTTTCACCTTGTACCTCCTTGGTCATTTATCTTGTTTGTGGCGCAGCCAGAGCTACACTGCTTTTTTAATGTTTTAAAATGCTCCAAATAGGGTTTTAGGTGGAAAACTTTCACTAATTGACCTGTTACAAGCTTCCTCTCCAGCTCCCCTTAGTCTGGAGATAGAAGGGCAGAAACATCTTAAAAAGATGCAGTTATGATGTGCTAAATCAGCATTTGGCAAATGGGGCTCTTACTCTGTACTTGCAATGGGGAAGATCCCAGTACAGCACTGCAGCTGATTTACATCATGACTCTAGATAACAACAGCTTCTTACCACAAAGCAGGAATGTGATCTCTGCTTGATGCTCCAGAATATGTCTCATCTGGATGTTCATGGGATGTCAAACAGTTTCCCTTTAGGTTGTCCTTCTAAACATTCATTTGCACAGTTTGCAAATGTAGCACAAAGTGAATTTACAGTAAGCTTGATCTGCCCAGATGTTACCAGCGCTGACAGCTCTTCAGAACTCAAAAGGTTGTATTTAATTTATTTCCTGCTTCACACCATGTTTACTTGGTTTGCATAGAATCTTCTTTGATTAACTTTTGTTGGGAGCAAATAATTTTTTTTCTGATAGTACTTTGGTAAACATATTCCAAGTACAAGAAAAATCCCTACTGAGATCCAAGCTTTCTAAATCTGTGAATATTCTGATGCAGACTTCTAGGGAATAGAGTGTCATTTATCCTCAAACGGTTGTGTTTTTTTTTTCCTTTTTTTTTTTTTCCCCAAAGCTTCTTTCCAGTATTTTCTTCATAAAACAATCAAAATAGAACCAAAGTGTCTATTTTTCACAGATTATTATTATTATTTTTTTTAATCTGGGAGTTGTAAAAGATTGTGAGTGAATAAGAAGAATCACTAAAAGTATGTAACAGATTAAATGACTTTATTTAGAGAAAGAATTGTTGTACATAAGGCTGCTCTGAGAGGCAAAAATTATAATTTCCTACATAAAATGAGTTCCCCCTTCCTTGCTTGATGTTTTGTCATATCCTCTGTGATCTCTCCAATGCTACTGGAAGCATCTCACTGGCCACTATGGATGCTACAGAATGTCTTCCTATTCCTAAAATGCATCCCAGATCACTTTGAAGTGCATCATGCAATCAAAAATAGATATACTTTATGTTTGCAGATTTTTCCATTTAAAAGGAAAATATTGCTGTACATATGCATGCTTAAAGTCAGAGACCAAAAACTTGGCTTATGTTTTGAGAACCCTAAAGGTAAATAGTTGTTATTTTTCAACAGACCTGGCTGTCATAGAGACTGCTGATTTCCCAAGAAAATTCATTAATACCTCTTCCAAAGCTTTTCGGTGACCTCTAGCTGCTTCCTGAATCACCTCAGACTCTGCTAACACACAAGGTATTATTTGCCTTTCTAGCAGATTTGTAAAAAGCATCAATTTTCTGATTATTCACTGTTGACCACATTATTGAGTATCAAAAATAAGAGATTACTTCAGTAGTCATCAACTCTGTGTGCTGATACCTAAACATTTTAAAAATGAGTTTGATTTTCATATAGCTGTAAACATTAGAAAACTCCTGAGTTATGCCATTTAAAATGCTGTGATTTGGCTAGGTAAAAGTCACTAAACAAGCCCAAAAACCATAGCCAGTAAAATTGAACAGCCATTCCTCTTCTCCCCACAGATGCTGCTCTCCCCATCCTACAATGCTGTATTTCCAGTGGACCAGCACAGAGGTCTTTAGCAAAGTTGGTAGCAGAGGCTTCAGAAAAAACATTGAAACCTACATTAATCATAGAATCATAGAATAGTTAGGGTTGGAAAGGACCTTAAGATCATCTAGTTCCAACCGGGACACCTCACAATAAACCATATCACCCAAGGCTACGTCCAACCTGGTCTTGTGCACTGCCCAGGATGGAGCATTCACAACCTCCCTGGGCAGCCTATTCCAGTGTCTCACCACCCTAACAGGAAAGAATTTCCTCCTTATATCCAATCTAAACTTTCCCTGTTTAAGTTTTAATCCGTTACCCCTTGTCCTATCACTACCGTCCCTAATGAAGAGTCCCTCCCCACCATCCCTACAGGTCCCCTTCAAATCCTGTTTGTTTCACCTCATTTCCTTTGAGGTCAGAAGTTAGTATAAGATCCAAAGAGCTGGTTTAGACAGCCTTTAAAGGTTTAAAGGTTCCCAAAATGTCTTTTAATCAGGTCAACTTCAGTCTGTTTTCAGTCAGAAAGAAACCAAACATAACCGAAAGACCAGAATACTGGGATGACTAGAGACTAATGTAGAGACAATTGGCTGAGGATGACAGAGGCACGAATTTCAAAATAGAGATTGTGAAAGAGTTCACTTTTTTTTTTTCTCTTTTCCCCAAAACACTAAAAGAAGCTACTGGAATAACAAAAGTGGGAGGCAAGCTCCTGGCTAGATGGAAGGTTCAAATTTTCTGCTTATATAGCTAAAGTTTATTAAAGCACACATCTGTCTTTGGGTAAATGGGGGACATTGTTGTGGTTTAAACCCAGTCAGACAGCTTGTTCACTCACTCCCCCCCTTCTTGCCCCTCCCCCTACTCCCGGAGGGACAGAGGGGAGAATCAAAAAGAATGCAACTCCCATGGGTTGAGATAAGAACAGTTTAGTAACTAAGGTATAACACAAATCACTACTGCTACCACCAATGGTAATAACGATAAAGGAAATAACAAGGGAAGAGAATACAACATCTCACCACCAGCCAACCGATAACTCGCCCCCCCAGCCCGACCAAGCACTGACCCATACCTCCTCCAACCCCGCAGTCTACCAGCCCTTCCAGCTCACTCCCAGTTACATCCTGGGCATGACGTGCTGTGGTATGGAATACCTCTTTGGCTAGCTTGGGTCAGGTGTCCTGTCTTTGCTTCCTCCCGGCTTCACCTCCTCCCCGGCAGAGCATGAGGCTCACAAAGTCCTTGGCTAAACCAAAACATCATTGTTATCAGCTCTGTTCCCGAGCTGAAAGTCAAAACACAGCACTGCACCAGCTACCAAGAAGGAGAAAAATGACTGCTATTGCTGAACCCAGGACAGACATAAAGTGTACACTGAATGCTGACAAAGCCAGGTTAATTTATTTTCACAAAATATTACGTGAGACTGCTCTTGCTTATGTGGAAATATCAGTGAGTATTCTTCCTGCGAGCTTCATCCTTTCTTCCTTTTCGTCTTAAAATGAAAGCACTTTAAGAGTCTGCCTTCCAAATTCTTTATTATTATCATATATGAAAATTATCATATATGAAAAAAAGCCAAGAAATTTATATAATCCACTATTCTGAATAGCAAACCTGGCAGTATTTATCACCTGATGTATTTGTTATTCTGTCCATCTGCTCTTGCACATATAAACCAGACATAAAAATAAAGTAAATTCTCTAAGGTGAGTGGAAGATTTTAAAGTCTAGTTACCCTCATCCATATTAAAAAAAAAATATTTACTTCCAAAATTCCAAATATAGAAACCTGCAGTCTCCAAAAACACAACTGGCAAGGTGGCAATGACAAGCAGAATGAAGTGGGAATAAAGTTACAAGGAGATTAACTATTGCATAAGAAAAAGTCAGGGGGAAAAGTATTTATAAGTGCCAGAATACCTGCCAAGTAACAGAGTATCCTTCAGCTGTGTTGAATTTGAACAATTTCCCATTGTATCACATCATCCATTTCTAGGCCACCTATAAGTTTGGAGTTGGCTTGTTAAGTAAAACACAGAACAACAACTCAGTAAAATTGAGTAATTCCCTGGTAATGTTTTCAGTTCCTTCCCTCTTCCTTTCCCCTTGCTGTTCTCCTCTAGATAACTGGGAAATGAAATAAATTTAGAGCCATGTTTTCCAGAAGAATGGTTAGCAATGAATAGCAGCCTTTAAAGACCTGTCACCTGCATTTCTTTATTTAGCCTCACAGAATTATATTTACTGCAATAGTTGCACTATTTGCCATTTGAAGCTCCCAAATTCATGGTAGAATCAGATTGCAGAACATTATAGGCTTTTAAAGGTGGTCTGCATAGAAGGCTAAAGGCTGAAATATTTATGACCAGCAAAACTTCATGTCTACTAAAGTATTTTTGCTTCGTCATTTAAGCTGTTGTTCAATATTTATGGTGGACAAAAGGATTATTTCTATGGATTGTTCATACTATTCCTTTCACCCTTGTTTGAGTAGTAGTGGCACTGGCAGCTGAACTACATCCAATGACTGTGGACTGCAGGTAGCTCACCAAAAGCTTTGGAAGAGATTAAGTGCTGGGAATCATGCAAGTGGGAAAAGGGAGAAAAAAAATCCCTCTTCGGGATCTTGTAATTAGCTCTCCTTTAATATATGCTCACCTGATTGTTATTCTGTACTGATGCAGTGCTTTCTGAGAGATTTGGCACTGCTGTGCTAGAAGCTACAGGGAACTGTTGTTCTTTGGTTCAGTCTGGTAAGATTTCAGCCTGGAAAGCAGTGAATAGCAGGATGGCAGGGCAAACCAGGGCAGGGAAAGCATGGGATCGAATGGGCTCTTATACTAATACCATAGCACAGGGCTTTCCAGCTCCTGAGGGCTGGTCATGCTTTTATCAGGAAGCACAGCTATATGGCAGAGACTCAGCTCAGAGCCATAAAAGATGTCACACGTATTCAGGGTATGCATTGAAGGGGGAACTGGTGCAGAGTGCTGCCACTGTGATCTTCTAGCTGAGCAGCCCCGATGCATGCCGTTCCTAGACAGCTCTCAACCTGCCGGGCTGTTATCGGCCTGTAATTTAATACACGTGTTAGTGAGAGATGAGTTTTCAGGAGGGACTTGAAGGAGGGGAAAGGTTACAGGCTTGAAGAGACTTCCCAGGCATAAGGTCTGGCACCGGTCCTCTGGTTCATTGCTCTTCGTACCTGTGGCACATACGCGCACAGCCTGGAAACCGGAGATGGAGAACTTTTTTGTCAGATGAAGCAAAGATGTATGTCAGCAAATCACTGTGGCTGTCCTTTTAACAGCAGCTCCTGGCTACTGTTCCACCAGTGCTGTATTGAAATTGCTCACAGCCTCTGCACGTCAAAGGCATTTCCTGAATATGAGCAGCAAGTGTATAAAGGCAAAATAAATGGCATCAGGTGAAAAGGGACAATCATCCACTCTAGGAAACACTAATTTTGGGATTCCCAAATTCAGCCGCACATCTGAGCTTTTCCATTGCGATCCCAACTGGGCCAGTGTCTTCAGGGGAAAAAAAAACACCAAACAACCAAACACCCCCAATCTTATATAACTTTTGTTGGCTGAGTAATCGTTATTTGTTTGGGCCAAGAGCAATCATTGCTTGTAATGGAGCAACTGAGTAGTTACTATTACTTTTTTCCTTTTTGTTTTTTTTTTCTATTAGAAAAGTGTTTGCATGACAAGCAGCATGCTAAGAGTAGGGTATGCCAACCAAAGGAGGTAAGGGAAAGGTAGGCCTATACGATTCTTCACAGCATTGAAATAGAAATATATAAACACATCTTTTTGTTAAAGGTATAGCCGTGTCATACAGTTGCAAAGCTGTAACCAGTCTGAATGAAGAAACTAAATCTACTGCTGTCTTTGCCACCATCATTTTAGATGGTTTCTTTTAAATAACCCCATCTCCTTTCTTCTCTCAACATTTAGTGCAGCTTGTGAACACATTCAGAGACTAGAAGAGCAGAGAAACCTCACTCAGGAAACATAACTATCCCATAACAGAAGTGATGTAGTAAGAACACTACGTGTTTCAGAGAGGGTGAGTTTAATATCTTACACTTTTATTTCTGTGCTCCAGAAATTAGTTTCCAAAGATTATACCCAAATAACCGGCAGTTCACTGGATTTCTGTGTATGTATTAATGTCAAAAAAAGCAAAAATAAATAAATACTTGAATTCTATATTTGATCCAGTTTTTGGCTCATTGATGAGCCATTTATGATCTCACCAGTACTTATTTTCTGGAATGCTGTGTTCTGTTTTCATTTGCTAATTTGATTAGACCTCCTGTCCTGACTAGGAGAAACTGGAGCTTGGGGCTTGGGTGACGAAATGATGATGGTGTCTGTCCAGTTCAGGTTGATCCATTTTTAGAAAAAAAAATCTCCTGCTGTACTTAGAATGAGAAAGTTATCAGCTGTTGGAAAAAAGTGGTTTGGTTTTGTTTTTGTTTTTCAAAATAATCAAAAGTTATCACGTTTCTCTTTTCACAGAAACATGATGTAGGAATGACATAATTTTGTCAAAGTATCTTTTTTTTTTAATGCAATAATTTTATGAATAATATGCAATTGTTTTCAGGAAAAAACTAAGAAAGAAAACTCGTAAGTTTTTTTACTAAATCCAGTCAAAGTTATTGTGGGAATTGAGACACTTTGGTAAATGTTTATTAATAATATATTAAATGCATATTAATAATCTTTCTACACAACACTAGGGTGGAGGCCAAATAGTTTCAATATCCTTCATACTGAATACTACGATGAAGGTAGAAGAATGACCTCTTAATGCACAGAACTTTATGAAGAAAGTCAATTTTCCAAAATATGTATACAAATCCCATTTTAACAACTGGTAACTGAGCAATACAGGCTGTATTAGTAATATGCAACAGTAATTTGGGAAAAAATGTATTAGGCTTTAAATTCTTGTCAAGGCACTGTAAGCTTTCTACTAAAAAATAACACTTTTGTATTTTAGATAGTGAATATCAATTTACTGTATTTTACTTGATTGTGTTTTTCAAAAGTTTAGCATAGGATTAATATCCATTTGATGTCAAAACTTTCTTATAGGCATATAACTATTTAATATTAAATTAAATGGGGTTATTTTGGGAGTACAAATTATTGCATGTGGGGTCAGGAGCAAGAGAATCAGAATCTGAACTCTGCTTCTGGATTTAGAAGTCAGGAAGAAAATGGAATCAGAAGTTTTAATACAAAGAACTAATGCTTCAGTAGTTTTTGAACTGCAAATGCAATTCTTAATTCTTGGATAGGCTTTTCATGTTATGTTAAAGCAATTTACCCCCACGCACCATGCTTTTTATTGTCTCTTGATGCATCCTTATTACTTCTCCAGGTATTAAAGGGGTACGAAATGTTTTCATTTCATTAATCTTCTCTCAGGGGGCAGTGATGAGTTCAGTAACGAGTCTCTACTCTCAAGCCTGAAAGTTCTTTTCAATTAAAAAATCATCTCCGCAGATGGCACTGGGATTAGCAGCAGCCCATTCTGTCTACAACAACAAATATTGAGATATTTCAGGAATTACCCTATAAATCACTGGACATGGTATGATCTGTAGGATTAAAAAAAAAAAGGGCTTCTAGAAGTTAAGATGGTTAGAATCTGGGGCATATGGTTTATTGTCTCTTCAATGTATCAGTTTCATCACTGTGTCTGGACAATTTAATTGCATGTTAAGGTGAAATACAGTGAAAAATTTAACAAAGCTATTAACTGCAAATATGTTATCCAAAACATTAGGATCACAAAGGTGATAATAAAAATGTTTTAAACTCAGGGAAAATGCTCTGTTAAAGGGGATTAAAGAGACCGTTTATTGAATAGGATGGATTTCTTCCAACCCCCTATGTGCAGAAACCATGCAATGCGTGAATAATTCATCCAGAAATTCTATCGTGAAGTTGTATCAGTTTCCACAGTAAAACCTGGCTGTGGAGGAGGAAAATACATCAACATCTGTGACATGCCCTATGAAGAGACAGTTGCAAAGCCTTTCAGGCACCAGGAGCAAACCAAAATATAATAAATTCACTGAGTGTCAAATTTGTGTCGGCTGAATAATGACACCATATGTCTGGGTTGCCATGTCACTGCAGGCTGCTCCACAAAAGCAGCCCCCACACCTCCTGTTCTCAGCACCCCCCTTCCCTACACCCCCCCCCTCCCCCCCCCACCCCCATGGCTTTATAAAGTGTGCATCGACAGGGGAAGTGCTTCAGCTACCGTTTTCCACCCAGAAGATGGATAGAGATCTGCTTGATAAATATGACTCTTGGCCGTTCTTTTAAATCGGAGCTCAACCATGTCTTTTTATCCCCATCTCAAGCTAGGTGAAACGGTCACTTCCAGTCCAATGTGAGCTCTCTAATTTATTGTCCGATGAAATGGAGGCATCCGGCTCCGAAAGGATGGTTAACATTCCAGAAGAGGAAGGCTTTTCTCAGCCTGAGAGGCATGAAACAAAATTTAAAACCACAGTTGGAGCCGGCTGACTGGGCTGGTGGCAAACCATGGCTACCCTGCAGGAGAAGCTCTTTCTTGGATGTAGTGATCTTCCCTGCAGCGAACAAAACCAATAAATTCTGGTCCGATGTTTGTGTCCCAGAAAAAGGTGCTGACTGCACTGTTCCTACTGTCTGATCCCTGCTGGCAACTGCTAGACATATAAAACAGGGGGAAAGGAAAAGGGTGGTGGCTGGAGGGAACAGCAAATTTTATGTGTTAAATTGGGTGTACTCTAAATTGAAAAAATGGACAGAAAGAGGGTTCAGCATTTCCCTGAACTGTCCGTGCTGACAGGTGAAATCACTCCAGATGACATATTTGATTCAAATACTTGGAAAAGCACCTGAACTTCTGTCCAAGTCCTGCTTCAAACCTCAGTTCTTCTACAAACTGCCTCACAAACTGCCAACTTGCATTTTGTTTTAGAAAGCTCTAGCTTTGTCACCAAGAGCCTCCCCACTTTAACACTGTGGTTGCTGTTCCTCTTCCCACAACCAGCTTACCCTCACTGGTGGCTTTTGCAATTCTGTGTTTCATAGAGCTCAGTTTAAGAACTGGAAGTAAGAGTTTTCAAGCATCATGATGAGCATCAGATAAAATAGAGAACTGGTTAATGTGGGACAGCTAGCATTCTACATTGGCTGATGACAGAGATGGTTATGAGCTCTTAAGAAGACAGCAACACATTATATCCTCCCTTACAAAACAGAAGAATATTAAATAAAGAAAATGTGAGATCAGTTAGAACTTTTTAATTTCAGCAAAGTCAAACAAGTGTGAATTTATGGAGGAGGGAAGTAAAAGCTAATGGGAAATTCTGTTGCCCATTAAAATTCTGTATTTTTGACATCTGGTCAGTGAATATAATCATAAATCCCTACATACACTTGCTCTGGAGAAAGGGAAACAAAGTAAGTGGAAAAAAGCAGAAAAGAAACACCTACTAGAACAAGTGAACTCCACCGTAAGTTTTTCAGTTTAAGACATCTATCTGTCATCATTGCTCTTATGAAGATCAGAATCAATGGCAAGTCTGTCAATAAAAGGAGAAGAAAATGAAACCATGTCTTTAAAATAGAGGGGAAATATATCATATATGTATATCTTCAATTGTATATGTATATCTGCAGGCTACCAAGCCAATATACACATGGAAAATGAAAGCCAGAATACCCTCAGAGGTCATTGAAATGGGGAGGACAAAGTCATACCAGAATTATTTTGGCTTGCGCTTTTTGCTCATTTAATGAGGAACTAGACATGTCTGAAAAAATTTCTGTTGAAAAAAAAAATAATTAACATTTGATTGAAGATAAACTTACAATTCACACCAAATAACATTTTGGATAGAAGTTAACTCTTGCTGGTTATTGAAGGGTTGGCAGATTGCTCTTTGCTTTTGTTGACTGATTTTTCTGTGGCTAATCAGAGAGTAAAAAACTGTCTTACTAAGAAAATATTGCACCAATTTTTAAATAATTAAATAAATGGAGTTCCCGTCAGGATCTTCTGGAGCGTCCAGTGGAAAAGCTGGTTTAGGTCACAGGATTTGTTACGGTTAGTGGCTTCTAGCAAGTTAAAAACCCTTCTGCTCTGTATCCAGTGGGCCATTCCAAGGACATACCTCTTAGAAATGTGGGTAGATGTCAGGATGAATAGTGAAAGTGTAAAAGGGTATCTTTTATTATCTCATTTTCACAGACCAGTTGCGTGGGTGTGTAAAAAAAGATAGGTCAGATTTTGTCACACTGATTTGAATTATTCCAGGCAAATCATCAGGGATCTCTATACACCCGAAGAGTCAACAGATTTGATCTATGCAAACTTTGCCACAGGCAGGACTTAGAACTTGATTTCTCCAAGTATTTGTGTCTATAAGACTTGACTATGAAAATAGGCATAGCAGCAGTTTTGAGCACAAATAATCAATGTTTCAGCTTGAATTGGTTTAACACTTGATAATTTTAAGTTTGGCAGCAGAAGTAGTAATTTCTTCTCAGACTTTTCATCTGTCTTCTGTAAATCTCAGCTCTACCTGATACTCTTCTGCCCCCTTGACCTGCTTTATTCTCTTGCTTAGTTACCACCCTAGTTTCTACAAGAACTTTTCCATTTTCTCTCCCAGTGCTTACTCACACTGATGATAGAGGCTAGCCAGCTGCTCCTGGAGCACCTCAGTCTTTTCTATCTCCTCCTTGGCTTGACCTCCAGAGAAGGTAAAGCTTCAACTGTAAAGACAGTATCAAGTTTCGTTCAGTGTCTACAACACTGGGATCCTGAACATGGCAGAAGCCTTTAGAATAGCTCGCAATACATGTCAAATAAGTAGCAAAAGCTGAAGAAAAATCAATACTGACTATAAAAACCTTCAAAAGAGCCAAATGGACTGAGTGCCTTTTTTGAAATATTATTATTTACTTTTTTTTAACATGGTCATGAAAGTGGAGCCAATATGAGGGTACCCACTGCTCTCTGGAAGTGTAGAAACAGTTGGAGATATATGGGGAAATATATCTGTGAAAGTGACCTTTACCCCTGGAGCACAGTGCTCTTTGATGCATAAATCTCAAGGAGGGAGAAGCAGAAGGAGCTTCAGCTGCTGATTAAACTCTTTTTCAGTAATAGCATGACCAGACAGCAAAAAAATAGCCTGAGAGATGGTTACTTAAGAGGTACTAAAAAGGACTAAAAAGTCCTTTGAAGGAAAGAGAGTCCCCCCCAAAAGCTGAAGAAACCTCAGGCTAATGACTGACAGGCTCACTATGCTATATTTAGCTGAGGAAAATGGCTAACTGATCCACTACATTTGTATATTGATTTATTTATTTTTTTTTAGAGCAGATGCAGTCTGAACTGGAACTGCCCCCATTACAACAGCAGGCTGATCTGTATCCTTCTCAACTGTTTCAGGGTTTTAAACAGTTACAGAGCATTCAGGAGAAACCATGGGAATTTTATAGTGCTGAGATAAAGCTGTGTGAAAGTGCCTATACATCTACACAAATATTTCAAAACTCAGAATCTCAGGAGACTCATTTTGCACTTAAAACTGACACGTGAAATTTTGTGAGCATGAGATTTTGAGCAAAAGTGATCCGTTCTCTTCAGCAGGCTGCATACACTGCACACATCCTAGTGTCTCTGCTAGCTGATTAATTTAGGAAGGCTCTTAACTACTACATCCCCAAACCTTGTGTAACAAATTAGATGCAGCAGCAGCTTTCTGGGAACTGTATAATTTTACTTTACTCCCTGTCAAATTCCTCACAGGCTTTCAAAGCTGATGCAGTCTTACGCATTTTGACTGCATTGAGACTTTATTTTTGTGCATGCAAACATGTTTGCAAATACAGACTTAATGGTAGGACTGGAGACTTTGGCATTAGCCTCAGTTCACTTTGCCTGAATGTCTGTTCTGAGGTGGAAGTTCTACATAAATACTCAAGAAAACAAATGAAAACACCAGTGAGCTGAATGCCAGCATTTTTCATTGCTTGGCACTAAAGAAAGTGAGCATGGAAATATGATTGTAATGGAATGTATTATGCAGTCATCTCAAGTGAAATACAAGAGTTCCCTGGCTATATAAGTCAAGGGAACTGAAGAAGTTAGTAGCCTGGAGCAAAGAAGGGCTTACTCCACACAGTGAGGCTTTAGACGCTTGATGCTATGGATGATTTTTCTGGGCAATATTTTCCACCTTAAAATGATGTTAATGGAACGTGAAAATATTGTAAAATGCAACAAATTTAAATCTCTACAATAATTGTAAGTAGAGAGATCAAGTTTGTCTTTTAAAACTATTTAAACTTCTAAGAACCTGGAGCAAAAGAATACATGAAATTCATGATGTAACTCAGACAAGCTGAACAAGCTAAACAACACAAAATCAATTTTTAAATATTTGTTCTTGTGTGTAGGTCTCACCAGCTTCGGGATTATGTTTAGTAGAATATATAACAGTGTTATAACACAAAATAAGCAAACAGAGTATATGCATATTGAACTTCTGTCTGCCCTGTTAGTGAGTCTAAAACATTTAAAATAAATACCCAAAGCCCTATTAAGCTGAACACCTTCCCAGCCATTTTTTTTACTTAGATGTTATTTGCATTGTCAAAGAAATCCAAATATCTTTCAAGGATCTTCTAAAAATCAGACATTACTTTTGATTTTAAATAGACATTTTAAGTCTTTGATGCAGAGTTGCCCTCTGCTTTACCTGTGGCAAAAGCAGAAAACCTGTGTGGACCAGATAATCACCTCTAGGCATCAAACCTGCAGCCTCAAAAACCACTAAATGAATTTCTTTTTCTTTCACTCATCCCTTATACACAGCAAAATATTTAAAGTCATGCCAGAAACATAAAGAAGATGAGCTACCTCATAAACTCTCGGCTACCGATGCTCGCCCTGGAGTCACAAGCCCATTGTTTACCTTTTCTTTTGAAGCCTGGGAAAAAAATATATCAAAGTATTTCAGGCTGCCAGAACTTTGCGCACACAGGCACTGGCATTGTGACAGGAAACCCAGATGAGAAAAGATGTCTAGGCTTAAATATCACACTCTCTCCTGAGCTCCTCTTAGGAACTTGAAAGCCAGCCCGCTTCAAGGTAATGATTATAAAACCTTGCACAGAAATGGAAGCACTGTACAACTAGCCTACTCTTCCTCCTGGGAAGCTGCTGGGGTTGACATAATCTAGCATTTTGTCACCTAAACTGCAATGGGAAAAAAACCTTAAATGGACCATTTTGTTTTCCTGCCCACGTGTGGCTGTTCCATATTGTTTGCCATCATCCAGTGGAGGAGAGTGCACCAATTTGTGGCATATATAACAGAGACAGTAAGTCATTTTCTAGGATCACTTACTGATTTGCAAAGTGGACATAGACCCATTCTATTTTGAAAGGGGTGGCACAACTCACCATAAACAGCATAGTCCTACTAGCAGAAATTCCAGCTACGACACTGTCATATTTTTTTGGGGGAAGACATTTCCTTTTCCTCTGACCTTCCAAATAATGCTTTTTGCTCTCTACACACCTTTCATCTGTCTCTTACCTGTCCCCAGAAAGAGATTCCATTTTACCAAGGGAAACCCTCTGCTCAAACCAGTAACTTTTGACCACATTGAGCCTGTGTTTTTCAGATACTCCATCAAATGCCTTCAGATAGCCATGGGTGTAACAGTCCTGTGCTCCAGATAGCCTGCAGTTTAATTGAACTGATTACACTGTTTAAATGAACAATTAGATAACTCCCCTTAGTGTAAATAATAGCCAAAGAAGTCAAGATCCCCGAAAATAAGACACTATATTTCCTGTACCATTTCTGTGTATCAGAAGATTTCCCCTAGGTCACAACCCTGAGATGTCCAACACTTACAATAATATCGTTATTATATGTTCCAAACATATGTGGTATGTCATCAGGCCAAGTGGAGAAACAGTTCTGGCTTATTAAAATATCTGTTCTACCATAATTTTTCTAAGCTACCCTTATACCAAAGAAGAAAGAAAAAGACATCCTACCAAAACACGCATTTCTCTGTTTTGAAGTACCAGTCCCTTTTCTCAGTGGGTCCCTCCACAAAACAGGAACTGGGTAATGGTTGCAGCTTCCTCAGGTTGGCTTTCAAGGATATTTAAGCAATTGCCCTTTGTTTTTAAGGGTAACCCACACAACCCATTTGGCTTTTTCTTATACAGACTATATAGTGCTTAGGTAACAGCCACATGTAGGCACAATAGTAAAAAAAGAATAAGGCATAAAAAGGAATAATAATCTTCCATATTATGCATATTTCATTCATTCACCCCCATCCCCATCATAGCATTCCTTAAGGAGACCACCCTGTCACACTATATAATAAAGTGATACCTTCTTCCATCGTTCCATGGGATTTCTCTTTAACAATATAAAATCTTTGTACTCCAGATGTCCCCACTTAAAACAATTTCAATAGTATATCAAAGGTTGAGCTGTTCCAAGATGTCGGCAACTACCAACCAAAATTTCAGTAACACGCAATTTTAACATCGAGATCCTTTGTTTGAGCAATGGTTTTGCTCTGGGCTACATTCCAGCAACACTCTTCTCCATTGTCCTAGCAGAAGAAATAAGAACTGCGAGCATGTAAAAACCCTTGGGAACAAATCCCTCTGAGCAAGCAGTACCCTGTTCTAGGAAGAGGCAGTGTTTGCAGATGTTGTTCCTATAAGGCCACCTGTACAGACCACATGTGCCTTCCAGAGCCTATACGTCTGCCTGTGAAGGTGTAGCACTGCCACAAGCAAGGATTTTTTAAAATGTATGCTTCATTTTGAGTACAATTTTGTCTGATACAGTTAAATTAAAAATAAGTCCACAGCAATATTATTTCAGACATTTAAATAGTTGTTTGTGTCAAAGACTGACTCATTCCGGTCTTCAGTATTCTTATTTCCAGCACCCCTTCACTTCTGCATCAAATATGAACTGAGTTGCAAAATGTAGCTCAAGTTTTTTAGGTGTTTTTCAAGCTATTTTTATTCCTCTGTGTTCCCTACACAGGGAGTTTTCCATCCCAAACCATGTAATAATTTTTGGAAGATGGAAAGCCACCTTCTGTACTACTAATTTAGCCTGGTAAAGTTTCAAGTCTGAATATGAACGGGGATTTAAACAAATTTATACTGCTGACATTTTCTCTTGTTGGTGTAAATTCCTTGTGTTGAGCATGCACCTGAGGTAGGTGACCTCTTCCTGAAAAAGCTCACATTTCTTTGGATCCTGTTTCCAACTGACATGCTTAATCTTATCACAACTATCTGCAAGTTCATCAGTTCATTCTGGAAATGGTCAGTGTGCACCAAATTCTCTGCCAGCCTCATATGCAAGCTGGAGGCACATCAGGAGATAACTTCTCTAGTAATGTTGCAGAGGTCCTAGATGAATCACACAAGCTAAATCCAGAACTCTTACCCTGATAACACTCCTATTCCCATATTTTGCATCCACTTCTACTTGTGCTCTTAAAGAACAGATTTGAAAAAAATTAGGTGAAAGTGCTAACTCTCAGTCTAGCTTGCCTAGGTGACAAAAGGCAGGATCTTTAAGATGCATCAGCTTACTTCAAGCCAAACAGTCCTGGTATTGAATTTGGGTCTTTAAATAACTTGAACTGTGAGTGAGACCCCACAACTGGTTGAAAATGTAGCTATGCTTGTTTAATACCATAAAAGTCTTCTTCAAAATGGTAACCACAAAGATGTCTATAGGACTGTACCTGAACTTGCCTTACCCCACCAAATAAATCCCACATGTCTGTTGCATTTGGAGAGCAGTTTCCTTTTCCTCATGCTTTCAAATATTTTTATTGCACTCCATTTAAATATACAGCAATGCCTGAAACTGCTCCAATAAAAACTGAGAGTCCACAATATCTCCTTATCCTGTAACATTTTCCTGAAGCCAACAATTACTGGAATTACACATCTTGCCACCATGGACACAGACTTTATCTGTTGCTGGTTTTTAAGAAATATTTAGTCCAGAGCACAAACTAGATCCTGCTACGAGCCCATAGCAATACTTGCTGCTAGAAATTCTCTCCACATCTTTTTACTTCTAAGCCGTAACTCTGATGTTGTAGTAAGGATGACTGCATTCAACATAAATGAGACAAGCTCCCATCTGCAATTCAACTTCAGCAAAACAGTTGTTCCAAACAAGCCACCTGGTTTAGGGGTTCCCAGAATGTTTTTGTCAGCAGACATTACAAAATCACATGTGCAATGTTTAAGAGAGTTCCATAACACATTTAAGCTTCAAATTACCAATATGTGGCCTCAACCCAGACAGCGTTTTAATGTATGGTTTTGTCAAGATCAACATTTCATTATTTGCATATTTACCTATTCCAGTTATAGGTAGGAAAACCTTTGTTCCAATTTATTACAACCCACTACAACTTTCTTTTATCACTTGTTACCACGTTATCTTAGTATATCTTTTCTGTACCTATCATGAAAACATCATGGGTATGGTTCAAACTACATTATGAAAATTATTATTAGATTTTTACTCTATTTTTGCAATCTAGAAGTATTTAGCAAAAGCAACAAAAGGTCTGAACAGAAATGGTTAAAGGACCTCTTCCTGGCTAAGGAATTTGTTTGAGCCTGCTGAGTTAATAGCTCTCAATGACTGAGCTATAATGAAACCACTTCATCCCCAAGAAAACAGAAATTGTGAGATAAACTCTGGAAACAAGTCAAGGATTTTTGTGGGGAAACTCATGTGGTCCTGTGGAGCAAGAAGACTTGTAGGAAATGTCTTTGAAATCAAAGTTTATGAATCACTAGTGTCTATAAAAATTGCATGCAGATGTTATAAAGCGCCCTGTTTTGACTGCCAAGAAGGTAAACTGGAAACACAGTAGCTGTAAAATGTGAAGGCATGAAAGGGTGATCAGTGTTATATACAGAGGAGAAAAACTGCTATTGTTATAATTTGTATCATCTGCTGATGTAACTTTTGCAGCTGGTATGAAAATACAGATATAACAAGTTACCTCCTGATTCAGGTTAGCCCTCCTGCATATGTGCTATGCTCTACCATTTGCTCATATGTGCAATTTAAAAGAGCTCCCATCAGCACCTCTGGACCTCCCAGAACTGCAATTACTACTTTGTTAGAACGGCATTCAAACTTCTTCTCAAATCTCTGCGCTTCTTCATGAATTTTTCTGATTGTTTGGGCTTTTTTGTCTTCTTACTTATATCTCTGTCCATGTGCTTTGGAAAGACTGTACCGCATCCTTTTACCCTTCTTTTGCTGGAAACAATAACCAAGCAGTAAATATTTCAAAAACATGTTAGAGAAGTCAGGGAATATGCCTGTTTTCCAGCAGTGCTCCTATGACTTACACAGGGATTCAAACACATTGGAAAAGTCCTTATCTAGATGTAGTAATACACGAAAAAAGAACACGTTAGCTGGTGACACTAGCCTTGGGAGTGCTGAAGCAGTGCAAAGTGTCTATAATTCACAGCAGGATTTCCCTCTGCTGTCATTTGTTATCTTAGCTGGCTGTTACTGAGTGCCAGGTACACTGATATGGTCCACAAATGTTATAAAACGTCTTCCTGTAAAAACTAACTCTGCAGACCCAGTCTAGCATCCCTTCCTGATTAGTTTTAGCAAGACAAAAGATATTTCTTTAGTTGGCTATAGTAGATTTTCACTTTTCTCTGTTTTCTGGGTCACACATTTAGGCAACAGGAATCACCATGAGATCTCAAATTTGGTTTTAGTTAAACAAACTGCATGGGAATATATTAC
Source organism: Pezoporus occidentalis (assembly GCF_034315485.1). Taxonomy (NCBI): domain Eukaryota; kingdom Metazoa; phylum Chordata; class Aves; order Psittaciformes; family Psittacidae; genus Pezoporus; species Pezoporus occidentalis. The sequence continues at coordinate 3,013,022 of NW_026915724.1, read as the reverse complement.
ATGACAAAAGCACCAAGAAGAAAGGTATTTTGGTTTCAGTTATGAAACTGCTTTTTTCCATGTTTGAAATGAGGAAGGGGAAGAGACAAGTTTCTTTTGCTTTGCCCCTCACACAGGTGGCTGGGTGCATCTGAAAGTAGAATCCGGCAGGGAAATAATTCACTGAGTTTAAGTAAGTGATGAAACAGCATGATGTATAGACTTAAACAAATTGTTCAGGCATGTGCACATAACACTTCAGATATGTACCAGGACATTAAGAAATGTGGATTTCTTACCAAATAAAAAATATGGTATATATTACTAAACCACTCCCCTGAGCATCTGTATCAAAGATATTGCTTTAAGACTCTCATTTTCATTTATGCCACTGGATGTTATGCTATACAGAGGGGAAGAAATTAAGCTCAGCATTTCCTGTCCTTGGTTATTTTTAGAAAATCAAGGTACTGTATACATCTGTGAAACTGCTGCATCTATACAAAGCACTCTGTGCCAGGCTGCTGTAATATTGTGTTCAGAGGGAACTGAAGACAAGGGTCAAAGCAGGTGATGGTCTCAGAGAGCCCTCCGTCTGGCGTTAAGTGTGAGTGAAGAGGGCACAAGGTGATGGCAGAGATGGCGATCATACAGATCCCAGAAGCACAGACCTTTTTTCTTTCTTGTTCTTTGTTGGCCTGCATTTCCACTGACTGAAGAAGCAGAGCTGGAACAGCCTGGGATGTTTTCCAAGGTGGTTTTCGTGATGTGTTTGAAACAATAATAGTTTCTCATTTTCTTTACTTGCACTGTCTACTTCAGCTTCCCAGTGCTGAAACGTTGTGCTCAGTTTGGACATAAGAGACAGGGCACAGAGAGAAGTACAATAGCATGAGCCAAATTGGAATAAATTGCATCAGCATTGTAAAAAGGTCACCTGCCATTTAAAATTCAATATTATTTTAGAAGGAAATCATCTACAGAGCTGCAAGTGAGACAGAGACCTCTGGGGCTTGATGTCTAAAGAAAGAGATGCCTCTCACAGTGAGGGACAGCAGCTTCCCTACAGCTGCAGAAATACAGTGCTGTAGAATATACAGGCTGAACATGGGTTTAGCGCTCATCTCACTGAGTATGCTTCTACCTATGTTTTCCAACATAACTCTCCCAAACTCCACATGACACAAGAGAGCTTTTCCAGCAGTGTGACTCTCTATGGCTGAGCTTGTGACCCTTGTGATTCCTTTCACCTGCATGCATCAAGTTGTCATAAACTAACTGAAATGAAGTTGTCCCAATCAGCTCTCATCAGTACCCTGAGGCATGATGCTTTTCCCACTCTCAGGCAGAGTCAGATTTTTCTGTTTGTGATGGAAGACAATGACTACTAACACAACAAACCTAACAAACCCTACACTAAGTGCCTACTTAAACAACTCATGTTTTACTCTTCAGTATACGGTACACCATTTCTTTCCAAAGAGGCTGTCGAAATAGTCCTGCACTCCTATTTATTTTGCATAATGGAGCTTTTTGTTTCCTTGTTTTACTTCTTATGCTTGCTTCTGTTTGTTTAAGTCTTCCTGGAATATTTCAAAAACGACCTGTACATTCACACGTCCCCTTTTTTTTTTTCTGAATCCTGATGATATGAGTGGCATCTTTATATTTGCATGAGTGTGTGTTGAAAATTAGACTTTCTGAATCCGTATATCTTTCTGCTAATTCTTTTGATTTCTTTGTGTTGTGGCCAGAGCCCAAGAACTAATTTCTGCTATTATCAAGTGTCAACTTCAGCTACAAGCTTGAATCTAATGAAAGGCTCTACAAAATGTATCGTAAAGTGTTTTTCCTTCTACAGAGGAAAAAGGTAAGTCATTCCTAAACTCCAACCATGGCTAAATTATCTGATGTTGGCAGTGGTTCAGAGACAATCTACAAACAAAATTATAATCACTATGCCTTCAGTTTCCACAGGTCTGGCCAGAAAGGATTTTTCTCCCAGACCTTATCCCATTTGATCTTGTTTCCTTTGTCTTCATCCTTTCACTCTCTTCTTCATACTTAATTTCTCACGCTCTGCTCCGAGTCATTTTCTCAATCTCCACTTCAGTTTCTCATTCCAATTATTATCCATCTGTTAATAACACTAGGTGCAAGAAAATTCCAAATGAATCAGATTTGGCTCAGGTTTCAGCTTTTTCTTTTTTTTTCTTCTTTTCTCTTCTATGTAAAGCTTAGCTAGGGATTGGAGTCTGAACTACAGATAATAAAACCTGAGTGAATTAATTTTGGCTCCTACTCCTCCAATTTTGGCATTGAAATAGAAGTAGTTATTCATTGATTTGAATATCTGCAGCTGAAGTGTTAGGTGTTGCATTTAGACATTCACTTATAAAATGTTTTTAACGTCAAGATTTAAACACTTATGGTGGCTACAATCTGCTGTAAGTGAGCCACTAATCTTGTCTAGGAATGCTTCATGCCAGTATATTTTAAAGTTCTGCATTCCAGTCCAGAGAAGTCTTTTATTCCACTCTTAGAGTGGGTTATAGAAGGAAAGAAGAGCAATTGTCCATTTTCAGTGATTTATATTCTATCCTGATCTTTTTTTCCTTTATGCTAATGTAATAAAGGATTTTGGAAATACTTCCACTGGTTTTTAGAAATTCCAGTGCTGGTATCTGAGGTTAAAATGAGGCCGTATCTTCAGTTAAAAATATTGTTTGAAGAAACCCCTATGACAGTCTGAATCCAGTTACTGCCAACATAGACATACTCCAGAGCAAGGCTACCACTGTGTCCCAGGGTGCTAAACCCATTCAAACCCAGTCATGGTATGGGAGCAAAGGTATAAGAAAGCTGATCGAAATCAGAGTGCAGAGAAAAGTGACCAGACTCCAAATACATTTGGGAGTTTGGCTCTTTTCCATACAGATATAACTTACGTTCCTTTACTACTTTTTTTGTTTGTTTTGTTTGAGCATGGAGGAAGGAGAAGTGAAGACCTGGGAGACCAGAGGCACTGCACAGGCTGACACTACTAGTTACTAGCAGACTAATACAGGTTGAGACCTACTGACTCATGGCACCATTCTTCTGTAGAGTGTATCTTACTCCCCCTAAATCTACACTGTGCTCTTACCCTTACAACTCCAGTTTGAGAGCATTTGGTCCGCAGTGCCGGCTACTTGTCTTTCTTTCTCCTTGCCCCTAGGATGAGAAGAATTTAAGCAGAAACAAAGGAGTTCTAATGATTTAGGGGAAAGGTTAAATCAAATGTCCAATTAGTTTGCATTTTTAACAATTCTTAAGGACTTCAGCATAGGTACACATGTGCAGCATGGCCTAAAAATCAATCTTAATAATGCCACATTTCTAATACAATGACATAAGAATTCAAAAGGAGCTCCATGAGCCTAATTAATAATGATCTCTATTTCAAAGAGTATACAGAAATTTGGGAAATTAGTATGAAGAGAACTATCTGTCTTCCTAATCCATTCTTTTTCTTTGGACTGCTATTCATTAGCCATGCTCCAGAGTGCTCTCCACTCACTGCTGCTCAACTCCATGCTGTTTGAATCTTCATCTTTTGTTAGACTTTTCAATACCCTAATTAAGTTTTTAAGTGAAGAATCTCTCACTAAACCCCAACTTAAACCTCCTTCTCATTTCTCATTTCAAGTCACAGTGGAAACAATACAATGGCCATTACAGAGTTAGCCTTTTTTTTATATGACATTTGCTACATTTAAGTTTTCCTGTCAGCACCATTTTTCAGACTACAGACATTCAAGCTCTGCAAAACAAGCAATGGCTGTAATATAGCCAAAGGCAATTGCAGCAACGGAGCTTCAGTAAGCATCTTTAGTGAAGCTTTTACATTTGGAATTTTCTTTTGCTTAATGTTAATTATTGAATTATTAATGATGTTATATTTTTAGAACAGATAGAGGAATATGGACAGCAAAACCATATCTGATACCAAAGGTAATGTGGGTTTTATAGTGCTTATTTGTAAACATGCAGTTTTGATTCCTAGATCCAAACTCTCTCTCTGAGCTAGGGGTCAAGATACAAGTGGGAAAAAAAACAGGCAAATTGCTTTTTTTTTTTTTTTTCCCATTAAAAGTGATGAAGAACTTCCTTATACAATTTACATGACATGTCCATGGTGGTATGTGAAATATTGTCTCCCCACAATACACTTTGTAAACATCCTGTCAGCATGCTTCAATGAGTTCTGAATTGTCTTATCTCTGCCTCAAGGGGAAAAAAAATCAGAGTTGTCTTAAAAATCTTGTGTTTTAGAATGTTTTAAAGGCTGATCTAGTCTGTGAGGAAGAGACAGTCTGTGGCAGGTTCCTTAATCGGCTCCAGTGAAGGCTGCAGAGCACGTAGGAAATTGATGAAGGTCCCTTCTGGGCTCAGCACCTGTGAAAATCAGGACATGGGAAGAAGGTTTATATCTGCTCAGATCTTCTGAAATGGATTTGCCACATGCAGCCCAAAGCATTCAGATCATGGAAGTGCTCCTGGGGTCCCCCAGAGCAGTCATAATTGGAGTATGACATTTAAAACTTTTAACGGCTGCAAGCAGGAACATTAAACACTTCCAAAAACCATGTTGCATTTCAAACAAAGAACTGCCTTTCCACAGCCTTACTAGCAAATGACTAAACCTTTAGTACTTTTCGCTAGTGCACATGCCATCAGATTCAAAGTGTACACAAGGGATTAGTAGGTGAAAGCCTCAAGAATTTTGAAATGAGGTAGGGAAGAAGTAAATTATAATCCCAAATGCTGTGAGATGCCAATTTAACCAGTTTCCTTAGAACATTGCAACATCCAAATCAGTTGTTTATCAGTACTGTCGGCATTTTGACAGCTGTAATCCATTTGATTGTCAGGACAAATCAGGTGCAGGGGTCTGGCTGACACTGTCACTACTGTTAATGAAGTAAATATATTACCATGTTCTATGAAAACCTCATAATCCTGCAGATTTACATGGACCTCTTGTCTATGTAGTCTCTCTATGCTAGATTTTGTGCACTTACATAGGCCCTTGACTAGGATTATGGTTATATTGTATTTTTGCTTTTATAGAAACCATGGTTTCTGTAACAGCAGATGTAAGCTGACAGGTACGTTCCCCAGCTGCCATGCCTAGATGAAGTCCGATCTCACAAGTTCATGTTAAGACCGGCTCTAATAACTAACAGCATAAAAATCTTAAAATATCATACAAAGCTAGATGACAAATGTTTGGCCTTCTTCCACAAGCTGGTAAAGGAAAAGATATAGCTTTCAAAGCAGTCTTTCTTGGATATCTTGCTGGTCTGGATGTTCCCCAAGCATTTGATCCAGGCTAAAAACATTTGTTCTTTGCTTTGTTCTGATCCCTGTGACATAAACGTATCATGAGCCCCTTACTAGATCCCAGGAGAGAAACACTTTATTTTTCCTAAAACCAGGACTGCAGCCTTTCTTTAAAGGCCAGCCAGCAGACAAATCACATGGGGCTTGAGAAGGTGACCCTTCCTGTGCTTTGTCAAATACAGCCTCTCAGCATCCTTTCCTGTACAGGGCTAAAAGCTCTTAGGATTGTCTTAAAAGATATATCCATGACTTTCTCTGCTTAACATACTAAGTTGATAAGATAGGAGACGGGTGTAACTTTCTAAATAGAAAGTTTTAACTGTTGCCCAAGAAAATGCTGTGTGGGTTCAGAAGTCCAGGGCAAGAACTGAAGTGAGACTTAAGTAATTCTGACTGACTTAAGATAACTTGTTTTGACGAGCAGCATCTTTAGTAACTAGCACTCTTTCTTCTTGGGGATTTTTATTAAAAAGAATAATAGGAAATAATAATAACAAATATTTGTTGCTTAGTACTTAAGAAATGCTTTTACTATTTGGTGTATTTGGAAAATGAAATGATAAGTGTTCACATGCAATACAATTTTTCTGAAAAACACCCAAATGGATTTGCCCAATTTCTCTGAGCGTATTCAGATCTTCACCTAAAGTACCTCTCAGCCTTCTTGAAAATTGGCACAGAGAACAAAAAATGCATTCTTATCTTGGGACACAAATGACGGAACTTAACAGTTTTTCCCAAAAGTGATCATTACACCCCTCCTTCATACTGCAAAACCAACCAAACTTTCAGCAGGGCCCCAGGAAAAAAAATCAGTTTGTCACAGGCAAAGATGATGTAACTGACATGACCCACAGAGCAAAGTGACCTGTGGAAATGATGGGAGAAGACAGAGGAGGGATGACTGCTCTGAACATCATGACAGCTGCAGTTTTCTTGCACAGCACAGATGCATTTATCCCTGCACAATGTGCCACAAGAAACAGGTATGCTGGCCCATGTCAGCTCAGGTGCTGGGCCACGACCAAAAAGTTGTGCATGGTCCTGGGCTACAGCTGAGCACTGCAGCCATCCTCCTGCTCCTGAAGCCCACACACCAGATGCAGCTGGTGGAAATAAGGGTCAGATGTGTGAGCTGGATGCATAAAACGTGAGAACTGACATGTCTGCCAAGGTCTCATCCCCATTAATCCACACTATTTAAATCCCTCAACCATGGCAACCTAAGCCTACTTCCATCAGCAATGATTACTCCTGAGCTCAGCCTGGTATCATGGGCAAGCCTTTAGGTGCTGACCACACTGCACACCTGTGCCATTCACCCTGCATGTAAAACAGAAGCATCTTCCCAGGAGGGGAAGGGAAAGAGTACAGTCCACCACATCCTTGGAATGTGGGAGCTGCCTCTGTATACAACCCTGGTTGAATTTGTTCTGTACCTGTGGCCATAGTTAGCTCAGTCTAGTCAAGCAGTTAGAGGACCCATCCATGGTCTTGGAAAACAGGGGTCTTGAGAAAGTGCAGAGTTGCATGTCCTTAAACAAAAAACACTTCATTTCTTGATATTCATCCTAAATGAATGCAATAATTTGACACTAGTCTGAGTGTTGGCTTAGGAACCAGCAAACCCTGTACTTTAATCCTACTATCCTAGTAATTTGTGATGTTACTCTGATACACTGCATTCATAAAATACAGAAAATACTTTTTTTTTTTTTTATTTTCCTAACTAGTAAAACCACAAGGGCTGTTCTTAAATGTTTATAAATTGCTTTGAGCTTATTATACTGGTGATTAAGCACTTACATTTATGCCTCTTTTGGAAGTCAGTTTTGATACAACTCAGATGAAGGATTAGGCTGTAATGAAACTGTATTTTCTGTATTTAGATATTGACCAAACCTACAACGTCTATTTCTTTTTTCTATGTTTCGCTATTTTAAATTATTAAAATATGCAGCTTAGAAAATGGTGATTTTTTCAGACTCTTCGCTATCTCTGTTGTTATGGGTCCCTCTTGCTATTATTTATGTAGCAATAGCTATACTGTCACATAAAATCACACACATAGAATGCACAATATAGATTGTTCTTTCTGTTACTGTATATTATATTGTTCATTATAACAAAACATTTCTTCTGCAGATGACTCTCAAGAGAATATGAACTCTGTATTGTGATCTGAAGGGCTTGCATTATACATTTGCCTGGAGCTTTCATTATTAATAGACTCTCCTTACTGCACCTCTTACTTAGCTGACATTCATTTGAGACCATTGGATTCCTAAACTTCCTTGACCTTGCAGTATTAACTCAAGATTCGTAGTCTTAAGTAGAATGAATAAATCACATACAATATTTTTATTATGAGGTCTCAAAAGTTGCTAAGTGGACAGCAAAACAGACACAATTAAACTATATTTAAAACTGTTTCTCTACAACAATATGCTTTTATTCCCCAGTTTAGGAATTTTGCTATTATTTCAATTAAAGTGGAAAAGTAATTTATTCACTTCTAGAATGGTGATAATGTTTTAAAGTAAAAATAAGTATTAATTTAATTATATTGTTTGTAGTCAAATTTGAACAGAAAGGTTTTCAAAATCATTTTTATGAGCATTTGCACTGTAAAACTAACATCATGGATTTTTTTACAGTAGCACTAGTCTTTGCCAGCTCTAGTATGTCAGTCAGTACAACTGTAATATGAGACCCTGGTAGGGATAGGTATTGGATTTGGTTTATGTCAAGGCTTCCTTCAGATTTTTTCCATAGATTGGCTGCTGATTGAATCTCTCCTGTGTGTTGAGTCACTTACTCTAAGTACTTTGTACCTTTGTTTCCAGCACTTGGAAAAGCATAACCCAAGAGGAGAGGACACTCACTGTAGACAACACCAAAACCCCCTTAGTTTTCAGGGCTCAGGAGTATAAACCTCTGGAATGTGCAGTAGGCAGCTGGCAGCAACTGAGGAAATTTGCCCTTTGATGTTCTTTCCACTACTGAAGTTGATGTTTGTATCACAAAGCATGCTACTGAGGAGGGTGTTCCTTGAACACTTGCAAAATACCCAGGTGTCTGAGTCACACAGTATTATCAGTTCCCAGGATTCATTCCTTTTAGCATAGCTGAATTTCCAAGTGTCTAATCATCACCCTGGCTTGATGAGAAATGTGTCCCTCACAGAGTTTCTGCTAATTCAGGAGAGCATAAAGTCCCACTCAGAGCCCCAGGAGAGCTTCACCAATGAAAGTTCAATACATGTGTGGTAAATCAGAACAGTTCTGTCATGTAGTTAAGAGATCTGCAGAAATAGGTGGGGAGAAAGGAGCCTTTAGGCAAATGTAGTCTTCTGTCTACGTGGACATACTGCTTCACAGGAGCTCTTTTCAAAAGCTGTGCTGGCAGGAGATGGATAAACTCTAAGTGATCTCCTAGCTACATGGCTAGCCCTGAAATCCTCACAGCTATGTCATATTATGCTCTCTGGAGTATGTATTTCTATTTGGGGCATGTGATGTTGCATGTTTCCAGAAATGCAAGTCCATAGCTTTATAGTAAATGAACCATTTCTAACAGACTAAGCAAAGGGTACTCTGTTAAGACTTATATCTGTCAAGGCACTGTAGAAAAAAAAAAAAGTCAAACTATGCACAAGGATGTTTGTGTACATGTGATCTCTCAATTTTCCTTTGAAAGCAAACCACCGCCTCAAATGCAAATAAGAAGGTTGCATCTGATGTGTCACCTTAGGAACCTGGTTTAAGTGATTTGAATATACGCCTGGAAGTATCTTTTTCCACAGACAACAGAAAAAAAATTCTAGGGTAATTGTCTGGGATAAATTATTCACTGAAGTTAGGTTCCTGAACTTAGAGACAGTATGACAGTCTCTATATCCCATGTTTCTTATCTTAATTTGACTACTAAAAGTGGGTAACTAGCAGATGGGGATGAAAAGACACAAGCAATCATATCTGGTCAAAGAGTGAAGAAATTAAGACAAAATATTTACAAAGGGGCATGCCCCTATTTTTAATAAAAAAATCTTTTGAAAATGTTTTGAAGATCTTCCCTACTGGGAGCAATTTCTTCATACTCCCTAGAGAAGGACTTTGCTTCTGGAAATTGTGTGTTGCTTCTGGAAACTTCAATTTACTGAGGACATGAAAAGGCTTGGGGTTAACCCAAAGCAGGATGACACCTCAGAAAGTTTCATATGTTTTTGAATGCCTGGAAACCCTTCAAAGGGTACACCAGCTTGCAGAGACTTAGGGTAATATTAAAGCAACCCAGAAATACTGAGCAAGAGCAATACTACCTCCCTCCCAGAGGTGTTTGTGGCAAATGGCATGTGTGTGGTGGCCTCTCTCCCACTGAGGGTGAGATGCCATGGCTTGCAGCTCCCACAGAGATTCAAGCTAAGGAGTGAGGGCACAGAGCAAACATGAGGAAAAAAGCATCATTCACAGCCTTGTGCACATTAAAGCTGGGAAATGTCACAGCTCCAGCAAACTGTGGGCCATGGGACAGACCTGAGGGTGCCGACCAAGATGGAATATAAAGGGTTTTTCTCTGTTCTTGTTCCAATGGTGAGTAAACTGCCAGGCCTATTTGGTTGACTTTGGAGAAAAGCCAAGGGTTTATCCCATGGGGAAGAAATTATACGCATAAAATATGAGGCATCAGGTAATGTAATTAGCTCAATTTAGATGCACTGTTGACATGACACTAGTGCTTATTACTAATGAATACGCTGCTGGTGAATCATTAATAATGGGAGTATCTAGCTACCATGCGTATGAATGCTTTATTGTGGAAAGGTGGAAAGTTCATTTCAGCTGCTGGATTTTGTGGGCCAGTTGTTTTCTTTACTTTTGACCTATTTGGTCAGCACTTCTGAATTAGGTTTGAGAGCAAAAGGAAAGAATATGAGTTGAGTTTTGAAGGAAATTGGGTGTCAAGGGTAATGGGAATGTCTTGAATACCTTCACTACATTTTGGTGGGCAGAGGGCACAGAAACCTAGAAATAACTGTGTGTAAGAACCAAATTAGCAATGAGCAGACCTAACAGAGGGTATGCTGGAAGAAGAGTGCTTGAACAGTGAAAAAAGGAGACATTTTCAGAAGGGATTTCAGTGGTACGAAGACAGTCATAGAGGTGGGGAAGTGTGAAATAAAATGGCTGCACCGGCCTGTTCCGAGACTCTACATCCCTCATCCTAAAAACTGGATGTATTCAAAGAGCTGCACTTGTGGGAGCTGCGACTTTGAGAGGGAACACTCCGCAGGAGTGCTGCATGACTACAAGGAAGGGATTAGGCCTCCTACAAGTTCTTTAAACTCCAGCTGCAGCTTCTGGTGCCAGAGGGTCAATTACACTCCAGGTATGGCAAACTGGTAGCTTTGGGGCAGCTCTGGTTTTTAAGGAAGAGCTCAGGGATGGTTTGAAGCCTTTGCAGTGGCAGAGGGTGCTGGGCAGACAAAATAGCTCCAGCTTTTCTCAGGGGGGTACCAGCACTGCCAGCAAATCTGATCCATCACAGCCTAATGTTTCTCTGCTCACCACAGCCCGGGTAAACCCATAGAGCTGGATTTGGGGAGTGCTCCATGTTTCAGGCCTCTCAGGACTTGCTGCTACATCTCAGCATAGCTGCTACTTAGTGAAATAAATTAGGGGACTCCAGGTGCATCAAAATTGCATGGTTGGTAAGCTTTGTATTGGAAATGCTAGCTGGAGCCTCACCAAACCCCAAATGTTTTACAGCCTGTTTGCAATCTGAGCAGTAAGATGCAGAGATGTGGTGTCTTGTGACAAGCTGGCTCAGCTTCTGGTTTTGAAGCAATTCAGCTGATGAGATTTTGCAAGCCCAGAATCACTCTTGTTATGACCTTGCTAATTGACTGAAGCTTTTACCAACATTTTCCCATGCAAAAATGAACACTGTTTTGAAAAACATGCCTACGCTATAGGAAGTTTTCAATTAAAAAAGAAAATTTCTATAAATTTTAGGGTATTCAAAGTTACTTTATCAGTGCAGAGCCTGATCCACTAAATAAGCCCCCACAGAGACTCACCCCATATGACTGCAGTGCAACTTCCAGCAGTGATTTTGCATGTTCAAAGCAGCCTCAAAATCTATCCTAGATTTCCCAGTTCCATTTTCCGAGGTACTTCCATAGTACTTAAGACAGTTTCCTGTGAATAAGTCACAGGTAGGATGTCAGATGTATATAGATTGTATAAATGAAATCTTATAAAGAAGAGTTGTCTCCAACAGCTATTAAATTTGCCTTTGATGGGGATGCCCCAGGCAAAAACTTAATAGCTCTGAGCAAGATGACTTGTAGAAGCTTTTGTTTTACTTTTTAGCTTTTTTTTTTTAGCTTTTATCCCTTTTGTTAAATTTTCAGCTGAAAAGCAATTCTGTCATGAAGGCAATATTTACTCTTATGTTTCAGTTTGTGCATTGTTTTTCCCCTCTAAGGTTTACCGATTGAAAGCCAAATCACATATATTTAGGGGTAAATATTTTGTGAGTTTACAGTCACATTTTGTTCTGAATTGCTAAGTATGGTCTGACTTACATGAACAGAATTGTATCTCTTGCTGCAGACTCAACACCCAAAAGCACATACTGGTCAGGATGTTTCATGACCTTGTCCTTCACCTCCAAATTCACTTTAGCAGTCTGCAGAACCAAACCCCAAAATAAATGCACTCAGACTTGCTTGGCCTTTTCAGCTCACACCCTGTGTCCTACACAGTCCATTTTGCATCAGTTTTCTTCCTCTTGCTTAATCCAGATTATTCATGTGAGCTGTAGGAATCCACTCACCCTTAATGTACAGGAATGTGTCAAACTATTTTGACAAAGGTGTCAGGTTTTTAAATGCAGTGGACCAAAAATCATATACGATATTTATGATTGATGAATTGAAACAGTTCCTTTTGCAGAAATCATTTGCTTATGGGTAAAACAGCAACTTACAGAATGACCATCCTCTGAAAAAAAAACCAAACATAAGCAAAGATGTGGTGTGTTGCTTTTCACATATCATAGGTCATGTACCAGTTTTGCACAGTTATATGAATTTGTGAAGGAAAATAAATTTGGGAAGCAAACGTTGCCTGTAATATGATTTCTGTGTGTGCTTTCCTGGATTCTCTTCCGTTCTTGAATTACAGTATCTTGGAGGGAACTGCAAGCAATCCCCAGTTCAAAAGGCAACTACAGAGGGTACAACAATTCCCCTGGAAGCCGGATTTCCATTTTTTTTGCTGGTGTGTACATCAGGCAGAGTTTTATAATCTGGACTGCAGCTGATAAAAATAGGAATCTTCCCTTCCTTATAAAATGTGAAAGTATTTGCTAGCATTTGTTATGATTTTCCCCAAATGATTATTCTTGTGTGAACTTGCAATAAAAGGTCCCAAATCTCCAAACACATCTGGGGGTATGAAGCCTGAAACTCAACAAGGTTCTACACAAACTACAGCCCTGTATTCACCCCACAATGTCTCAGATTTCAGGATCAATGCTCTAATTATCCCAAACTTGAAAAGTATGCTAAAAAAAAAAAAAATGTTTTTTGCCAAATAGACGAGAAGGAAACGGAAAAGCCATTTCCAGTGTGAACAGACATGTCTATGCCAGAAAGACAATTGGGGTTAGTTTCAACAGAGTTGTCAACTGTCACTGTCAACCCTGGGAGTGTTTAATCACTGCGGTAGTGATATATCCTTCAGTATGGGAGGTGCTATTAAGGTGTCGTATTTCCTTCTAAAAGCTTCTAACAACCTCCATTTATAGAATGACTGCCCTGGTGGGATCCATCTGGTAGTTAGGAGCAAGCAGAGTATTTAGATTTTCAGTGGGTATTTTTTGCTACTTGGGTCATGGAAAGGTTTGACACGAGGGCTGTGTGCTCCCAGTTTTGCCCTTGCTTTTCTTCTAGACTTCTTTCCCAGTCTCAGTTCTTTCTCCAAGTTCTGCTGCCCAAATGCCAAACATTTCCACTCCATGCTCATAGATGAGCTTTACAGCATGTACACGGTAAATCTAATACTTCTATGTCACATTAGACTTATTGCACATGTGCACATATTATGTGTATGATGCTTATTTAAAACAGTATGCTCCTTCACACAGTACTTAACAGCCTATGCACACGTATTTCTTCATGGTCAGTTCTTGGCTGCAGTATGCCTTCCTCCTTCTCCTATCCTGCTATCCACAGGGGGACAATTTTCAATAAAGCAGTTTCCATTCTGCATCCCCAAGGAAGAGGGTGTGTTGTATGCTGAGTTCATGTGACAGCCCAAGTGCAAACATGGTATGGCAGGGCTGTAGGCTTCTTTGAGCTTTTGTAAAAACCTGTGTGTCTGAACATGAGCTTCTGCATCCAGCAGCAGATCCTGAAACAGCTGAAAATATGGATCAAAGTGTGTATTCTTGCATCTGCTCGGCAATATGCTTTGAACAGAAAATTAAACAACAGTATTGGAAAGACTAATTTCAGGTCACTTTTCATAGAATCATAGAATAGTTAGGGTTGGAAAGGACCTTAAGATCATCTAGTTCCACCCTGCCATGGGCAGGGACACTTTACACTAAATCATATCACCCAAGGCCTCATCCAAGCTGGTCTTGAACACCGCCAGGGATGGAGCATTCACAACCTCCCTGGGCAGCCCATTCCAGTGCCTCATCACCCTAAAAGGAAAGAATTTCCTTCTTATATCCAATCTAAACTTCCCCTGTTTAAGTTTTAACCCATTACCCCTTGTCCTGTCACTACAGTCTCTAATGAAGAGTCCCTCTCCAGCATCCCTATAGGCCCCCTTCAGACACTGTAAGGCTGCTATGAGGTCTCCATGCAGCCTTCTCTTCTCCAGGCTGAACAGCCCCAACTTTCTCAGCCTGTCTTCATGCAGGAGGTGCTCCAGTCCCCTGATCATCCTCGTGGCCCTTCTCTGGACTTGTTCCAACAGATCCACGTCCTTTTTATGTTGAGGACACCAGAACTGCACACAATACTCCAAGTGAGGTCTCACGAGAGCAGAGTAGAGGGGCAGGATCACCTCCTTCGACCTGATGGTCACGCTTCTTTTGATGCAGCCCAGGATACGGTTGGCTTTCTGGGCTGCAAGCGCACACTGCTGGCTCACGTTCATTTTCTCATCAACCAACACCCCCAAGTCCTTCTCCGCAGGGCTGATCTGAATCTCTTCTCTGCCCAACCTGTAGCTGTGCCTGGCATTGCTCCGGCTCAGGTGCAGGGCCTTGCACTTGGCATGGTTGAACTTCATGAGGTTGGCACCAGCCCACCTCACAGGCGTGTCAAGGTCCCTCTGGATGGCATCCCTTCCCTCCAGCATATTGACTGAACCACACAGCTCAGAGTCATCGATAAACTTGCTGAGGGCACACTCAATCCCACTATCCATGTCAGCAATGAAGATGTTAAACAAGATTGGTCCCAACACCGATCCCTGAGGGACACCACTCGTTTCAGCTCTTCAGTAGCGCCAGCTGAGCAGGCGGCTAGCATGGCCAGTGTCTCCCTCTTGGGAGAGGTGACTCCCCTCACCCCACCACACTCTGCTGCAGCTGCCGGGTGCCAGAAGAGCCGGGTGGGGGCTGCGTGCCACCCACTCTCCCAGGGCAAGTGCTGCTGCATAACTGGAGATCTTCCGCTGCACCCCACCCTGCTGCTGCAAGTGACTGTTTCATGGCAGTGGTGGCTTCATGGAAAAACCTACAGTAGCACTCTACTCATCTTTTCATGTCTGCTTATCTCTGGCGGTTTATCTGTAATGCTCAAAACCCGACGTATTTAAATAATTTATATATATATGTATATACATACGTATTACTCACTCTGTTCAGTAACTATGCAGAGGATGCGAGAAATGGCCACCAAACTGACTAGTGCCACAAACCTTAAATCTCTGTTCAATAAAGCTGGAAAAGAATTGACTACATGATGATTTTGGAGCTGCACTCACTGTGTTACTTTTCAGTACAAGGCACATAAAGGTTCACACTTCTGCATCAAATAACTCAGGTTTTGCAATCACGTGCTGAAAAGTGGGCCAGGCTACTGACAGCATAATTTGACTGTAGCCATAAATATTCCAACACAGTTTCTTATAGGAGGCAGTTTACTACCCAGAACACATATATGAATTTCAGATATGTGTATTTTTCAATCATTCTCTGAATCTAGAGTAGCCAGTATTGAGGATTGAATACTGAGTACTGGTGCTCAGTTACTGTAAATCGTATGCTAGTACTTCTTAATCTTGTGAAAAGAGGAAGGCTTCTCTCCCTCCTCCATTTTTGGGGGGTATTTTCTAGCTAGTTACTGCTGTGGTGGTGGTAACATACAATTCTGTCTACGTATATGCTCGTATATTTGGAGAGACAGCTGCAATTATTCAGCAGCTTTCTCATTTAGATTTGCACTGGTGAATATTCTGAATATTAACTTTTATGTGGATGTGAAGGGTGAGTATTAAGACAAGTCAAGGGCCTTGGAACTTTATATTTGAGAACTTTTATGTGTTTCTTCATAACTTCAATAAGCTAGAAAGTTTTACAAACCTTCCATCCTTCCACCATACCTCAGATTTGACAACATCTTGTGCTGTTCATTACTCATGGTAATTCACTTCCAGTGAAGAAGATGGATTTCTAACTCAGACGAAGCCTATGTCATGGTTTTGTGATAGAATAACATTCTTCCAGTTTTAAGAAAAACAGGGGTGAGCTCACACAAATTGGTGAGCTTTATTTCTGTAGTGGCTGTTTAATAATGCAATGAATGGCTCTCCAGCTCATTTTTCCTGTGGTATAGCTTAGCTCCTTTGAAAAAGTTTTCAATCAACTGAAGCTGACTTACAGACTTACAGTTGTAGCAAATTTCTGATTAACAATCTGTATTATTCCCTTTTTTAATTCATCCCTCTCTTCTTTTAATCATTCCTCAGCAGCAGAAAAATGGGATATTTGTGTTTAAGCTAAATTTTCAAACCCACCATGTTTGAATTGGTTTGAATTTGGGGAAAATGAGTTGATACAGGCCAGCAAACATGACTGCCCTGCAGAAGTGCCTGAAATTACCCATGATAATTGTTTTCATATTATCTCTACTGTAACTCTACAGTGATATATTTACTGCCTCTTCTGGCAGAGATACAAGAGTGCTATGTGGGCAAGTACATGTCAGACATTCCTGTGTTTGTAATTATGGTTCCTTGCACATACCAGATGAACTGAAGCATTGCACAAGTGCCTGTGTGTTTCTTCAGTCTAAATCCGTACACTTGCTCTAAGCTTTCTGCAGTCTGGCAGAGGAATCTCTTGTCTTCATCCTTTTCTTTTCAGCATATAGAACATTTTATTAAATGACAAGAGTGAAGAAAAGTTGAGGTCATCTTCTGCACATCTGACACAAATCTGGAGGCCAAATTTTTACTCACACGAGCAGTTCAATTAATTTCAATGAGATAATTTTTATAGGCATAGTGGACGAGTATTAGCAAAAATTGAGACTTGAGTTTTTATTAGATTTGTTATGAATGAATGTGACATGCTGCAAAACTGGGAGGTGAACTTAGTGAAACTGGCTAAGTACCACAAAGGGTACTACCAGGGAAATCCTGGTTCCAATGAAATTAATGGGAAACCTGGTGTATAGGACAAGCATCAGAAATATGGTGTATAACCACAAGAATTCTCAGGCATATGCTCTTAGTTAAACAGTTTAGAAATCTTACTTCTTACATAAAATCTAATACTGAGAATATTTGTGTTAGTTTTAAACTCAAATAGTTTGAAGAGTTCTTCATTTCAACAGATCACCTTTCACATGGTGGGTTTTCTTATTTGCAGTAGAAGACTAAAATTTATTTCCACTGAAGAACATAATTTTGTTCTTTGTGAAGTATTGTAGGTGAATTGGGAGTATGTGATATTTTTTTCTAATTAGAGCTAGGATTTTGTCTAATTACATCTGAGTAAAGGTTTGAAAACCGGTCTGACAGATTTTGTGTGTGTGATAATTTTGTTGTGGCAAATAAATTAGATTCAGTCCTATGAAGCTACATTCATTACAAGATGAGAAAACAGGACCAGGCCAAGACAACTTCATCCTCACAACTGCTGGAAATTCCTTATAAAACTTACTTACTGTCTCCGGAATATGTTGAAATAATCCCTGAGTTCCTGTGTCCAGACTGAGCTGGAAGCTAGAATGGTGGATCAGAGTTGCTCACAGATTTTCCAGCTATATCCTTTGTCTTCAACTGGGGCTTTTACAGAAAAGCCCTGGAGGTTTGGTTTACAAAAACCATGTGATATTCATATATATTGGAGCCTATAGAAAAGAAAAAATAAAGACTGCTATTATTTTTATATATCAATGCAGAAAAGTATTTGAGTTCTTTCAATATCCAGCCAGAAAATATTTACAATTATTTTAAATTCCCCATAGTCTAAACAAATTTACTCATTATAAACAGCTGAGTAACAAAAACAAATATATCCAATCATGTAAACCAAATGCAAAATTCTGCTACTCATTTGTTAAAATGGTTTTGATTTGACTATATCTAAATTGGTGTGGGTATTACTTTCCCTCAGTACCACTGATGTGTTTTTACATAAAGGATTTATTAAAATAGGTGGCATTAGTGAAATGCAAAAAAATATGTCAGGAATGTTATTTTCACCTAAAAATATTGAGAGGAAAAAGCAACAGGCATCATGGATTTTTTTTGGAATGAAATATACTCTGTACCATCTTTTATGAGAGGAAATCCAAAACTACAGTGATAAATGCTCAGTGATAAATGCTCAGTTACTTGTAGAAATAAGTAACATAAACTGTGCTCTAATGCTCTACTTTTCCTATAGTACACACGCAGCTCGCTTTGATTCTGAGCATGCCACGACCAGAGTGGAGAGAGGTAATATTTACCTGTTTGTTACAACAGGTTCATTAGTGATATCTCATTATTTGTTGCTGGACAATAAGTACCTGAAGTATTTAATGGTATAAAAAGTGCTGGACATTATGGTCTCCTGACTGTTTTGTCTACCTACAAGAAATCTGGAGAGGGACTTTTTCCAAGGGCATGTAGAAATAAGACAAGGAGGAATGGCTTTAAACTGACAGAGGGGAGATTTATATTAGGTATTAAGAAGTTCTTCACTGTGATGGTGGTGAGGCACTGGCACAGGTTGCTCAGAGAAGCTGTGGATGCCCCACCGGTGGAAAATGTTCAAGGTCAGGGTGGACAAGGCTTTGAGGAACTTGGTCCTGGCCATCACAGAGGGGCTGAACTAGATGACCTTTAAGGTCTCTTCCAACACAAGCCAGTCTGTGATTCTGTGATATACAAATATCACATCTCAAATTTATATCAAGACCACATTTTGGTTAACACAGATTTAGAATATCGTAATTCAAACCTTTAGTTGCAAACAGAACATATTGTCTTGAATTTGCTCAGTAAAAACACCATTTAAACATTATGAGTTTCAGTATTTCCTAGTAAATTTCATTTTCCTAGTATTTTTCATTTCAGCAAAGCACTGTATTCTGTGGAGCAAATGTATTGGCTGAAAACTTTGCATTTAGCACATTTCCCACAAAATGGGATGCCAATTTGGGCTTATTCTGTGCCTAGTAACTGCATATCTATAACTCTGTGGCTAGCTTTCATTATAATTTTCCAGCATGGTATGTTACTCAAACTAGAGCAATATTTGATTAAATACATTAACAAGCATAGTGGGACAAGCCTGCACAAGTCTGGAACAAGGTTCACTGACTTGCAGGGAGTTCATAAGGATTTACACTATTACTAAGAAAGAGAAACATTTGCCTGAGCTTCTTTGCTATACCTACATACGTAAGTTATAAATCTCAAATCTGAACTCTTCCAGCCTCCCCACGTATTAATTTATCAGATCATGTAACATGTCTAAACCACCTTACTTATGACACAGGGAGATCTCTGCTGCCGGAGTTTCAGAACCCCTTTGGGTTTTGCTTACACCTGAACCCTTCAGAGACTGGGAGGAGCATTACTGCGGTTTTGCAGCCACAGTTCATCTGCAAAGGGCCTGAAAACCTCTATCTGCTCTGCTCTACAGTCTCTTTGTGTAACCATCTCTGTCCCTGGACAAAATCATCACCCAACTTCTCTCCAACACCACACCATCCCATTGGGGTGATTGTGCAAGCATCTTGCATCCTGCCCCTTAGAGATTTCCTGCACCTCTAAGACATGTGCAGGGCAATGGGAAGGCATTTTAGTGGGGATCACAAGGCACTTTGTTGTCCTGATTTGTTCATTTTCCAGCCATTTTCAGCATTAAATTGTTAACTGCAGACAAGGGACCACTTTTCCTCCCTGCACCTCCCTTGCAGTGTCAGGGACCTTGTAAAGGAACTGGTGATGGTGTCACTGAAACTCTGGCACAACTTCACAGAGACAGAAAAGAGCTGCCAGCTCATTCATAAACTTTTGCCCTCCCTGGGCAAACACATGTCCTCTCTTTCAGAGCAACTTCTCTCCCAGGGACAGAAGGGAAAGGAAAGCACCAGAGCTTACAATTTGCTCTAACATCTTGATCCAAAATAAAATCACAGGTGAGGGGATAGCCTCCAACTACCCCTTTTTAGGCTAGAATGAATAGCCACAGTTATGTTTACTGTGTTTTTTAGGGAGATTTACATATGGTTTTCTGCTATGAAAATGTATGTTGGAAAATGCGTAAAATACCACAGCCTGTGGGACAAGGAAATCCTTTCTCCTTCAACGGCACCAGTGACTTCCAGCCAAGTTAGTGCCCAGCTGCATATGCCTGCAGTAAATCTTCATCTTCTTCCACACCTCCACATGATTTGCTGTCTTTAGGTATACTGACACCTTTTTCATGTGAGAACTTTATGGCTTGATAACCATAAAGGGACAGCTGGATCAGCAGAGTGGTTACTGCTTACTCTCACCTCCCAGTTAGCAGGAATTTAAATATATAGAAAAGCATGTACAATTCGCAATTGTAACTTGATCTATGGGAAATGTTCCTTTATGTATAAGCTTATAACTGTGGGTATACATGTCTTATACCAGCAGTGGCTTATTAAGTACCTTTGTAATAATATAGCTATTAGCAATGGGATCAGTCTGAACACCCCAAAACTCTGAAAGAGGCTGGATCCAGTCATCAGTCTAAGCCAATAGGTCAGGCCTGTTTCCATCTTCGCCTGCCTCTGTGCATGCTGTATGGAAAAATCAAGGGCATAGGTAGGTGTTATTTAGAAAAAAAATAAACTAAATTGCCTGTGTTGAAAGAAAATGTGTTTTTCTGAATGAGGAAAAATATCAAGGCATTAAAATGTTTCTCCTTATTTCTCCCTCATCTATTCTCAGTGTTGCCCTGATGATGTTTAATTTTGTAGGTGATGCATTAAAAGCCCCATTTGCAGGAGGCTGGGATTCCCTGTAATTTCCCATTTGCAGGAGCAGCACTGTCCTACCCTTCACAAACCAGGCAGACCTGCAAGGACAATGACTAATTACCTTCATTTATCATGCCTCCAGGCGTCCTTTAAGGTAATCTGATTAAGTTCACTTGACAGTGCCTCAGGAGTCATCAGTTTACAGGATCACCACAGAAAAGTACTGAGGGTTGGTATCCATTATCGCTCTGTCTGGCAAGACACTTAATTACTGTAACACAATGAGAATAATTTGCATATGTGTCAATTGCTAATAAAACTTCAGTCTTCAGCGTTACCTTCAGAAATCCTAAATTCAACAATAATTTTAGCTTTGCAGCTCCTGTTCCCTCATCTACTGGGATGGGAAAGAACAGAAAGTACAGCAGAACTGTTGTTTCCAGGTGGCCAGGAAACAAGAGAAGTCTTGGAAGGCAGACACAGGGACTGTGAGAATGAAGACCCTAGGCCCACTGTAGGAGAGGATCTGGTTTGAGACCATCTTAAGAACCTGAATGTGCACAAGTCCATGGGACCTGATGAAATCCATCTGTGGGGCCTGAAGGAGCTGGCAAATGAAGTTGCTAAGCCACTGTCCATCATATTTGAAAAATCATGGCAGTCGGGTGAAGTTCCCGACGAGTGGAAAAAGGGAAATATAACCCCCATTTTCAAGATGGGGAAAATGGGTGACCCGGTGAATTACAGACCAGTCAATCTCACCTCTGTGCCTGGCAAAATCTTGGAGCAGATTCTCCTGGATGGCATGCTAAGGCACATGAAAAACAACAAGGTGCTTGGTGACAGCCAGCATGGCTTCACTGAGGGGAAATCCTGCCTGACCAATTTGGTGGGCTTCTATGGTGGGGCTACAGAACTGGTGGACAGGGGTAGAGCAGTTGATGTCATCTACCTGGACTTGTGTAAAGCATTTGACACTGTCCCACACGACATCCTTGTCTCTAAATTGGAGAGACATCAATTTGACAGATGGACCACTCGGTGGATAAAGAACTGGCTGGATGGCTGCATGCAAAGAGTTGTGGTCAATGACTCAATGTCCGGCTGGAGACCAGTAATGAGTGGTGTCCCTCAGGGATCGGTGTTGGGACTGCTCTTGTTCAACACTTTGTTGGTGACATGGATAGTGGGATTGAGTGCGCCCTCAGCAAGTTTGCCGATGACACCAAGCTGTGTGGTTCAGTTGATACCCTGGAGGGAAGGAATGCCATCCAGAGGGACCTCAACATGCTTGTGAGGTGGGTTGATGCCAGCCTTATGAAGTTCAACCATGACAAGTGCAAGGTCCTACAAATGGGTCAGGGCAATGCCAGGCACAGCTACAGGTTGGGCAGAGAAGAGATTCAGAGCAGCCCTGCGGAGAAGGACTTGGGGGTGTTGGTTGATGAGAAAATGAACATGGGCCGGCAGTGTGCGCTTGCAGCCCAGAAAGCCAGCCGTATCCTGGGCTGCATCAAAAGGAGCATGACCAGCAGGTCGAAGGAGGTGATCCTGCCCCTCTACTCTGCTCTCATGAGACCTCACTTGGAGTATTGTGTGCAGTTCTGGTGTCCTCAACATAAAAAGGACATGGAACTGTTGGAACAAGTCCAGAGGAGGGCCACGAGGATGATCAGGGGACTGGAGCACCTCCTGTATGAAGATAGGCTGAGGAAGTTGGGGCTGTTCAGCCTGGAGAAGAGAAGTCTGTGTGGAGACCTCATAGCAGCCTTTCTGTATCTGAAGGGGGCCTATAGGGATGCTGGAGAGGGACTCTTCATTAGAGACTGTAGTGATAGGACAAGGGGTAACGGGTTAAAACTTAAACAGGGGAAGTTTAGATTGGATATAAGGAAGAAGTTCTTTACTGTAAGGGTGGTGAGGCACTGGAATGGGTTGTCCAAGGAAGCTGTGAATGCTCCATCCCTGGCGGTGTTCAAGGGCAGGTTGGACAGATCCTTGGGTGGCATGGTTTAGTGTGTGGTGTTCCTGCCCATGGCAAGGAGGTTGGAACTATGATTCTAACTAGACCAGTAGCAGTTTAATTCTATGGTTTTGCAAGTCATATACTGTATGGTATTGTGTTACCTTAATGATATATTTTGAATCCCATACACACCTATTACTGAACAACAGGCAAGTGCTTTCCTTTTGGCTATGGACTCTTAGATATTTATATTTCCTTACATTTGACAGACATCTTCAAATACTTATTCTGTTTGTTAAATACATAGTTTTAATCTAACAATACATTCCAAGAATGATTGCTGAAAGCATAAGGTACTTGGAAAGTATGCAGAGAAAAGCCAGTTCATACTTGTACGCATTTCATGACAATTTGCCAACATATATTGTATTTTCCTTTACAGCTTTTAAAGCAGAGCTCTGCTGAAATAAATATTTCGTTTTAGGATCACTTCATAATTTGGAATGTAGTCCCTTTGACTACAGGTATTGGTTATGTCTTATTCAAGTTTTGCACCTACAATCAGAACTTGAGTCCAGTCAAGTATCAGAGCTCATGACAGTTTCCCAAATTCTTTAGGTCTCATACCCTGCCTTGCCACTTTTCGATTCACTGAATATTTGTGTCACTACTGTCCTACATCGCCTGGCTACTACTGTAATGCAATGCAATTCTTATCAAGTCTCTAGAGCTCCTGAGCTTTTATATAGGAAAGAAAAATTGCAACATTATTCACACTACTGATATACCTCAGAACTTTTCTTGAATGTCACTGGAATGTCTACAGTCACTGGACTGTGCATGCATAATAGTTTGTTACCACCCCACCCATTCCAGAAACTGCCCATACAGTTGCGTGACATCCCATGCATAGTGTTATGCCAGATGTTCAGTGGGACCAGAGGGCTTATGCCTGTGTTGCTGTACCAAAAGTTCAGCTCTGAAGGTGAAAGGAGAGATGCCTCTTTTGGCCACTTAATCATTCTTGTACATGAAAAAGTTTGTTTGAAATTTCTCAGAGTGGTTTCAGTTGTTAAAAGGAGTTTTAGAAAAGACAGGTTAGTGGATGTAACCAAGGTAATAACTGATCCAAACTGTACTTTATCCCTGAGGTAGGTCTAAAACTTAACAAAGTAAATGTATGTTTATAGGTGATAACACCTTAAACCTGAATCACTTCTTCTGCATGTGGATATGACTCTGAAAGTAAATTCGTTTGGCCTGATTTCAGAGTCCTGTCAAACAGAAAAGGAAGACAAACTCATGGCTTTCATGTAAGAAAATACCTGTAGTAGTGCTACTTGGGGTTTGGGTGGAGGTTAGGCAGGTGGGGCTGGGTTTTCATTTTTATTTTTGTAACAGAGGCCCAGTGTAATTCTCCTGAAGGATGCTCAGCAGGAAAAAATGCACCTATTCCAGCTAGGCTGAGCCAGGAAAGCACTGCATTTTTGTTTTTCTGGCAAGAAGCAGTGATAGCTCACACATCTCCTGCCCCAGAAGGCATAAGATTTGGTAAAAAGGTAAGGTTGTGCTGTGGGAAGGTGGGAAGCAGCATGTGCTTAGGACCGGGATGCAACAACCTGGGAATCCCACCCAGGGACTGCTGACTATGCGGCAGCAAGGTCAAAGACCCTGCAGACACAGACCACCACTGATGGTTTGATTTAAATTCATCCATCTGGGCAACTTCTTAGGTAAGTAGCTCTGCCTTGTGGGTAACCCACAGATATATCCTTACGACACAACTGGCTGAGATTAAAAAGTATAAAATGATTTCTTCAAGCAGTGAATATCAGCAGAGATTGTGTTTCAGGGCACAGATTATGTCAGTAATAATTAATGTACTACCTTTAGGTATTACACGAAAATTTTCCACTGTAGAGAAGAATTAGCAAGGTTAGTTTTTTAGTGCTGGGAAATTATCAAGAGAAAAATAAATTGGCAAATACCTGTGAACACTCCTGGTCTGCAGGTGAGATATCCCCAAACTCACCTTTTGGTTGAATAAAAGCACAGCTATGAAGAGCTCCACTCAAATTACAGTGTAAAAATTAAAGAATGGGTCTGTGTGACTCCTGTACCTCTTTAGCATTGCCAGACAGCCTCAGAAAATTAAATCAGTTTGACCTGACTGTATCACTGTGTTATTTTTCAATCATATCTTTTCTTGCTGAAAACAGTTTTTCAGGAGTTTATTCATCAAATTGCAATTTTTTTTAACATTTAACACCACTAGGTTAATGACAGATTTATTGCTGTGATAACAAGTAAATCAAGAGCATCAGCTTCCAGTGGATTCTGCTATCCCTGGAACTGGTTTGCAGCCAGGATGCTCCCTTCACTACAGTAAAGTAATGCCACAACAAACCACTTCCTGTTGCTTGACCTCTGTGCCTATGTGGGTCCCTACTGATGTAGTAGGGCTCCATGGCAGTGGGTCAATCCCAGTGAGTTTCTTCTTCAGGAAGGAGACTTCCTACGAGAGCAAGCACAGTCTGAGCAATTCCTTGTGAGAGATTCTTACCATTGCTGCTGCTTTTTTCAGATTTTTTTTTTAGAGGTTCACAAAATAGCTGAGGTTGGAAGGGACCTCTCTGGAGATTGCCAAATTACAGAATCATAGGATTGTTTAGGTTGGAAAAGACCTTTAAAATTGTTTAGTTCAACTGTTAACCTAGCACTGCCAAGTCCACCATTAAACCATGTGCCTAAGCACCACATCTACACATCTACATGCCTCCAGAGATGGTGGCTCAACCACTTCCCTATTCCAATGATTGACAACTCTTTTGGTGAAGAAGTTTTTCCTAACATCCAATCTGAATCTCCCCTGCTGTAACTTGAGGCCATTTCCTCTTGCCCTATTGCTTGTTACTTAGGAGAAGAGACTGACATCCACCTCACTACAACCTCCTTTCAGGTAGTTGTAGGGAGCAAAAGTCCAACCTCCCCTGCAAGTCAGACTTCACTGTCCCTTTCTGTAAATATCTGCTTTGAGATGCTTTGATTCACCAGCTGAACAGCTCACTGACTATAAACAAGTGACAATTGAATAAACGTTTTGGAAACTCGGGATGATCTGAATGACTTAACTTTTGGCTTGTGCAGGCATGAAGAACATATTTACTCAAAAGGGGGAAGACTGGCTTCTCTTATGAAGGAAGGTCATTGAGGCCTGAGGCAAAGGTACGTCAAAGCATAGGCAGGGTATCAACTACCTGAGGAGAGCCATTGACTTCAGAGGTACTGCTCCCGAGCTGAGGGTGAAACCAACAGTTAAATGCTTTCCTGGGTTTGTGCTTTACCTTGCACAGATTTTTAAGTCATGATTTTAAGGCAGATTTTTAAGGCAGAGATATGGTTCAACTTTTTAAACACTAAGCAATACTTCATGCTATTGCAGGCTAATATAACAAGACAGGATCACTATATACACAAAATAAAAAATAAATCTGTCCTCAGTTTTCATCTGAATTTGACATTTCCCTTGTTCTCTTTGTGTATATATTGCAAAGTGGTAGCCTAAGGGAAGGCGTTTGAAGAATTCTGTGTTTATAAATGGTCTGTATTATATTTTATATATGTAGGCAGCAGCTACAGTCTCCACTTTTAGGCCTAAGGGGAAGGCAATGGTTTCCTGCATTACAGAGCCACAGCTCCTGTCTGTAGGCAGGTACACAAAGCTCCCTTTAACTGGCTCGAAAGGAGCGGTGAGATGAAACATGCCCACTGATAGTTAACAGATCTGTCCCTCAAGACTGCTTTTCGCTGAACATGGCATTTGTTTACACTCAGCTAAAGCTTTTAGCATTTTCGGGCCTATAAGAGGATTTGGCTGGTAGTCCTGCTGTTGATTGTCATATTCCCTAGCTAGAAATGTCAGTTACCACTTCTCTTTCTTCTTCTGTTCATTAAAATTTTTGTATATTTTCTCTATCGTTCCCCTGAATTAGTGATGACATGAGCCATTTGCATATTACTATAGTTCTTCCAGGGGATGTAATTGAGCAGAGCTTACAGCTTTTAACCCACGAGGGATTCGGGGGACCAGGAGTGACATAATATCATCTGAATATTACTTGTAGCATCTTGTGTATGGAAGAACCTAGTAAAAAAATAAGAGCTGTTCAGCTGAAGCTGAATATGCACATATACTGCTTTTCTTTCATGACCTACCACTGAGCATTTTCTCTACCGATGACAGGAAGATATTTCTGGAAATCTGTCACCACACAACTAGCTGGAATTAAAAATTGTTTAGCCCAGCCTTTTGTTACCATGTTGCGCAGAGTCATCGGTGTGGCCACACAACTGATTTCTTGGATTTGCCATTGAAGAACCCTTGCGGGGTCATTGTTTCCTGCTGCCTGCCTGAGAAGCTACCACCAGCTTTCTCTACTTCCCTTGTGCACTAACATGCAGGAGAGAAATGTTCTCCCTCTTTCCTTAGAAAAGAAGACCCCCACAATATACAAAATACTACTTGGCCATGCAGGGCTGAGGCTCAAGCCCACAGAATTAAAGCTTCAGTAACGGATAGATGATGTAGCCCAGCTGCTGCTGATTCACATTGTGTGGTTTGCGCTCCAGGTCACTCTGTCCAGCCATTTTTACCCCTGGTTCTTTCACGAACCCTAGGTTCACTGACAGCTAGTAACATCAGCAGAACTGGGGAGGCAATAGCCTCAGGGAGGAGGGTAAGAACAAGCAGCTGGGCATCAGTAGTAGTTGACTTAATTTGCCTACAACTGGCTTTAGCTTGTTGCAACAATGAACTGGAAGTGTTTAATTTCACTGGAATGAGTTCACATACCTCTACCCAGCTAAATGTTATGAGGTTGGCCTAGCTCATGAGCTAAGGTCCCTTTGGTATAGAAAAGCAACAAGCACCTCTAGAAAGAAGTTTCTCTGTCTTAGGTGCTTTCAGAGCAGCTCATCTGAATCTGTGTCTCTGGATGATGGTGAAAGCACAGATTAGGACAGCCAGGCTATAGGGGTTGGTCTGGGATATCCAGGGATCTGAGAAAGCTTTTATCTTGTCCAGAATCTGGTAACACTAGTGAATGCCCTGCAAGGGATTCACCTGGGATATGTCTTCCTCCTTTGTATGAATCTTAGACCCCCTTATTAATTTCAAACTTGCAGCAGGACAGGAGACTTTCTGCCCACCATGATCCCTGCCATATTTGCCATTCCCATTATAGCCATTAGGTCTCTGTTTAGAGTCAAGCTGCCCTACCCCAGATGGCTAGATTAAACAATCTAACATCGGATGGTTAAAATCTAAGGAAAGTAATTGGACTTTTAAAGGAAAATATGGTACAAACATGGCTACACTGGCTTTTAAAAAGGAAATGTGGCATAAACATGGCCACATTGTCTTTAGTTATCTTAGAGAACATTAGCAAGTAGCTACAGCAGAAGGGAGCTCAGCTGAAGCTAAAAAACCTGTCTTAATAAAGAAAAAATAACAAATTCTCAAGCCAGCATTCCATTCAAATAGGGCTGCACCCACAGCAGTATCCAGTAGCTACTCAAAACCTAAGGCTGTAACACACAAGTTACCTACGTAGTAATGAAATGTGCATGATCTTTCTCCCTGTCAGCCCCAAATGAGACTCCAGATAGCCTTTGACAAAGACTTTGCCCTAGAAAGGCTGTAGTTTATTAAAAGACCCACAGTAATCCCAGCTCAATTTGTGGCCAGCGCTTGGCTTTTATGTATGCTGAATTAGAAAGTGGAATGGTTGCTCTTTACACTACAGGTTTCATTTTACTTTTCTTTGTGAAAAATTCCTCCTTTTCAACCCAGAGACCTGGAAACCATTTCAAAGCCTATCCTGTTCACGTGATAGTTTGGTAACTCTCAAGAACTGGTCAGTTTTGAAAGTCACACTGTTCCCCACTTTTAATTCCTGAAGTATACCTCAGATTGTTTTCACCGCTTCTGGAAT
The DNA here is from genome assembly GCF_034315485.1 of Pezoporus occidentalis. Taxonomy (NCBI): domain Eukaryota; kingdom Metazoa; phylum Chordata; class Aves; order Psittaciformes; family Psittacidae; genus Pezoporus; species Pezoporus occidentalis. Next base: position 2,984,218 of record NW_026915724.1, on the reverse strand, counting down.
TTCAAAGATAACTTATTTGATCTTAGCTGGTAAAATAATGTAACTACATTTCTCATAATTCAACCATACCAGCTGAATATCTTCTGTGTCAGCATGAATACTGAGAAGGGGAAACCCTTCTGAAAAGATCTTTATTGAAAATGCCCTACCAGAACTTGCACAAATTGCAAGTAGACACTTACTTTTTTCAAACAAACCTTGTCACCTTGTTTTTTTTTGTTTGTTTGTTGCTTTGAGGTTTTTTTGTTGTTTTTTTTTTTCTGTTTTGTTGTTTTTGTTTTTTTTTCCAGTGGAGTAGTCCCTTTAAGAAAAGTTCTGTAACTGTTTTTTAATTGTAAACTGTAACGTGCATGCCAGGCTGTACATCCTCCTATTATGCTCTGGACAGTCCAGTGAAATCTTTGCTAGACACCGTATGCAACACAGCACAGCTGCTGTCGGATTAGGTTTCATTAGCCACTTCCTGCAGCTTTCTGCTGTTGCTGGGACTCCCAGCTATCCTCCTTCCCTTCTTTACTCCCCCTTCATTTATTCTCAATAGAGTCATATACTGTAAGGTACATCGGCTCCGGTGTCTTTTCTGAGCAGTTTTCAAAAGAACTGGTACTCTTAGAGCATGTACAGATGAATGTATTGAGTTTCACAAAAGCATACGTAAATTGATTGAAAAGAGCAAAGACTCAGGCAACGGCCTCAGGGCCAGCAGGTAGCAGGGCTGTGTTTGTAGCTTTCCCATCAGCAAATTATTTATACTGCCTGAAAGCGCAATGAGAGAACTGATGGAGAAGGGAAGCCATAATTTTAGAACAAGGACACTGTTTCTGTGAAAATTCAAAAATGAGGCCATATGCTGAAACTGGTCATATTCTGCTCTCTGAGGTGCTCTGCAAAGAGTAAGTTGTACAGGTTTCACAGCCTGCAGTTTGGCTTGTTGTGTACCCTACAGTAAATTGTTCGCAGGGATTTGCTGCCTTTGAAGAAAGATGATTCACTTGATCTGTTTAGAATGGAGGGTCTTCAGTGCAGATGGTTTTCCTTCATGATTGTACAGTTGTAACCCCATGGAAGTGGGTGTATTGTCAATGCTATATGATAAGAACAGTAATGCTACTGATTTAACAGGCCCTTACAGCTGCCTAGGAATTTTCTCCTTTTTCTTTTCACCTTCCAAGCTGAAGTAGACTCCTTAAGGGCTGTTTTGCTTCGGTTTATTGTGTGTTTTTTTTTTTTGTTTCATTTTGCAACCATTAATTTAATCCTTTTTCTGTTATTTTACAAAACGTGCTTTATTAATTTTTAAGTGCACAATTTTTGATTTTATAAAAAATATTGCCTTTTTTTTTTTCCCCCCAATATCTGTAGCTTCTAAGTACTTTTTAGGCAAAGATTTAAATTTGGCACACAGATACTTCCATGGCCTGAAATCTTTCAGCATTTCAACAACCTAGCAAAAGTCTATTTTCTTTTGTCCAGATTATCACAGTTAAGTATATGTGGCTTTTGTAGAAAGCACAATTGTTTTCCTAACTATCTGCCTCTCAATTTTCTCCTGCCTCTGTGCATGCTTGTGTAAGTAACCTGAGAAGAGTGCTCAGCCTCTGAGGCTACAACTATTCTAGTAAATTAAAAAGTGGCAAGGAATGTTCCCAGGCCCTGGGCTTCAGTTGCCTGTACTCCTAAATTTTTAAGAGGATCCCAGGGATGATTTTGGCTCATTTCAGATAACAGTCTCCTGAACAATAGCCAGGCATGGTCTGAGGGTGAGCAGGGGACAGAAAGTCTTCCCAGTGGTCAAGCTGAAAGCACAGACCCCGCTTTGGAGGCCAAAAGTGTGACAATGTGAACCCATGTGCCAGTTGTGTTCACTGCCAGAGAGTGGTTCCAAGCATGTTTAGTTTATTAGTTCAGACACAATTTGAGCGGTATTGGGGGACCTCTACCTCTTTGATATTTGAAGGACCTATAAAATACCCCTCTCATTTCAAGGGAACTGTTAATGGACCTACAGACACTTTGATGTATCAGGACACTTAACCAAGTAAGTAGTTCTGTGACAGTCAGCAGTGTAACTCATACGCTTGAGGTCAGCTCCATCCTTGTCACATCTCTGGGTTGGAGCTTAAAGTGTGTAAGCTTTGAACTGTCTGGCCTTACTGACTTTGGTTCTTCACAGGATGGTCTCTTGTTACAACGTGAAAAGTATCTGAGGAAAACCAAGACAAATTTAACCCAAATTCAGAAATGAGGCCCTTTGTAGTACAACTGCTCTCTCTACAGTGAAACACTTGGTTTCTGGCCACTTGTACTGTTACTCTAGATCTAACTTGCACAGTATGGAGGCAAAAAAAGGCATCAGTTGGTGCCTTGCTGTCACCTGTCCCAGCAGACTGATGACAGCACCCATGATGTCATCCAAATTAACATCTTCAAAACTGCACAGTTTAGGGACAGGGCCCATATAGATGAAGACTAACATGGCTGACTCGAAACTGACATTTGTCATTTCCATCTTAAATGATAAACCAGAAAAGTTAGTACATTTGCACTGAGAGAAAATTTGTTTCACTTCATTTTAACCATGTGAAAACTAGATCTCTAATCTAACCTAGCTTAGGTTTCATTTGAGAAACAAAGTACACTTAAGGGAAGTTTTAGTAACTCAAAAAGTGGTCTTAAAATGGAAAGCTTCTGAGTATACCTTGAGGTTGTTGTACCATACGGATCTGACTCTTACATAGCTAGAAGTAAATTCTACTTTAAATCCTTATGTGAGGATTTGAATATCTTTCTGAAAACAGTTGTTTCAGTTAGATATAATGAGTCTGGAGTTATTCAGTGAAACTGTGTGGTTCATAGTAGTGGAATTTAACAGTACCTCTGGGTTTCTAAGCTACTGGCCAATGAAATTTTGCAGAGATGACATGCACTGAATGAAACAAGAAAGACACATAAACAGGTATACTATGCACACATATATGCATGTTTGTTTCTACCAGAATCCAAAGGTACATATTCAGCGTCAGTATATGACATGGTATCATTTGGTATTAAACAGCATTTGCGCCAAACAGCTTAAACAATGTTGTTTTCAGTGCGGGTCTTGGTTCCCTTTGTCGCTGCTTGCAAGAAGTGTTAGCAGAAACTTTGCCATAACACAAAAGGTTTCCCAGGTATATAACAGAGCTTTGATGATTAGTTATTCACATGAGACTCTGGATGCGGTGACAATTCTAGCAGACTCAGGGTAAACAAGCACTAACTGAAATAACTAAGTAATACAGCTCTGACCAAGAAAGAGGCATTTTCTGCTAGGATGAATTAGAAGGCATTTGAGGAAGCTGACAGGACATTAAAAAAGATAAACACTTTTTTACCACCTTTACCAACATTTACCAACAATGACAAAACTCGAACAAGTGAATTGTAAATCTTGAGTCCGAAAAGTGGAGAAACAAAATCCAGGGAAATAAGTTCTGCATAACCTGTAGGGAAATCTGTTGGTCAGATCCAGAGGCAAAAGGCTGCTATGAAGGGAGAACAGACAGTAAAGCAATGCCAAGAAAAAGACACTGAGAAAATGAGAGTCTGGCTGTTTATTCAGATCAGAGTAAACCCAGAATCCTGTGTAGCATCCTTGTGAGGACCAGGCTGGTGGCTAGCCTCAGTAACATGCAGCTTGTCTGGGAGGGTTCTTCCATGGTGTGTGCCTGTAACAGTTCCCATAACACTAGTTACAACAGGGACAGATTGGGAAAGATGCACAGATTGCTGGGACTACCTATCAGAGAAACAGGATAATCGGTCCAGCCTGATATAGTAACAAGTAGACAGCAAAGAGACTGTGTGTGAAAGAACAGCCCTGCCAGTGCTGTATAGCTTGATTATAAATAGCTGGGCACATGGACTTCTAGTGCATATTAAAGATATTTTACCCCTCCTTCAGTTTTGGATTAAAACTGGCAACTTTTTAGAAGAAAGACCAGCAACTCAGTCAGATGAGGATTTTCTAAGACCAGAGAGCACAACAGCCTCAAAGTGGGAAACACAAAAGTTAATTGCTGCTTCTCCTCTCCTACCCCTTCCCCTTGAACAATTTGTCATATCTGATTGAGCCTGGCTGATTTTATAATGCAGATGACAGGACTAGGCAGGCAGTGCTGCTTGTACAGTAGGACTAGGAGGGAAACCCATGCAAATCTGTGCCAACTCATGAAGTTAAAACAATTTTGCATGTAAAAAGGAAACCATAACTAATTAACACTAGGCAGGTGGCCTAGCTGGAAAACTAAAATCCAAACTAGGTCACAAGGGAATATGGGACTTGGCAGATGAAACTGTAACTGAAATCATCTCCCAAGACCAGCCAAGTGAGAGCAGAGCCAACTACCCTTATGAAAAAATATGACTGTGCCAGCCATTTCTGGGAAAAACAAGCCAAGGACAAATGACTGCAGCTCTCAGAATGCGCATGATTGCATTTAGTCTTGAGGGTTTTGTTTCTAAAAGAGTTTTTTATTAAATGCTAATCTTATTTGGTCAGATTCACAGCAAGATCAAAATCAGCCTTCATGGTTCTTTAAGAAAATCAGCAGAGAAGACCGTTTTGAGGAGTATCAAATACTAAAACAAAGAGGAGGTGTGAAAATTTATGTTAAGTTTAGGTGGAGCTAGGAGGAAGCAGTAGACCCTGCTGAGTTACAAAAGCAAAAGCAGATACCAGCAAAGTGCAGAGCTGGCTATATATCAGCTACAGTATTGGGGTTTGTTACTGGAATGGGGGGAGGAGGTTTTGTTTGGAGGAGAGAAACAGAGAAAGTGAGACTTGTGAGGTGAAAGGCTCTGATCTTATACTGAAAATAAGGACTGATCAAGTACAAGTACAGTGTCTTAAAAATTACCATGAGTAGCGTATGAGCTTTCAGAATCTGGACACCAGATCACATTTTCAATTGGTGTCCCTTAGGGATACAGAAATTATTCCCTCCCCTCAAACTCCTGAAATGTAATCCTATGACATACCTAAATGAGAAAGCAGAGTGACGGGGACTTATCCACAAGCTAAACAGTTGATAGATTTGGACTTTTAAAAGCACATGCATGCTCATAAATGTGTAATATAACAATATGTACAAAGCCTCATCTATTTCTGCTGTTGCAGGTAGATTATTCCACTCATGTCACTATTCTTGTGGTCAGAGTATGTGTAGTTCTCCTTGTGAAAAACTTCAGCTGTACATTCAAAGCATACTAAAAATACAGCCTGTAAGGTCAATTGACTGTAGTTTAATGGAGTCCTTTGGCAAGCAACTTAGCGAAGAGCTAATTGTAATCAGCAAGCAGGAAAAGTAGCTCTTTAGCTTTAATCAGCCTCATGGTACCATTTATACCTACTACTATAAACACTATTATGGTAATTCTGTAACAATCCATGTTCATATTTTACTAAGGTTATGATTGCTCCCCTTTACCCTGCAGTGTTCACATGTAGTCACTAACATATGTGTATCATCACACATGTCTAAATTACAAAAGCTCTTACTCGGTCAGTACTGGTGTAACTGATGCCACGTGGAGCTCATTTACTTACATGAGATCCCTGCCTTGCAGTTATTTTAAGCCATACTTAAATATATACAAGATGAGGCATAAAATATTAAGCGATCAAGGTTTGCTTGTAAAGTTAAGTTCGGGGCACGGAACAGTGTCTTCTGCCAGATCAAACCAGAGCACCCGAAGACCTAACCATCCTCATTTCTCCATTGCCAGATCACCGGGCTTTCTCCTAGACTTCATCTCCATGTTATCCAGGCTGCTCAGGGTAAATGTGGCCAGATAAACTTCAAAACTCAGTATGGTTTGAGCTAATCCACTAACCCTGTGCTGAAATGGATCAGGAAACATGTGCCATGTTTACTGCTAAGGCTCTCTTGGCATGGAAAACATCTGTCATGGTGAATAACATCTTCTGGCACCACAAGGTTTGCAAGGTAAATGTGTCATGCATAAGAGAAATGGGCCCCACCATAACAACTCGTTCTTCCCTTAGGGATACAGAAAGGAGAAGTGATTTTGCCACAAAAGGCATAAGAACTATTTAATCTAGAAAATGGCAGCATGGAGGGGGAAAAAAAGCTAAGACTGGGAGGGGAAAAGTTAATGCCAGAAATGGGAGGGGCAGCATGAGAAGAGCTGTCAAGCTTCTGCACTAGGCTGGGAATAGACCATGCAGGAGCTAGCATCTATTCCATCAAGAAAAAGAGAGAGTTTAATCCCTCTTTCATGTTATGTTCTCAAGAACTAACTGCTCCCAAGGCATTGCCCTAAGCTAACTTATTTTCTGGTGTCCCTCCAAATATCCTCAGTTTGTAAAAATTAACATATTTAAAAAGAAAAAACAAGAAAAGGAATCTGACAGCTGTGCAGCTGGCATTTCTTCTCTTTCCATGTTCTACTTTAAGCAACATATTGCCCTTCCAATAGGCAAAAATCCTCTCTGAATGGGAGCTAAACTAGATGAGTACCATCGTTTTACAGCTCCATATCATTACTGACCTGCTGCAGTAAACTGTCTATTCAAATGATTTGGGAGCCTTAGTTTGTGCTCAGAAGAATGATGGACTAATTTATACTGTAATCATAATCTCTATAGAAACACTTCTATAGAAACACTTAAGGGAAGCATCTGAATCTCTAAGAAACTTTATTGCTTATATTAAAATTATTCTCTTGGACAATTATATACCTGTTGATTTGGGCATTCAATTGAAACCTAGCTATTAAAAAAACAACCCTGAGGTGATCTTTGTAAAACTTTTAATTATTGAGTTAAATAAAATATCAGTTGTCTTTTAATGAAATAAGTTGCTGCATTCAGCCTTTCCTTTGGTTTTACTAGGTGTGTTCAAATAAACACTTAGAGAAAACTCTGTTAATATCATTGTTAGATTTATAGTGCCAGATAAGTGCCTGTTGTATTCTAGAGAGAGACAGATAGTTGCCTATGTATGCTTGGAGTATTTAGCAGCATAAATGAAAATCACAGCAAAAAGGGCTCCAGGAGAATGAAATAGAAGAAGGTCAGAGTTTAGCTCCCATACAGAAAAGCTGATAGTCTTTATTGCAACTAACACTGCATGGCTACAGAAAAAGTCAGGCACTTTAACAAGAATGTTAATTAATGTGTTCAGCAAGGGTGACCTAGCCAAATCTTATTCTCTGACCAATTTCATAAAGGTGCCAGACCTGAAATACTCCCAAAGTACAGAAAAGCAATGCCCAGGGCTAGACAACTCCTTTGCCAGGATACAACTGCTGTTCATGTGGCACTGAGCCCAGGCACACTGAGAATCCCATTATGGCTTTGTTGTGCATGAAGTCCAAGGGAAAAGAGTGTCCAAAATGGTCTGGGAATCACATTATGGAACTTCATGAGGTTTGCCCGGAGGCCTTAGATGCTCCCATCCCTGTTGGGGCACATGCTGTCTGTCTACATTCATGGCCCTGACCTGGATACAACCTCTGCTTTGCAAAGCAGGAGTGGTCCTTGACAGGATAAAGTGCTTCACTGATATAAAACATCTTCTCTAACTACCAGCATAGTGACAGGGTAACGTTTTTCTATCAGAGTGCTGCTGTTTCATAACCACTTAAAACAATGGCTACCCTGCAAGGGAAGCAATATACACTTAGGCAATACATATGCTACTGCTGGACTCGACCCAAAGCACATTTTGGGTGAAATCAGAGTCATCCCATTGGCCTCTCTAGGATTTGCATAATGCCAGTTTGGCTCCCTGACCACCAGGCACAGTTTGTACTGTTCATTCAGATTATACTGTTACCCTTTTCAACTTGAGTAGCTATGCAAAAAACTGGAGACTTGAAGGTTATTCTCTTTAAGAAGAGAAATTTATGAGGGAGTCTTGTATATAGCTGTCTCTGGCTACAAGCCCTGTGTTCTTGAACTCAGGTAATATTAAGCAATGGGAGACAAATGTGGTTTAAGCAGCAAAATTTTTAGGGCAGCTTCTCCACAAAAGCTCTTTTTCCTCTTGATGACTCTACTGGATCAGGCCATTCTTCAGCTTCCTTTCTGCTTTCGAGCTTCCTGCCTAGGCCCAGCCCTTTCTACAAGGAGCACACACACACAAGTCCATGTGTGTGTCCAGCGACACCCCGCTTAATGCTGGGCCAAGGTCTTTCTGTCCAAACGGTTTACATTTTTGAGCAGGACTTTACATCTCTTTGACTGAAGGCACAGGCTTGTGCTGAGGTTTAGGAGGCTGTTACCATTTCAGATACATACTTCCACAGAGGCACTTAATAGTTTTTTCAGCCTTTTTAAATGAAGGGTGGAAGCTTAGTCTACTTCCTTCAGTGAATTCATGCTCAGCCTGTTTCAGACTGCCTGTTTCACTGTACCCATTCCTTAGACTGCATGATTCCCTCTATGCATAGCTCTTTCATTTCATATCGGATTTTCTGCACATTTTGTGTATTTTATGTACTATGAAAATCAATAAAACAGATTGAACAATGAAATGTTAATGAATAACAACTGAGAGACTGCAGCTGTTTCATCTTAAGATGCTTTTAATCTCCATTACCATAGCCAACAGCGTGCTCTTGAGCAACAATAGTTACCAAGACAGACATACTGTCCTCATCACTAAGGATAAATTGCTGAAAAACCTATTCAGCTGCAATGTTGCCATGAGCCTTGCGAGTCTATCCAGTGAAGCTACTCCACCAAAATCAAGGAGTCTCCATGCAGGATTGCTTTCAAACACACAGATCCATGCTATCATTCCATGAAGTGACTGAACCAGCACAGCCCAGGTTCTTTCCGTGTCTGCTTATCTGACTAGGAACACAGGGGAAAGTTAAGACAAGCTGGGAAGTCACTGCACATAAATTACAGCATGCTAATCCCTTCCACAGATGCTCTCATTTAGGTGTAAAATGGTTTAAGGTTATTGAAGTTCCATGCCACCCTTGGCAGGATTTATTTACATTTCCTGTAGGAGGCTGTGGTTTGAAGTTACAAAATGGTCAACAGTGATGCCAGCTCTATAGAAGTTTCCCCAGCTAAAAGGAAGAATAGAAAATATGGTAAAAAATATTTTTTTGTATCTTATTTTGCACCCAAATGGGTAAACCAATCTTATTCACAATGAAATCACAAAAGTAACATGCTAGAAAGTCTCAATTTTTTTCAGATAAAGTCTGTTCTGGATACGCTGAGGCATTATGTCCATGTTTTACTTTAAGCAGTTAAGGCTAGTTCCATAGTAATCAATCTTCTTGAATTCTGCCCTACTTACTAGCATAGCTGTTGCAAAAATAATTGCAAATGAATGTCCTAATTAGCTAAATATGTACATGCATAGTTAAGGCAGAAACAAAAGATGTCCATTCACCAGTTTTCCTCATCAAGCCATTCTCAAAATCCTTTTAACTACTTGCACAGTTGCAGTGAAGCTTAATGCAGAATCAAGGAATAACGTGAAGGTGGCACAGTCTCCCTGGTTAGTGAGGTATAGTTCAAGAAGTATAAAGCTCATCTTACTGAGATTGGTGTGTTTGGTCAGTAGGTACCTTAGATTTTTAACACCTCAGAAAACACCTGGGATGGCAAGTTTCTGTAACCGGTGTTCTAGCTCAGAGATCTGTAAGAAAGTTAGGGACAGGAAGACAAAAGTTGGAACCAGAGTGCGAGTGTGTACAAAGTGGAAGGAAAGTGTGTGAGAGACCACTCCAGATCGGTGGCACCTTAAAACTCTTTGCGAGCCCCATGAAATGGGCCAGGGTTTGGTACATCTCAGGAATTAAACCTGGAGATGATCCTTTGACATGGGGATGCACGGGAGCTTCTTCCTGTAGTAGGGAAGACCTTATTAACTTTATAACAACACAGCAGGAGCTACTGAGGTCATACTGCCTGACCAAAGAAGACAGAATGACCTTTATTTTGCCTTTTGCTGTAGTTGGACAAGCTGGATAAATACTGGGAGATCTGCTGTTAAGGTATGTATTCACGAGTACTAATCTCCATTGCTAAAGAATGGGTTGACATGATTCCAGTACATTTGAAAATGTTTGAAGCTATTTAAAAGTTTCCATTCACTAAACCTATTATCTGTTAAGGATTATTTCAACATTAGTCAGTAACATTCTTTGAACAATAGACTAGTGTCCAGCTCCCTGGCAAAACTCACTTTGATCTGTATTATCATTTAGACTCCACCTGAAAACATCATTTATTTAAATAAGCAATAGAGACTGAAATAAAATTCCATTCATGCTCAACCTTCCAATGTGGTTTTGAAAAACCTTTCTTCTTTAGCCAGTCTTATGTTACATGCTGAATGGTCTTTGCTTTGACCACCTCATAAAAAAAGGCTCATAAATATTTTTCATGTGTTATTTAAACTAGCGGTACTCCCTGAGGTACCATGCTTTTATTTTTAAAAATCCTTTGTGTATTCCTAAAGCATTTCTAAACCAGTAGCAGAGGTAAATGTGTATTTTAACCCGGGAAAGCCATGTTCTGTCAACATCAGGCCACAAATTTTCTTACTTCATGCTGATAAGAACTTCCACCTGATTTATGTGTTTTCCTTCTAATAATCATCAATTTCTGAGTATAAATTAAAATAGCTGACATGATTTAGCTTGACTAGATGCTTTCCAAAACCAAAAATGCATTCCTAGTACCCTACCACAGGTGCAAACAACAGACCAAGAGCTTCTCCCCTTGCTGCTGCTTGTGAATGCTCTGAAAGAAGGGATGCACCAAAGCAGCATCTGGGGTGGGCAAGAGCTTGCCTAGAGAAAAGTGGGACTAGTATGGGTATGATGGGCAGTGACGGACAGTGACTGCAGGCACCTAGAGCAGGTGAGTAGATGGGAATGCAAAATTTCACCTGGTATAGGAGGCATTTTGTTTCCCCCAGCTGAAAAGTGTAGATACCAGTAGAATTAAGTCGTACAGCAAGCAGAAGAACTTGGACTCCTGAAGTGTAAGAAGCAAAATAGTGTAGGAATAGCATAGGAATATTACATTTAACAAAATCAAATTAAATGTGTGATTTAAACTGAAATTATTAGAAATTACATAGGCAGAATAGGCACTAGACAATTGGATAAACAAAGATATTCCAGAAAAATTAGAGTGGTTCTTCTATGTTCCAGTTCTGCTTCCCATTTATCCACCAGCAGGGAAAGAAATCCCCAATAATTTTTTTTTTTTTTTTGCGCACAGCCTGAGCATATTCTTCTTGGCAATTTATAACAGGTGAGCTTTTTTGTATGGTCACGAATCAGGGCAGAAATTACATCATCCTGAGTGAAACAGGTATTGTCTTCCCAGCCACCTTGAAAGACCCAGGCTGTGTTGCACACACAAATAAGCTGACAATAAAACCAAGAGAGAGAAGAATTTCTAAACTAAATCTTTTCCTTAGACACTGCTGCTCTGGCAGCATATCCTTCAACACATGGAGGTCAGCTGGTAGAAGGTAACGTCTTCCCTTTTGCTCATGGAGTTTGTAATCTCTGCTTGCTCCTGGCTGGTCTTTAAAGGTTTACGTTTATTTAATGAATAAATCCCTTATTAAGCAAGTTTGCATCATTCAGAAGAACCTCCAAAGCACTAGCTCTTGCTGATATACATCACTAAGACTCACAGCTTTGGAAGTAGCTGACTTGCTAGATACTATATTTTAGAACAAATATTACGGAAAACTGTTTACATATTATTTCTAACAATTGTTTCATCAAATGCTCATATTGTCAAGGCTTCCTTCCCACTTCACCTCATGGTTTGTAAAATAACAAATACTGGGGGGGGGGGGGGGGGGGGGGGGAATCTGCTCCACCACTCCTTGTCCAGCAATCCTAATTACTGGGTAGCCAATAAGGCATGAAAAATATGAGGAAGAAAAAGACATTTATGAAGATAATGGATAGTGGAATTGAAGCAGCTAGTTCTGTATAACTATTTTTTAATTTGTCCACGACACTCAGGTCATTTTCTTCAGACAAAAGCAAACATTTCACAACACCCTTACATTTAGCTGGCACAGTAACTTTAGGATTCAATTCCAGTTCAAATTTCATGAAATGTGAAAAGCCACTGGGCTGTAATTATCTGGCACACACACCTTGACTAGCCAACGTGGGAGCCACAGCCAGGGGCAGAGGTGGAATTACGAGCTTTGCTTGTAGGAGGATTTTTCCTATGAATATGTTACCAAATTCAACAAGAGATGAAGTTCCTCCCTGCAGAGCCGCTAGCCTTGAATTTAGAGGGGTGGGAGAGCAGGAAATCTCATGTCCATGTTGTATTTTTCCTGTGTGATCACCAAGGATGACCATTTTCTCTACCTATTACTGCACCCTAAACACAACATGGCAAGACAGAGCCAGGCCACAATGGCACACGCCCAAGGATCTCAAAAATACAGCAGGAGAGGAAGAGAAGGAGGTGGACTGTCTCATAAACATTAAGACATCTGATTGATCCACTGGGATCTGTGGGTAGTAAAGGAAATAAAACAATTCAAATAGAAAAAACACTACCATCAAAATGGAAATGTACATACAATAAAATACTGACATCACTGAAAACATTTGACCTTTTTGTATGTCAGAGAAGGACACAATGTTTCACAATCCTGCCAGTGCTCCAGCAACTACTTTGTGTATGGTATTTTCTTTACTAAGAGCTAAGAGCTGTGAGATAGAGTTAGTAAGTCACTTACTTAGTATGACATGGGGAATCAGAAGATATAACCCAGCCAACCTAGATACTAGAGCTTCATCAATGCTCATTCTCCTTCCAATAAACTACTGTTGGCTCATGAAAGGTGTCAACCTGGAAAGTGTAGTTCCATTACGTGCATTGGTTGGAAGACAACAGTTGACAAGGATAGGGGCTTTTTGCTGCTGGGCATATTCATGCTTTGCTTTCCTATGGGACTTAAGGCAGTGTCTGGAGGATGCACATGCTGTAGAACTCTTCACAGTGCTCATTATCGTAGGTGTAGCTCTGAAGGGGCTCAGCTGTCCCTACAAGTGCAACAAAGGCACAAGGGAAGATCCCTGACCAGGAAGCCCAGCTGCTCCCACTGTGCAGCACTTCCTGCTCTCCTTCCCACTATGGAAAGAGGTGGGTTAAGCCCCAGCCAAACTATTAAAAGATATTTCAGCTAACATGAACTCTAAAATTAACCACAGGTGCTGGCATGTCATGCAGTGTGCTCTCTAAGCCAAATAATTTCTCCTAGCCTGGCTTATCATTTCTCCCAAATTGCTGCCTGTCTTTTAGTTTCTGGGAGATAAATAATTACTGTTTTTCCATCAGTTGTATTATTCAATCAAAACAATTAATTTATTTTTCTGTTTTTAATCCTATCCTATTCTAACCTTTTATTTTTAAAGATCCAGAATGGTTGTTATCTATCAAGGCTTCTCATCAGCTCTTAAATGAAGGAATAGTACAGTATTTGCAGGAATAGCAGAGTATTTGCAGACTGATGCAGCCAGCATCTGGTAAGCTGAAATGCTGTGGAAAAGTTGCAGAGACCACAAGCTAGGTTTGTGGGCAGAGGCTTTTACCATTATCCTATTTGGTTTTTTTTTTGGTCTTTGGTCTTTTCAGCAGCTGTGCCAATTAATGCTACTAAAACATGGTTCTTTAGGATTTACTGTCTGCTACAGAGTGAGGATTTCGGGAGTTCTGGCACAACACAACATCAGTGCTGATGGATAAATAAAATGACACAGTTGCATAGGCTCAACTTTTGACTGAGTAATTTCGAATCATAGCAGTGCCTTTTGGTTTATATTTGTTTGCCTTCCTCTTTGCAGCAAAGAAAACTATAAACCACTGTAGGTTTACAAGAATATATAAGGATGACAGACTAGGTTATAGTCTCACCACTACGGTTCCATAGTTTATTTTTTTCATGGGCTATATCACAGCATGCTTAATCTGTGTTTTGGAAAACCAGTGATCAATTTTATTTATGCAATTAATGCAGTTGTTTCCTCCTGGCATTTTTTAGATGGGCTTACATTTTGCCCACTGTTGTTAAAGAGTGTTGTGATGAGTTTGAAACAAAGCCTTTCTTCTAGCTATAGACATAAATACCTGGTATTCTGTTTATTTTAAACAGGCCTCCTTTGGAAAACCCTGAATTTAAGATAAAACAGAAAATTCTCTTTCAAGTGAAAGTATGAGTGAGACACGAGGACCTGACATGTGACTCAGTGACTTGACTTGCATATAATAAACAGGAATCCAACCTGTACAGAAGAGCCAATATTCCATGACAACAAGTCACAGCTTTCCCATTTCACAACTCACATTCTTGCAGCACTACTATACTAACTGGGAACACAGGAAATTACTACTTTGTAATACTAAAAGACCAAGACCAAAGCAGCTAAAGAATTTACACTGTAGATACATGAAATAGGGTTGTATATGGAATAGCTTGAACCTAGCCATGGCAGACCAGTCCCTGCATATGCAGTACCGAGGCTGTTAAAGTGTAAGATGGGCATGGACCCATAAGATGCTGCCTCTGCTTCCCGTTTTGTGGTGTCACACAAATGATAGAAGAAGAAGGTGGTTGGTGGCTAAAATACTGGTTTCTGCGTAAATGCAGATCGACAGCAGTCTTTCTGAAGATGCGTGGGAAGGACACATGGTGGCCCTGGATCCACCTGGGAACTCTGTATACACACACTAACTCTGCAATTGATGCTGGAAGTGAAATCTGAGTGACTGGGAATGGAAACACATGGATTAGAGATCTAGGGCATACTCGTTGAATGCGTTTAAGCATGTTCATGAACCAGTTCAGCCACAGCCATACTGCATTTTAGTTAGCTTTTCTCACTTACCTTGTTATAGATTAAAAGCAATGTCATTTGGCTATTGAGGTGAATTTGTAAATCAAAGGGATGAAATCCAAATCTCAATCTCTACTGAATTGCGGGGATAATTTGATTTAATCTCAGACTGCAGCTGTCCCTCCTTTCTGATTCAAAGTATGATTGAAGGGGGTCTACTTTCCATTTCCAGTTAGACAGGAGTGGATTAAATTATTTTTTTCCATATATGAGGGCCAAAATCTCACTATATTTTATGCTTTTGAATGAACAGAATCCCCTGAATCTCACCTACAAGTTTAATAAAGTGCAATTAACAGATTGATTTGAAAGCAGCATTCATAACTCATTTTTAGATTTATGTTACACAATGAAGCATTTACAATGGTCTATTCTTTTCAATAACAATTAGGTCATAATTTCAAATACGATTTTTATTTCTACAAAATTACTCTCAATTAGTTTGTCATCTGGATAGTAAAACCATCTGTCCAGAACTATTCCCACCAGGAAACTGAGGGTTTAGAAATCCCATGTACTTCCACACTTTAAAATGATGCCACAAATATTCAGCAGAAAGCCACTGTCTAAGAATTAAACCAGTGTCTTGTGGAACAGACTCCTTTTGCCAGCATGTTTTCAAAATTACTAGAATGGTTTTAGAAACCTGACCAGAGACAACATAAGCGTTCAAAGTCCTGCCAGAGTTTTACACAAGGTTTGAACATCAGTCTATATTTGGTACAGATGAAAGAGTAATTAGAAGCCTGTGGAAAATATTAGTATCTGAACTGTAACTTTTCTGCACATTTCAGGTATGGTAACCTCCAACTCGGAACAGAAGGAAATGTATTATACACGATTATGGAAGCATTAAATAGCTTCTGTCTCAGATGTCGATGTTTAAAACATTGGGGTATCATAGTATATGGAGGAGGATATTGCACCCAGTAGGAAGAAGTTAAAATGGCAAGAACAGGATCATAGAAGATCAGTTCTTTACAGACAAATGTGGGAGAAAAGATGGTTAATAAAAAAAAAATAAATAATAAAAAGGAGCATGAGGTCAGCGTCTTCTCTCATCACTCAGCAGCCCAGCTCAGGATTTGGACTGCTCAGCAGGAAGGAGGAAATAACATCAAACCACATTCCCAAGGAAAACAAGGTTCAAGAATCAAAAAGAAGTCTTCAGAAAAATCTCTGGTTCGGGGTTGCCATAGCAATCATCAGGTTTGTCTTGTTTCTATTCCTAGTGGAAAAAAGAGCAAATATTAAGCAAAAATACCAATAAGCTTCCAGGATCTGCTACAGTTACAGATCTGCACAGATGCCCATAACTTTTATAGAAACCAATGGGTGACCCAATGTCTGGGATTTGTAATAGTTTATGTTCAGGTTTTGATGGAAATTTAGTCTTTGACTTCAATGGAAGTGAATTTATAGGCATTATAAATGAATTCCAACTCTGCTTATCTGTAAGAAACAAAATCACAAAAAACAGTTTGAAAGCTGAACTACTCAGATGTTATCTAATGTGCAAATATATTAGCTTGTTGCCTATGGTAAGCAAGAACAGCCAATGGTAATAAGAACACCTTCCCTCCCAAGAAGATGTTAACATTGGCTCTCTTAACATGCTCTGCGCATGCATCTCCTGGTTTTGGTCTTCTGCAGGGAAATGCCCAAAGACACTCAACAAAATCCACTGGTTCACACAGCAACTGGAGCAATAGGGAGAGAAATCAGGTGGCACAAGAGCAAGTGTTTGAGAATGATGGACCAAAAGTTTACAGAAAGGTGGATTTCAACTGGACTGTAGGAACACAGAAAAGAATTGCTAACAATCACATAGTTTATTTTTTTCCCATGCATTTGCCATTTAAAAGGCATATTGTATTCTTGGTTACTTCTGATTTCATTTTATTTTCCTTGTCTTTTGGAGAACTAACTGTACAGTTTAGTTTTTCTTTTCAACTCCTATTCAAATACTTTCTGTCTTAAAACAAAAATGCTTCAGGAAGGCTGTTACAGAGGATAAATCTGTGCCTGTTTAATTGAACTTCAAACTCTCGTTTTATAAGAGAACATCAGGAGAAGTCCTAGAATGTGTCTCAGTGTAGCGTAGTGGAGTGCTGTGTAGCAGAGATATTACTGGACTAACCTCCTGTGACCCCCAAATTAATGACAAGCACCAAGTGACATGTAAGTAGACCTCTGATATCTGTGACAGATGCTCTACTCAATGTTTAGTGAGTCACATATAAATAATGACTGCATAGATAGATTTAGGAGCTGGAACATAAATTTAATGCAAAATTAATAATCCCTTCTGGAATGACAGCATTTACTGAGGTAAAAGGGAATGTCATGATTTTGTTTCTATTCAGTTGCTCATCTTTGTACCGAGAACTGCATTTGTTTACTCTGGAGAGGTGGTGTGCAGGTTTTGGCTGGGGTAGAGTTAATTTTCTTCATAGTAGCTGGTGTGGGGCTACGTTTTGGATGTGTGCTGAAAACTGTTGATAACACAGGGAGGTGTTCGGTACTGCTGAGCAGTGCTTACACAGAGTCATAGCCTTTTCTGCCCCTCAAACCACCCCAATAGCAAGTAGGCTGGGGGTGCACAAGGAGTTGGGAGGGGACACAGCTGGGACAGCTGACCCCAACTGACCACAGGGATATGTATTCTATACCTGCTGTGGTGGGAAGTGGTGAATGAATTAATTTTCTTTGCTTGCGTGTGGAGCTTTCGCTTTACCTGTCTTTATCTCAACCCCTGAGTTTTCTCACTTTTACCTTTCCAGTTCTCTCCCTCATCCTGACACAGGGGAAGTGAGGAAGTGGCTGTGTGGTGCACAGTTGCCAGCTGGGGTTAAACCACAACAGGAGGGAAAACGGGTATCGTTTCTCCCTCCTGCTGAATCTGTTTCAGTCCACTCAGCGGATTTTGCTGAGCTAAGCAAAGTGCACCACTGTAATTCTGCAGTGTGAGTGATGCCTCAGGGTCAGGAGCCCAGATTTCAGTGCCAGCTCCCAGAACCTTCTCTATTTTGCATTTAGCAGCTATACAGAGGCAAAATATTCTTGCTCTGCAAACACAATCCTTGTGTGCTTCTCTGACAGCCTGCATGCTCACTTGCTCCCTCTCTACCATCGTCTGCTCCCACAAAATTTCTCTGACCCTCTGAGAGTATTAACAACAGGCAGATTCCCAAGAGTAGAACACATACATCTGGATAAGGTTGAAAACCAACTTGTCTTAAAGTCACTGGTATCCTGTGCAAGTGGTCACTAATCACTGTTTCTGCAGATAGAGTGAGCAGCAGGAGCTGTGCAGGACACAGGGCACCTCCTGCCATGTGTCTTAGGACAGGCAGCCTCTGCTCCTGCATGGGAAAGGGCTCACAGTTGTCAGCCAAAGGGTGAGAGGTGGTACCCAGTCTCTTGGTGAGGGCAGGATATCATGCACAGCTCTGGTGCTGGCAGCTGGCTTCAGCAGCTACTCTCTTAGGCTCCCAGCTCTCTTCATTGAGAGCACACATGAGCAGCTGAATCTCTGGATGGTGGCCAGCCACTGGGACACAGCTTTGCTGAGCCCAAGCCTTTTGCTGGATGGGGCTCTAGCAATGTACCTGGGTCATTCTGTGGCAGAGCCAAGAAGTGAAATTTGGTTTCCTAAACATAAAGCCAATTCCCTCTATGCTGGACAACTCATCATTCTTCCTTACTCCTTGCTTTGGATTATTTTACCCCAGATTTTTTATCCCGTATTTTTCAAACCAAATTATATTTTTTCTTTCTCTTTCTAACCACTCCCTACCTCCTCTGCATTATCTTTCCTGTCTCTGCACTCCCAGGGACTCAGTTTAATGCAATCTTTAACTCTCACCTCACTTCCATGTCAATTCTGACATGTGCTGGCAATGAAGAAAATGAAGCAGACTGGGGCTTCCTTTGCAAATGGTTCAATTCCCACTCTGGAAAATGCTGCTGCATCTATACATGAGATTGGAAATAGCACAGTGTCAAAGGCCAGCCCTTCAGGGAGCAGTAGACAGCAGTCCATGCAAAATATTTCAAGGAGTGGGTGAGAAACAAAGCCACAAACGCCTCTTCCCAGCAAAAAAAAAACCCGCCAGTGGCGGTGAAGCAATGGAAAGGGCAGATCGCTAATAACATACATACTTGTGCCTTGGGCTGACTTCCACAAGGTGTTAGCTGGCGGTATCGTGTGGCTTCCATGGGAGCTGGCAGAGCTGTATTTTCCTTTGGATAAATCCAAACCTTTTGTTTTCCTTCTGCTGTTATTCTAACACCATTAGTAGGAACTAATAGCCACATAAAATCCAGAAATGGCAATGCAAAATATTAGTAAAATATGAAAAATATAGTTTTCCCTAATGTATCAGAATATGAAAGTTTATTTGCACTGACACAAAAAGAAATGCTGACAGACAGTTATAGAGATGGATGATTTGAGTAGTCAAATGTAAGAGTTTTATTTTTCCCTGCTCTGCTGGAGAATGAGAGTAAGGGGCATTTTCTATTGCAAACCGTTTGCTTTAAAGTCAGTCAGGCAACAGGCTCAATAACACACCATTTAAAATCTGGTGTCATAACCAAGCTTGGCAACATATATATATATGTGTGTGTGTACAGATATATATTACAGGGAGGTTCATACAGTTAACAGGCTGTGGAGGGACTCCAGGACACGTACCCCACAGATTTCCATTTTCTACTGTGGTGTTCCTGGCACACAGAGAGGCTGCACCCCAACTGTGCAGAGGTAATGGGGACAGCACAAGATTTTCAGGGGGAGTCAGAAAAGGGATTGTGACCAGCCCCTTCTTGATTTATACCATCCTCATCTCAGGCCCACACTGTTACAGCACCCTGTTGTCCTCCTTGCTGTGGCCATGCTGGCCATCCACACTATGAAGATGGTGGGATGGAGTAGGCAAGAGACTGTGGGGTCTCTCATCAGTCCCTTGCCCCATCACACGCCTGGGCAGAGCACTAGGCAGCTGCTGGGAGGTCATCTGGGAGTGCTGGATGATCTGCCCAGTGACCCTTCCTGATTACCTACAGATCCTCTTTGGAGACTTGCAACCCTCACACTTCTCCCCCTTCCTTTTTTTCAGCCTGGGACCTCACTGTTTTCCTCTTCCTTTTCCCTTTTTCTTCTAGCCCTTTTCCTACAGAGAGGAACTTGATGGTTTTGTTAGAGCCAGTCCCTGGCTGAGAGGAGAACAACAAAAGTGGCAGCTGTGCATCCTTGCCATTGTCAAAGAACAGAGGAAGACTCGTGCAGGACTGTGCCTCTCCCTTGACATATGACACAAAGCAACATGCCTCTTGGCACCCATCCTCTACTCATGTTGCAGGGAAGAATTCAAGAATCACAACACTGAGAAAAGCAGAAATTTGAAGGAAAAGGCAAGGGACAATTTCTAACAATATTTTATTGGCTTGCATTGCAAGCATTTTTGAGGCAAAGATACCACTCACTGAGCGTGATTTCCAGTCATGAAAGCCATGAATAATAATTATTAATTTCACTTTCTTGTCACTACCTCAAAGTTACATAGGTCTAATGATTTTGATGCATTATATTCTTAGAACTAAAGCTATTATAGCTGAACATTGTTATAAGTGAGCAGCTGAGAAATGGAGACTTCTAGGAGTACTGATACGTTCCAAAAAGCAGACCCCAAGCTTATGAGGTACATACATCATAACATGATGCCTTTCACTCTGCAGAGATCTCTGCTTTCTTACAAGATTTCAATTTAAGTAGGGTCTTCATATGAAGTTCCTTAAAAAATAACTAGTTTCCTGAGCCTTAAGAGACTTCAGAAGGGATTTAAGCGACTACTTCACTGGACTAATTCCCAACATCATTGGTGCTGTACTAAAAACATATAGACATAATTTTAACTCTGAGCATCCAACTTCAGTGGTGGTGTCACATACATAAAAGCAGTTTCTTGGTCTTGTTTTGCATCCATTTATTAGGTGGTCAGCTTTAAAAGAAATGGATGGAAATACAAACAAAAAACTCAATTTCATCTTCACAGTATAAGCAAAAGTTTGTAAAGCTGTAATTGTGATTTGCCACTGTAAACTCAATGCTCTAATGGATTACAGCAGAATAATATATTGCATCTGGCTTCTTTTACCTCAAAAACATCCACAGTACTGTACATATAATCATTTTAAGATGCAAAAGTTTAAAATACATGAGGGACTGGAGGCAACTTTTTTTAAAACAGGTTCACGTATCAAAGTAGCTGATTCACAGTGCAGCATATTTAGGTTACATGCCTAATATAAGCATAGGATAATGTTTAGCTACAGGCCTGCCAGTGTTCTGGAAGCAAATGTTTGGAGCTAAGAAAAACTTGCACTTTCTTGTTCTTGGTTTGAGACTGCTCTGAGATCAGAAGCAATGATGAAAGAGGATGTCTCTAAATCCTGGTCATCATCCACCAGCCTAAACACCAAAACCTCCAAAATTATTTCAGTAGAATAATCAGTGTTTCTTTACGGACAGCCAAGGAACACACCTCAGCACTGCAGTCAGTGCATCAGTTCCCAGATATGTTCAAGCCTCTTGGTCCTCAGAGGATGAGAGAATTCATGCAGCCCAGAGAATGATGGACTCATCCATTCAGCACATGGATTGCTTTGGATGACATTCAGAGGTATCTAACTTTCAGGCATTTACTTCTGAGTCACTTAGGCACGCATTTGTAGGACACTGTGCACCAAGTCCCTGTTCTGCACTGATCTCACCCAGCTCCTGCTGATAAGCAAAACAAATGCTGCCCATCGAACTGGGCCTTCTGTAATCTAGATAGATACAAACTAGATATACTTTTTATTCTACTGAATGTCTCAGCTGAGCACAAGCAGGTGAACAACTGCCTTGGAACAGCACAGAGATGAGAGATGTCTCCTTGTTCCTCGCCTAGACAGCAGAAATATCACAGACTTGCATACAAGACAAGATTTAATACGTTCACAAATCAATTTTATTAATTTAAAACGAAATTACTGAAGAAGAATTCTGTACACAATTGTGGACACAACACACTTTTGTACAATAAGGCCCAGATCAACTTTGATTTTTCAGTCCGCAAGTGACTAAAAATAGAAAAAAAAGCCAAAAAAAAAAAAAAAGACAACCAACACCCCATCACTGTCTACTTTGTTTGAGGAAACAAAGACTAATCTTACTCTCAGTTCTAAAAACTACCCACAATGTGCTTTATGCATGTATGTGAGTACTGCATGAACTCCAGCACTCATACAGGGTAAAGTAAAGCACATGTGCAAGTCTTGGCAGGGCAGAAACCTCTCTGTTGGTAATAAAGCAATCCACAAACATTGAATTCTAGCAGCAATATGATTCCTCCAATAGAGAGGGGTGTTGTTTTGTAGCTACATTGGTGCTTTGTAGCTTTGCAGGTAGCTGTTTCAAGGCTGGTGTTCTTAGCAAAAGAAAACAAGAAGAAAAGCTGGAGAATGATCCAACAAAGCTGAGGCTTCTTTATAAGGAAGAGATTTAAATCAGGCAAAGGGAATTGGTACAATTCAAACCAAAAAGTCAGACTAACAGTTTATCTGACCAAGTAGCTCATGGCCTTGAAGACTAGAAAGTCACAAGTCACAGACAGAGTTTAGGTTTGTCCTGTAAATAGGTATAGACAAAAGCAAATTTTAACTCCTTGGAGATAAGTATTTCAGTATTTCCATTGCCGGCAATGGATGTTATATCTTAGGAAAATCTGACTCCTGGTGGAAGAGGATTAAAAAACTTAAATTTATACAAGTATTTTTGTTCAATTTCTTCAAAACATTTTCATTTTTAATTTCTAAAAATAATGATGATGATAGTTCCCTTCATTTTTGATGAGACAAAAACTAATCAGTACCAAGATTCCAGTTTAAGTCACATCTTAAAATATATCTGTGTTCTTTCTCTTTTTCTTTATGGAATGAATATCCTAATTCACTTTTCAATACTCTAAAAAAGGGTTAATATGTTAACTTTAAAAGAGGAAACAGAAGACAGCAAAGGACTTCTCTTCAGTTGTGTTTTATCTGTATTTCCTTTGTGGTGGGGGGGGTAAGGTTAGGGGGGAGGAATCAACCGTTTAATAATCAGAGTAGGTGAGAAGAAAAAGGTAGAGAAACAGCTGAAAGAACAAAACCCAATTCCTATTGACACTTGACATCCATGCTTTTGGTCTTGACAAATTTATCTAAAAAAATCCATTATCTACATATTTATATCCAACACATTGATAAGGCACTGCACAACAGTTTGCGCACATGTGGCCTCATTCTTCACCAACAAGGCATTACTATCTTTCAATAGCATTTACCTTAACAATATGTAAAAGAATCATTATTACAAATTTACACAAAAAATTCTTCCTGTACATGATTGTCTCAGTGATGTACCTATTAGTTTAAATTAGACATATTTTAAACTACTCTGTAATGTGCTAAAATCAAAAGTAGTTGCTGTACCATAAGGCGAAGGCTTATAATAGCCTTCAATCCTATTATACATATCCTCAGTTATATGATGTCAAAATATAGTCTGTTCATAAATAAGTAAAGATGTACAGAGTACCCTGGGTATGAGAAACCATAAAGTAAACCTTCTTTACAAGAAAATTACTCCACTGGTATTTCTGAGAAATCTCAGTCTTCATTGTGCAATCAAGTTTGCTGTGTTGAAGAATCGGTGTGTGTCACATTGAAAAGTCTAAAAGCTAGAAGGCGTTTGCAGGTCATTTTTTTTTTCTTCACAGGTATGAACCTTTTATTTCCTTTCTTTTTTTTTTTTACTTTTTTTTCCTTTCCTTCTCTATTTCTTTTTGGTAGCAAATACAGTAAAGATGAGTTGTTCAAACACTCGCATGGCTTATTTTCGTTGGACTCGCAGTACCAGAGTCAACAGCTGTTCTGAAGAAAAAGACATGCTCCTCCATTTACTGAAAGGGCAAGGGTTAAGACCAATTGCAGCTGTACGTCAACATGTTGAAATCACAAAGTTCTGCAGTCCAATGCTGACACAAGACACAGGCATCCCATCCACGGGCAGAAGGAGGCTCTGAGGTTTGAAAGTGCTGCTGAGCTGCTACAAGTACTCCAGTTCCAAGGCATGGTGAAGGGCCATAAGGTCAGAGTGGCTCGAGATCCTCCAAAATGGCATAGCATGCTGCGAACAGCACAGACAACATGTAAAAATAACCCCAAGCATTCTGGTATTTAGACCCACCCATTGTCTTTCGCAAGTATAAGGGAATGCTGCAAGGAGAGAAAAAGAGCTCTTAAAACCCTCAAGCCCTTCACATTTATCTCTGGTTACTTTGACCCACCCCCTCAGCATCAATTCTCAGTAACAGCAAATCTATTTACCAACAGGAACAATGGCAAATGTGAAGAAATCATAAGGAAGGGAGGGGGTTCTCATCTCTTTATAGGAAAAACAGATTTTAGCATGTTGCAGAAGAAAATACTGCTTCTAGAAAAAAAGAAGAAAAATAACCTATACATGAAGCATGTGGGTACTTTGAGGAAGGGAACAAAACCTGCTTAAAAAAAATAGAGGAAGAGAAAGTATTATTTACTATCAAAATCTGTTTGTTCCTTCTGGAACTATCCCTGGCAGGTGAGTTAAGAACATAGCCATGGTGGTTCAGAATAGCTCATGTGTTGCTCACATCACTTTGAAAGGAATTTTACCCAAGTGGTTTGTATAACATCGCTCATTGTTAGCACTGATCTTAAAATATACTTTCCATATGGGGCAATTTTAAAATAAATGCATTTTTTCCCCCTAATAGCTGTAATAAAATATGTCTGGAGCACAAAGATGTTCATAAAGAACCTGAATAAACCAAAAACACAAATACTGGGAAAGAGCACAAATCACCTCATCCATGAAGGGTAAAAATCTGATTAAGAACCATTTTTATATTCTAAGCCAGGAATTATAGTGTCAGCAAGAACTTCTGCATAAGTGATAACAACAAAAAAGATAACCATCAACTTCCGTCAGGAAAATATTCTATAAATCCCATGGGAAAACCATTTCAATTCAACAATGAAGGCTAGCACTATCATGTTAATCTTTTCACTGGTTCAGCTTGTGTCCTGGCATCTTCAGGAGGCAAACCACAAGCAGTATTACCACAGTAGGTTCTGAGTTCCCCAGACATTTTATCTACAACTTCTCAGTGAGGCTTTCTTCATCCTCCTTCAGCACCTCCTGGGTAAATTCCTAATTCTATTAAAACTGGTGGCAAAACTCCATCTCTTCCAATTATCACTTCGACATTGACCTCCTTTTTCTACTCATGTCTTCTCAAATTTTAAGTTAGAGAACAAATCTGAAAACAATGTGAAACTCCCTCTTTCCAACCGCATATTTACTGTAAGCCCTATAATATGACCTTATACTTACCACAGAAGGCAGACACCTTAGCACAGAGGCTATCATAAATTTGTCTTTAGAAGCTCAGGTAAACAACTGTCAGTTTATAAAGAACTATTATTTTGAAGAATGCTGCTTCTATCCGATAATGGTGTGATGATGAATTGGGCTGAATTGATAGAATAAAGAAGAGATTTTAAAAAGAAATGCAACCATTTAGTAATGGCAAGTCTCTCTGAAGTCAAACGGCAACTGTGCAATAATCAACTGTTGCTCTTGTGAGAGTCCCAGCAGATATTACTGAATTCATTATTAATAAGCAAGACAAAAGAGTCACACATGATCAGCAAATGAGCGCTGTAAGGAATCTGGAAAATGTGCACCCAGTGAAGGACAAATGTTAGCAAGTAGAGTTGCACAATTAGAAGGATGGCAGAGTGAAGGAAGTGGCTTTCACTTCAGTATAGCTCTAGTCTGCCAACATAGAAAAAAGTTGCCATTAGCAGCTGGAAAGCATTTGATGAGCTCCTGGGCAGTATACTGTTCTTTAGTTCTATCCAAAAGAAATCTGTGTTTTTGTTTGTTTTTCCCCTAAAACCAGTCCGGGACGTTAATCGAAGGATAATGAGGGGGAATGACTGGAAGGTCCACTTTGATATGACACTCCTGATCTAAATTACAATGCAACATTGATGCATCAACAGATGCCCACATTCAGAGTATGCCAAGCTTTCACACCAAAGAAATTCCTTTAGGAATAAAATAAAATGACCCACAAGGAAGCATCTCTGGAAGAGTTTCTGTTCTACTTCACTTTACTCTGGATTGTTACAAAGCCTTAAGAAACATGAGTAAATCTCAGCTTGACGATAAATGCATGAGCAATAGCTGCTTCTGGAGAGAACAAAACAAATTCAGAGGCAATTCAGATGCTGTTGGAAAAAAATGTTTATATTTCCAAAACACTTTTACAGAATAATCCTTTCCTTACGAAGGAAGTGTTAAACACTGACTATGACACCGACAATTTCTACAGACTTCCATTGTACTGTCCCTACACTTCACCAGCAAAAGAAACTAGATGCAATTTGCTCATTCACAACTCCACGTCCCAGTGTCTCTTCCCTGCTACATTATAGACAGTTTATCCTCTGTGCTCTGTCAGGTCAGACACTGCTGCTTTCCAACTCAAATCTTTCCTAAAGATTAATTTCTCTCACCATGATCAGGAAACGAAACAGCAAGAGCAAAGCAAAATAAAAATACCTCAAGTCCTCCAGACTTTCCAAAAGCTTTTATGCACCTATCTCTTATTTAGGCTGTGAGATCTCTCTGGCGTAATTTATAGCATCTGATAGGGGTATTACATCAAGGACAAACAGGCACAGGTTTGGGCTTGCAGCAGGTCTGTGCAGTGTTTGTCAGCCAACTGCACTTGGCCAGCAGTGCTCGGCAGTGCTGCCTCCCTTCCTTGCACACTGCAGTTTCCTTCTTCTCTCACAAGCCCCCAGCCAGGTAGGACCTACCTGTTCTCCCTTGCCAGCCAACCATAGCTCCCTGCTTCTCCTAGTCAGCTTGGCACCAGCTCTGCCACAACCACTGGGTCAGAGAGGTGTATTCAGCCTAAGACATGGTGTGGTCAAGAGTTTGGTGGACACCTGCCATTGCATAATGTGTCTGCAGAAGCCAGGAGCCAATGACATGGATGCCCTCCAAGGTCATACAGCAAACTAATGAATAGGGAGAATTGTAGTAATAAATTCTTGGCTTCCAGTTCCCACTTCATGCAGCTCCAGCATTATACTGCTTCCCTAGTAACAACCTCAGCATCACAGAGCATACACACACCAGGCAGCTACGGCAGTTAAAGACCCTGATTGATTTAACAGAAGGTTTAGCTTCTGCTAAATCAAATTACAGTGACTCTTGCTAGATGCCATATGCAATATCGAGTTTTGGATTACCTTCAGCTGTTTATGGTCAGATTTTAAACCAAAACTTTAAGTGATCGTTATTTTGGCTGTATCTTTCTATTCCAAATTCACTCAAGTGTCCTCTGCTTTATTTATGCCCATCTGTGAAAAGGAGCATACCTCCATTTACTCCATATAGTTACAGGAGTGAGGTATGGAATGATTCTGGAGAGTTCCATGAAAACAAAGAGGTTGTGTAAAACTCAGGATCATAATTATTTTCAGTTCTCCTGCATATAGGTCAAAAGACAAGCAGCACACTCCCAAGAAATAAAGCACGGCAGGAACGCGGTGGCTGCACAGGGCTGGAATCTGCACTGGTGCTCTGTGCATGGCTGAACACAGCCGATTCAGATCTCTATCAGTCTGACCCTATAGCACAGCCTTCACATCTAAAAGGAGCTTCACAGCTAAAAAACTTGTACAGATCTATCTATATATATATCTTTATGTATATGTTTGTGTATGTATGTGCAGTCTCACACATGTATATGTCCATATATATGCATATATGTTCACAAGGCATATAAGGTAATTTTCACCTTATCTGACTGTACAAAACTAAAACATTTAAAGTAACAAAATTATCATAATAAACCTTACACATTATTCTTGTATTAACATGCTCCATGTATCCACAAGTATTCAGCCCTGTCAAAAGTGGCAATACACCCATGAGACAGAAGGACATAAGTACATTTTTTCTTACAGAGTGACTGGGCAAGAGTTCCTTTGTATATATATTTAATGTTGCCTTTAGAAAGCCATGCCTGCCAGCACTTAGCACACATGTCATGTACAATGTGTGTCTTCTGAGCACACTGAAAAATGCTAATATCTCATCTGCTGCTGTGGGAGAATGGATGACAAATGCTAACCACTAACAAATAGGTGGTGTAACTGGATGCTATGCTATCTAATGAAACTATAGGAAAGCTTTTCTTATTGCATATTGGAATATGTATCTAGACTGGTATTGTGTACTATTTTAATATCTTCCAAGTACATATGAAGCTTTTGTCTTTTAAAAAAACATTCATTGCTTTGTAGATGATACTTGGTAATAAATATATTTATGAAACTTTTAACAATTTCATTATGATGGCATTTTGAAATGAAATATAGTGGCAAAAGATTGAATTTGGGTTTGGTGTAAAAAACATGAAGAGTGAAATTATTAATTTCATAAATCTAATAACTGCAATATTACTCAGAAACTCAGAAAATAAGGTATTTTATTTCTGACATAGAAGCAATATTATTTTTCAGTGTGTATTACTAAAAGAACCAAACTTCAACTATTTTCTTCAACAAAATAGTGTTTCTGTAATTACAGATACAAAATAATGCCATTTTTTGACAGCAACTTCAAAAAGTGCAGACCGTACTCCTTCCCTTAAATTAATACATATTTGTACAAAAACTCTACTCCTGAGATTTGTGATGGATTTCAATAGAAAACTCATCAGTTTCTGTCATCTTTCACAGTATTTTTGTTGTGTTCCTGCCAGATGTGCTGAGCGGTCGTCTTTACTTCCTACCCTAAACCTGACCAGCACAGTATGACTGTGAGCTTAAAAGCAGTGGCATATTGGATACCCATTTATATTCTATTTATTGCTCCACAAAGATTTATGATTTTTCCTCCCAATTTCCCTCCTAGGCAGCAGGACCATTTTGGAGACAAAGGGAGAAACCGATTTGCCCAGGCTCTCCTGAATCACCTGATGTAAAATCCAGCTTCTCAGTGCAAAGAGCCTCCTTCTTTGTCTCCTCTTGCAAATTAGAAATCCTTTGGAGTATTCTCTTAAGTAGAAAAACTCAGGAGTTGAGGGGTGTTTTTCTGCCTTATGAGTATTTCCCTACCGTGTCTCCAAAGGCAAAGGCAAAAGATGAGCTCAAACAAAGCAAAACAAAACAAAACAAAACACAACTAAACAAAACACAACTAAACAAAACAAAACACAACTAAACAAAACAAAAAAATCACAAAACACAAACCAAAACAAGGCAAAACAAAATGCCAAGACATTGGAGTCTCTGGCAGAAAACACCAGAAATTTATTCTGCTAATAGCTGTGTCTCACCACAGTGGCACTCAGATGCAGTGGCTCTGACCCACACAGCACCCACAGGGATGTCGGCAGCCGTCCCAAGCACCACTTGACTCCCACACCAGTTTCTCTCTCCCCTCCTCTCCCTCTTTTCCCAGGGAAGCTCATCCAAAGGTAGCAACCTCTGTGTGAACCCTGGCATTACAGCCAAGCTGGCTGGTTGCTGAACTGATCCAGAAGGGTACGATTATTCCTCAGTCTACAGCGCAAACGTCCTGAGAATTTTAATTGTCTTATAAAATATTTTGCTGGGGGTGAACAGTTAAACAAAGGTGTTGATATCATGGCTTGTCCCGTGCTATGTGAAATGTAAGAGCGTGTGGTTTCCTCCGTGGATTGTATTTGCTTTCGTCAATCAAAAGGGGCATTCTGTGACAAAACCCCAGTCTGTCATGAAAATGTTGAGTCTCAAAACATCAATGAGATACTAAACGCTATTAAAAAGTTCTACTATTGAGTTTTACAATAATGCCAATAAAAAAGGAGATTTTAAATGTTTTCTTTATTTTTCCTACTGTTGTATTGATCAGGACTTTCTCTGAATGAAGGACATAAATGAAAATCTTATTTTATGATGAAGCAACTGATAAATAATTGGTAAATATCAAACCTTAACTTTCTTACCTCCTAAGCTGGAAGTTCAGCTCATTTTATTACACAAACACAGAATTAAAAAATATCTCAAATTAAATACACTTGAATTTACATGCTCACTTAAAAATAGTCATTATAGTTTACATGTTATCAATGAAATGCTATTTAAAGAAGGGTGCATTGTTTACTAAGTAGTGTAAAGAAACATACATATACTAAGAGCTTCACCTCAGGCCAGATCCTTTCAGCAAAGTGCTTATTAGGAGATAAGCAATGCAATGGATATGTACACCATACCACTTTGGATGGCTGGGGTTTGCATGGTTTTGGGGAGGGAAATTTCCTGTTTTGTTTGCACACTCTCCACAGAAGGTCTAGGTTTTTACTGTTTTCTAATACACCAATACAATTTATTCCTAAAACAGGGCATACATCTTTAAACTGAAGCACAGCCTACACTAAGGAGCATTCCCATGCTGACTCCTCCTAATAACTCTAAAAATAACCTGAGGGGGTGACAACCAAAAAGGCATCATCTGAGTTGGGAGCAGTTCCTAGAACTGCAGGGCATCATGTGGTTCTTGCTCTTGCAAGATGCAAGGCCCAAATTCAAGAGGCAAATACTGCTTTCACAGTGTGATAGGGTGGCTTCTTTTTTCAGTGGAGTAATGAGCAGGACAAGAATCAAATAAGCATTTTCCTCAATCACATTAATAGTTTCTACAGGAAGGCAGGGCTGCTGGTCTACTTATTGACTTCTCTGGCATTGCTGCAGCAGATAATTTAATCCAGAGCATCTAACATGCTTTGAATCTGAAAATTCCTTCCACTGAGTAAGAATACACAGAACTAATGGCACAAAGGAACTTTCTATACTGCCACTTGTCTTAGCAACTGGAGAGGCTTTTCTGAATCACGTTTCCTGTTGAAAAAAAGCAGTGAATTAGATAATGTTACTGAAAGGACTACTCCTGCCGTTATCATATACAACACTATTTCACCGACCACCAGAAAAGGAACAAAGAGAAGAATTTTCCCCCCTCCCTGATCTTAAATGCAGCTTTTAAAATGTAATCACTTACAGCGGGAAAACATTTCTGCACAAAGATGAAAGGCACTTCTGAAGGGGAAAGGAGCAAACTGCTCCCCTCAATCCGCCAAAGGGATATATGAAACTGAGACTCTATGAAGTGCTGGGACGAGCCGGGAACCTAATCACAATGCTTCGGAGGCACAAAACCCAGATTTCGTGAAGCAAAACCAGCCAATGGTTGTTAAAACACCACGCAGACTAATTAGTTTCACTTCTCCAATTTAGGAAGTTATAGTGGAAACAGATATAGAAGTACCACAGAGCGTTTCATTGTAAAAAAAGCAGCTGTGTGAAAGCAATACCTGTAAAAGGAAGCAAGAACAGAAATGCCCATTTTCTTTCTCTTACTGTTTACATAGCCAATATTATGCCTCATTCTTCCAAGCAGAGTCTGTATCTGCTGTACTTGGGTAGAAAAGCAAGACCAGGAATACTGCCTATTTGTAAGTGGAAAGTAGTGGAGTTTACTGGAGCTTTTTATGAAGCTTACACCATACTGGGATAAAAAAGTGAATTTTTTCCTTCTTACAGGACGAAAGCAAACAAATAAAGAAGACATAGTCAAAGAGTATCCTCTGCTCAGTTAAATAAGGTTATGAACAGGACAAGCCACAAGTAGTTACCGCAATGCAGAATCCAAATTATTGACCCACTTGGGGGTTGGAACTAGATGATCTTAAGATCCTTTCCAACCCTAACTACTCTATCATTCTAAGAAAACTGAAATTTATGTATACCTACTCCAGGCCTACATATCTTTTCAAGGTGTGGCATATAAATATTTCGTAATAGTCAATTTGTATATTGCCTTTGACCAGTAAGAACTGCCATTTTTTGCTTACACTCATCCTATATGGCATTTTGGGATGCCAATGAAAACAGAACTACTAGTTCTTGGCACAAAAGCTGGGGTTCATTTTCTGGCTCCTTTTTGAAATACATCAAACATACATAGCTAGCTTAATGTGTCTTTCGGAGAACAGCAGGGCACGTCATCATCTACATTTTTATGCTGCTTTCTACCAGTCAAAACATATTTGATAAAGCAAAGACACAAAACCCAAATCAATGCATACTGTCCCATATCAAAGAAAAGACAATTTTGCTTTCAGACTCTTGATATCAACCCACACTGAAAAAGGGCTGTTACCTTTTTTGCGCCTTGTTCTTCTTCGACACCATCCCCTATAACGACATACACTACTTTTCTCCCAAATCTTTGAATTATTCGCTCAAAACAACTTTCCTTTCCTGAAAGAAAAAGATCAGGCTATTTAGGATAGGTGGTGATGGGATGACATCAAATAAATCACTTTTTAGCATGATCTCTCCAACACTTTGAATATACAAGCAGAGCTAATGGGAGAGAAGAGCCTCTCCCATGGGATGGTGTATCAAGGCTGATTGAAGCTTTCCTGCTGCCACAGCAACAACTAAGCACCCTTAAAATCTGCTCCGTGAGGCCCTTTAGTACACACGCTATGGTAGACATAGCATACTAGAGGTCTACAGTATCACCTTTCTTGTCTCCTTCCCTAATCTGAGACAGGTTTCTGGAATTTCCATACCAGGAGAATTCTGTACTGGCTGTTTACGGCCAGTATCCCAAACCGAGAATTTGATTGAATCTGAGTTGAAATTCTAGCTTTTTTCTCCACAACCTGTGACAAGATTAATCACAGCTCCTGAAACAGTAGTATCCTGACTTAGAATGTCACCCAAAAAATTTAGATTTAAATGCCTGTAATCCAATACACGGTCACTGCACTGGGATCCATTAATGCAGTTCGCTGCTTCACTGCACAAACCTAGGGAAATGATCCCAGTACTCCAGTTCTACACACAGGTATTGATACTGGTAAGCTTCAGGTATTGGTAAGCCAGAAGGAAAGTAAATGCTTACAGCTGAGTTTTCTCTAATGTCCCCATTCTGAAAGATCACTTCAGTGTGGTCACAGTACATGCTTACCTGTGTGCCTACAGCAACCGATGGGAAAAATTGCATTTTTCAAAGTAGTTATTTCAGCTACAGAACAACACCAGTGTAAGGGCAAATAGGCTGGAAATTAAAGGTTTTGAGCCAGCAGAGAAGTCAAACTACTAAATGACAACTTTTAATAACAACGCCAGGCATAAGAAACCTCAAACACTAAGTAGGTTGAAAAGGTGCTTGACAGTTATGAATCATGTCATGTTACAAAATTCTCATGATTTCCTGTGAAGGTTAGTGATTGAATGCATTTTTTTTTAAAAACAAACCTGTCATCCTGTCACAAGTGAATATTTATTAAAACACGTTTTAATTAAAATGTGTATTTAGAGTATTATAATTCAAAGTTTTAATTTACTTTAAAGTTTTGACAGACAGTACCATGATATTTCTATCCAGGGTGCAGTTTTAAATCTTTTATAGTATTGCTTTCAAATTTCTACATAAAACTCCCAAGTTTTGTTGGCTTTTTTTCAAACAAAACCAAACAAAATAACCAACCATTTTTTTCTCAGCCATTTAAGCTTCCTGTATGTAGACACTTAAGAACACATGAAAAATGTTTTCATGCAGCCCACAATTTTGAGGGAATCTGAGACAGAGCAGATTTGTCATAATCACGTTAAGAACTACAAGCACCATTGCCATCTGGTCCTATGTACTTCTACATACTCAGAATAACATCTTTTATATTGAACCAGAAAACAGAAATAAACATTTGCCTGGCTGAAGCCTGTTACAGCCAGTATGAATGAACTTAAATAATCACATTCTGCAGCAAAACATTTCTGCTTCTGGTAAATTGTTTACTAAAATCTGTGCCAGAGCCCATGACAACAAATGGAGCCAGGGCTTACCTTTATAGAATTTCTTCTGCTAATACAGGCAGACTTTAGTGTTCTGTACTTACAGCCTACTAAAAAGCCTTCTCAACTGCTACATAGCCTCCCAGTTTTGAGAAATGATGACACAAAGCAATTATACTTCCTCTTAACAGGTGCTGCATCAGTGTTAATAGAGCTATAGAAGCTTTCTGTGCTGGATCATGACAGACATTTGAAAAGTACTTTTAGGATGCTTTAGCATGAAAAGTGTTTCTTAAGATCAGGTATTACTAATGTCAGTAACTCTTAATGAATGCATGTAATAAATAAACATACACTATAATATATTTTTATTTAGAATTATAGCTTCAAGTGTATCACATTATAAAAATAGCTCACCTATTTTAGTTGCACTGTAAATATTCTCTATGGGAAATACAACCCCTAGTCCATATAACAAGACTTTTGCCAGAGCTGGAATTAGCTGAGTAGTTGTCACAAGAATGTTCACACAGTTTGTCCTATGGAAGAGAAAAAGGGAACATCCTTTTTTAACAAAGCAACACAGAAAAAAAGCCAAACCAAACCAAAAACAGAAAAAGGAAAACGTTATGCCTCCCATCAGAAACCCTCACTGTTATTACTTCCACTTTCAAAGAAGGTTATTTTTTTTTCCATCTTACAGGAAAGCAACGTAGTGGCATGACCACACTAGAACAAGGAGTTAGGAGGTCCTTCAGGTTCAGCATTTTGTCCACCTGGCCAGGCAGCTTTTCCTAGATCATCAGCAGACATCCCACAGTTTCCTAACTACCCCGTACACTTTGTACTCACCTAGAATGAATAAGAGTGAGTGCTTTCAATGCAAGCGTTAACCAAGAATCCGTCAAAGCTTCAATTTCTGCTCTTAGTTGTAACCAAGCCTCTCTTTTTGCTGGACCAAGAAGACCTGTAGAGTAGATAAGGGCATGTCTGCACTGAAATTAAGTAACATTCTGTCATTTTCCTTTGCTTTCATTAGCTCATATACAATTTTCCATACACTGCAAACTAAACAGCTTGCTGAATACTACCATATTAAAAACGGAACAGGAAGCAGAAGTCCTTCCCTTTTACTGTTTCCATATTTGTTAGATACTCCAGAGTCACTTGCCTCCAACATTATTTTTGTAGGTATTATATATTTCTTTTACTCGTCTGTAGCGGAAAGCCAATTTTCGCATCCAGTCCACTCCTCCACGCACCCCTGTTGCAAGGCACAAATTTGCACTTGTGGCAGCTGCAGGAAAGCCGTCTGTTCCAAAGTTGTAGGTGCTAGTCAGAGATAAGAAAACCCCCAGATTAACAAAAGGCAACGAGCTATATGCAACCACCACTTTGCTGGGTTGCAAAGGCTAGGACAGCTAAAAGGAGAGAGGGCTACTGTGTTACAGCAGTTCATCACTTTCCCAGGAAGGAACTTGCAAAGCAATGTTTTATCTTGTTCAGTTCCCTTGTACCTTAAATCTTGACCGTTGTCGTCTGAAGACACATCGTCAATGTGAACCTGGTCACATTCCTAAGGCAAAAGAAAGACTTTATAATTTTCTTGATCTTGCAAATCACAAAAGTAAAGCTATAAAACACTGTGAACAATCTACTCATCAGGAATATTTTTAATTGTGGAAATCAGTAGATGGCAGTCTTGTTAAAACAACTATTTTACCTATTCCTTGTGCTCATTTCTTGGAATAAATGCACACCATCATTAGCTACTACTGTTAACTGGCTTTCCAAAAACACACTTTTGTGTTTAGAAAGGAAAGTGGTTAAAAACAATTAGCATATGTGTTCCATAAACGTTCTTGTAGCCTTTCAGATACCTTAAAACATCATGCTGCTCAAAGCTGATTCAGTCAGTGCATAAGTGTAACTGAAACCAGACATTTTGGTAAATGTAACATATTAGAAAAATTAAACCTGATGCTAACCGCCAATGAAATTATGACCTCTGATTGCTGTTGAGCCACACACCAACACAGCCTGAGGCCAGTGTTTCAGAGGAGCACAGATGAAAAATCTGTTCCTAGTTTGCCATTCATTTGAGAGTTGTGAGTTTCCTTCTCTCTCTTTGGTCTTAGTGCATGAAAGCAGCATGCCAAGATGAAGAAAACCTGAACAGAAATAGCCAAACCAAACCCTCTTTCTTCAGTGACTATATGCAGTCTAACACAGCATACTCCTAATTAGCTTTGTCCATCATTAAATTAAAAATTGTAATGCACAGTTTATCCACAAAAAAGAAAAACCCCATTAGAACATTACTATTAACAATTTAACTTTTGGCAGGAAAACAAATAAACCTCTGGCACTCCAGATCAATCTCAATTCAGTGCTTGAAACAATAATGGATTTCAATTATTTTAATAATTTCCTCTTCTCTCTTTTAATTGAAGTCCTATAACAAACATGATGTATTTTAAACATGAAAATACTGCAATCCTTTATTTTTGTGTTACTGCTTTCCTCTGAACAAATTTTTCTCTCTCCATGGATTTGTGAGGAAGGGAGGGAAGACAGAAGTGGAAAGAAACTCAAACCAGCTGTTCCCAAACAGAATTAAAATCATGACCCTCAACCCTTTTTCTAAAACATCTATTTTCCAGCCAACCCTCTCCCAGCAAGCAGCAAGCTCCAAGGAGGAAAAGACTTTGACCCTGTAACCTTCTCCTCCTCTCCTGAGGTCAACAACCTCAGATAAGAAAAAAGCTGAAGAAGTCTCTTTGGCCTCACATGATGGCTGTGGATTCTAGCTTTTTTAAAGCATAGGTCTACAAAAAACACCTCAGAAACTTTTCTAATACTTTGAATAACTGCGTATAGTCTTTTGCACATATAGTTCTTCTTACTGTAATATGTACTCTTTTCTGTTTTATGCATAGGAAGCTTATGCTGGAAAGAGATGTAAGAGTGACAACTAGCACAGGAAAGACAACACTACATTTGCTCATATTTAACTACCATATAGTGAATTTCCTCCTCAGGCAGACAAAATGTATTAGATGTACAGACACAGCTGAAACTACAAGTGTGAACACATGTTGCCAGGCTTTGAAAATCAACTTACCTAAAAAAAAAAAGATGAAAAAAGAAAAAAGATGGAAGCTTCTTCAGCAAGTTATCAAATTCACAGAAATTTTTTCTTTTTGTTTAAAGCTGAAAGCAACTGCCCACCTAAATGCCTATAAAATTAACAATTCAAATATGAACTGAGTATAAGCTAATGAAGGTACACCCTCCTGAATCCATGAGTTTCCCACTTTAGTTATTTTTTCCACTGCTCAGTGATTTCTGAAATTCTTCATGGATAGAAAACTTAAGCTCGAGTTGTCAATATAGCAGTGAAAATTATCAAGTCAACAGACTTCTCCCCAGCTTGGAAACTATGAATGACAACTGGAAAAAAACGTTACAGAAGAGGATTCAAAATAGAAATCTGGGAAAAAGAAACAATTTGTTTAGTAACCACAAAACTAAAGGAAGAAATAGAAGCTGATCTTCCCAAAGAGCAGAAGCTCACCTTCTGAACAAACTTCCAAATTAATCTTTCAGGCAAAAGACAGAGGCAGGGAGGATAAGACCACTACATTTTAGATCCCACAATTCAAGACAACCTGAGGACTTAGAACTTTAATTTACAGTGTAAGGTCTTGTGACCATCACAAGCCCTGGGACATCACAGACGTCCTCCCCGTTTGTCTAACCATCTGCTTGGTGGGTAGAAAGCCAGAACTGAAATGATACACTAGAAATAAAAATCATGGTAGTGAAAGAAAGAGGGATTTTGGAGACAAAAACCCAGAAGAGAAATCAGAGACTAAATATTGGTGGGTAAAGGTATAGAAATAGTGTAAAGGAAACAAGCAAAGTGAAGAAAAGCTCACGAACATCACAAATCTCAGATGAAATACTGAATATAATGGAAAGAGATAGTATCCTCTTTTGTCAGGAATAAAAGAACTAAAAATCAAGTGAGGAGGGGAATGAAGTAAAATTAAAGCATAGGAGATACATATTATAATTTGGAAAGGATTAAAGACCAATGTGATTGACACTATGTTACAACTAAAGGAAGGTCACAAACAGTGCACGGCTGTTTTGTTCTTCTTGAGTGGCAGGACACAGCTTTGAGGCTAAATACGAGCTTTGAGTGCCAGGTATTTTTCACACTGTCTAGCTGACTCAGACTTTGGGCTAATGAGTGACGGGTGCATTTTTCAACCCTGAACACAGGAAGGAAAACCACTCATTTAGCAATTGCTCTTTTAGCAGTAAAGTTATTAAGAAATAAGTCTTCAAAGAAGCCAGTTACCTGCCCACCACTAATTGACCTGGTCCAATGTTCCTTCAGAACACCTTATATTTGTTTTTACCTGCTTGCTTTTTGTGTAGCGTTTTGTTTATGAGCAAAAACTACCTGAGACACTGTTCAGTCCCCTGATTAGCTATAAGCAAGCACCCGTGTGTTCAACATTTTAAAATTGCAGTTAACTCAATATGCATCATAATCAGGGATATGCTAAAATGAAATCTGACCAATGAACAAAATATGTACTTCAACAAGTACCTTTTTGAAAAGATGTATTTTAATAAAATATAAAGACTCATAAAGTCTTCAAGTACTTCCCTAAAAAGCTGTGACAAGAGCCAATTTAGAGCTAAACAGCAGGTTTACCAGATATATTTGATATTTTGGTAAAATTTTCATAGGAAATACAGTACTGGTATCTTCCCCCCAATTTCTTTGATAAAGCAATTCCTGAAATTAATACTGAAAATCCCTGTAGAAGCACTATAAATAAATGTTATTTATGCATGTGTATTTTATTATGATAGAATCTTTCAGCAGTCAGCTCCAAAGAAGAACATTAGAATTGCTGGATTCTT
Source organism: Pezoporus occidentalis (assembly GCF_034315485.1). Classification (NCBI taxonomy): domain Eukaryota; kingdom Metazoa; phylum Chordata; class Aves; order Psittaciformes; family Psittacidae; genus Pezoporus; species Pezoporus occidentalis. Next base: position 2,945,347 of record NW_026915724.1, on the reverse strand, counting down.
TTTTAAAATAGGCTGAATTGGCAAGTAAGGAGCGAAATATCCTGTGGTTTATGTATAAAGATTATGCAGCTAGCTGTGTTTTGCTCTTAAAGGTGTTGACCTTGCAGCTTCAGTATATCCAGTTTGAAACCTTCATGAGGGGCTACAAGTGATGACATGTTTGTACTGAAGGATTGGATTTCAGTCAGACAGGCTAAGATGCAGCTCTGCACTTTGGGATCAATCCCTGGAAAGCAAAATGCACTTGGTATAGTTCAGAGACAGTACTTTCAGAAGGGCAAAGCATCTTAAATGTCTAAATTCTGTTCTCATACAGGTCTACCTAATTTGCACTGATTTTAATGAAACCATTGCCAGAGTGCTTAATTTTAATTTGAAAATGAGAGTTAGGCTACTAAAACATACAGAAGTTTTAAAAGGCCTTACTCATAGTGTCATATGCATGTTCTGTGTATGGGGGCACACATAGGATAGGGCAAGTATTCACAAAGGGCAATTTAGTGCAGGGAAGTGGCGCTGCTCTGTTTCAGATCTCCGCTGCAGATCTCTTGCAGCCATGGCCAGATATCATAGGGCATGCTGGTCAGAAACCTGAATCAATTGGGGTTTCCTACAGTCAGCACACTAGCTTGATGGGCGCTGTGGGAAACGGCAGGAGAATGGGGCTGAGCAATGGGAGTGGGACTGGTTCTCCTGGCAGCAGCCTGGCAGCTGCCCAAGGCAGCACCCCTAAAGCTGTCAAATAAGTGGTGTCTGGAAGCTGGGGAGGTTTGTTCAAAAGGTTTCATGGGGATTTACATTTTAAGAAAGAATTCGAGGCAGAGAGAAAATCCATCTTCTGCAAAAGGAGAGAGCGAGTCTTGGAACAGCAGCATGGAAGATAAAGAGAGCAAGCTGTGAAATGCAGGATTTAAAAGCTGGGAGACCCCAGCAAAAACTATTGTCAAGGGAGAGAAAGGTGATATCTCCTATATAATTTTAAATTACAAGTTCGGATGAGGCAGGACACTATATAGGTGATATAAAATATTAGTAATATGCCCAAAGCATACTTAGAGCAACATTATTAATGGTGATATTGGAGGGTTGTCTATGGACTTGCCAATTTGCCTCAGGGAAAATGAGAGAGTCAGCACGTACAAGTCAGCAAGCCTACCTACAATAGTTTAAGAAGTTAGTGTCCATGCTGTTCTTTGCAGATCTGTCACATCTGGCTTGCATGGATCCATGTGTTTGCGTCCCTCAGACCTTCCAGTGCTACAACTGGTAGCTTAGCTTGAAACAAATCTCCTGCAGCAGCTCAATTAAACCAACAGACATTGCATGGATTAACTGAGACTTGTTGCTATGTTCCCTCCCATCAGCTCTGCTCTGGGGCTTGAAGCAGCAGGAGAAAATGCTTGCAGGAGCTCCTTAAAACTGCTGCAATCCTTTCCTAAGTGAAAATATGTCTCCAGTGAAATGCAGTAAGCCAAAGAAAAACAACAATCAAAAATGAATTACTAGATGAGTCTAGCTTAAGACTTGTACACGGAAAGCTTGTGTCTTCTCCCTTCTCCATTCCCAAAGCATTTGCTAACTCCTTCCTGCTAACTTTTCCTCCTTCTCATTTCTGTTTTTGTGTAATGAGACAAAAACTCCCAGAGATGCTCCACAGTCATCATTCACAGCTCCTAAAATGCCTGGACCTATGTAGTCTTCTGGAATAATTCTTTTAAACTAACTTAAGATCTCTATAAAGATTCATATGCAAAGCATTAAGTTATGGCAGAAAAGTTCTACAAATATTTATATTACTTTGCTCCTTCACTACCATCCGTCAAGTTGTGCACTTCTGCCATAATTATGTAAAATATGCCTCACTACTCAATTTACTGTAGGAAAATTAATAATAATAAAAAAAGATATTAAGGCTGCTACAAGAGTTCCTCTTATCTGTGCCAATACTACATGCCAAGTGGAGTGACGCAATGGCTAGCGTGCTGATTCTCTACATTTCATGTTACAAACCCAACAAAAATAAACCTAATAATTCTGCTGCCTTTGAATAATCACTGACTGTAAGATAACTCTGGACAAGTTTGCACATTATGAAAGGAATAACGTGAATAATATTATGATCATAGCCTCAGAGGATGCCAAAGTAATACAGTCCCAAATCTGCTGACCACAGCTAAAATACATTTCCACGTTTGGTTAATCATCCTAATTTACCGTGAGAAAACTAACACTACACTGTCAACTAATTGTTTCAATACCTTAGTCTGCAAAGCCAAATGGGAGTGAAACCCACCCCCAACCAACAACCACCCTTTAGAAGAAGCTAATTTCATTTTGCCTTTACATCAGTATGCCCATTGAGACAGCCTGGAAGCTGGCCAACTCTCAGGAAATGGTTGCTGGTATTCTCTGTTCCTCTCGTATCTGTCATTATGCAATTATATCCACTGCTTCATTTTCCCTACTGAACAGTAGAGAAATTTGGTCATGTACATGTGAGAACAGATCTGGCATAACAAGTCAAAGCTGCAATCCTTTATAAATGTGATGTATCTGGAAAAAACGTAACTAAAAAAAAAAATAAAAATATCCTGAAGTGTACACTTCTGTGCTTTTAATGCAGTTTTGTGACAGCAGTACCTCTGTTTATGTCTTTTCCAGAAGTAAGATATGCACCCTTTAAGATAGCTACTCCACAAATATTCATCACTTCTATAAGCCACCGCAGTGTGCTTTTTCAGAAGGCATGGGCTTACAGATTGTCAGAGACTGGTTTTCCAAGCAAAAATTATATATTCCAAAGCTGAAATGACGATCTGTGAATTACCATTTTTGATTATAAATCTGTTGCTTTCTACATATTTTTACTTATAGTTGGGATTATCTTCCTGCAAAATAAAAAGCAGACTGCTTCAACTATTCACTATTCTAACTGCAGAAAAATAACATACAAGGATTCCAAAATTATTTAACAGTAGTCATTAAACTTGACAAATAAATCTCTGTTTTTCACTTGACTAGAAGGATATCAAAATCTGTGGTATGTGTACAGGTTAGAAAATTGAACTACACAGAACAACAGCCCACCTATATCCTGTGTATGTACATAGACATACATGTATGGCCTGTGCCAAATGCTCTTCTACTGTACTTCTGTACTTGCTAAAAATACAAAACCCTCTGCACTTCCTTTCAAGCCAAGAAAACAAATGCTGAAGTTCTGAACTTCTTAGCCCATCATCACACAGAGCCTGTTAAAATACAACACAAATCCATGTGAAAGCGCAGAGACTACCGTTCGCAGGTTCTCAGCACTGGCACTCAATTGGCAGGACCTGTCATCTCTGTCTAGCCTGCACTTTGTGACCCTAACATTTTCTCTTCTTTCCCACCACAATTATTCAGCACTGAAGAAAAAAGGTGCAGATTACCTGTGGGTCAGGCACAGGATATGAAGAACAAAGAGTTCTTGAAATCCACTTCATTCTGTCTGACAATTTGTGGATGAACAGTCAGGGAATTAAACCGGGCTGTGAAGGCTTTCAAAACACTCCCTTTTTAAACTTAAAGACCATAAAGCAAAGCTTACAGTGTAAAAAAAAATTCCGCGCCCCCTGCCCCAAAACAAAAAAAAAACACCCCCCAAAATCAAACCCCACCTTTTACTGTTAAAATAGCACATCAAAACTAAAAAGGCAATTTAAAGCTATTAGCTATATACACTATTAGCTATTATAAACACTGAGGACTAAGAACTGAATTGATTTAACAAACTCATTTTCATAGCAAATGACTTTGGAGTGCTCTCTTGCACTGAACACATAACGCTTTTAGAATGCTCAGTGGATGCCATTCTTTTCTAACAGAAAAAGTGATTAAAATCCTATTTCGTTTGGTCACACGAACAAGTGCATTTGGATTAAATATGATACTACTAAAGTAAACAGTGTTTGTTCCAAAATAAACACAGCTCTTATTCTGCAACTTCTGTTTATTGAAGTAGCTGCACCAAAATCAAGGTTTACATTTTCATTTCAGCTGCACCTTAACATGCCAGTTACATTCCCACAGCAAAAGAAAACTCTCTTTTGCTACTTTTCTTCGTGAGTGTCATGAAGCAGATATTTCAAGGACCATATTTCAAGGACCGACAGTGTCTCGGTATATTTTACTCGATACATTGAAATCTTTCTATTGAAAAGGAAGATGAAAATGTAAAACTCTACTGCTAGAAAAGGGTCAGAAAAGCTCAGGATAATCACAGTAAGGGCAGTGCTCCAAACCCCAGAGCCTTCTTGCTTGATCTAGGGTGTAAATTAGTTATTCAGGTTCCAGTTCAGAGATACTCCCTGTGGTTCTAAATACACTCATTACATTCCAGTTGTTCAGAAAAGATAAAAAATGAAACTATTCTGTTTCAGTAAGGTATAATCTTACTCAGGGAAGTGTTAGAGAGTGCCTCTCTAACAAACAATTCTTGCTATAGCTCTGACAGAATAATTTGTTGTTCTATTTCTGTATAGTTTGCAGAAAAAGAGAATGGAAGAGGAGGGTGTCAGAGAAAGCATTTTGCCCATAGATAGAAATGGCTAAATAAGACTCAAGTTTATCTGTTTAAAGAATCTGTGTCATTCCTGGAAAGGACAGTGTTAAGTTCAAAATGTCAAATTCACTTTATTTTAAAAGTTCAGCACTTCACATTGTAAATACCTTCTTTACAACATGATTCATGTTATCTGTGGATATATACTTTCATAAAAAGAAAAAAATTCTATGACTAATGAAAGCCAGTGAAAATAAAATACGAATGTGTTTAAAGAAGTAACAAAAGCCATGAACCTGGTCAGCATGTAATGAATTATTCCCAAATGTATTAACTTGAAAGTATACTTCTAGAACATACACATTTTATTTATATACCAAAGGTTGTTCAAATATATTTAAATTTTAGACAATTTCAAAATTAAACTTATTAAAAGAATGATTTTTCCACAAAAGCCTGAAACCATCTCACATCTCAGGAAATGAGAGGATCACATGGAAATTTTCACAAGAAGATGTGAACTCTGTATTTCAGTCCTGTGCAACCAATTAATTTAAACTTGCCTTGCCTTGGTGCTGTTGATGATCTCCTAAATGTATGTGTTTAAATGAAAACTACAGTGCTTTGGGCTACCAAGTCTCCCATCCTTGTAATTATCTGCTAATGGGGCGAAGACAAGGATTAAAATTCTCTCTGCTAACCTCGGCAATGCAGACATCTAAAATGTTTGCTCCTATGGGTAGACCTTTGCACAACCGCATTTTTCTCCTTCCTTTTCTTTCCCCCCTCAGTGTTGTGGGGTGGTTGTTGACCCCTTTGCCACTTCACAGTAGCAGAAGTAGGGAGTGAGCTGAGGCACCACTGCCCTGCGCAGATGGAATAGAGGAGACTGCCTGCTTTGCCAGAGCTCTGGGAACTGAAAGCAGGACAGAGTGCCAACTGGATAGGCAAGAGTTTTTGTGCCTTACAGCCTGACATTTAGAGAAAGAGGAAGCAACAGGAAGATAAATAAAGTGTTAGTGATGCTATGAGCTTGGTAGGCTCCCATGTGTTTCAGCTGAGCTGCATGTGTACAAAGACTACTCCATCTGATTTTCTTGAGAAAGGAAATCATACAGGATCTATTTTCAGAAGCACCTAGTTTGAAGGTACTCATGACTGGCAACATGAAAGAAATTAAGTGGTTAATAAGTTGCATAAGCCTATAGGAATGATCTCAAGTAAACTAAGGAGGTATTAGTTTTTGTATCTCTAAGACTCATGGAACCACAGTAGCACATTCCACAACAGTCAGGAATCATGCATTTTGGATGGGTCAAAGCTTTTAGGTGGGTTTTGCACACACCAGCAAAGCCACAGTTCTGCCTATGAATGAAGACTTTGTTTTGCATTTCTGTTCATATACCTACAACTATATGTACCATAATTTAGTCTCACATTCATGAAGTGGAACTGTATGGGCTTTCTGCAAGTCACCCATGGTTGTAGTATCATGGAGATGAGAAACTATTTCCAGTCATTCCATCACGTACATATCAAGGAAAATTCCTTACCATGATTTGTATTTCCTTTCCTTTCTTTCCTTCCTTCCTGCAGTGAACTGAGCTGTTCCTGGATTGCTACTGTGGAAAACGAAATGCAAATAGATGGGCTTTGTGTCTCAGTCTGAATGTGCTAAGATGACTGCTGCAATGCCTGCTGGGAGTCCACATCTGTTGATGGGTCATTATAAACTGAACTCTTCATAGGACTTAAAGTACCCTAAAAGTTAGGTTTACCTCTACAAATAAATGAGCGCTGTAGAAAAAAGGCTCTACTGATGCTTTCGGAATAATCATGTTCAGCTTTCCAAGAACTCTCTGTTGTTGAAGGTGAACTATCAGAAGTTGAATCACAGGCTCTTCCTAAAGCACCCTTAGCCACAGTCTGGTCAGGAGGTTCTCATTACAGACATTACAAACATCAAGAGCAGGGGAACTCTTGTTTCAGCCAAATGAGAAAAGGCATTTTTGAATAGATATTCCTCTGTTGGGCCACGGATGACTCTACTCTGGGTGACCAGGGATTAGCTGAGCTGCCATCCTTATGATATTTGGAAGTGGGTGGGAGATTCTTATTCAACAAGCTTATTCAGCAGCCTTTCATGTAATTGCTTTTTTTTTTTTTTTTCAGTTTGATTGCCCATAAATCTATTTTCAGCATGTTCTACAGCCCTTTCTACCTGTTTTTGCTGTAAGTGACTACAGTTGTTTCTCATTTGACGTCGAGCTAACCAATTAGGATGTAGAGGGCCAAAGGTTCACTAAGACTTTCCAGGATCCATCCTCCAAACACAGCCAAATCTTATACTCTTATATTTTATAATATTCTCACTTTTTATACCACCAGCAATAAACATTCACATGGCTAAAAGGAATGATTACATCCAACAGTCACCGAGAGCTGATTCTGCCTTCAGCTGCACCTTTAAGTATCACACTCTTCTGAAAATTATTTTCAAACAAAAAACATTTATTTCATAGATTACTTTTTAAATATTTCTAGTGAAGAAATATTGCTTAGAATATCAACGAATGCACATGGTATTTTTCTGGTTTGAGAGAATACAAAATGTAATGTTCTTAAGGATTTTGTTTTCCTTGGCATCATATTAGTCAGTATTTATTTTTGGGTCAGTAAAGCCACCACTTCACCTCAACAACACTATTGCTCTGATCTGGACAAACAGTGTTTTTTCCTGACATTGACACAGCTAGGTTGATTTTCTTCCTTGCTGGTACATTAGTGGTGATCCCAGCACAACAAAGGAAATTGATGCCACAAGGCTACTCCGAGGTCTTGCAGCGCTCTGAGACAAGTTTGCAAATGCAATGTTTTAAATAGAGCTGGGTTAATTGTGCATGAGGAAAACAAAGAGCAGGAAGCACTCAAACCTGCTGTGTTTACCTTTAAATAGCCACTACGTATTGCTTAAAAAAGAAATCCCAACCAAAATCGTAACAAAACCCCTTCATCCTCCAACAACTTTCTTTATGAAAGATCAAACAATTAAACACCATAAAGCTGCTGTATGGTTTGGGAATAATCATTAAATTCTATGCAATTTTTCTCCTCATCTTGAGTGGAAGATAATACCATCTCTAATGGCAGTGATACAGATTTAATCAGTAGTTTAAAGCATTCTGACAGCTTATCACAAACCAAACTTAGATGGAATAACTGTTAATACCAACTAATTTCATTGATATTTTAATGCTTTCTCCTCCACATTTTCCTTATAATATTACTTCAAAAAACATAAAGTAAAAAATAGACAAGTGATACTAAGAAATAATAAATTTTATAAAGATTGCAATTACAACTAGTATATATGTTATTTAAATAATATTTAAATCTAAAAAAAGGACAATTTTTTTCACCTGAATTATTTTAATTCATACCTATCAGTGTTTTATGTTATCTCAAGGACAATGACATATCTTTGCAGTAATTATACTGATTTCTGAAGCATTATTTCACACCCCTGCAGCTGAAAGCCTAAAAGTATCACTTGCTTTATGGACAAGAGAAACGGAAGCTATTAAATAATACACACAATCACAAGTAACTTGTTTTGGAACAGCAGTACTTGGAGGAGCAAGACTGATTTACTGTTGTCTGATTTCTTCTTTTTCAATGGGTTACCCCATCATTTTGTAAACATAATTTGTCACCAACACCAGCCAGAGTTCCCTGTAACTACTTTTTCCCTTTCTTTCAGATCTGTTATCCCTGCTGAGAGAATCTACTAAAGAAGAATTTTTCATACTGACACCAACTGTAGTCTTGCTGTGAATAACCACATTCCCATAAAAATCATTCCATTTATTGCAAAGTTGTTGGCAGACTATAGGAATAATAGTCAACTCAGGAAACCTTTTATCCTGAAATCACATAGCTTAACCCTTTGCATGACCATATGAAGTTTATACATAAAACTTGCATTACCACACAGCTGATTTAATGCTTTAGCAAAGGCATTTTTGTTATTGGTAAGTTTTTAGATTTATTTCTTCACCGTACTTCTTTAAACTAAAAAGGAAAAAAAAAAAGACTGAATTGGAATCAATCAAGCAGTATTTGGTTGGTTGGTTTTTTCTTATATTTTTTTTTCCTTATAATTTAGAATGTTGCATTTAAAATTACAGACTCTTTCCCAATATATACAACAATACATTAGTACAGATGGTTGAGTGTGGCTTTGATTATAAACTAAAAATGTAAAGTCATATGAAAGATTTTTCCTCTCTATTTTTCCTACCTTCCTAAGATAAAGAAAGATGTATAAATTTACAATGTAAAAGAACAATTAGAAAAATCCCTTTTGCTTTATGATGCTTTGTGGAAGATACTTCTGTTAGTCATTATATTTGTTTTGTTAAAGACCAAACTAGTGGAGATTAGATTCAGGAAACAGACATTAGTTTGCCTCTTGACAGTTTGGGAGTCAGAGGTTGCTTGTATTCAAATTTCTGTCTGAATTTATTAAAGTAATGAAACAAAAAAGTCAGGGTATGTTTTCTCTGCCATTTTTGCTCTGCTCATCAACTTTTACTTGTGGGTAATTATGGCTTGATTTATGCCTTATACATTTGACCAAGGCCATAATGGAAGTTTTGGACTTGTAAACACACTTTTAAAGAAAATAAATTAGTTGAAATATTTGACCTGTATTTTTAAACTTTTCAGTCAAAGAAAATTCTTAGTAAGCCTCTTACTTGAGTTATAACTGCTGCTACAACTGGCTCTCCCTTTGCCTACTAATGTTAGGGAAGTCATTATTCCCCTGGGTATCCATACTTCACATTTGCAATGTGAGTTATACAAATATGCAGAAGAAAAAGAGGAGCTCTTTCAACTGATTGAAATGATTTTCTACAGTTCAGAAGAGATCACTTGCTTAGATATTGCTGATCTTTCCTGTGACAATAATATTTAAACTGGGCTCAGCACTCATGTCAGCAGCCTGTACTTTGCTGTCACTGAACGTGTAGGAACTATCTATCATCTTATACAGTACTGCAGGTAACATTCAGGAAGTGCCTGGACTGCCATATTCTGACAGAATAAGAATATTGGGGGGGGGGGGGGGAGGAGGGGAAATAAATTAAAACAAATACTCCATTCCTGCAATACCTCATTGTTATTTTTTTTGTTAAATTTTAAATTTACTTTAAAAAAAAAATCATTAAAACCTCATGTTTTAACAGCACATATTAAGATCACTTTAGTCCGCTACAGAAACACCCAGATTCTTGACTGTATCTAAAGTAAAATTTTAAAAATGCAACTAACAGCAGTCAAAATTTATTTTAAACCACACAAAAATAAAAGTGATACAGCAATGAATAAAGGGCATAACCCCCTCCCCCTTTCTTTACAGTTTCATTAGACCATTGAACTGGATGAAATTCAGATAGAGGCCTTATTGTAACCAGACTGAAACAGTAGAAATCTCCCGAGACCACGAAACTCAAACATTTTGGGAACCAACTTCAAGCACTCCTTCCGTGCTTTTAAAAGAAAATGAATGAAAGACACTTCTTAATTTTTCTCCCTGCAGCAACATTTTAATATAATTCCTACAAAAATAAAAAAAAAACCCAAAACAAACCAACTAAACAACCCAGCATAAACATATTTGTTTAAAATGCATGCATATGCATCTTTTCTTAAAATTTAAGCTACAATCATAGCACTCAACCACAAGAGCACAAACTGCATGGTGGCTCTGAAGATACCAGACAACTTGTAAATAATAACGTTGTAAATTCATGCTAAAATGAAACCTAGGTTGAAGCAGCTGATAGAAATTACCTACCATGCATATTCCTAAGATATCTATACTATGGTTTAAAATCTTCGTACTTGCCCAAGGACTAGCTAATGTGCTCCCATCCTACAAAACAGCATGTAAGGATAACACTTAGTTTCACTTGCTTTTCTAAAATAGAAGTATATTATTTTCAGAGACTAATCCACTTAAAACACCAACCTGAATAATGCAAATCTGAGTTTAAGATGGTACCCAAACCAACAAGGAGAGTACTTTTTAAAAGTGAGTATCGTGTTCTCTTCAGTTTGCATTGTAAGAGTCCAGTGAGAAAAAATATTGTTTGCCTCAAAGCAGAGGAATCAGCACAAAATAACTGCATTGTGTGAACAGAAAGGATGGGTTGAGAAAGATATTTGAGTATAAATTAATGTTGATCTTAGCTGGAATAACTTATATTCTTTCCCACTTGTAGCTGCACCACAGACTTGACTGGCTGTATGAGATTTTACACATCTCTCAGCTTAATCAGAGACTAAAACTCAAAATCTACAGCTTGGGAATGCTGTTTGAATTTGTGAAACTTTTCAGATTTTTAGGTTATAAACTAATAAGAGGCTGCTTAGGAAACTTATGAAAGTGTTATGAACAAGTCATAACTACAGTATTGACATCTGTAGCAGTAAATAGGCTTTTGTTCAGTGGCAACCATAATATTTAAAAAAAATATAAAAAAATTTTCTTCACATCAGTTCTGTGAAATATCAAAAGCCAAAGAGAAGCCTCTACATGCAAGAATAAATGGGAAGCAGTATATAAATTAATAGCAATATTAACTGCTTTTACATTGCTATTTATTCAACTATTTGGCCTCACTGTTCTATTATTTGAGACATCTTGGATGAAATAATAAAAAAGGCGTATTCATATCTGAAATGACAATTCTGGCACTAAGAGGCCTTCAAGATGAATCACATCATTACCTAGGTTTGGACCTTACACGCTAAACCATCAAACAGTGTATTGCATCTGTGCTTAGGACATGACCTGCATTGGTGAAAGAGCTCTGTGGTACATATATGGACTTTGCAAACTCTCATAAGTAAAAATTCATTAAGGGCAGGTGTTTATATGCATCAGCAATATAACGTAAGTCAGGATTTTGAAATCTGTTAATGGATTGACAGGAAAAGTACGAAAATAAGACTGCAAACTTCTCAGTCTGTTATATTTCTTACAGTTTTGCAACTCTTAATTTCCATCAAGCCTTAGACAATTTTTTTATAACTGTATTGTTTCATTATTATTTATAACAGAATTTTTAAGTGCTGTCTCATGTAATTCATTATATAGCAGTCTTTATGGTACCCTTCAGAGACTGCCATGGCAGCACAACACTGAGGTTTCTGTTGCAATTAAAGCTGCCATACCTGGCGTAGATCTGTGATTCCAGTAACAGACCCTGTCTATACACTGCTTTAATGCAGATATTACAATGACTTCCAGGTACAAGCTGCCCTTCAATACACTATCTTCTGTACTGGCCAATCCTTAAATCTGTTTTTTCAGGCTCTGCAGAACCTAGGGGTAACGGGCAGGTACAACTGTTCTAGTGAAAAATATGTAAGCATTTGGCATTTTATTTCCTGGGAAGGGGACAAGAACTTTAATTCTGTCACTGGAAGGAATACCTCTGAATGTGTAATTTGAGAGAGTATGTAGACAAAACATGTTTGTAACTGATAGAAATTACTTTTAGGGCACCATCTTTGAGATGGGTTTAATACCACTAACAGTTAGCTTGCTTTCTATGACAAAACTTTTTTGGCTAGCATGCATGCTGCTGACAAATGGGATACCATCCAGAGGGACCTTGAGAGGCTTGAGGAGTGGCCAGTGTGATCCTCATAAAGTTCAATAAAGCCAAGTGCAAGGTTCTGCACCTGGGTTGGGACAATCACCCGTATCAGTACAGGCTGGATGGTGAATTGATTGCAAGCAGCCCTGCCAAGAAGGACTTGGGGATACTGGTGGATAAATAATTGGACATGAGCCAGCAATGTACTCTTCCAGCCCAGAATGCCAACCGTATCCTGGGCTGCATTAAAAGAAGCATGACCAGCAGGTTGAAGGAAGTGATCCCACCCCTCTACTCTGCTCCCCTGAGACCCGACCTGGAGTTCTGCATCTAGCACTGGGGTCACCAGCACGAGAAAGGTTTGGATCTGTCAGAGCAGCTCCAGAGGGCCACAGAAATTCTCAGAGTTGGAAAACTTCTCCTATGAGGAAAGGCTGAGAGAATTGAGGTTGTTCAGCCTGAAGAAGAAAAGACTCTGGGAAGACCTTATTGTGACTTTTCAATATGTAAAGAGGGTTTAGAAGAAAGATGGGGACAGACATTTTTACTAAGGCCTGTAGAAGTAGGACAATGGGTAACGGTTCTGAATGGAAAGATTTACATTAGATAAGAGGAAGAAATTCTTTATTGTGAGGTTGGTGAGACACTAAACAGGTTGCCCAGGGAACCTGTGGATGCTCCATCCCTGTCAATGTTCAAGGCCAGGTTGGATGGGGCTTTGAGCAACCTGGTCTGTTGCAAGGATTCCCTGCCCATGGCAGGGGCTTGGAACCAGATGGTCTTTAAGGTTCCTTTCAACCCAAAACATTCTACGATTCTATGAAATGCTCTTTACTACACTGGGCAGTTTGTGTGTCAATGTATTTCTTCACAAATCATTCCAGCCTACTCTTTAGCCCACCTGTACTAAAGCAAAATCCAGTCATCCCAAACAGAAGCCCTGGTACCAAAGAGCAAAATAGTGGGTGGAGTTCATACTGGTTACTAGTTCACAAGTACAGACATCTGAAACACTGCCATGATTTGTGATGACTGATATGCCCTTGTGCTCTAAATGCTATATTGTTTTTTTAACCTGTGGTTTTAAAAAACTGACTTTACTTGAAATGTATGAGTAACTCAAACTGGAACAATTACAATTTACAAAAATAATACAAAATAAAAACCAACAGAAAACAAAGTAACAAATACAATGGAAAACTGGAAAGTATTCTTGGATGACTATTCGCAATGGTTTTTTTGTCCTAGTATTTTTTAAACTTGTTTGAATACACACATTTTCTAATTGTGTCAGCAGAGAGAACATTCATGCCAGGGTGCTCCTGAGGACTAAGACATTCAAGAGACCAAGCTGAAGCATTGTTAAAAACCCAACTACAGCTGTACACAGTAACAACTACTACAGTCACCAGATTTGGCTGTCTCTTTTCCCTCTTGAGTACTTTATGATAGAATTATCATCCTTCTCACCATTACCATCCTTATCTGTAGATAAGGGGACTAAGGCAAGTGATCAGGAATTACAAAGTAGTGGCAATCACAAATATGGGCTGTTATGTCATTTTGTCAACACAAATATGCATGTAAAATACATGCATTAGAAAAGCGATTAGTACATAATGCCAGCAAAGGCTTACCCTGTAAATGTTCAAAGTTTGAAGCAGGGTTCAGACACAAAATAATCCAATTTTTAGTATGCTGAGAAGTTGAGCAAGCTTTTCTCTCTGGTGATTTAATTTTCAGTCTTCCTCCTCTACCTCCTTGGTCTGCCTGGCTGTGCCTCTGCAGCTCCCCCGACATCCATCACTGACTGGACCTTCATACAACTTAACTAAGTTTAAATCTAGGCAACATCATACCTGTCACACCTGCCCAAAGCTGGCTCCATGACATTTCCACAAGGTATGAGAATAAATGATGGACTTCCAGACCGCTAAGAGTGGGCAACCTGCTCTCCCAGCTTGCTCTGGAGCTTGCTTGAAGCCTGCACTTAAGGGCTGGCTTGCATCCAAGCACTTCATTTGTTAGATTACTTGACTCTAGGACCAGATGTGCTGTAGTGCTTTCAGAAAGAGGAGCATTTTACCCAACAGTGGTCATGGTTCTTTGAGATGTGCAGTAACCTGCACACAATAAGTCTGATGAATGTTATTATTCAATAATGTGTATTATGATAATGCCCATGATCCCAAATCATGCTTCAGAGTGCTACTGTGCTAAAAGTTACCAGCCTGAGTCTGTGGCATATTAAAGTACTAAGGTCTGAAGGGAAATAGTTTCCCTTTCTCCTTCAGATTAAAGAAACAGAACATATGGCTGTATTGCTTCAAAGGCATTCCTAAAGGGCACTGCATGGTTCGCTGGGGCCATAGCTGTGTGCACGGTCACCGAAGGACCTGGGAGGAAAGTCACTTAGTCTCCTGTGGTGTTACTGATACCTACAAAGAAGAAAAATTTCAGGCTGATGAAAAGAAGAATATATGTGTCCCTGTCATGAAGAAAAGCACTCCTTGAGGCCTAGAAGTGATTTATATGGTGCATTTGCTTCCAGCAGCAGGGAGGCAGCCTAGTTTCACCTGTAAGAACTGAAGGCAAAGGCCAAAAAGGGACTAATGTTAAGGAAGTTCTGCTCTGTGATCAGGCTTCACAGTTGCTGTGCTGGATTTTAGTTGCTCCCTTTCTTAGGCCTGAGCTTTCACTATGAAGGAATTCTTGGAGCAATCCCTTTAGTGCCTGGTGTTAGCACAGAAGGTATAAGTAAGTGCCTTAGTGCCATGAGGCTGAACTGCAATGTGGATCTTAGAGGTCCTTTATATGTCCTCAGAGAGCAGAAAGGCCGTGCACACCGCTGGGTGTCAGACATCCTGGTCACATTTCAAGTAGAAAAACTGCCCTCCACACAGCCCTGAGCTTGCAAGGGAATATGAGGGAGACTTAGTGTTGATAAATACTGATGGTCCAGTGACTGGGAGATACAAACAAGGAGAGCAGGCACATCCACATAGCAAATGATGCAGGAAACAACCCACAAAACTCAGTTTTCATAAAAAATACCTGGCAGTTAATTCCTCCCTATCAACTTCTAGATCTGAGTAAATCCAAGCAAGCAGTTACAGAAGTTACAGACTTGTAGGAGTCCTGGAAGGATTTATTGCCATATGGGTGAAGGAAGGAGGTTTACAGGGCAAACATAGAGTGTGAGAGTGCAAGGATGTAAACGCTGTTTATTCTTTGAACTGTGAACACATGCATACAGGTAAGTCAGTATCTTCATGCCTCATGAGCGCCAGGTATGTTCCCATATGTGTAAAGTGTGGGATTTGTAAAATATTTTCTATTCTAACTTAACGGAGTAAAGAGGCAGAAGAATTTGAGCAACACAGACAGCTGCTCTTGTGCTGCTCCTCAGCATGGGAGGCCTGATCCCAATACCAGCCCCTGAGGAACACCACTTGTCACTGCTCTCCTCTTGGACATTGAGCTGTTGACTGCAATTCTTGAAGTGCGACCACCCAGTCAATTCTTTATCCACCAGGTGGTCTGTGTCAAATCTATGCTCCTCCAAATTAGAGACAAAGATGTGCAAAGCATTTAACACTGTCCTACATGACAAGTCCAGGTAGACGATGTCAGTCGCTCTTCCCTTTCTACCAATGCTGTAACTCCATCATAGAAGTACACCAAGTTTGTCAGGCATGACTTGCCCCTAGTGAAGTCATATTGGCTGTCACCAATAACTTCCTTTTTCCTCATGTGACTCAGCACAGTTTCCAGGAGGATCTGCTCCATGATCTTGCCAGGCAGAGAGGTGAGACTGACTGGCCTGTAGTTCCCCAGGTCTTCCTTTTTTTCCCTTTTTAAAAATGGGTATTATGTTTCCCTTTTTGCAGTTAATGGGAACTTTAATGGACTGTCATGACTTCTCAAATATGATGGATGGTGGCTTAGCCAGTCCATCCACCCCCAGGCAGAGCTCCATGCACTCCAGATGGTCATTGACACAGAGGGCAACACTTCCTCCTCATCTCTCCTGCCTCTCCTAAAGAGACTGTATCGTTCCATTACAAAACTCCGCTCATAGGAGGCATCCCACCAGTCTCCCTGATGTCAGTTGGATCATAGCCCTGCAGACGTGTACACACTAACTCCTCTTGTTTATCCCCATGCTATGTTTGTTTCCATAGAGGCATTTAAGTTGGGCCCCTGATGAAGCCTGGAATTAATTTGTGCTGTCCCTCAGATGCTCTCCTCCTGACCTGCAACCCCTCTCCAGGCTCTGGGCAACCCTTGCTGGTACTGGCATAAAACTGGTAGGAGCTGGATGGATTGAGGTTCCCTTCCCCCTGCAACTTTAGTTTAAAGCTCTCTTCACCACCTTAGCTGCCTGAGGTCTGGACTGCAGCCTCTCCCTTCAGCACCTCTGTCTGGGTAGAAGCATTAGCCACTGCTGCGGTAGATGGTGCAGACCCCCCAGCTGGAGCTGCAGCCTTTGCTCTCAGACAAGTGTCCACCATTCAGACTTAGGGTCAGGTAGGATGAGTGCCCTTGACCTATGGAGATGGTTACAAAATGGTGCCCAGTGGTGGAATCCCCTTTGAAGAGGTGCCCTCCTGCGCGGACTGCTGTGCCATGCCACGTTTGTCCATCCTGGTCACAGGGCTCCTAGTCGCTAGTCCCTAGGGCTGCCTTTGTGGCTACCGTTACTCATGGCCTTGCCCAGCCTCTCATGAGAGCTGCTGGCTCCTGGTGGGTCTCAGTGCTCCCCTGGGGTTTCCCTGGCTCAAGAATGACCCACGTACACTGCAATCCCCCACTGTGCTCTGGAATGCACCTGCACTGGAGCTGATTGCCTTGGCAAGTGACGAGATAGGTAAATGTCATGTTTCAGTCACATCATCAAGTTGCTAATTTCCCTAAAACACTGGGGCATACATCCTAAAATACCTCATATGTGTAATTGCTCCATATATACCATTAAAATATTATACCTTATTATCCCTATCACAACATAATTAGCATGTAAAATCACGCATTCTTTTCTGATGAGATAACTCTGTCTCTCTTGAGAGCGTTACATCAGTGTAGCTATTCCCTCCTGCATGCAATTAAATCTCTACCATAGAACACAGTATGAGATATTTAAAGGAAGATTTTCAATACTGAAAACCTATACTTCCTAATTTGAAGTTAGATTTTGGAATCTAAATTTTGACATCACTGCACTATTTTCTATTGTTTGTCTTAGTGTACTTCTATAATTTCATTATGAAATTACTATTAACACAAGAAAATATTCTTTATGATGGCACTTAGATCAAATTATACGTTAGTAAACATTAATATTTTCTTTTAAGGATTTTAAAAAACCTGCCATGCCTCTTTAACATGATGTTTAAGAAATGTTCCTTCAAGATCTGATATTTACTATTATATCAGTTTGGAATTAATTACTTCAAATAAATCTGCGTAAAGTGAAGGAAATAAAGCATCTCTTCCAGTTTTTCTCAAAACAATAAACTAAAAACTAGTACAAACTGAGGGTGCAGTAACTAACTGTAAATCTAAGTGGAGTTCACACATTCAGAGCTAGACAGTAAGACCTGACTGATTTTTTTCATTGAATTTGAACAATGTCAATTACAAATAGTACTACTATTATTAATAGTAATAGTAGTAGTATTACATAAAGAGCAACAAATAGAAAATTAGATGATTTGTTTACCTGGCTGTGTCCCCTAATAAATTAGAAAGGGTAAACTAGTTTGCAACTGATATGCACTGGCATTGATTCACTTTATACAGACTAAAAAATGACTGCTGAAATTTAGAATTTAACCTAATAACATTCAATAAAACTCTAGGTTGAGCTCAAGCAGTGCTTCAGAGATCACTGTTGCAACTCTTCCCTTTGCATTCAAAATGCTAAACCAGTCTTCAGCAGTTTAAAAGAGGACAAAATACTTTCTCCTTAACTTGGGTAGGAAGAGAGCTGTTCTGATTAGAGCTTTCTGGAACACATCTGATGAAGAGTTTTACTAAAAATCATTAACTTGAGGTATCTCGAAAAATGTGCATCATATGCCAAAGATACATCAGACAACTGCCTGCCCATAAACCCAGCCTCTCTCTATGCCAGGAAGGGTTACCCCTGAGCCTGGGTGAGCCAGAGAGCATCAGCTTTCAGTTTCCCACTTTGAATTATGCCTAGACTCAAAGACATGTCTACACTGTGGGTTAGACAAGCTCCAAGTCCAGCTTTGCCTGTCTTCATGCTATTTCTGGGCAAGGATGCCCAGGCTCTGTGGCTCACTGGAAATGTTGCACACAAACTTTATGATTCCTAACAGCTCAGATGCTTGTGCACATGAACTGGAAAGCTTATGAGTGAGCAGGGTCACCACTAGATCTTCCAAACTCAGTCCTTCATCGGCAACAACAGATGCTTTAAGCCTGAGTCACAGCCAAGCCAAATTGCCCACAGTTTTCATGGAAGTTTGTCAAGCTTCAGGCCAGCCTGATCTTCCAAACCACCAAGCAAGAACTTTAGGTTTCTGAGACGAATGCAAGGAATCTGCCCTGAGGTTGCAGCCTTGGGAACCAGGGAGGCCCTGCTAATAATGGTGATGCTCACAAGAACAACTGCAGGTCCAGGATGGCATATTCTTGCAAAAACAGTATGTGTCCGTGATACATTTCAAAACCCCTGACGTTTCTGGTGAACTGAAAGATCAGTCTGTGGCCAAGTCTAGTCCCTACATGCTGCTTCCCACAAAGTACAGGCTCTCTTATGCCCCTTCCCTATGTACTTCTCTGAAGATTTCACTGGCAATCCACAAGCACAAACGTACTCCTTGGCACACTGAACATGCTCTTCACTCCCTTGGACAGGGCAAGGTCTTTCAGATTTGAGCTTGGGTTCCTCAGAAATAAGGACTCAAAACTCATGCAAGAACATGAACACAACTGCTCACTTCTAAATGCCTCTGTGTATGAAGAGTACAACTAGGGTATAGACACATACTGTGACACTTGAGTCTGAAGACACAAGACAAACCGGCTTGTTATGGGGGAATGCAAAGAACCAAGCTAATCCAGTGAGCTACTCTGCTTTCATGAACCATGTGAATCAGTATTTTTTTCAGACACAGCTTCAAAGTTCCTCAGTGAATAAACTGCTATGCTGTATTGTTAAGGCTGTAACATGCCAACTATCAGAAGATAATCTACTACCCCTAAAATGTGGTCAATTGTTTAGCTTCCATTAAAGTCAGTGACACTGGCAAACGTATAAGGAAGTAGCAACAAGTCTACTGGCTACACACAGCAAATGAACACAGAGAACTCTGTTGAATATGCTGTTAAGATACAGTAGTACTTTCTCTTTCTGCTTTGGAGAAAATGAAATATAACCAGAAATCAGAAACAGATTTGGAAAATAAATAGCATTGTTGTACCTTTCTAAAATCTGAAAAATCAGTCCTATACATGAAACTCACTAATGGTGCTTCTTACATCCCAAACAATGATATCTTTACATATAGCTACCTTAATGAAAGAAACTGCTGCTTTAAAATGTAAAGAAATATTCTATTTTATTGTAAGTATAAAAAATAAATACTCCACTAAGGAATGGAAGAAAAAATAAAGCACATTAAATAATTTCATTACATTCTAAGATGCCAAATCATCTGTGAGTGGTTTCTTTTTAGATGAAAAGAAATCAAAATATAGGACAGATGTTGGACAAACCACATTTGAGGTCTATCACACACTGGTATTTTTCAAATGATTTTGGCTCATCTATTAAATAAGGTGTATTTTGCTTGATTTTGAAAAGGGAAACATCAGGAAATATTTAAAGGCCAATTGCTGCCAATTAACTTTGATCAGCAAAAGTTGCATTTGAATCTTTTAGATTCTTTTGCCTGTCTGGAATAACACACTATTCTAAAATCCAGCAAAACAACAACTTGATGATTAATGTGTGTTGGCAGCCCCACCACAAGCTTGCTTAACAGCTGGATTTTAAATAAACAGCTGTCTTCACTATGATGGGAAAGAAATCTGACTGTTTTCATGTTTTTGCGCTGTTAAAATATGATCAGAAAATGTTTTTTTCCCTTTTAAGATGAAAGAGCCAGGCATTATGGTGACAGTCTCTTTCAGCAGTTTGGATACTTTTGGAACCATCTCACAAGCATTACCAAACTAGAGCCTGCATAGGCTGAAAAAAAACCTTGGCAAGACGACACCAGCTCCTTGCCACATGCCGCAGGATTGAGGCACGCACAGCAGAGAAACCCTAGCACGTAACAAATAGTACCTGCCCCCAGGAAAGGCAGAGGACCCCCAGTAAACAGCCCATGGAGACAGACAGCATATACAACATTAATGATTTCCCTCGGGGTTAAGGTAATACTTGCCCACAGCATGATGTAGGTGAGAAATCTGTACCCAGCCATTAACTGTTTATAGAAGCTGAGGATTAATATTTAATGGCCTGTGCAGACTACTGAATTCTAAAGTTTATAGATGCATTTGGTGCATCCACTTCTCAAACCTGTCTACTGTGGTTATGAAAACTAAGACCTGTGAGGACAAAACTCCACCATTTAAGCTACTGTAACCTTTGAATGCCAGTGCGGCCATTTATTGTAAATATTACTATATATCCTAATGACAAAACAACACAGATATTTTCTAAATGTTTTCATATTAAAACTGTGAAACCAAAAATAACTGCCAAGCCATCTAACAACACATAAAAAGAGACAAATATTAAATCACCTTTATGTCTTTCAAAAAAATGAACACTTACTTCTAAATCATTAAAGAATAGATGAGTGTCCGCCAAATTGAAAATCATCTCTTCCATTCGGAGTCCAAGAGACACAGAAGTGGGTGGATCCTTAAAGAAGAAATTGAGTACACCATCAATACCATGCCTAACATACATACCAGAATATAAACTGAAGGAACTATTTTTCAAGGTAGATTATATGATGTATTAAATGCAACATCTGCTTCTTCAGTTTAACATCAGTAACTCTCTAATCCTGTACTATAACACTTTCCAGTAACACTCAAAAATACAAATTTAACTTGAGTGATACCATGATCCTGCAGCAGGACCTCTGTGGTCACCCTTGTGCACCCCTGGCATGGGCTCTCTGCCCTCTGTGCAGAAAGGCCAAATCGATTTCACTTAAAATTTCTGCAGATTTTACAGTTGTTTACAAATTTTACGATCAACCAAGGGCATGATAATGCTATTGTTACTCAAAATAAACTCTCCCTCGTCACAAGTGAAAGGATTCAGTCCTGGGAATACCTAGTGACTTGAAAGCAAATCACTGTTAATGTTTTATTTGCAAATGGCAATTATATTAAAAAACACTCCTTGATTCTCCACAAAAAGATGCTTTAATTATGCTTTCAGCTTGGCCCACCCATGCAGAGTGAACAAATCTATTGTCTGTTATTAATACATAACACACTTTAACTTCTCTACAGAAATTACTATAACAACTTATTCCTTACTGAGCTAATAAACTCAAAAAGCATGTTCGGCATTGTGGTTACCAAACGCATTGCAGATGTTTGCCTTGTTGTGATTTTTTTGTGTTTTATATATTTTCAACCTGAAAAATTGAAATGAAAGCCTGATATATACACTTGATATAGAGTTTCTCCTTTATAATGGCAAGTATATCCAAGCACACAGAAGCATCAGTTTGAAAGAACACGTTACATCATCTCATGACACCCTCTATTAACAATGTTAGTTTGTTAGGAATTATATTTTAACTAGAACTGCAGAAGTGACAATTCATATTTTACTTGAAATAAGTTAATATTCTAAACCTGATGACAACTCAAAGTTAAAAAACAAGAGATTTAGTCCCTAGTTTCTTTTTCCACCTCTCAATAAAATTAATAGGTGTTTCAACATGATCTCTGAACTTTAAAACTTTTTTTTCTGTAACTACTAGCTAAAAACCAAAATGTGTCAGTAGCAAAGAGCTCAAAAAGAATGGTGATTTGGCAACCTGTTTGCTTTCTGGAAATGTAAAAACCCAAATAAAACTAACCAGAAAAAGTATTTTGGAAAGAAGCATTTAGAAACAAAGCTACATAGAACAGACAAAACATCTTTTTTTGAACTCACATACATTTAAAAGCAAATAAGTAATCAAGTATATATATAAAAAAAAAACAACACCAAAAAAAAACCTAAAAAATGGGAAAGAAAAATTGCATCATACTATTTTGATAACCTTTGCCCTCAAAAATAAGCATTCTATTTTAACTGGCAACGCCAAAAAAAGAATAGTTGGCTTCCTGATTCAAATGGAAAGACTTTAAAATATGAATAGAAGTATTCTGTCCCTCTGTTTTAATACTGGTCTATTTGTAGGCCTATGTCTTCCTTTCTTTTACTTTTGCAGGCACGTGAGGTGGAAAGCAGGTGAGATTTGCTCTCCAGCTAGACCTGAGGCTACTTTTCCCTCTGACATTCCTGTTGATCTTTGTTCCCAGTTTCCACCCCACCATCCTTCATAGCTCATCAGTCTTTTTGTTTTAAACCAGACAATGATTCCTCTTGTGCCTGAGCCCTAACAGGAGTCATCCCACAAAAGTCTCTGCTTTAGTTATTAAAAGGAGTTAGATGGACTAAGGGTCTAAGATGCAAATGAAGATCACTAGCTACACCTTGATGATCAACTGCTAATGTAACAGAGCAGAACTAATCCCATTCTGAGTTTCCATCCATAAATAGGAACATCATTTTCAAAAGCAGAATAAATGGGCAGATGGAGCATGATACTGGTTATGACCCAAATGGTTATTTTTAAAGAGATGGCTGTGAATATATATTCTAAGTTTCAATGTACACACAACTTAAATATTTTTATTAAACTTTTAATCACATTTCTGAGTCTGAAAAAATGTTTTTTTGTAAAGCTTTCTGTGAACCATCTCACTCCAAGGTATTTTTTAAATGGCAGACAAAACAGAATGGGTATTTCTCTGAAGTAATGCTAAAATAATGCATTTATTAGGTTAATTTACTTGGGAGAAAAACAAATAAGAAAATCATTGGCACCTACTGAAAATGTCAGATTAAATACCATAGGAGCTAAGAGAAGAAACAGAACAGGTAGCTTTTTAATTCCTTGACTTAATTGACTTGACTGAAATCAATCTTTTTCTATAGAAAGTTCCACATAGCATAGAAACCATGTTAAGCTGCAGCTCTGGATACCCACATGTTTAACAGAGGCAAAAGTCTTATCTGCATTAGTGTTATAAATGCCTGCATAGTCACAAACTTGCAAGTGCCCTAGTAAAAAGCACAAGAGCTTGGGTTTAAGGCACTGCAGCAGATTAAACCCTGATGTCAGACATTACAGTGGGGACTGAAAACTTAAAAAAAAGACAAGGCTAGAATAAGTTTTCTTTAAAAATAATCCCATAGTGAACCTTCTTTTGCAATTTTAAGCCACTAATTGCTAACTAATTATTGTGAGGTGTCACACAATGAGGAGGAAAGCTAACAATCTCTCCTTGTTGATTGGGATTTGCAGGTTCGGTTGGAGTGTCTTTTCAGGTATGGTCAAAATTAGGTACAAATCTCTGAGGGAGGTACAGTTTAGCTAAAGAAAAGAAATACCAATGTCAAACTGCTTAAGCGGGCCTTTGTTTTGAATACTGGTACTGGAGCCAAAACATTGTCTGTATGTCATTTCTAAATTCTACCCACTTGATTTCTTTGTTTTGTGGAGAAACAAGAAGCTGAAAAACAGGAAAGTTCACTTTGGGGTACAAGGCTTATTTTCCACTTAAGCCTACAGGTCACAAATGAAGGGCTAAGTGAAACCAGGCTTTGTTTTTATCAATCTCTAAAATATATTAAACCACATTAAAATAGCTTATAATTTAAAGGGAAATTCCTTTAAAGCCTCTGAATATAAATGCTTTCATGGAGAATGGAAATGTACATAAGGACCACAGTATTCTAGGGCCAATACTGAGACATATTTCCACCTGCTCTAAAAGACTAAAGAAGGGCTCCAACTTTTTCCAAATTCTAAAACTTAATCATTTGATATCTATCTCAAAACATATTTTTTGAGGTCTTAGAAGCCCTAATGCCAATTAAAGTAACAGATAACTTTATATTTGATCAATAGATCTCTCACTGTACATAAACAAATACAAAATCCAAATAGAAATGGAAATTAGTTTTGTTTCTTTATTTTTTTTCTTCTGGAAGGACTTATCATATTCCTATACTAGTTGCATACATTTCATGTTCACAAAAATGAAATCACCTTTAAAAAAATGTAGCAGTTTATACCATGACTGTGCAAAAGGAAAAGCAGACGCATGATTTTGTTCCAACAATGCTGAAGGACAAAAGCAGGGAGAAAGCAGAGCACAATAACAGCAAAAGGAGAGCAGGTGATAAAAAGAGATGAGAAAGTAAGAATATACAGAAAAGGGTGGCCCAAGCAAGAAGTTATGAGGAAAAAGAGAATAAGGAAAAGAAAATCAATCCCTTCAGCAGCAGGACTGCTCATCATTCATAGTCATTCACCATGAAACTCACTCAGGCATTATGAAAAGAGATGAACACCAAGTTGCCAAATCCTCTATTATTTAATGAGGATATTTTTGCTTGTTTGAAGATTCAGCTTTTGTATTTTAATGATTATGTGAGAAGCTTAGATTTAATTTTTTAAAAGGGCATTTCTAGCCCTCATCACAGTGCAGAAATGTATGAGAAGGTGATGTCAGATTGCTCAAAAAGCAGAACACAGGTGAAATGAACAGAAATTCCCCACTATTTTTTTTTTCTACAGATTGGCTTATGATCTGGATTTCTGATTTTAAAGGCCAGAAATCATTAGAAAACACTCTTTTGAAAACTGTGCACCTCCCATTGCTGCAAATAAACCCTACAATTATCATATGACAGATGCAGGTTTTAGCATGTTTGCTTTGAACATTTGACACTGTCTTTCTCTAATGTCTCTGGAAATTGCTAACTGTTGTCTGAAGCTACCAATAAACCAAGAAAAATTGTGATATGAATGAATTTTTAAGAAAATAAAACAAAAATGGCACACTTCCATGACTTTCAGAGCCAAAGACATGCACAATCCTACCCCTCACCAAAAAGATCTAATATTTATCCAGAGAATAAGCAGTAATGCCGTCATTCTTCTCAAGAGCAACGGCTGATTGTCATTTAGCAATGAAGAAGTATCCTGCCGCATGCCATGCAACAAAAGCCAGCTGGGTGAAAGATACATCTCAAGTAAACAGTGTCTGCAGTGATGGAGCTACCATCGAGAGTCACCCACCTCCTGGCAGCATACATATTTATATCTCCCTGCAGCTCAGTACTAGCCACTTGCCTCAGCCTCAAGCATCCAGCAAGAAAGGTTGTTTATGTTCAGGCCTCAATTAATGAAACCATTCTAGGGAACTAGTAACAAATGGGAAAAAAATATGCTCACACAAGTACTTCTACAGCAATGACTAATTAGGTTTTTCCAGCAGGGTTCTGCTGCCCAAAAGCAAGTGGTGAGATTCTGTCGGCACTGAGTTCTTTTTGTCAGCACTGGGATTTGTTCTCCTCATTCTGAACTGAACTGTCATAGATTTGGTCATTTTGGGATGCCATGCAAAAGCAGGTTTTGGCCCAAAAAAAGGAAAATAACTTTCAGTAAATGTTTATAAAGCTGTCCTCTATATTATCCATACAATAATTGTTGGAGCATTTAAAGTTTTAGTGTCTTTTTACAAGGTAAATATAAACTAATAACACCAAGGAAACCAAGGTTGCTGAATTAACTTGCTTTTCTACCACATAATGAAGAAAAGCTAATTATAGTCCTCAAACAGGTAACCTGCTATTACAGCAAACACTTCCGAAAACACACTGCACCTTAACAAGCATGAAAGGTTGCAAGCAGTCCTGCTTTAGACTTTCACAATGCATAAAGCTGTTATGAGGAATTCAGAACCCGACTCAGGCATGGACTGAATCAGTAGCAGCTTTGCTCTTCACTTAACTGGGTGTGGGATGAAATCTTTCAGCGATAAATATAAGTTTTACAAGAAAACAGAGTGATTACATAAAGCCAGACAAAACTCCTGGTTATTCTTTGTATGTAGACTTTAAGTTTACCAAAACCTCACATTCTAGTTATGCCTCACATGAGGTGAACATGAAACGGCATGACAGATTTTAGCACAAGCCGAGACATTAGCTTTCAAAAACAATTCTGGAAAAATAAAGTTTGATCTCACAAGGGCATTCCATTCATAAACTATTCTTATTCACCTAAGTCTGTTTTTCTTCTGAGAGTTACTGAGGAAACCCGCAGCCTGTAGATACATTCATTAGTTCAGTTATGATTTACAGACTGTGCATAATATTTGACTCACAGACAGACTTTCAAAAACATCAGTCAATATGTAGACTTAAAAAAAGTTAAGATAAAAAAATTTAGGCTAATCTGTCTGTGTCCAAAAGTATGCTTCCTCTTGCCTTCTCAATATAGAGCACAGCTCATTGCTGATCGCTCAGAACTAAAATGTTATTTTAGCAATCACTCCTGGAAGCTCTTCACTCTCTGAGGGGAGGTAAACCTTTGCAGATTTTGATGGTATCAACAGGTTTCAGACACTCTGTACCTACAAACCAAACCTCAAGTGGTCAACGTATTTAATTTAATTATTTACTGAATATAAGAGCTAAGTGCAAAGAATGGACACATGAAACAGCTTTACTCCTTGATTTTTTGTCTTGAAACACCAGTACCAGTTTGCCTCTAGAAAATCAACTAATGTTCTGTTTCTTTGTGCATCAACTGTAAACCAACAAATATTATTGAGACATTCCATCATTTTCGTGACACTTACCCTTCCGTATCTGTTAGCATAGGACCCTGTAAGCAAGGAATGGAAAATGATGATTGTCTCATCCAAATCCCAAATGAATACTCTCTGTAAAAAGAGAATCAAATCAATGTGTTCTTTTGTGAAGCCAATACTTGAAATGGAAAGTTAAAATCTGAATCAGTAAGTGCACAAATGAGAAAATTGTATTGAAATGGTTATGTATTAAAACCTTTGTTTCCTCATTTATTTTTTTTTTAGAACTAACAAGTTTTTCCAGAATAAGGTAATACAATCTGTTAGGTTTGTACTACAGCTGCTATTATATCAAATTATTCTTTTTAGAATAGAATTAGAGCTATTTTAAATACACACAGAAAATGAGATTGTACAATGCATTATTTTAATGCCAGATGTGAGATAGAAACAGAAAATAAAAGAGAGGCCTCTGAAAATTAAATCTTTGGAGTCTGAATTCTGTATTTCTGCAAGTCTTATAAAACAAAGTTAATATAACTGCTCTTGGAAATTATCTCTAAAACCAAAATAAATCAAATTGCTGCTAAGCACTTAAATCCCCTTAACCTATCTATGTTCATTTTTAATGGATTTTTAGGCACCTGAAGAATGAAAATTACAGACTTAGATGCTGCATGTGTAAGAATTTATGGCATCAGTAAATAATTGTTTCACTTACAACCAATGGAATATATGTGTTTTAAATTTGTCCTCTGACCACACACAAAATGATATTTTACTAAAAAATAAAGTGTTCAAATAGAAGTACTTTAAGTCCTGGTAAGATTGTATTTCCCCTGATGATAAGTGGGCTAAGATTTTGGAAAGGAAAAGTAATGCAGTGCAGACACTCATAGCTGTGGTGTGTCATTGAAGATGTGCTCTCAACATAAAGCATAGGCCACTGGGAGGAATGTGAACATAGCTTGAGAGAATAAAACCCACTATTGTGCTAGAAGTGTCTCCTGTCGAAACTCAAACCTTCCTTTGACATGGGAAAAGCTTGCCTTTTCATATCTTTTTTGACCAAAAAAGGGAAAGAACCTCCCAGTATTTTTCAGACAAAGTATGTGCTCTTCATGAAGAAGATTCTTTAGAAGAAAAACTCTATCTTCTACAAAAATGCTGTTAGAAAATAAAAGAGAGTTACAATGCTACTTTATTTTTTATGTGTAAATATTACTTCTCTGTGCAAAAAAAAAAAGATAAAAATACAGTCTGTAACAGGTCAAAGACATCTAATATAATGTACCTCTAGATCAGAGTCAGGTGGTGGTGAAGGATTATTGTTTCTTCTGCCACGGCCACGTGATTTCCCATCTGAACTACGACGCAATCTATCCGAATCTGAATCCTTAATGGGCGTTGATGGACTGTGGATTGTACTGTATTCTGCTGTGGCAAAGAAACGACAATTTTAACTTCCAGTTTAAACTTACAAATGTTCAACTTACTTGCTTTTTATGTGACATGTGACACTAAACCCAGGATGTTCACTAAAGCGTCCTAACTAAAATAATTAAATCTACATGATAACCGGAAATACTGATACAGAAATTAATTCAATCAAGATAAATGCAAAACCAGAGCTATAAACTATTTCAGTAAACAAATACACTCTATGTGTATTCCTTCAAATCATAGAGTGTATCACTTCATAGAGAAACTTAAACTCTAAATGAACAATTTTAAGGTATACCAGCTCTTTTTTAAAGCACATTGGTCTAATTCTAAATATTTGAGCATGATTTGAGATAACCACTGTGGTGGCTGGTAAGAAAAAAAAACATCCAGGTGTGAAAAAAAACCCAAACACACAGAAACTGTAAACTTTTCTAAATTGCCTGGTTTCAGGCAGTTTCCTTAGATCTCTGCATTTGAGCCAGATTAATAGAAGTTCTAAATATGGCATAAAATAGAGTCCTTATTTTCCCAGGGTAAATTCAATTAATAAGTTTTAAATATGCATTAACTATGAAGAATAAATTTATAGTATTCTTCAAAGACCTACTCAACACTGAATTCTTCCAATGTGTAACTTCCAGACAAGATACAATTTTTCCCAAAAACAGGATAGTTGGAAGATGTTTTGCTATTCTTAACACTCATAGGCCTAGTAACAGTTAAGTGCTTGAACATTAACGAAGCAGACACTGAGCAGAGACTATACTTCCTAAGTCATTTAACTAGAAGTACCATACTCCTCAGAAATGCAACACATTTTAAAATCTCTTTTCAAGACTTTCTTTCACAATCTGAAGTTCATGGAGAAAAGACTTTTATTTTGATGGTTACTGATGATTTTTTCTTACAAAAAAAAAAACCCAACCAACCCTTATTTTTGTGAAGGCAGCTGAAATTTTCAGGATAAAATATATTTATCAATTTCACTTCTCAGTTAACATTCAAATCATAGTATTCTAACTGGGCCTTAGCTTTCCTAACCTGGTCCCTAGCTTCACGGACAACATCCCTGTATTCTTCCCAGGCCGCCTGTCCTTGATTCTACCAAAATTAACTGCTGTTAGAGTTCATTAGATGTGGATATTTGTTATCAATATTAATTTTCTTTTTAATCAGCCTAGACTGTGGCATTCCAGTTTGAACAGACAGGTATACTTCTCACACAAGTGATTCTTTCTCCTAAAAATAACATCCTGTAGAGGTCAAAGGTTAGATTAAGAAGGAGACTCTGGACATCTGTGTAACACCATATATGCACAATTGCTCAAAATAATAAGGTTGCTTGTGCTGAATGAAAGAAAAATGCCTTCAAATTCTCATGTTCAGCATTTAAATCTACACTTCATGGAAATCAGTATATATCTTTCACATTGTACTTTTACCTAAGTATCTCAGGCTACATTAAGCAAAGCAGAATAACAAGTTAAGATGTAACTCAAGGTAAAATAAAGAATCTTCAAAAGAGACTCAACCGATACATAAAAGAGTGATTCTGTGTATGTGTCTAACAACAAAAACCACTCAGCCACATCACCCTACATAACTAAAGAGAGAGTTTTAAATGTTGAAGTTCATGTATGTTCCAATATGTATTTTTCCTATGAAAATGTATTCTTCAGAATATGTATCTAAACTATTTAAACTTTGAATGCAGATTGCTCTTTCACCTACTGTACTTAAACACAGATAAGAAATCATAACTCAACTAGTACTAATTTCCTAATCTTTTAAACTTAATGAGTTTATCTGCTATACATTATTTAATTATTAAAGTCCTTAAAAAAAAAATCAAACAAAAAAAAAACTATAAAAAAGGAACATGAAAAGAAAGCAAAACACACAAAAGCATTGAAATATATTGTAACTTGGAAAATAAACAGACCAGAATTTCTTCAACTGGCATATTGCCCAATGATGTTCCAAATATGTGCTCTAAAATTCAGATGTAATGAAAAATTGCATTTCCTATCGACTAGTTTAAATTAGGGTTGCTCTTGATGCCTGACAAGATTTTATGAGTTTGGTTTTACATACCATTTTTTTAAATTCTTCTCACAGAAATGATATGCCTAAAAAGTTTAAGCACTAATTTGAGACAGTAATAATAATGCTGAGTGAAATAGGGAACAGAGAGCATGGAAAAAGTATAAAGAAAACTTCATGATGAATAAAACCAGGTAAACGTAAAAGAGTGAGCACACAGAGCAGAGCACGGTGAGAGCAGGGAAGAAAGTCTGTAAGAGCCATCCAGCTTCCATTTTTTGGAAGCACCTTCATTTAAGCATCCTGCATTCAAAATTTCAAACAGAGGGCCACAAGTTTGAGTGGAGGCTCATTTCTCTCTCTCCTTCAAGTGTGCAAACCATCTACTTGGACAGGCCAGACCCTCACCTGACAGAAAGACCCCCAACCCTACTTTGGGACCCCAAGGTTGGCTGTGCAACACCTTAGCCCACCCTTTTTTGGGACCACTGTACCTGCATCATTTCCAGATTTGTCTGTAGTGCTTTTCAGGAAATCCACTCAGCTGTTTTAACAGCCATGCCACTAGAAACAGAACCCACAACTTCAGCCTTCATTACAGCAATATAACTTAAATCTGTGAAAGCGAAGGACAAAAATATTCCCTTCATTGTATCTGCATGCATTCGAAGACTGTTCTTAGATACTCTTTGTTGCTAGGTTAACCCTCCCTGTTGATCTTGCTTTCTAGGTTATGATTAATGCTCTCTGTAGTCTCTCCTAACTGTACACAGTAATACACAGCAAAGCTGAGCAAAGCTTTATTTCCCACGTCCCACAGCCTACTCTCCCTGTCTACCAGTTGGCAGAAGACAATCTCCATTTTCACAATACTTCCAGTAAATGCTAGTTTCAGGATTCCTAGGCCATCTTCAGAGGAGGAAACAACACCTACGTGGTAATTTCTCAAAGACCTGGCCAAATATTGCACATGGATACACAACATTGCTAATACCTGGAGCTTCTGAGCCTACCTGGAGCTTCTGAGCCTCCTCAGGAGAGCAGTCAGTTATGAACAGTGTGACAGATGGCAACAACCAATGGGGAAAAACATGACATCGTGTGCAAGAAACTCACTCCATGTATGTAAAAGGAAACCATAGCATGTACTCTTTGGATTAAGGCTCTGTGTGCACAGCTGGGTTACCAGCTCCCTGCCCAATGGTCGCTCTCAGGTCCTCATAAGGAAACCTAACTAAAGAATCCAGTATCCAGCTGAGCCCTGCGCCTCGACAAGCCCAAGCCCTGACAAATTCTGAAGCAAGATAAACAACAGCGGCTGAGGGTACTCAGTGTGCCACTAATATCTGTAGTACTCAGAGCAGTTCGCAGGGAAAGGTAAAGCCTGGAAGGAGCTGCCAACATTCCCCATCCCACATTTGTGCAGTTCATCATTCCTGCCTAAATCTATACCTCACACCTGCTCCTATTCAGATCACATCTCCATTTTTTGAGTTCTCATCCTGTCTCCAAAGAACTCACAGCCCCTCTCAGCATGGTGTCATCTACATATTTAATAGGCAAACACATTCTGTTCCGTCATCTAAATGATTAATGAAAATGCAGTCTGGTGCTAGGCCCAAGGCAGACACTGAGGAATGTTTCTGTAGCCATCTTTCTATTTTAACAGTGAGCTCTCACTAACTTCTCTCTGGACATGGTTTCCTAAACAGTTTTATATCATTCTGCTGTAGTTTCTGCTAGGCTGCTTTAGCCTAGTTTGTTTATCAGCTGTTAAGTGAAAAGGTTTAACTGTCAGGGCAGCAAAAGCCTTGCTGAAGTCAAGCTATATATCCACAAAACATGTTATTGCTATACCCATTATTCTACATTCATTGATACGAGGAGGTCAATTTGTTCAACCTCAGCTGGCTTCATGGTATCAGATATATTGTAGTATTAGGCAAGGGAAATTATTGTTTCTAAATCACTGAATTTATTTTTATCCTGCTCTTGAGCATCACAAACACAAGGAAGCACAGGAGAAAACCCAGCCCTCCACAAAACTGTAAGTGGAAAAGGGGGTGAGGATGAGCTCTCCACTGCTTGTCCCAGTATTACAGCAAGATCACCAAAGGAAATCCAGCAGCAGCCAGATTAAACATACGAAGGAAGAGTTCAGATAAAACCTAGAAGAATCGTGGCACATTTTGCCAGAAAATGCCAGGCTTTCAAAGGATTACAAAGGTTCAAGAGGATTCTGAAGACACTGCTGGAAGATGATACGGGGAAAGCATTAGGAGTGCTACAGCCCTGCCACATTGTCAAGTTGGTTCTGTGGGACCAAGCAAGTGGTGGCAATGACCCCAGACTTCCCTGCCTGTTTCTGGGAGGTCATTTCAGGGCATGTCCCACCTGATCTAGTCTCTTATCTTCCCTAATGGGGCCTGGAACAATTAGGAGCTATCTTGGAGGACAGTTTTGACTGGAAGGACTCCAGCCAGGTGCTCTTGGACCACTCTGCTGAGCCAAAGCTTTTCATCAAGACTCCTGCTCCAAATTAAAATGCTAATGCAACATACAAACACACAAACAACATCAGCTTTGGAAATCACCTGAGATGAAAATATCTGGAAACTGGAAAAGTGCTTAGGGCAAGTCTTATCCAAACTTAGCCTGCTCCTGAGGTGTCTGCTGAGAGCCACTGTGGAGGCAGGATATGGGGCCAGTTGATCCATCAGTCAGGACCACTACAGCCATTTCTGTGTGTTGCATATGCCTTCACAAAATTACATTAATGTAACAACAGTTCTTTTTCGACATTCATTAAAAAACACTGCTTATTTCTGCTTCACACACTCTGAGCAAGTTCTTCAAACCTTGACCAAGCACAACAGACCCAATCATCAGAAAAATATTTTGAATTCAGATTCTATAATTTTATGCCTCCTTCATCAGTTGTGACTGGTACCTCCTGCTCCTGACCCCTGGTAGTATCCCTGTAGTGTATGGTAACACTAAGACAGATAAAAACTACACAAAACTGCAAGGAATAAAATATGTTTACTTTCTGGTTTACCTAAAATACATGAACCATACTGTAGCAGACCTTCCCCCTGTGCTTCAAGGCACTGTATTATTGGAACTTGACATAATATTTTGTAAGCATATGCTTCCCTGTTACATTATTATGGGCAGTTTCAATGCTTTTGTCACAGTAGACAATTTTTTGTCATCTCATAAAAAAAAATACTTTGATTACTTATGAATAGACAACAAAGCTACATATATGCTGTTTGCAACACTATATTCTGTAATTCCTTTTCATTTGTTATGGAATTCCCCCCTAAGTAATTACTGAATTTTCTTACTATAGATTTCAATGTACTATACAGCAGCAGTATCAAATGACAAATCTGGGGAAAACTAGCTAACCCAGAAATCCCCAGATCATTTCTGTTTCCAGGTAAAACCAACTGGTGAGTGGTGGGTAGAGCTCTTGCTGTTGACAAAGGCATTGCAAATTTCAACAGACTTTTTCCATACTACGTTGAAGGAGTATGCAAAAAAGAGTAAATACACATTAGCAAAGTAATCATATCTCATGTCACAATGTAAATCACATAGATGAGATGGGCTGAGGACAACCAGTATAGTCAAATGTCTGTCCAAGTAGGTATGTAGAAATATTTTCCATTTAGATTGTGCCAAGAGCAAAGGTTTCCCCTCAAATCTTATACTTAAGTTTGAATAAAGACCTTAGATCCTCAGGCCAGTGTTATTTCAACTCCTGTATACCAAAATAAAAAGATTCAAGTAGTTTGAATATGTCAGTCTCATGCTATGATTTTCTTACTTTTGCATAAAGTTTACTTTTGCATAAATAAAGCTAAACACAAAATTCCATGAGCACTATGCAAACTTACCCTTTTAGTGTTTACATAAAACTGGCCCATGATTAAACAATGCAGCAGAATAACTTAGGTATTTGAAGATTTATTTTTTCTTTACATTCCCCTAAAAATAGTATGACTACACCATTAGTAGTAAGTAAAAGTGCTAAATAAATATTTCAAGAAGTACAACAATGCCTGATGACAGGATCATAGATGGATGTATTTAGTGCTGTTTTGACAAAATGTCAAAATCTTCACAGGAAAAACGAATCCAGTGTTTGTCTTTACATGACCATAACCATATTATTATAAGCAGAAACCCTCAACAGTCTGTTAAAAATATTGGTAAAAATACCTATTTATTTCAAGGCTTAGGTGACTTTTTGATTCAGGACTGTATACTCAAAATAATGACAAAATGTCATACTAGCAGTATATCTTACATATAATAGTATACCTTAACTATGTATGGCAACAACTATATTAATAAGCCCTGCAGTGGCTGTTTTTTTTTCTCCAGCTTTCAGAGTTATGTCTAATTTACTGTTATGAAATATGATAAGGAGTAACTGTAAAAATGGCTTTGCCTTTTGCAATACTACATGTGATATAGTGTTCAAGGAAGAAGAAGTTTAGTCTTTAAGAGCAAAATGGTGACCCATGGCTGAGAACAATTTTTTTTGGCTAGCACGGTCCTTGTGGGGTTTTTAATCTGCATTGTGAAGTATATGAGTAATACAAAAAAATCTCTTCCAGTAATATTTTAAACATACTTATTGCAGAAACCAAGAAAACTGAAAGAGATCAAATCTCAAGAACAATGCAGGTCTCTCTTGTGAGAAACACTGCTTAATAAATTATAAATACAGCATCTTATAAAATAGAAGGATAAATTCAACTCTGCTGACTGAATTTCTAAACAAAAGTCTGCACAAATCAAGACTTTTTTCCAGCTGTGATGATAGAATTGACATACTGCAAGAGAAAATTAATAAAGCTTTAGAAAAAGTAGTCCTTTTCTACATTAACTCTAAGAAATATATTATGAATGTTCCTCTAATTATTTTAGAATGTCAGGGTAGGCATAATGGACTGGGGCAAAACTCCTTCTGTCCAGGATAAATTTCAGTACCGGCCAACAGCAGGTGAACAGTTGAGAGAGCGTAAAAAGGACACCTACGCACAGTGCTAAGTCATCCACTGTCTCCAGTGATTTTTTAATGTCAAGAATTTCTGATGTTGATGTCTGTGTAAATCCAATCTTTGAGATTGTCTAGGCAGTGCTTGAACTGGCATAAACTTTTTGCATCCACAACACCCTGCAGGAAGGAGCTGCACAGCTTACCTAGAGGCAACATAGAGAAATATTTCCTTTTGTTCACTCTGAACCTGCTTCAATGAATTGGAATGTTGGAAGTGAGAATGAATTTTTGCTCACTAGTCTACTTTTTTTATTTTTTTTATAATTTTAATTATTATTTCTTCTCTTACATAATACAGCTCACAAAAATCGCCAACTTGCTGTTCATACCTGGAATATCTACTCATGTATGAACTGAAAGCTCATCCCAGAAGGAACCTACTATTCTGTTGTTATTTTGATGAAAAACACTGTTTTCTGTAAAGTGTCAGAATCCTACAAATGGGAAAAAAAAACAAAACCAAACTTCAAAAATTCTTACTTTTGAATTGAAAAAAAATTTCCAATTAAATCTGAAGCAAAGCACATTAAAAAATTAAAATATCATACTGACTTTTTTGTTTGTTTGTTTAATAATTTTCTCATTATGTCACTAGGAAAAGTACAGCCTTCTATTAACGACAAAATAACATTAATTTGCATGTCTGTTTTATGGAAACTGGGACTATCAGCCGCTGCTCAATCAAAAGGTTTTGTCAGACTGTTGTAAGAAATTTTTCAGATCCCTGAAGGGAAGAGAAAGAAGAAACACTGAGCATGGAAATTCTTAGCTTCTTCTGCAAGAATCCCTGGATGTCCTGGATTGCATGAAAAAAAACTTGCCTATGTAACTAGGAACTCTGGGAAACTATAAGAGGGTTATTTTATATTTAGACAAGAATTAAGCATTTTTAAAGTGGAATTATTTGAGCTTTTTAAGTCTGCAAAACTCTACTAAAAATGTTACAGGAGCACCTAATTACTTTCTTTCTTTTCACACGTTTCTTACCAGACTCTTCTGCTTCACTCACTGGCCCAAATTCTTAGGAACCACCTATATCTTTCAAATTATTCTGGTGCCTTTATAAAGTCTGAAGGTTCTTCTGTGCTTGTCCTGGCATAGTTCAGAACCACATGGATTACAAGAGGTTTTTAAATATAGAAGATATGCAGGGATATGAACATCCAAGTAAGAACAGCTGCAATCCAGCAGCTGGAGTCCATCCTGCTAAAGGGGTAAAGTAGCCTAATACAATGGCTCTGCACTGCTCCAGACCATCCCTCATATGCAAAGTTCCTGTTGTGGTAGAGAATCAGCAACCTAATTTGCCCAGATGTGGCAAAACACCCTACAGAAATTTGACTACTTGTAATTAAAATTTGGTTAATTTGCACCTTTGTTCCATGTTTTTGACACAACTATGAATTTCCTTCTCTCTAATATGCCTTTCATTTGTCCCCACTCCATCAGAATTCCCTTCTTCCATGCTGATCCCTCTTTGCTTTGACCCCAAACTTGCTTTGTCTTCCAAGCATACTGTGTATGAGCTCAACTGAGGCTCTGCAATACCCCTCAGAAAGAAGAAAGTAAAAAAAATTTACACTGTCCAAGGAGAAATGTCAAGCAGGATTAAGGCTGTAGTTAAACTGAACACTAAACAGAGGTACTCATCCTTCTCCACTCAATATAGGAGGAGTCTAAATGGGCTTGATCCTAACTTGAATGCATAAAGACAAATGCATAAAGATAAATGGAGAAATCTAGGTCTAGCTCTATACCTTCTGCCAACTGCGACCTTGCTGGTGAAGGGGAACAGAAAGATGGCTTCCTTCTAATAAAGACTCGCCCACAGTAGGTACTTTCCCAAAAGTGTCCCTGCCTGCAGTACAAGCAGCCAGCCCAAGATAACCCCATAGCCACACTGAATTCTTATTTGCAAACCATTTGAATTAACTTTTTCAGAACTGTTAAATCAGTAACATAAATCTCTCACGGAAAGAGCCAACTGTCCCAGCAATGCCAGAGGAGGACATCTGGAAGGAACGGCTAAGAAAGAGAACCATGGATGTGTAGCTTTCAATACATGAAAGCATAAACTAGAAGAGGGCTTAGTGCAAGACAAATTCTAAGGTGCCTACCTGACTCTTTCAAATGTTTAGACAAAACTTTGTTAGTAAGAGTGTGGAAGATTTGAAGGGGAAAAAAAAAAAAAAAAGAGTTCTTTAAAAGGAACTGATAGAAACGTTTTGTCCAGGCTTATAGAGTGCAGAAATCTAAACAGGAAAGCAGCCTTTAAGCCACTCAGTTTAAGCTTGGGAAAAATATACCTTCTCTTCTTTGTATGTGTGTTTACTATTGCTTTTAGCAAGTATCAACTACTTTTAAAAAATATACGCAGAGATTTTGCAAAAGATCAAGACCCAGACGATACAACGATGCAACTTCAGTATCTTCCTAAAAGCTAAAACTTGATCGCGTTTGGTTTTGGGGGTAAGAGGAACTTAGTGTTTCCAACTTAAAACAAAAAGCAAACAAACCCACAAGAAAACAAACAAAAGAAGAATTAACAACAAAGTAAAAAGCAGAGTAATTATGTAGACTCCAATATGCATCCATATATTCTAAAAGCGGCACACCAATATTCATTTATATATTTAGAAAGATTCATTTCTCAAATACATTGCACACACGTGATCTTCTCCATATAAACACACACACCAACTGTATTTTTTTCCCTACTTACTTTCAGCAAATGTATCAAAAGAGACAACACTGCATACATTTTCTTTAGGTATAAACATGCAGAAAACCAAGAATCCTAGCAAATTTAAACTCACATTGTACATGCAAGACTGATCCCATCAAGTACATTAAGAAAACTGAAAACAACCTTCCCCAACAAAACTTCGAAACAAAACCTCCTGATAACATTGCCAAATCATAGCTGTTTTTCACTGCATTACTGAAAAACATATCTGCAACATTGGATTTTCTCTCTGACAGATTTCAAACTTCTGCCATCTAGTAACTACTGACATGCTTGAACTGCTAAAAAATGTTTTTTTTTTAATAATGGGAAAAGTATTTTTCACCCCTCATTTCCAAAACCAGCTGGAGCAGTTTGGTATAAATGTTCAAAAAATATATCAACTTGTAAAGGACTGCCAAATTCCAGCAAGAAAGGTAAAATGACTGGGAAAAAGGACAAGCCACTGAAAATCTTTCCTCAAAATGGAAACACTTGTGCCATTTCAACTCCCTATTACAAGGATTATTATGTTCCCTGAAAGTGAAAAGCACAAAAGTTCTCTTTCAAGTGGACAGTTGGGCTCTGGTCTGAAGGCTGCCTGATTTCAGTCTTACTTAGGGAGTTTATCTTAATGACAGAGCTTAAAAGCACCAGGTTTCAGTTTAGTGTAAAGACTTTCCCATATCTTGCAATTTTTAACACAAGCATTTTACAAAAAAATACAAACAATTTGTATTTCACACAAACTTTAAAACTGGTACTGATCCTGGTTTTTCTTTAGTCTATTTTCTGTTAGAATCTGTGCAAGATGTGCCACAGGCTCAGGATTAAGAAATAATAATTTAAAAAAAAAAAAAAACAACAATGACTACACCAAAAAAAAATAAATCCAATTCAATCCCCTTTTAACTTACAAAAATGTCCCTCATAGGGACCATAAAATCTATGTAATTACCTGCTGCAGGATCTGTAACCGCTTGACTGGTGATGCCAGATGGTGGTTCTTGAAGCTGGTATGTTGCATTTGTGGAGGGTGTCGTTGGGCTGGTGTTGCTGTTTGTCATGTAATGTGAAGGATATGGTGAGCTATTATAATACTGTGCATATTGGCCCTGGCCAAAACTGGGATAAGAGGGATATTCCTGCAAGAATGAAAAAAAAAAAAAGCAACTGAATAGTCCATCAAAGGTTTGCTACTTTTTAGTACAAATTCCAAAATATAACTACAAACACATGTCAGACTTTCAGCACGTATGCTTCCTGGACTAGATGCTGTAGGTCCTAAAATTGTGAGGCATAAAAATGAAATCTAAATTACATGTAATCTTCTCATGCAAATAGTTTATTAGATACATTGCAGAAGGTACGTAAGTAAGAACATCAACCCCAGACAATTAGTTCTTCTACTGGAAGATGACAAATTGAAGGAAAACATTTATAAACATTAGTTTAACTTGGAAGGATGTTAATTTCTTTTAAAAAGCTATTTAAGGGCTTAATTTTTTCAGTGTTTGAGAATTTTAAGTTTCCTCAACTCATATTTACAAATTTACCTGCTGTGAACTATTAAATCCAGTAGAATTTGTGAGTGAATTATTTCCTGCATATATTCCTGATGATGTTGTAAAACTGCTGCCTGAAATGAAATGAAAAATTATGTGAATTACTAAAACACAGTATCAGAAAATAACTTCCATCATGTGATTATATCATAAGGATATGGCATATTTATAATTTTTCCCATATGTTGAACGATTTGGTTGTCAACATCTCTGTAACATGTTAATATAGGGAAAGTGGTAATTCATCGCTGCTATACCCTGTGCTTCATTATTGCAATAAAAAGAGAAACTTGAAATTTAGACAGGAATTTGCAGCTAACTCAGATCTGATTATTAGGCTATCCCAACCCTCAAAATAATACCTATCACTGGAAGTAATGAGGGTTTCTTTACTTTCTGCTTCTGTTGAACAGTAACTGCGAGCCTTTGTCTTGAGAATGCCATCTCCCCTCACTGAAGCCCACTGGATCCATTTCTCCTACCACCTTTGAGAATTGGGTCCTCTCCTCTCCCCAGGCCTGCTCCTCACAGGAACGGCAAAAGCTACAGCTTCCTACTCCAAAGCTCAGCAAGACTGCCAAGCCATTAGGATTCACTAATCGATCATAGACAACCTTGGGCTGAAAACCTTTTTCTTTTTTGATAGAGTCTACCAGGCATGACACAAGGGAAAGAAGTACCTCTCTGAGAAGGGAGACCCAAGACAGATTGAATTTAGCCCAGGGACTGAATTACCACCTTCACCTCCCTCCCCCCTCCCTTCATGAGCCACCAAAAATAGACAGATGGGGCTCTTGTTTAATACCTAACCTGAGAAGCTCTTCCACTAAAAGGGCAGCAACCCCCTTTCAGCTGTTTTTCCCTTGCTGGTTATAACCCAGGAGTCACACAGCCACCAGCTGAGACATATGGATGCACAGGGTGAAGCTACATAAGCCACCAGAAAGTCTGTAATAAGGCAACCTATTGAACTCGTCCAGCGGGAGAGCACCAGCGCGCAGGTTGTTTACAGCCTCCCTCACCACCGAAACCTGCCTCCGTGCAAAGATAGACCTTGGGAGCAAAAACTTGCAGGTGAGCAGAGGAGGCAAGAAGGGATGGAAATCATCAGGGAGCTAGGTGCAGATGCACTGATCCTCTGATATCCCCAACATGACCCAATTAACAACCAAATCCTATGCAGTGCCTACTCATAGGAAAAGGTGACTTTTCCTGCAGCTCCAAACAGTGAGGAATGCAGGCAGGGCTGCATGCTTAGTACAACCCCTCAAGGGCATTTGTGAGCTATTTACATTTTTAAACAAAAAACCCCAAACCAATAGTTATCCTAGCCATAAGAAGTCAGAAGGAAAAATATTTAAATGATTTGATTGCAAAAGATACCAAAACCACATAGAAGTTAAGCCTAAAAGTAGGAGATTTGAAGTCCAACAGCAGTGGGAGCAAAAGATGAAGCTTAAACTTAACGTGTGATAATGACTGTAAACATTTCCCTTGTATTTGCTATTAGTGCAAAAGCTCTGTGATTGTTGATAGATGCCACTAATCCTGTGAACTAAAATAAGATTACTTCAGCAGAAGAGCTGACATCCAAGTTTAGCAGATAGCACAGATAAACAGTACTAATGAGAAAAACATGTTAAGTTTAATTTAAAATTGGAAAACAGATGTTATTTTTTATTATAACAAACCCCAGAGCCAAAATACAGCTGAAAAATATTTTAAATTGCAAAACTTTGAAATACTATTTTATTTCTAATAGTGCTTTGGCTGGAAGAATGTAAGTCACTGTGTCTATTTCTATAGTTATTTCTGACTGACGCACTAATGCATTCAAAGACAGGTTTTATAGGTGCACGGTTTGAGCCATTCTAAAAAGATATAACAGGCCTCTTGTAAGAAGAAATAAAAAAAATAACAAAAAAAAAAACCAACTTTTTTTGAGGAATACATTATCTTCCCACAGAAAGTTTGGCAAATAATTTGCAAGAGCAAATGAAAAAAGTAATTACATGCTAGCCAGCATCTCTCCCTCTCAGACAAAGACACACACATACTAACATGCAGATCTCTCTCTTTCATCTCATGGTCAGCACTGGCTCCTATGGAGGAGGGGTAGGGGTCTCCTAGACCGTAACAAACATGAAGCAGCTCTGTGGGCCACCCAGAACTACTGGCCTAAAGCTGTTTTTAAAATACTCCAATTTTGCCATTTGTTTTTTAAATACTCAGCCGCAGAGCAGCATAGGGCTGCTGTCCTGCTTTAGCTGAGCAAACACAAAAATAAGAACCTCTACAAAACGCACAAGATTTATTGCCCTAAGTTGGCCAGCTACGTAGCTTTAAAATGTGATAAAAGCTGTAAATTGCAGGTCAAAGGTCTATTTTGCAAAGAGTGCAGACTCACATTAAAGCTGGGAATCCCAGTCAGTGTTGGAAGATGGCTGGACCCTGCTGGGATCAGGGCGCAGGGCTTGCCCCCTTGCTGCTGTGAGGAGCGGGATGCGGTCCTCCCCTGGGTATTTGCCACAAGAGTCCATTTGCTTTTCTAGCTCAGACTCCTTGCCATGGGCTATGTCTATCATCAGGGTACAATGTATGTGGCAGAAGTTTAGTGCAGCTCTCTTGGGAAAGCCTAAGACGGCCAGATGGGCTATTTAAGCTCAAGGTTTCTTCCGTTTACTTACAGTGTTTAAAAATCCTTGGCAAACTCCCCCTTGTTGTCCTAGTAACTGCTTAGGCATCCAGCACAATATTTTTATACTGCATAATAATAACTAAATACCTTAACATTTACTTTTTAATGGTAGAATTCCCAAACCAATTGGTTAGTATATTCTCAAACACCAGAGTCGTGGTAACTAAAACAATGCTGGTGCTCATCACAGGTCTAGTACCTTTCCAGTGGTGGGTGCAGGGTAAAAGCCACACTTCTATCACAATCAAAGGATACCCAAGAAGAGAGTTGCAAATGGAGATCATCTATTGGCATTTCCCCAAGGCCTTCTCCACTTCATTTATCCTCCCTGAGCAACCCTTACATCTCTGCCAATATAGGAACAACGGCCCATTCCCACAGCCGTTAGTCATGTAAGTGGTCTTTTAACATCTATGAGGCAACTTATATGAAAAACATCTTAAGGAACATATTAAAGTAAGGGGGGAGGGAATGGGAAGATGGGGTGGCAGAACTACCTAGGTCCTCTTCCCACCCTCTCCTCTCCACACCCCCTGTTATAGGAATTATAAATTTGGAACAAACAAAAATCCAATTACCAGAATAACCTTAGCAAGGAGTCACAGGCAGCAATTTTCCTCATCATTTTCAGA
Source organism: Pezoporus occidentalis (assembly GCF_034315485.1). Lineage (NCBI taxonomy): Eukaryota > Metazoa > Chordata > Aves > Psittaciformes > Psittacidae > Pezoporus > Pezoporus occidentalis. The sequence goes on along the minus strand of NW_026915724.1, from coordinate 2,902,059 downwards.
AGTTGGCAGTCTCTCCCTCCACTATTGTTTTGTGACTAATCACACTGTAATTTTAGCAGGGTCAGAAAAAGCGCTGGTTTAATTGGCTGCACACGCACTGCAAGGCGGTGCCTTTACGTTGCAGGGAGACATTCACCCCAGGGAGAGCAACCTGAAGGACTCCTAGGCTTTGGAGCACAAGGTAACCCCACTCAGGAAGCACAGCCATGGCAACTGCAAGGCTGCTAGGAAATCCCCTCTACTGCAAGCAGGAATGCCAGCAGGGCCCCAAGCACACTGTCATGTAACGCTTGGTTGTGAAGGAGGTTGTGGGATCCATTATCCTCATTTAGCAGCTCAGCAGCCGCACGCGGGAAATGAAGAACGGCTATTGCAGGCTGTGACAAGGCTGAGGCTGCATCCTGCCCATCTAGTGCTGGAGGGGAAAGGGAGAATAAACTCATTTCCCTCTGGAGGTTTCTGCACAAACAACTGAACAGCGAACGGCAGCAGCACTACCCCCGTCTTCTGTCAAGAGAATCAATTTCATCCTTAAATAATAGTTGAAACTATGAATAGGTTCTCCTTCCAAAATTGAATGAGGAAAGGGAAACAAATGTTCCTGTTTACTTTTAACATCTGTTCAATCCAACGGAAAAATTAAGTTAATCTAAAGTTGTTTCAAATTCAAAATGTAGCCCAATGAGAACGTTAAAAAGATATATATTCTCATGTACAGTATAGATATATACTGTCAATATTCAACTGCAAGAAGTTCAGCAACACGATTATTTTCTACTTAGCTTCTAATAACTCCGCCAAGTTTTTAATTTGAAATATTCTCCTTATTTCCATACTTATGGCCTCTAAGGTTTCTGTAGGAGACCAATCCTTCCCTCATCCACACGACATGCTGTTTCTGAGCACAACAAAAATGACAGAGCCGCCACAGAGACTCCCAAACTCTCTGTCTCTTCTGCCCAAGCACAGCTCTTCTTCTGCCTTCCATGGGAGGGGAGCTCTCAGCCTAAGCACATCACAGCTGGAGCAGAACCCAGGCTCAGAACCCCTCCTCTCTCATCCCTGTAGACAGTACTGTCGTGAAATCAATGCCTCTGACCCTTCTCTCATTAGAGCTTCACAACTGGGTCATCTTTAACACATTTCTTTTGCAGAATATTTTTAGATCTTTGCCTTTCAGTGTGCAGCTGAAATGATTTCCAAGATCTTACTGTTCCATTTCTTGACAACTGCCATGACCTTGACAATTCCAGTCATACACATTTTGCATATTGCAGAAAACAAAGCAACAACCTTTATGACAGACCTCTATGTAGTCCATTGACCAAGCCCTAGTTTTGCTCTACTAATACCAGAATTCACTTAAGTTTTCTAACAAGCACTCTTTCACATTACCCCATGCTGTTTGCCCTTTCCTCCCTCCATCAAATAAGTTTCCCATAGACATATGCAAAACTACTTCATTGTCCTCCCTAAAATCACTTTTTATTGACATCTCTCTGCTCTGTATCTTACAAAACCCCCACCTTTGGAGCTGCTAGATAACCAGTATGGGGTGATGACTGTTTATTATGCCTACAGTGTCAGCTTTATTGTTACATTAGGCTTTCTTAGCCCATGTGTTTTATTTTAGCCTCCAACTTCTGTGGGAACTATATTTTCATTTGGCTGTATGAATTGGCATAACAAGATCCTGATACATGACTGTGGCATGAAGGCACTACTGCAGTAGAAATTATAGGCAACAGAGATATGATTTTTTCAATATCTCTATTTCCTAGCGACCATGAATTATCAGTTCCTTAAAAGCTGGAATGTTGATTCAGGAGCTACTCATAGCTGCTGCTCCTGGCAAGCATTCTGAGCTCTGTCCTACAGACAGGTTGTGTTTTACAGGGGGATATGTGTGTTTAGCTTTTTTATTGTGGCTATCTGCAGAAAGCAAAACCAATAACCTGATTAGGGTTATATTTACTCTGATGAGTAGATCACCAGTACTCGGCATGCAGAAGAAAGTTTGCATACTACTCATACTATCTTCCTCTCACTTGTCAGAACACACTAGAAGTAAGCAGCACTTCAGATGTCAGATGGTAGCTTCTGCCCTACGGAGCTACTCAACACATAGTTCAAAAAGGGATTAAAAAAACCCCAAACAAACCCAAGCAAAAAACATCTCCCTTCTATCTGAGCAAAGAACTGGATCAATATACCTCTAAATCCATGTAACAAAAGCAAAACATCATTCATTTGGTCTCTGAAAGCACTTCTGCCTCAAGACATACCATGAAGCATTTACATGATGGTGCACAGTTTAAATGGAACATGATAATAATAAAGAGAAGGACCGAACTTTTTAAAAAATGTGGTCTGATTCTGTGAGCGATCATGTATTTCAACAGTCCTAAAATCTGAAATACACCTGATTTCAACTGCCAAATTCAGGGGTGAAAAGTCCTGCAGCAGACACCCAAAATTAGCTATTTGTAGTAATCAAAGATTTTTTTAAAATATCCCTTAAAGTGGTGGAAACCCAGCACACGCAGCGACTTCCCGATACAGAAGGGGAAAAAGGAATTGGGAGAATAAGGTGAAAAGATATTAAGCAAACTAAACAGGCAAGTAAGGCTACAAAATATAATTGATAATAATAGCCCGCACATACAGAGGCTTACAGCTTTTAAATAGACTTCAAAGAGACAGACTTCAATCATTATTTAGCTACCTCCACAGCTGCAGTAAGTATTTTTATCTTCCTCTCCCTCCCCAAACACACTCAGGTGTCAAATTATATTTGGCACTTCCTCAATTCATAATCCTGACACGTTTTCCAGGGCTTGCTTTGTCACATTCATTTGTTGAACTATTACTATTCAGAGATACATTTTTACTGTAATAACACTACAACACTTCACTATTTAAAATTTAATGAAGTGAGTGATCTTTGAAATTACTGAGAACTGGCCCGTCGCTGCTCTCAGTAAAGGCAATAATCATTGCAATGCCAACTGCAATAACATCCGAGGTAAGTGCTCAAGCAAACATTCACTTTTATCCTAGGAATGTAAAGAAATAAGGGAAAAAAAACCAAACATCATATTAACTACATCTAATTAACGGTAATATCTTTTTATACAGACCTTGCATCTGGTAGCTATAGGGAGCCTGTCCAGGTTGAGGTGTGCTAAAGCTGGCACCATAGCTTAGAAATCCTGTCTGTCCAGGTGACTGTGACTGTGCCAATCCACCTTCTGTCTTGATGCCTGCCCACAATGCACCTAAATCAGTTAGTGACAGCAAATCTATTTGTTCATATTCAAACAGGGATGGAAAATAAAATCACTTAATTAACAGCATTTTCAACATATTAAGTATTATTGCATGCATGACAAATATCAAGAACATACACAAATGAACAGAGTAAGGGCAGTCTAAATGCACACATAAAACTGAAGTTCACCAGGGAAAGGTTAAATTCAAAACTGTGTTTCCAATAACTGCAAAAGAAATTTATACATGAACAGGAAGTTGCATTATTCCTTTTTTCCTTTCCTGCCAGAGGCTAACTTTTCCATATATTCATGACATTTCACAGAGGCAGATCAGCAACTTTATAAGATTTTAATGAAGCATAGCATAGCCAAGCCCTCCTGCCATCTACCCATTACTGACATAACTGAGATTTGCATTGTGTAATATTCCTACATGAAAATTACGTGGCTGTGAGTGCAAAGGCTTTCTAAGGAACTGGAAGTGGATAAAGAGAACTAGCAGTATTAAGTGTAACAATGATTTTCAAAGCTAATTAAACACTATAGGAGGCATTCAGTCTTTTAACAAATAAACACGTAATAGAGAGGAACTATTCCTGAAGGGATCTCCCAAACTGGGAAAAACATAGCAGAGAGTCATTAATCTGCACTGACAGGGAAATCCATTACACATCACATTACCCTCTCATTTCCAAATTTTGTAATAAAAGAATCCAAAGTCTCACTAAATGAATGACTTGCCTCCCAACTTCAGTGATTCTTCCCCCAATTTGTAAGGCAACAAGCAAGTAAGTATCAGCAAGCGAAACACTGAGGAAACACACACAATTCAGCCTCTGTCTCTTAGTTTTAATTATAAGGTTGTCCCAACATGAACTACCATTTAAAAATAATTATAGCCAAAGCAATGGAAAAGTAATACAATACTCTTAGGTTTCACTGTGGCATTCAGTGATATCTCATTGTTCAGAAACCACCGTTATTTGAACTGAATTAACTAAGTGTGAATTAGTAACATTCCTTTGAAAATTACTGTTAACCTAAATCCATTTCCTGGTTGGATTATTTTTTTAAACAATATTCAATGCTTGAAGGTAGGAGAGGTCTGAGAAGTCGCTGTGTTTGCAGAGCTTCAATATCTCCCTGTATACAACTGGCAGCACGTTTTCTTCTGCCATTTAAACCATTATTTTTCAACTGCTGTCATTAATTACCCTTAATTCCTTCTGCCAGACCTGCTAACTGTCAGACTGACCCTGTTTGCTTGCTTCTTCTGTTTCATGTTACAATTAAACAATCCCAGTGACGAATCTGACACCTCGTTTCCAAGGGGAAACTCCCGCTATGGATGTTTTGGTATCAGTGTTCTATTTGTCCTGTTTAAGGACTTCTGAAATGCTGATTAAATATCGCTTAGAGAAAGGTTAACTAAATCAAGCATTACGTTTCTAGTCCAGTTTTAACAGCCTGATTCAACTCTCCATCTCAGACAAAGCAGGAGGAGACAATCAAAGGCAGCAGCAGGAGGATGCCACTTGAGTGAAGACAACTTGGCACCAACATGCCCGTTTGCAAACCTCCATGCTATGAAGAGCCTTTTATCTCCTAGGACTTACTCCTCCCACCTGCTCTCATCCAGAAGGCCTTCACTCATCATACCCTGATGCTCCCTTCTTCTTCTCCCAAGTCTAAATTATGCAAGGATGTGGAAAGGGACAGCGAGAAAACGTAAGGGGACTGCCAAAATCTGGGAAGAAAAAAGTTGGTAAGCAAAGTTTTTGCTAGATGCTGGTACCGGAGCAGGCAGGAAGAAGGAGCTTCAGGAAATTCTCCAGCCTCCTCAGGGGCTTTGCAGATGAACCAGGGCCAGAAGCCCCTGGGAGGCAGCTGTCAGTGGCATTCCCTTCCACCCCCCTTCCTGCCTGCATGGCTGCACCACAGTGGAGCTGGGGGAGTGGAAAAATGAAAAGGCTAGAGGAGCGTTTGAGACAGCATCTTTCCAAACTCTGCCCTAGACAGAAAACTTGAGGAAGGTTGATACGGGAATTCATGAATATTTTCTCTTCCAGTGAGCTCCAGAGTAAAGAAACAAAAAGAAAGAAGTTTCCCACTCCACCTCAATTTTTCCTTTCACATATGTCATAAGCCTCCTCTCTTTATACCTGCTGGAAGCTTTCTGCCTAGATGAGAGAAAGGAGAGGCAGATGGAACATGGGGTCTAAGATTCAGACCAGAGATGAGAATTTTGGCTCTAAACAGGCTTGACTGTGGCAAATGAGCATTCCAGTGTTCCCCATGTAATTTATTTTGGGAGCACGGATTGTATGATGTGCCTTAACTATATAAAAATATATATGGTGTTAGGTCCCAAAACTTTTTAATAGCTATTTACTTTTAAATATGACTCCTATAAAGCACATTAGCAAGGAGCATCCTAGCCCCAGTCATGACACACTATCTGAAAAGAACAAAACATGTTAAAATCCGCTTAGCTTAGGAGCTAGGGGTTTCAGTGGTCAAAATCAGCTCAAAAGCAGTAAAAAGTTAGGCAAAAATTACCTAAGGTCCTAGGCACAGGGATGGACGGGCAAGAAAACAAAACAAAAGAGGAGGCAGGCATGTTAACCCCCAGTGAGCAGTTGCCAAGTAAAACAACTCTCAATTATAGCTCAGACGACAGTGAGACAGCTGAACTCAAGTATTGAAATCTTGAAATCAAGGCCTTGCTGAAGTCAGTGGGAATTTTATAGTTGACTTCAGTGAGGTCAGGATTTCATCCAGAGGAGCCAAGCAAAAAACAAAAAGTCACTGTTTGGGCTGCTCAAACCACCACAGCCAGCCAAGCATGAGCATGAGGTGTCCACAGGAGAAACAGGTCAAGAAAACCATGGTGGGGAAAGGAGTTGTCTGTTATCACACCACCTGATCCAGTGGGAAAGAGCAGAGAAGCTCTCAGCAGCAGCATGAGCTTGCGGGGGAGGGTGTGGGCAAGAACCTCCATTTTTGTAGCCTTGAAAATGTAGTTTGAATTTCCTTAAATACTTTCTACATCTAAAATATGTGGATTTGAAGTGAAACTGAAACATGCAATTCGTGTTTATAACCATACCTTTGGCAGTAAATAATCAAGGCTGTAGCCACAGAAAGAATGTTTCCTTGGATTGTAATTATTGATGATATACTAATGAAACACTTTTTTTAAAGTAAGGGGGAATAATAATCTATTTCTTGTACCTACTGTTCACAATAGCCTGCTGTAGGATATACTTGAGACCCATTGGTTTCAACTGTGGATTTCATGATGAAAGATTCACCGGTTTTGAACTTGGAAAGTCTTAATGATTTTTAGGGGTACAGCTTGTACCGTAAGTTCTGTTCTTTTGGTATAAAACTTACATTACCTGAATGTAGTTTTACAAAATATACTGCTAAAAGCATGTGGATTGTATATTTTTAATATGTTCCGCCAGAGGAATATAAGACCTATTTTCTAATAATGCATCCTTGCTGCTGAACTGCTCCGTGGTCTGCCAGCAGACAGTCTGGCAGCAAAATGGTCTCACCCACAGACACTTGTTTTTAAATTAAATTTTTTTTGAAATCTTTCTACTTAGTGCTATCTCCTTCATCAGGCAGACAGGGCTTTAGTGGCGATTTACCTCAATTTTCACCTCCAGGAAGTTTCAAAACACTGGAAGTCAGATTTATTTTCTCTTTTGAGGGGGTCTTTGTGAATCAGTTTTTCACCTGCTGAAAATCAGCACAGCTTCACTGGTTCATTTGGGTTTCAGTAATTTGGATCAGCTGATACTCAGTGCTTTATGTACCAATGTACCCTACTGCATTGCTGGAGAGCAGAGCTCCCCAGCAAGTCACCAGGAGCTGTGCCTGTGTAAAGGAAGTCTCTAGACTTCTTTTCCCATTTTGTTTTTTTAACATTATCATTAAAATCCTAATGAATCTCTCTCCTTGATCCCAAAACAGAGTCATCCTCCTGAGTAGCTTCTTAGCTCTTTAATACATAAAATAAGCATTACTGTCTCCAATGGGGAAATTACCAGTCTTCCACAAGAAACACTAGAGAGCACAGCTGTCCCACTAAGCAGTAATGCAAGAATCACATAATCTTGAACTAAAAACCATTTAATTCAGGAATAAAATAACACGGGTGTGATTTCTTACCATATGAAGGGATTCCATAGGGTTGGCCTGGCTGCGGGTAAGTGGCATATGCTGTAGCTTGTTGCATCCCTGTTGTAAACTGTGTCTGCCCATATGCAGCCATTGTTTGTGAAGAAGGGGTAGGAAGAATATGAGGGTACGCTCTGCTATTGATTACAAATGACAGAAAATAAGACAGACGCTGCATTAGATGGACATTTGTGTACTTATTTTTAGCCTTATTATAATCCCACTACTTCATTAACACATAATTATAGCCTGTGCTAAACAGCAGAACCTCTCAAAGACAAAACAACAATAAGAAATCAATAATAAAAGAATAAATAAAATAAGAACTTTCAAAATATTTTTCAAATACATTCTTAGCATTTAAAAAAAAATATTTTCCCCCCAGAAGCTGCTGTAGTTTAAATTATGACTTAACAGATGGACCCAATTATTGTTTTAAATGAGGTTAAAATCTGCTTTTTTCAGTTATTATTATTACTACTATTATTATTTTTAAAAGATATCATACTTGGAAGGGTAAATCTGTGGTGGGGAGAACTGGTGTGTTTGTCTTGGGCTGAAACCACTGCTTCCAATTGCTGCACCAAGGAGAAAAGAAAGCACACAGAAGTGTAAATACACACACCAAAGATAAATATTATTCTTCCTAATAGAATTTCAGAGTATTAACAAGATTTTAATTAAATTCAAATATCATTGATACCTTAGATAGAAAATAATATTTTATCAGGAACTATGCAAGAATGCTTAACATTAAAATCTTGATTACAAATCTCAAATACTAAATTGCCCCTTTGTACAACTCCTGAGCAATAGTTTATACTTTGCTCACACTCAGACAACATTTTCAATGCAAACAACCTATTTCCGAATGGAAACATTTCCCTTCATATTTTCAAAGGATTGTTGATATCTCAAGTGCAACATTTTATTAACTTTTAGAATTTTTAAGACCTACATTTTATGAAGGAGCTTTATGCATGCCTCAATTGAAAACATATGGCCAGCTTCAGAGCACATGCTTCCTTTTTTTTTAATTATCCATAATACAGATGATGTATTAACATATTACACTTCCTTCTCTTTTGCCCCATCTTATCTGCTTTCTAAAATGCTTTCAGACCATCAAAACAGTCAGCATTGCATAAAGATGTCCAATGTGTAAATGGTCTTAGTGAAACAACGGAGCCTAGGAGGCTAAATAGTGAGCTTCTCCCCTGCAGCCCAGCTACGGTTAACACAGAGCTTTAAGCCAATCCATACCAATTTCTTTCGGTATTTTTGGGTGCTGCTGAGAGCGTGGCAGATGTGCTGGCATGCTCTGCTCTAGGGGTTATGTTCGGGAGCTCTTCCCTCTCTGGTTACCGTTTGGGTGCCACTTCTTCTCTACGTCCCAAGGTGGGTTTTGAAGCCTCTGCCAGGAAGGGGTCAGCGGCAGGTTATGAGACTACTGTAAAATCAGACAGCCAGAGAAACAACAGGCCCTATTGCTAAGTACTTGGAAATAAACAAGGCACGGATAATTACCCTTCACCAGCTACCCTTTTCCTGGCCAACTACAGGGAAAATCCATCATCTTTACACTCCAGGAGCACTTGTGAAGCGTGGAAGGAAGCCGGGAATCTCTTTCCATGCCTTCCACACCTGATAAATTTTTCTTTCCTGTGGCCCGTGAGGCTGCAGATATATCCAATACTAGTCTGACTTTTAGTGAGACCACCACAGACATATAAAGCTACTATTAAACACACTACCTTTTCTTCTTTCAGAGATCTAAAATATTCTGGAAACTTTTTGGCTTTCAAGTTTGATACTTTCATATTCAACAGCGTGTGCAGAAAATGGAGGATGTGACAAGACCAGAAAAGGGTCGCCTACTTGGAGCCTGACTGGTTGCAAGATGTTGAATTTTGCTACTCTGAAAATATAATCCCATGACATGGCAGAGATCCTTTTTTATTTGATTTGCACCATAAAAACCATGTGCTGGAAATACCACAGTTAACCCATAGGTACGCAAAACAGTGCAGACATACTAGGATTTTTCTCACAGTGTTTGTCTCCTGTATGTTAAAAGCCGTGTTTGACTTCCAGAACGAAAAAAAAGCCTGACAAAAGAATGCATACCTTGATAATAATAAATTATAATAAATGAGGAAGACCTACCCCTCAATTGCGACACTAATCACAGAGGCAGGTATGTTTACTCACAGAAAACAAAACAGTAATTACTCTGGGCCAGAATACTCCCCAGTGAGACTCCCACTGAAGACACCAATGGACATTAATAAGCCTCTGATGCTGTAATTCTCCCTACTTGGGGAAAACGCCTATTGACTTATACTGTCTGCATCAGATGAACAGAAAGAGGCATAAACTGCAAAGTGCACAAGGCTTTTTAACAGCTGTGCACAGGTTTAGACCACGTGGGATAGGAAAATAGCAAATGAAAAAAAGCTGAGCTTTAAATCTTTGCTTTTTACTTACCTGATCCTGAGAAATTGTCTAAAGACCCGTCTGTGGTAGTAGTAGTAGCAATCTCACTGCTGTTCATTGGTTCTGTTTTAACTACAGAAATATAAACAAAATATATTCTATATGCACCTAATATTCTGGCACACACATGCACACACTCACTACAGCCACAAATTCAATAAAACAGAAGTCTTCCAAAAATGTTTTAAATCATGGCTATCAACATTTTGCATTTATGTATTTTTGTATACAAACAATGCAAATTACTGGCAGCTATGATTTACACATACATATGAAATGATCAGGAGGGTTATTTCTGTCCCCAGGGATAAGAGCCACTGTAACAAACCAGAAGTCCCCATGCAACTTGCTGCACCTGTCCTGATTCCTCTTAATCCTGCAGACCCAACAATAAGGGTACACATTTAGATTAGGTCACGCAGACATTTAAAGGCTTGAAAGACATCAATTTGAGTAAGACAAAAAAAGGAAATAATTTTCAAATGGGTTTCTTTGAGTGCTGTTCAGTATTTTTTTTCCATCCAAATGATTTTTCAGATGAATAATAAGAATTTGTGATGAAGTAAAACACCTTCCTTGTGGTGAATTTCTCCTCTCAGAATGGAAACCAACTTTATACTCATCAACCCCGAATAAACAAAGGGGAAACAGCCTGAACCAGATCCATCAGAGAATGTTTTTACATTTTATTTCCTCTGCAATCCAACACGGCTGTCAGAGAGTAAAAAAGAATGAGAGATTCTCTCTTGGCTCATACTGCTTCATAATTTATTATTAATTAATAACTTTTAATAAAGCCTGAAATAAATAAACAGATTTCCCTTTCTTATTCCAGCACAATGTCAGTAACATCAGTATTCCAATCCACAGCATAAGGATGGGACTGACCTGGCATGGATGCAAACAGGCACAATACCTACTCCCAGGGAGTTATCAGATCAGTACAGCAACTTCTCAAACCCATTTTTACACCCCTAGCCTTTGGAGTCACAGCACACCAAAAGCAATGGAGGATGATGTTTCAGAAAACAATGGAGCTGATCTTACTACCAACATCCCACCACTTTCGCTTCTACTGACACACACAGCCACCACTGCCCATGCACCAGCACTAGTGCGTACCTGACCTTTCAGCAAGGCAATTCAGCAACACTGCAGAACATGAGTCGGAGATAACTAAGGTAAACCATACCTCATTTGACATCTAAAGCCTTAGTGTCATCTTGACATAGGTGTACATAAATGTATGTATGTTTGACTATACTTGTGTGTTCACAAATTGCAACCATCACTAGCAGAAACCCTCCTGGTACCAGGCTCAGAAAGGGCAAGGGAGAGGCACTTTTCCCTTCTGACAAAGGACCTTTCCTTTCCTTGTCAATCCAAACTCTTATTTCTGCATGCCAAAGTATTTCCTTCACACGATGTCATCCACAGGATTTATATGCAACCTCTTAAGACTTTCCTAATAAGTCACTATTTTATTTTGATTCTCATGCAGGGTGCTCTGTCTGCACACACTTACACAGATCCATGCTAGCTCCAAACAAAACTCTGCTACATCTGTATTAGCAAGCAGCGCAGCACAGTAAGAAGTTTCATGGAATGAAACGGTTGGTGCAGAGCATCCACTATCCACAGTTTAGGCATTTTATGGGGGGTTACACATGCTACGTTTAGACTTGCCCAAGGAGTGAGCACCCATCAGCAGCTGGGGAACATTAGCTGCACTTCTGCAGAGCACCTTTTCTGGAAAAAGTGACGTCCGAGAGACTCCATTGTGGAGAAACCACTCCAAGGTGAATTTATTCAATGTGAATTTATGTGTGGTAAGAAAGGGTGGCCAGGAAGTTCACTTCAAAAGTTCACTCATGATCTGAACTTCAACTCTAATACAAACATATTTCTTAAAATCACAGCATATAACATATCCAACATCCATTTTATAACTAAATACTGAATGTCTAACACACAGATACAAGAAAATAGTTGTTGCAGTGTCTATCTCAAGTAATTCCAGAAATGACCAGATTTTTACATCAAATTCTAGTTTGTTAATCTAGATACAAATAATTGTAGCACCTACGTTATCTTCTCCTTTTTCTTAGATGTTTATCACAGCTATATTTTACAGTCAGACTAATATTTCCCTCATAGATTACTCCAGCTTTCCCAAAAACATGCAAGTCTTCTGAACCTAATTTCCATAATGCAATTATACATTTGGAAAGACCAAGAAAACACGCTTTTTTTCTATAGCTGACAGCTGTGGGGGAGGGAAAGAGAGGAAGATGAGAGAGATCAAACTAACTTGGGGTACAGGGTGGAAGATTTCAGTATATGCTTTCTCCAAACATTTCCCCACTTTTCCAGAGAAACAATTTATCTATAATTCTTAAAAAAAAAAAGAAAATATCATTATTTGGATCATAGCAAAGTAGCAGCCAAGGACAATGCTGAGCCACCTCACACAATATAAAGACCTATAGCATCATTTGTTACAGTTAAAGTTTTTGACGGACCTTGGCACCAGAGCTATTTGGGAATGTACTAAAGATGGACAGGAACTGAAAAGCCATCCATTACCCATGCATTTGAATTAAAATGCAGAAAATGACAGCATACTTTCTTGTATCTGAGCCTAAACATACTTCAAGAGAATGAAAGCTTGCTATACAAAGAAATAAACTGAGAACAGCCATGGTTTTACCCACTGGAAATATTTACCACGTGTATTCTCACCACAAAGGAATGTCTTTAATTTTCCCAAGGCAAAAACTGACCCGCAGTGGAGCATATTTCACCCCAGAATCACAGGAAAGAGAGCTGTGAAGGGATTGCTTGAGGTTAAAAGTCTATCGCAGTAGCACATCAGCAATCCCTGTCTATGATGAGAGGCATATGGAGCTGTCCAAGGAAGCAAGGCTTTGGACAGTCACGGATCTGACCCTGTCACGTGCTCCTTCAGCATACTCAGGATTTCAGCTCTCCGCATTTTCCGTGACAATTAACGTTTCTGCAACATGTCCTAAGCTTTCACAGGATGACACTGGGCAATGAGTGGGAATATTGACACATCTACACAGAACACGTTGCAAGCTTGTCTGTAACTACCAACAGCATGCTCAGTCGTGGCAGAGACTGCAGAAAGTGAAACGGGAGAGTTCCCATTTCTGCTGCTCCTTTATCAAAACAGACTTTTACTGAGGTGCAGAATTATCAGACTTACATTATAGAGACTGACTGATTCAGTAATATGCTGCTAAGTTTTAGTGCCAGCAAAATCACTCATGTAATAAAACAGATTACCAGTAAGAAGTTCAAGAAGAAATCTAACATATTCCTAATATGCTGCAAAAATTCAACATTTAGAATTACTGATACAGATTTGGTTTATATACCTAGGAGCTTAAGAAGCTATGTCAACAGAGAGACATTTTTCCTCCCTCTTTTTCTTGTCTAGTCATTTATGAGATTCTAAAAACAAGATTTAAAAAGAAACTGTGCAAGAAAAAAACCCACAACAGAATAATAGAAAAAAATTAATTATCAGATAACACACATGCTAGCACTGAGAAAAAAAGGCACAAAATTCTGAGATAGCATAACTGCTGATCTAATGTTACATCAATTGTCAAGATATTTCTTCCTAAGACACCCAGAGATTGCAAGTGCAATGTGCCTTGTTTTGTCAGCCATAAAACAAAACATGGTTAAAAATGACTTAAATGGCAGTTTCAGAACTCCACAAAAAGAAAGAACTTCAGACTGGAACCTACAAGTTCATGTGGTTCATTGGCCAAATAACAACTTCCCGAGTTCACAGCTTGTCATGCAGTCACTGGTATCTATAGCAGTAAGAGTGCTATGAGGAATGAGATGCTGATTATCTTAAATATGGATTTAGAGACCTAATATTTGGCCACTGTTAATACAAAAGTCATATGAAAACCTCTTAAAGACTGCAACTGCAAACATGCAAAAGTTTTTAAATCTTTTAAAAATTACTTTATCTAGATATGACTTGATCTACTGAACAGTCTTTGTTAACAGCTATGCCATAGACATTAAATCAGAATAAAAATATTGTAAGCATGGCTGACTTACAACGTATTTTTTAATTTTGCAGTTTTACGACTGGATAACAGATAACACTGTAATATTACATTCTTTGTATTATATAACTAAGTGGGCAAAATGAAATCATTCGTGGCTGACAGCTTTCAGTGTCCATGGGACACAAAGAGTGAACAAAGTAAGCAAGGCTGTTAGTTTTATAAACATACATAAATACAATCTCTAGCCCTATTTTGGTTTGTCTCAAGGTGATGCCTTAAAATAATGTTAGCAGCTAAACACCAGGTAGATATCTTGATTACGTACCCATTACTATTCATACACTGTTGCTCTTTCTCTGCCCACTAGAAGCACAGAGCTCACCCTGAAAGTTCAAAGACAATTGTCATTAACAACGGGACAAAAATTCCACCTTGAATCTCTAAGCTGATGGTATTTTCCATATCTCCTCTGTACTGAAGAATCTTGTACATATAAACAGGTAATAAAGGTTACAAGCTACTTATAAAACAGGTTACTCAATTACACTAATTTCTATTCAGAACATTCTCTTTTTTTATCAGACTATCAAATCATTAGCTCGTGAGCATGAAGCCTGATAAACTTACTTGCTCCTGCTTCTCAAAGCAGAGGACACTTTCTGAATCTCATTGTCTGGAAATTACCAGATGGTAATCACTACAAGGTAATTTCCAGCCTAAATTTATGTTTTGTTTTGAAAGAAAGTCCCTGCTCAAAGCAGCACATTCTAGTTCAAGCCCAGACTGTTTCCTGTTGTCCCCTCCACTGATGTGAGGAGGCTTCAAACCTTCTGAGTATTGGGGCTGTGACTAACGCCTAGCTTTCACTGCATACACAGTTACCCCACAACCCTCATCCTCCTTTTCTGTTAAGCATTACGACTGAAAAATCTTTTAACATTCTTGAACCTGCTCATCCAGCAGTAAAAACCCTGAATTTACAAAGAAATAGCATCATCACTACAGTGCAAAATCAGGAAGAAAATTCAGAACTAGTTGGGTGGAGTCAAGCTTTGATTGTATCTGTAGCTGGTAATCAAGATTTAACCTGGATATTCACCTGACAAGTACAGTCATGGGTTAAAATAGTCTCATTCATTGCAGTTGAAGGTGAGAATATCTGGGTCAAACTTATGTTCTTACCCCTTCACACTCACTCGTCAATTTATACCTGATGATTGTATCTCTTCTATCACAAAAGAGGCAGCATGAATCCAGAAACACTCCTATTTAAGATGTTATGAACTATTTCCTTTTTTTTTTCTTCTTAGATCCTTGATTGGGAATCTGACCATGGTAACTGCCCAGTACATGTATAACAATTTGCAAGACATCCGTGTGAAATATCTGTACTCTTTAACTATAGCCAGGCAGGATGACCACATAGCATCATAGCCCCAGATACTGATGGCAAAAAAAGGTTGCCTTCAGCTAATTTCTGGGAACTTGGAGGGCTTCAGGGGAACAGAGAGCATCGTGGAGAAGTCAAGCCCACTCTGTCAGTAAGGTGTACAAGACACAAGACTAAGATATGAAGACAGAAGCAGAATGATAAAGTGGGTGGGACCTTCCACAAGTGGGAAATAATATTCCTTACTTTTGGCCAGGGTCTGAACTCCAGGACCATCAGACTTAAATTCATCTGGACAAAGTGGGATAAGCAGCTTGCACTCCCCTCCACCCAGCAGCAGCAAACTCCTCAGCTTGTCTCACCAAACCAGGTGGCACAGGTACTTTCTTCAATGACCAGGGAGACACTGCTAACCCTGAAGTGTAACCAAGTTTTATGCTTTTTTATTTACCTGTGATAAGCAAAACCCCTCTGAAGATTACAAGATGCAAATGCAAGTGCTAAAACATCAACTCACAAGTCTCTGAAGATGCAAAGGCTCTTCAAATAGCACCCTATTGTCTATTTACGTGTGCATTTAGATCAAGATGTTCTACTCCTGTTCCCTGGAGTTTCTGCTGGTGCACATGGACAGCAGGGGCTGGATTTCCTTTTCACTTGTATTACTGGCCAGGTGCATGATATTTTTATCTTATGCAGTGCAGTCACACGATTGCACACATGCAGATTGTGCGTAACGGGTTGGTCCCACTGGAGAGACACTGCACCTAGCACAAAGTGTTGCAGTTACAGTTTTCAGTGAAGTAGTGTATAACTACAGGTTCTTGACATCCCACAGCCTGTGCAAAGCCACTGTGCCAGCAGGGCTCTGCGACCCTCGGACACACTCAGAGAGTACTTCCACAACACCATGCTCTGCATCCAGGGTCTGGAAGAGCATGTGCTGTGAAAAGGGTTATGAGAAGCTGCAAAAGAAAGTGGTATTAAAATAAATGGTGCTTCCAAGATGTTCCTTTCTTTTTAAGTCATTTGTCACTTACAGTATTTTGTTTCCCTTGAATGTCTGTGGGAACTAGTATTGCTATTAACTTTTCCCTTTAATGAGGTCCGTCCTTTCAGGAAAATGTTGTGGGAGAAAACAAAATGGTGAAGCTTTCACAAACAGATGCACAAACACACAGAAAAGACAATAAATACAGAAGTGTTTATTAGCCAGTCTCCTCCTCAAGACCTTGCAACATGAGTTGCTGAACTGAGCCAACAGAGGAGTAGACAAGTAGTCATTTCAGTGGCCAGAAACCTACGAAAGAGGAATAATAGAGCATTATGCTACATGTGCTCAGAACAGACAGAACGACTCTTGGGGAAGCAGGAGAATAAAAGCACAGATAAGACAAAGAGTCTGGAAGGAAGCCAATGTAATACAGCAAGAAGAAAAAGGTAAGGAGGAGAGAAGAAAAAATAGTCCAAGTCAGCCCCTTGCCTTCACACAAATGGGCAGTGATGTGTATCTGATTTTTATCCTCCAGAAGTGGCAGCAGGCTGAAGATTATTACTAGGACCTACAGAGCCCCAGGTTGCTTTTACCAGTCTGGGGCCTGGGACCAATGCATTCTTTGCCTCTGGCCACACAACTGTCCTTTTGTGCTCTTCTGGGGCTGAGTAAAGAAGTTAGCATCAATAGTTATTGATACTCACACCCTTCTGAAATGAAAATACTAGATTCAACTTTACTGCAGTATTATTTGAGGATGTGTAAATATGAAGGCATCCCCACCTCAGTTACATTCATACCATCAAGCTCTTCATCACAAATACAAGTGTAGAAACTTCAGCATACATAATTGGCAGAAACTCCAGAAATGAGCAATTAAAAGTAGCAGAACCCAAACATCTCCCAAAGGAGAATCATTCTGATTGCCATCACCTACTGCAACTTCTTATGCCAAAGTACACAAAATTATGAATATTAAAAACTACAAATAACTTATACAAAATTGAAAATCATCCATTGCCCATGCACAGGCTTGACTGCAATACTGAGAGGGTGCTACAAAGTACTGTTAGAATTACAATGAATTCTTAACATTTACTTACAGAAACCTACATAATGTGCCATAACAATGACCAACTCATACTTTCTCTATAGGTTTCAACATTTTACTCCATCATTATTTCAGAAAATACTGAAACCAACTTTTTCTTCATTCTATAATATTGCAGCCTGACAGCAAACATACTACACAGCACTGCCTTTTGAAACCCTGAAGATGGATTTATGTTCACCAGACTTTAAACAGCCTTTCTAATGGCCACCCATCAGATAGTCATGTAGTGGGGAGTTCTGACTGCCTTTGTGTGGGATCTCATTCTCATGTTGCAGCACGTACTTAAAGAGCAAGAACTTTTTTTTTTCCCAAAGGAATTTTGATGTCCAGCTCCCTTTGAAGCCTCCCTTCCTACGTATCTTTGAAAATCTGATCTTCAATTTGTTATCCATTTTCCCTTACTGCTTGGTAAGAAAATGCCTTCTCCCTTCTGAACATTCAAAAATGAGGGCAGAAGTAGCGCCATACTCCTAACATGAATGAAGAGTAGTTGCTTGGAAAACCACAGCTCCTTCTCTCCCCATCTTCACCTATTCTTTTCCATTCCAGATGCATAAAAGATCACCATGATGGGCCACAGGCATCTGTTTCTCACTCTGTGTTATCCATCAGAACTGATTTACATTATTTAGATAAAAGGCAAGATCACTGTAGGCAGAAACTGGATGCAGTTGTCCACTATGGAAAACACCTTTGCTACTCCGTTCAAATTTATTAATTACTCTCAGCCTTTCACCTCTGAAGTATATCTAGCAAAGTGGGCACTGTTATTGGAATAGCCACTAGCTGTCTGATAAAACTTAACGAATGACAATTTTATTAGCTTCTGTTGTTATTGTTTCTTTAACTCCTTCAGCATCAAGCCACTACAGCAATTCTCTGACAAAGATTAGAGATAAGGCACAACTACGAACATTTTGGTCCCTACTTCAATTACATAGATATATATATATATTTTTTTTTTCACTTTAACATATTTTCTCAGGCAAGTCATACAGGACCAATATTTTAAAGGTGTCCAGTGTCTGCTGCTCCCTACAAAGGAGGGGATTTTGTGGAAAAACACTTAAAAAGGACATGGAAAAGTCAAATACTGCAGTGTTTGTATCATTGGCACCACTTTGGCATGCCAGGACTGATTTTTCTGAGTGCCTTTAGCCAGACATTTTAGTGTTATTCCTCTGCATTTGATCCTGGGAAATTTCCGACTGGTCAAGGTCTATAATTTCGTTGTTACTTCCCCATCACTGATTTGAAGACCATGCTGCCTGGCCCGGAGAAGAGGAATGTTGCTTACCAAAGTGAAATTAAGCACACAAAGAGTTATTATATAAAAGCTGCATGCAGAGATTAAACTCAGACTCAATCACACAACTAAATCCCTATTCAGTGCTTTGAAAATTTACCACTAAGTGTGAAGCTAAAAATATTAGCTAATAACAGTGAGCTATCTTCCAACCACATCCTCTCGCAGAACATCAATAAGAGACAAGTCTGAAAATGTGCCTTAGAGGAATTAATGAACATTTGTTTGAAACAGGGCCATTTCACTTTGGGACAGGGTTTTGGTTTTTTCTTCCTTGTTTTTTTTTTACCTCCTCCTCATCTAGTGAACATATCCTGCACTTCAGGGTATGGAAACCTGCCGAAATCACACCCATAGTCAAATCAAATTTAACATATCTTTACAAGATATTTATAACATGCAAATACCTAGAGGCCCTATTTCTTGTTCACATGAAGGTACCTTATGCCAGAAAAGAAGGCTTTTCACGTTAGCATGAGTGCGTAGTAGACTAGAAGCCAGTTTCACATACTATATTTAACATGTGAATGTTCAGCAACCCACATCTCCACTCCACATGCAAAAAGCAAGCAAACCACACTGCAGCATTTTAAGAAAGGTGCTTGGCAAGCCCTTACAACCGCATCCTTACAACCTGCCACTTGTGCCTCAGCAGGATTCTGCTTCAAGAATCTCGGAAAAAAAGAATTTACTTCACCCTTCATTAAAAAAAATATATGAAACCCTCACTTCATTCACTCCATTTTTCCTTAAGCTTGTTTAGCAGCTCAAGGAACCCAAACCAAGCATTTTCTTAAGATAAAACAGATTAACAGTAAAAATTCCATCTTCAGATTCTTAGGCATCTGCTTCACTCACAAATTTTGTCTCTTGGCACACATCTAATTCAGAAATAAATTATTCTGTTTCTTTCACAAACTTTTCCTTATTTGCCACTTAAGAGCAATCAGAGACAGGAATTTTCAATTTAGAAAGTTTAGACCAGAATCGCCAAGCACAAGCTATTTCTCAGGACGCTATCTGGACAACATCTGAAACCACATGCTGAATGCCCACGCCTGCTGTGCCCACCACAGCCCCCCAAACCTGCAAGGCTCTGTGTGCTAGGGCTTAGCAACCAGTCTGCAGTGCTGAGGAGGGTCATGTCACCTGAGGGAAAATTGCAAACAAAAGAAAACCGTTTGGCTTCGACTCAGAAGGGAAACACAGATTGCAAGTTACAGCTTTCTGGGTAGAATTCACTCCAAATTAATAAACATGAACTTTAAGATTCTCGTGTCAGATAAATTAGTTACTGGGGCTTAATTTACTTCCTTCAATAGGCTCTGATACCCACCTAGAAGTTGGGATATTACCTCCAAAATTATTTGCTACCTGAGGTCAGTGAATGACTAGATACAACATACAGCTTGCTTCCTGTCAAACTAATATTAAGCACCCCATTTTTCAGGGTGTATGCCTACACACAACAACTACTTAGAACAAAAAGTCAAGCCAGTTGATGAGTGCCTTTCAGTGTTTCAAGGACCACTCCTTATTTCTATGCTAATAAAGAACCTTCAAGTAACACAGAAGGTACGAAAGCTGGTCAAATTTACCGCAAAGGGCTTTTGTGACCTAGAGGAATTTTAATTTGAAAGGGTCACGCAATTTTATCCTATACCAAAATAGTATACACCTGATAATTTAATATTAAAATATGGTAATATAGCTGGGTATTTAAAAGGAAGAAGACTCACCTAAGGAGATGAAATATTGTTTTGCTTGAACTACTTAACACATTAAACACTTTATTTATTCCTTAAAAAGCAAGTTTTGGGGGTTGGTGTTTTGTTTTGTTTTTTTCCAAAATGACTTAAAATTTGCTCGCTGCAATACTTTTACAGCAATAACAAAAAGTAAATTATACACAACTGGCACAAATGCCTGTTAATCTGATAACCCATAAACCCTCCCCACTACAGAGGACTCCAATTAGAATGAATAACAGAGATGTTTGGGGAATTGAAGGGGGATGACATCTGTTTGATTGACATGTGCCTTTCCTGGAAGAATGCAACGCATGTCCATAATCCTAAACAGTCTGACAGCACTAATATGACCCAGTTCTTAGGGAAAAAAGGCCTATCTTTGCTACAACAGTTGTTTAACTATACATTTATACTGAACAGTAATATTGAAGCTGTGTGACTTTTCTCGTAATGCATTAAAATCTCTATTGACATAGCTATCTAAATGTCATGTACAATCTTTCCTATTATAACCATAGAAATGTTACAGGAAAGAGTATTTTTTGCTGCTTATTATATAAACCCTTCTGTGTTTCATTATATGTATTATTGTATGTATTATATATCTATTGTATTACTGGCCAAGCTGTTAGGTTGTTCTGCTGTTAGTATTCTATTGAGAACAAACATAACTTATAAACTGCCTGACTGCTTCTTGAAAAATAGGTATCAGTTTACCCATTGAATTACTACACCTGTTTGAATTTTGGCCACTCCATCAGAGCAGCAAGCTAGCCCGAGGAAATTTCAACACTTAGTTTTATTAGCCTACTTGAGAAAACTTCATAGCCTTAGGAGCTTGAAAAAAAGGGAGAACATCAAGAAATACCCATCTAGTGAAAAACACTGAAAGACTGAGTTTTGTAGTACAACTGTAAACGCTCTTTCTTCTCATGACTAAGCTACCCTTTCAGGTTTTTTTGGAGGTTTTTTCAAGCTCCGCACATACTACCTGCTCAGTCCATTCAAACTAAATGAAAGGAAGATAAACCTGGAATGAAAGCTATTGCTGAAACTTGATAAGAGTAACTACTGATAAACATTGATCATTGGCTTTCCACACAATATTGCATAAGCACAGAACACCTAAAATAGTAAAACATTTTCTCTATGTAGCTTACTTACTGCAAGAACATCAATGCAACAAGAAGAAAAAATAAACTATGAAAGACTAAAAATAATGGTGGCTCACCTTCTGTGCCATTGGGTGTCATGGAATTATTATTTATATGGGAGTTATCAAGTTTTGGACCACTGGGGGATTCACTACTACCACTTAGTCGTCTATGTGGGCTGGCTAGATCCTGCATTTCCATAGACCTGAAAATAATATGCAGCTAGTTTTAGTGACATATTCAATATGAATTACCTATATGAGATGCAGCTTGCTATTAATCAACATCCTGAAAACAGCAAAAAATGAACAGCTTCTCTTAACTTGGTCATTTCTACTGCAAAACTCATTTGTAGCCCTCCAAAATGTGACTGACCAGTTACCATAATTATTTTTGCAGCTTCAAACAGAATAAATCTTAGATACGAAGTACTGTACTTTAAACAGTTGTGTCACCTTGTATTTTTAAGGTACGTGAAAAGATAGAATCACCAATATATGAAGACGTACGTTCTCTTAAAAACAAATTAACACTCTGCTTTTTCAAGATTAACCACTCAGTGGCAATATAATGGGCCTCCAAACCAAATAAAACACTTGAAGCAATTGTGGAAACCTATCATCTACTGACAGGGAATGAGATATTCCTGATGTATGTGTTTACTCTGGCAAACTACTTAATTGTTCCTCTGTTTCCGTTGAAACAAATGCAGCATTAAAACATTATTATGTCTGCTCACTTGTTTGCTTTGTGGATTACATAAAGCGTGCCCAATTGAAAAGGGATATGACCAACATACAGTGGATCCATATAGGCGTTAGTATGCCTTAGCACTCTGCTGTATCTCTACAGCTGTTGCTTAGTCAGAGAGCAATTCCGATTCAAAGCAAAAATTACACATTTATAAAGCACACAAACAGCTGAATATTTCCAATTTGTGTTTTCAACAGCCTTATATAAAAAAGCCCAGAGCCGTGGCCACCATGACATATGTTGGGGAAGCTTATGATTGAAGTGCCCAAACCTTTCATTTCTTTATACCTAAAACTTTTGCTAATGTTATTTGATGTACTCAGTCTAAGTAATTGCTCCCTGTAGAAGTTTCATAGGTTATTCTGCCTCCAAGGCATTTGAATCAGTAATTTTTCATTTTTTAAAAAATGCTTAGGCTCTTTTAAAGACTATAAAATTATATAAAAAAAATCCTCCCACCGTAATGTATAAATATCCTTAAGCCTAAGTGTCATTTCAGCTATGAAGCTTTCACAGTTTGAGATTTTATCACAAGCTCTAAACACAAATCCTTCATTTTACATTTAATTGCCTAAACCAACCTACACATAAAGAAGGATGATATCACAATGACTTTGAAAAGCCAGTATCTAACATAAAATCAAACAATTTAGTAAAGAAGTGGACGTGCTCCAGGTTTACAGACTTGGTTGCATGCACCTAAAAGCGACGCTCGAGCACTTACTCATCTGCTTAATGTGGAAAACATGGATAGATATTTACTTGTCACCTGAAGTTAAAAAAGGGAACAAAAGCCTTGCAGAAAAATAGCAAATGTCAATCAAATGCTTACCTGCAGCTTGTCGAAACAGCAACATCTGAACTGGTTTGGGACTTCCGCACCTGTAAACCAGGGAAAGAAACAGAAGCCTCTATTACTCCACTTTACTATGAGGACTTAATTTAAAGGAAGGATATTACTGCGGATGACAACTCTGTCCTTTAAAGCCAAAAGGAGAGGAGGAGGGCGCAGTGCCCGTGAAAGGCATATTGTCTTTAAATTGAAGGCTCAACTGTTGTTTCCCCGGCAGGTCTCTCTCCCTCCTCCCCGTGCCGGGGGACGGCGGCCAAGTGACGGGATAGTGATTCATCAGGGGCCCGTGACAGCTGCAGAGGCGCTCACTCCTCCCATGGCACAGAACGGCACGGCACGGCTCTGCCACGCACCCCCACAAAGGTAACCCCACCACGCCACTCCAGCCCTGAGCTCCCCACCATCCTCCACCCCTCTTGCCTTTTGCTATTGCTAGCTATCTTTTCCTCCCATCCCCTTAACTCTTGACAGCTTCTTGCCCTCATCTCATTGGCTTTCCTCTTCCTACGCTCTTTGCCATCCGTCCTCTGCACCTGGGCAACAGGGAACCCACAAGTCAGCTCACCCCAAAGGTGAGGGGTGAAGAAAGCCAGAGCGGCTGACATTAATCTGGGGGAGTGGGGGGACAACAAGGGGCAGATCTACCTATGGTAAAGATCTTCAATCTGTGACAAACAGTATTACACAATTATCTCCAAAATGAGCCCATCTCCAGCTGGGGTGAATTAAAACAAAAACCCCACACATTACTGCACAAAGTTGTACTTGTAAAAATTCCAGTCGCTAATGAGATTTCTGATAAAATGACTTGAAAGAACATTTCTGGCTAAATAAATAGGAGGAAGCTGTAGCATTTACCTCTGAGGTCACTCATCAAGGAAAGGAATCTGGTTCCACTGGGAAGCCCAGCAATAATTTTCCAGCTTAATAAAATGACTCCTTTTATAACTCAGGTGAGTAATAGATTTTCATATCCTATTAGAAAAACACCATTGCTTTGCTAACAGACTCTTCTCTGTACCCAGTAACGATTGTCAGCGGATGATAAAATTCAGGTAAAGGTCCTCTGCTAGACGCTGTTAACTTAAAAGCACACAAAAGTTTCTCCACGCAAGGTATATATTCTCTTAATGTCTGCACTGAGAATCCTTCATGTGCGTTTGCATTCGACCTGAACTGACATCTCCTAAATGATCACAGAGCAAAGACAAGAGAGATGAGGCATTTTAAGTGCCATAAAAATCATCCAAGCAAATCCTACTTATGTGTCTGTAGGGTTTTTGTTGTTTTTTTTTTTTTTGTTATTTTTAATCACAGACAGAATTACTACTAGCAAGAGTAAACAACTCCTAGGGGCAGCCAAGCAATGCAGAACATTACAAATGATGTCAAGAAGCATACAATAATGCACGCTGAAAAACATCAATCTTTTTATAACTGGGTACTTAAAGTACTGCATAACATGCTTTTCAATACATCATGCATGCCAAATCAAACTAGATGAGCAGATACATTCAAAACTGTGCATTTTGCTCTAAAGATTTTTTTTTCCCAGTTCTTTACCCCAGAAACTGCAGCAGAGTGCCTTAGGATATATTTCTGCTGCTACTTCTAAACACCTGGAAAAAATTATAGGTGAGAACTAAGTTTGCTTACAGAGCTATCTTCACTCCCTTTTGCACACGATCCTTAAAAACATATCTTTTATAATAGTAAAAATCTTCCTTTTTCAAATAGAAGCTTTAATTCATTGATATTTTCCAAAGTACCCTACAGTTTTATTTATTCTTCACTAACCCCTAAAATACATTTAAACCTATTTTATTTACCCAAATTAAAACCAATAATAACTTCTGTACACTTACAAATATATATACACACACGTGCATGTGTGTGTATAATGAGAGAGATTTCATTTACAGATTCATGGGAAAGGGCAAAAAAAAAATAATAATGCAGCTCATTCAAAGTGAATTAAATATATACCTTATTTGTCCTCTAACACTCCATGATTTGTGAAAGTTCATATCCACAATCTTCATTTTCATTAGACATACTTCAGATATATTCCTTTGTGTCTCAAGGATTATTTAAACCATGTGTTGCACGTTACCATATTTAAAAATGACTCTTTAATCAAAATAACTTTAAAACAACTAATCCTCACTTAGGCTGGTCAGCTGAATCCACAGAGTGGTCCAGGAAAAATAAATCTACTCTCAAGAATGCGAATGCAGACAACAATTAGACACAGATGTGAGTGAAATTAGTTACAGTTTACAAAATGCTACACTTCACATGCTTTCAGTTTTTTATGTGTAGTGCAAAATTACAACGTAGTAAGGAACCACACTTATGACGACCAGTTCATAGAATAAAAACATTTCTGGGTGGTGTGCGCTTGCTCTCATATACTCTCCCACTTTGCCAACAGATTTCTGGATAACTGCAACATAACTCACGTATCAAACAAAAAAATGAAAGAAAAAAATAAAATTAAATGGCCTTACCCAGTCAGCCAAAGGGGCACATTAAATAAATAAATAAATAAAATCAAGAGGAGAAAAAAGGAGCTGTCACTCACCCTTCATACGCTGCACTCTGCTAAAACTAAGAAATGCTTTGTATGCTAAATGATATACACATTCTCCTTGATACCTCAAAAACATTACTGTGCATAATTTGATTGTTGTAAGTAACATTCCCATCATTCTCCTTAATACATATTGCAAATCTGGGCACTACATGGCGAGAAAAAAAGGACAATGACAGCAAAGCTACTTAAAATTCATCCAGTTAAGAATCTTAAATCAGTAACATCAAATTCTGATTAGTTAATGAGGTCTTTTAAGTTTGCCTTTTTCCTAATTAAATTTATAATTCTTCACAGATGTAGGTTTTGTTGATGTTCAATTTGTCTCTCTCATTTTGTTAAACCTCACATAGTACTCCACCAATCCATTGAATAGCCACATTAAATCTGTTAATACCATGCTCTTCAACCCCAGAAATTATTTCCAGAAGGCAAACTTGCTTTGAGAGATCATCAAACAAGACTTAAGGTACACATTTTATCACATTTTCCCTACCACAGAGCTCAGGATGCGGAGGAAAATTCATGACTTTTGCACTGTTTATTATACTTTGCTAAATTACAAATCAAAAGCATCTGACAGAAGATCATGTATGAAGCCAAAAAGTTAATAATGTTCTGTGAAAAGTAAACTGTAAATGGGAAGGGATTCTAAATTTCAGCAGCACAAAGCAAATAAAATGTAGGTACTTGTCTAAATTACAGGTTTTCCACAGCATTTTTGCTTGCTATGAGCAATTTTATTTTTTTTTTTAATGGCTATAATTTAAAACATTTTTCCAGCTGAAAAGAAATTTTCTAAGTGAAAATAAGAAGTTAACCCAGAAAACTACAGCCAACACACGCGCTTCTTCTTAAAGTACGGTTCTACTTTAAAGGAGTACATTTCAAAGACAATGGCAGTTTTCAAATCAGTGTTTCTCCTTAGGAGATATATATATATATATATATATATATCTGTCATTTTTAGCAAGGGGTGGAGGGAACAAGAGAAGAGGAATTTCTCCTAGAGCAGCACTCTTTGCCTCCTTAAAAGCCCTACACCATCAGTATCTACAGACATAATGGCTTCAACAGCCAAAACGTTACAAAACTAAAATGCAAATTGGCTACAAAAAGGCACCTTGCTGGCAACACATAAAACTTGGTAATACTTTCACTCTTCCAATAATCCTGCTGCTGGGTTCTAAGTGAAGAGGTAGGGCTTTTTCACTAAATACATCAAAGACAAATTGCACTTATTAAAGCAGAAGCAGGTAATTACAGTTATTTCATTTTTAATTACTAGTTTATATTCTTTTAAAAGTGCTATCCTGCATGCTCATTTCATACACTTATGAATGAAACATTCCGAAACCCCAACACTTTCTTCCCTTTAAGAAAGAAGTACTACAATGTGACAATGCTCCTATTATGACCAGCCATTTAAGAATGTCTTTCTCCTTTTCCAAGACTTTTTTGGCTCCCAAGAAATATTTAATACTTATTGCAATTCAAACAAAATGATTACTCATTCTTTTTTCTCTCTGCTCTCCAAAGGCAGAGCATGACTCCAGCTGCCTGCCACTGCATGGAATTGCTGAGAGAGTATGGCTGCTCATTTCCAGACCCTACCAGGCCTTGGGAAAACTCAGACGGCAGCGAAGTGCTTGGCTAAAGACTACATGCTTTGGGTTCGTGAGCAACATGTAAAATGCTGTGTGCATGTCTGTTTATATACACAAAAGCATATAATGTCTATAAGCACACATATACATATTTTCAGATATATCTATGCATTATGAATCTCTTCTACACCCCAACCCAGCAGTCTATGTTCCGGCAGATGCTTTGCAAACCATCTCAGTATGGCATGGAAAAGAAAAGATTCGTTATACATGGTATCTAACGATAAAGTCTTCCAGTGGTACACTGCACAGCATTTCTTATCCCAAATTTCTCACTGTAGTCACTTCTAAATTGAAACAAACTACATGAAATACACTATCCTTTTTATTTTTTTCCCCTGAACACTTTTATTTCTTCTGCTTGCCTTGTTATTAAATGTTTATTAAAAAACAAACTAACAATCCCAACCACCTTCTAAGAAGCACTTTTAAATGCACTAACACCTTTACTTCTCCAGAACAAACCTTTTGGTGCAAGGTACAGTCCTCGCTCTTGCTGGTGTTTTGTCAGAAACACCGAGAGAAATATACATCTAGGGATGTTCTGTGGGGCTCGGTTGCTCAAAAGCAAGAGGTAAATGTAATGAGATTTCAAAAGGTCTTTAACTTCCTCGTTCCAAGACCGTCGTTCTATCTAAGCCACCTAAAATGTCAATAAACGTCAAATATTTCAGTTGTATAGATGTTTATTCTGTCATCTTGAAGAGTTCTCCTGTGGGGATCTGTGTGTTTTTCCTTGGCGCTTGGGAAATTTAAACATATTAAGCGAAAGGATTTCCTGCTTCAGAAAGCGCTGTCAAAATCTCTGTCGGGCATTCTTCCTCCCAATTTTTTCTTTCTTTTTCTCATGCTCTCCTGTCTCTTTCAGAAAGGTTTCTGACTCTACGTGCCTATTCCTCCCCGCTCCAGTTCCCCATTTAACATCTCACCGTCACGTCGTTCCTATCTGCCGAACCATTAGCACTCTAGGAAATCAAACCGGAGGAATCCCCAAACCCGGCTGATCACAGTAAGCAGAAACGCCTAATGTCTGCTTGGTGGGAAGCCTGCAAACCCCGGCCTGAAACACAGCCAAAATTAACTCCTGCACCCATTGATTTATACTGGGACGGCAGAGAGTCCCTACGGCTGCGGAACCCGCCCGGGGCTGTTCTGCCACCGGGCTTTTCCTTCTCGTTTCCTCCCCTGTCCTCCTCTCCCTCTGCCCCGCGCTGCCCGCCTGTACTCACGATGCCGGGGCGCGCCGTCTCCGCGCCGCGCAGTCTCCGCGCTCGCGGGCTCACAGGGCGGCGGCGGCGGCGGCGCCTCCCATGTCGCGGCGGGGCAGGCGCGCCCCGGGGCGAGGGCCGGGACTGGGGCCGGGGCCGGAGCCGGAGAGGAGCGGGGCGGGCGAGCAGACAAAGCCGCGGCGGAGGAGGCTGCCCCCAAGCCCGCCGCCTGTTCGCTCAGCCTCGTGGGTCTGAGCAGGAGCGCCTGGGGGCACGCCGCCGCTCCGCGCCTCTGCTCCTCACTCCCCTTCTTCGCCTTTTTTTTCCTCCTTTCCTTCCCCCCCACCCCCCTTCTTCTCTGGGTTTTGTTTTTGTTTTTGTAATGCAAACCGCAGCTATTCTCTTGTCCCAACCTTATTGGCTTAAAAGCAACAACTGCAATGAGGCTTGCGCGATCTGAAGTCAACCTTCCTGCTTGGGCTAAACGCTGCCGCGCTCCGCCGGCGGCTCGGAACCGGCGCGGGAGCTGAGCGCCCCTGGCCGCCGGTTGCCCCCAGCCCGCAAGGAAAAACCCCTGTTTTTCTGCGCCTTCTTCAGCCTCACCCCAGAACAATTAATGAATCCCTCGGGTCCTCCCTCATTTAAAAAGCTTAATTGTGCGTAGATGCGTCCCCTCTAGTAAACTGGGTTTAAACAAAAGCCGTACTAACAGAATAACTGGAATTAAACCAACATTCTATCAATGAGAGAAGCTAAATAAGGATACTCACAGAGGCTTTTAGGCATACAATCAGCATGCATGTCCGGACACGCAGTTTTGATTGGATATGTAACAGTTTTGTTCTTAAATATCTGAGATTCTTGCAACTTTGTAAAGAAAGGGTCTGCTAAAACAATTTAAGCCAGCCTTCTCCGATTTAAATTATTTATTAAATAAAGTATCTGGAACTTTTTAAACGGTTTAAAACATGCAGATATGTTAAGTATCTGTGCCCCTAAAACCAACTGTAAAGATGGTAAAATTTGCATTTTAAATTATTACTACACACCCACTGAAGTTTTCAAATTTATAACTGTGGAAAGGCCCTTTTCACAGACCTTACAAACACTCCCAAAGAAGACAGCAGCAGTTGCATTAAGTAACAGTAACTCTTCAAAGCTTAGCTTTTAAGAATCAATAAGTAATTAAGTAATTTAATTAGTACACCATTAAACTGAAATGGGTTTATGATACATTTCTATTACAGCACTTTCAGTTGCTCATAATTCAAAAAAAAACTCTTTTAAAGATATATACATTATGCTACACAACATCCTAACGTACATAATAGCTAAATTTGACCAGGGTTCTCCAGAGCAGTTCCACTCTCTAGGCAGTATCTTTCAATTCATGTAACACTGATTTTTCTACACTTTTTCAGTATACGTAATCCAAATATGATGAGGAAAACAGCATCATGGTTTGCAGTACAAAAAAAAAAAAAAAAGAAGTCTTAATACTATGCCAGGTCTACAGCCCTAAATGAAAAAAATACTGTAAAAATAGATTGAAACAGTACTTTTTTTCTTTACAAAAATCCGTGGTTATTCACTACTAGTATATCCTTACCTTCAATTAACTAATCTGTGAATGAAAGCAATACTTCTAGAGGAGAAATGTCTTCTGGCTACTACATCCCAGTAAGCGAGACATTATTTTGTAGCAAGTACATGGGGAATACTTCAGGAAAGCAGATCAGTTTGCAAAGCTACAAATGAACCTCGAGCTAAAAAGACACCTAGGATTTCATGTTGTTTAGCGGAGAAAAGGGATCTCGGGACAGCCACACACCATATATGGGAGACCAGGTCAAAATAAGCAGCTTTCCATTGGGCCCGTCCTCGTCACCGGCACAAACACAATCCCTTCGCTTCTCTGTAGTCACAGACCACGTCTCGCGCCAAGAAAACTATTTATGATGTTCTACATTAAACTGTGAACGAAATGTAAATTACTCATTACAGAGACATGCAGTTTTGTCAGGTAAAATTCACTGAAATCCTGAAATAAAAGGTGATGCAATCATTCTGAACTATGTGCTTTTTGGAATAGCCATGATCCTCTGGAAAATGCTTACCACTGAAGTCTTTACCAGTGTTAATAAGATCATTTTAAAACCCCTACTGAATCCTAGATAAAGACACATATCTTGCTTCACTGTCTTTAGGAGCCCCATCTGTTAGATGAAAAAGATCAAGCACATAATTTCAGGAAGCAGAAGCTCTATTTCTTTCAAAAAAAAAAAAATAAATAGAAAAATATCATATTGTTGTAACTCAAAACACTTTCTCAAGTGTCACTCAAAAACAGTGACACTTAAATGATGCTACGGAAATCAAAGAATGATTTTTAAAAAAATATGACTGCAACTTCCAGTGATGCATGTGCATTCCTGCAGGAACCTATTTCATTCCATATTTGAAAAAAAAAAACAAAAAACACCCAAACCAAAACAACCCAAAAATAGCACAAATAGATGAATAAATTTTCTTGTTTTAAATGTAAAGCTTACTGAAACAGGTTTACTGTTGGTCAGAGGTTTTAGTCCCTAATGGCAGTTTTGTCTGAGTAATAACTTCAGGAGTGTGCCCAGTCTGTATTTAATTAAACTAAGACAGATCCCCCTACACACATACAGGGCTTGATGATGTGATGATAAACACAGGATAAATTACACAGAGGCTAAGATGATCAGGAAAAGGGTGTTGATGATGCATTGCAAGAAAAGAATCGGCTTTGAATTTTTAATCTCTTCTGTAATATGGCATGTAGGCAGTATGGGAACTGAAGCCATATAAATGATCCAGATAAGGGATATAAGATAAAGGGGGGTGCTCTGTGTTTATACAGCCATCAAACAGTGTCTTAAAGTTCTTTATCTGATGTCTGAAGATTGGACTTCAGATTAGTGTATATCATTACCCCATGGTATGGTCTAACCTATGAACTTACCCTACAGCTGATACCATGGACCAGATCCTCGTTTGGTTTAAGTGAGTACAGTTTTTTTTTTATTTCAATAGCTAATCTAATAATGCCAGCTGAACACCGCACCTATTTAAAACCTGTTTGAAAGAGCTTTGTTTACTTAGCTTTTTGGTTTTGTTCTTCCAACAAATTGCATAACAAATCAGTGAAGTCTGCATTGTTGATCACTGGCACCCAACATCAATTTTAAACCACAATTGCACTAACACTGGGTTTGGAACAGGGATTTCAGTGGGATTTGTATATGTTAGTGTCATGCCTGAATCTGCCCTGATTCTGCATTCCTGCTGATGCTGCTGGCATCTCAAGAGTCATAAGAAGAAAAGGACAGGACTAATATGTAATATCAAATGCACAACAAGCTATTGGGTATATTTTTATAACTATTACTCATGCAACATATTTTTTAACTCTATGTGCAGTGTCACACTTCCTGTAGAACAAGAAAAGTGTGTCTATCTTGAACACAGTATTTACTGGCTGCTTAGATGCAACTATTATCAGTTGTGCTAACAATTAAGAAAAAATAGATACAAGACGGATATGGAACAGTAGACTGTTTGCACATTTGTCTCCAAACAGTAAATGCTACTGAAATATTCAACATTAGAAATAGGTCCTAAAGACCACACTTCACTAAAGCAGAAGATGCACCCCATAGCTCCTGAAAGCCATCCCCTGGCTCTTCCCGTAACAACTGCAATGCAACATCAGAACTCTATGAAGCCGGCAATATCCCTCCTATGTCTCCACACAAGTTTTATCTTACACATAGCAGCTGTTGCCTAGAGACATCCCTGGCTGGAGCAGAAGTTTGCAGCATTTGACAGGAGCCCTTATTGTCTCATGCTGATCACGTGAGCAAAAGTAGAAAAACCTTGGTGAATACAACCAAAAAAAAAGTGATAGAAATCTACCATTTTACCTGCTTTGTTTAAAAACTATTAGCGTGATTGAGAAGGCCAGTTTCGTTCTGTTCTTTTAAGATAGATACACTGGATAAAATTAATAATGAATTAAGGTCTATGTGTAATACGTTATAAGAAAAGGTACACGCTGTTAACCATCATCCTTAGTCAAAATGTGTATAAACTGCTGGCTCCAATGACTTCCTTGCCAGTTTACATGCAATTGCACTTGTTTTTAATCAGCAACTTCAGTATGAACTACAGGATCATTTTGTATACTTCAAAATAGTAGTCTTTATTAATCTTCAGTAGATACTGCTTTAGCTTTTTGAAAGAACACATAACTTCATATGTTCTGAAATCACCCTTGACAACTATGATATAAATAACGATTCTATGATTCTATGATTCTATATATATATATATATATATATGGTGATCAAAGTCTAGTTTGTTAGCAAATACCTTAGAGTTTCTCAGTTTTTCACCAAATCATGTTGTTTTCAGTACATTCATTGCATCTTAAGAGCATTATGTAACAGGAGAAAATATATTTCATATATACATATGTTTATAGACACAGTGTAAAATATAAATATTTTCAATACTCAAACTGCAAAATAAATATGTAGTTTGGCACTTATGGAGCCAAACTGGGTGAGGTGAAGGTGAAGGGAAGATTTCCAACATGAAGGTAAGTTTTAAATGTATCTAATACTGTCACCTCTCTTTTGGTACTTTGTAAGACCCAACTGAAAACCTCCTACATCACTTTTCTCTTCTAGAAATCTTATGAAGGTAATTATGTTTATGATCACCACAAAGAATACTGATATATTTAGGAGTCCAGACCTTCTGGAGTAGATGCTCTACCCAAAAGTGATGGCGTTCCTCTTCCCTAAAGACTGAGCCACCAGTCTGTGACACTCTGAGGAGAGAGAGCTCTAAGATCTCTTGATTTAAGAGTAGTGTTGTAGCTTTTCTAACTACAGTAGCTTTCATTGAAGCAATGCCTTAACTATTAAAATTTAAATGACTTTAAATTACTTTCCATTTTCTAATAAGGTTCAATAGTTTTACAAGGGTTTTTTTTAATACCGTCTATGGTACCTAAGAACCAGTAAGAATGCCACTTTTTTTTTTTTTCCATAAAAACCTCAGCTCAGAAGATTCATAAACATGTTAGTAACTGTTCATAAAAGTAGTCCTGCTGAAGGCAATGTAATTATCTTCGAACAAAGTTATTTGGAGAATTAGCTGTTTGCAAGATAGGGGGTGAAATGAAAGGAGTAAATTGCAACCTGTGAGCATCTTTGAGAAAGAACTGATTTTTCTAATTTACATTCAAGCTTTTACTCCAGCTCAGCATGGAAACATAACTGCCTAAAAATTGAAAATAATCATCCTTCACTGTGATGTGTGAATAATAATTTGCCTACAAAAAATGAAAAAGTCAACTCAAAGGCACCAGGGATGATGATGAGCAGCTTGCTAGCACTCTTAACAGGCGATAAAAGCTATACTTGGTAGTTCCTTAGAAGATGAAGTTGCACAAAGAACGCAGTACAAATGAGAAATTACCAGGGAGCTGACAAAATAATCAAGTCCTGTTGTTCTTTAAAGACTATAAAACACAGCAATTCACACACACGCCATCTTTCTGTAATTCGTCCTCCCATGACTACTTAATCCTTCCTCATCTTTCATTTAGTGCTACTAGAAAAAAGTTAGAATTTACAAACCATTGCAAATTTTTTTCGCAGCAATAACTTACATTTTGCCAGTGATATAAATACAGTGCACTGTATAACATTAGTCAGCTCAGTAACGCTAGACTGTCTTTTCTCCAAGTATTTTCCATTAACATGAACAAAACCACTTTTGTCAGCACCTCCAAGGTGAAAAGGGAGTTCCTCTTTGCTTTTCAGTTCTGAATTAAAGTTGTACTCAGAATTCTTAATTCTGCAAGAAAAATATGTTTGTTTGCTAACCACAGAAACAATAGGTTTATTTATTGCAAACTCCATTTTGTTATTATTTCATAAATGTGTTCCATATTTTTTTCCTGGAGCATTATTCACGTTACTGTTCAACAGTAGATGGAGCAGTGGAACATTACTGTATTTTAGTTATTTGTGTCAATTATAGCATAATTTTTCAGCTGCTGACTTGAGGGACTGAACAGGCAAATGAAAAACAATATATAACTATTAGTTAAAGCATTTAGAATTATCAATTGTTTTGACAAATAATTAATGTAAGCCTGCATTTATGACTAATATATGTGATTCATAAACACACATTCAGATCACAAACCTTGCGTTAGTTGAATACAGTAAATATGTACGTCCTTAACCTTCAAACATTGTCACACTTATTTTTCTTAACGACGATCGGGAAGGGTGAAGTATCTTCTAAAAGTGAAGTTCATAAACATTCCACATTTTGGGCCTTGTAATGAAAAGGAAAAAGTGGAAGTCTGAGTTAAAATAATCATTACAAGGGCAATTTATTTTATATTTGCATTAATTTCTTTTCCTGTAAACCATTTTTTAAAAATTTACTACAATAAATTCTTTTGAACCTTACAGTAATCATACCATGGCCCTCATTTGTTCAGCAGAGGTTAGATTCTCACCTAACTGTAACCATTCAAAATTAAGCATTTAGCTTGAGATGATCATCCCAACCCTCATCTTCAGTTGAGGGAGAGAGACCTCCAGTCAATGTGTCTCGAGGGGGCTTGATTTTGGGGTTTCCCCTTCACATAGACACAGATGATGGGCTCAAGGTAGCTCCCAGCTTTTGATGGCTACAGCTTCCCCAGAAATCCAAACATTGCTGAACCCAACAATATAATTTCCCTTAAAAATCAATTAGGACTCAATAGCAATTGTATTCTCAGAAATTTCAACTGCCGCATGCTCTATTTTGAAACTTCGCGTAATTACCCAGAGAGTCAGACTGCCGATATTTGTTGTTACAAATCAAGGCCAGGGGAAGACTTCTCAGATGGCTTCAAAGTCCCAGTTCTCATCTCCGAGCCCAGCTCCCTCCCCCGCTTCCTTCCAGCAGCATTAACTTTTTCTCTGCAATCTCACAAATCGGAAAAAGAGTAACCTCTAAAGCTGTTTTAGACTGAAGGTCAGAATTCAAAGGATTGGTAACTTTATCCACAGAGCCTTGCAATCACATTGCTATTGGAAACACACCCAGAAGCACCAGCGATCTAGATGTTTTTATGAGGCAGTGTCAATAGGTACAAAATTTGAAGGTTGGTTGGCTTTTTTTTCCTATACTGTAAGGTTTACCAGGACTCATACTTGCAAGAGATCAAATTGCTTTTAGTTTAATGTTCTCCAAGGTAAGGGAACTGGGCTCTGTGTTACATGCTAATGAAAGCAGCAGCTTTGGTTTGTTTATCTAAATACTTAAAGAGAGGCACCTCTTGCAGCCAAAATGTAAACAAAGCTTAAACTCCTTTTGCTGCTTGGATACTTCCAGGCTACTAATACAGACTTTTTTTTTAATTAAGTGCATTATACAGATTTTATACATATATTTCTGGCTTAACAATCTACCTTCCCAAAGAAATATTTAATTCCTAAACCAATTATTCATAATTACACCTACCTTTTCAACCCACAAACATAAGATGACAGATCCCTTTAAAACCTAGGTTCAAGGTGAAAAAAAATCACAGAGGGCAGTCAAACCTGTCATTAATTTAGGGGGAAATAGGTTAAAATAAGGATTTCAAGAGGGTCTCACAAGAATTAGGAACAAACAAAAGTTTTATTTCAGTATCTAAAAACCCAAAGCATATACTTTACCCTTCTGTCTTGTACCACATTTGCATGCACAAAAGACTGGAGCATTCATATCCACCCGAGTGAATCACCTGATGAAGTTCTGAAAATGTGTCTTTAAAGATGCCTTGCCTTTTATAATCCGGGAATCCCTATACACAACAACCTCCATTAAATAATGCTGCTAAACTAGACACAGACAAATGAAAACACACCTTGCACTGGTTTCCAAATTATGTGCTGAAAGACACAGCACGGCTACTGCACTGAGCAGAGGCAGAATGCTTTTCACACAGTGATACTGGGAGAATGCAGTAACATAGGGAGAAGAGGACAGAAAACTGCAGACAACAGAAGACAACAGTATGAAGAACTCAAAACAGGTGTGTGAGCAGAGATTCATCAAGAGTTTTTAACGCTCATGATTTGATTTTCTTTTCTTAAATTGTGATTTGACAGCTATCAGTATAAGGAATGTGTAAAGAAATGCTTATTTATCTTGGGTGCATCTGGTGCCACTTTCCTTATATTCATAAGCAGGGTGCCTTTGTCTATCTAGGCTGATTTTTAATAGGTCTTCTGGAAAGCAGCAATTAGAGGCACCTGCAATTAGAGGCATCTAGGAAAACTTGGTAGATTTTGCTTGAAACATTCTCCACCAATGTACTCCATCACAGATGACTATTTATTGAAATAAAGTCAAAATCATACTGCTGGAGACTGAATGTTTCAGGTGATGCCTTATGGTGTTTGAGACACAAACAAGGGCTCCATTGCCCTGGCTGAGGACACCAGTGGTGCTGTTGCCTGCTCCACCAAGCTGCAACAGGCTGTGGCCATACAGGAAAGCATCCCCAGCTCCTACAGCTACTGATTAATTGCTTCTCCACTCATTGCGAAGGAAAACAAGCATCCAGAATAAAGGCTTCCCCTCCTGAACCTTAATTCATGTCTAGAAAGGCATTTGGATTCAGAAAGAGTCTTAGGAACTGCATGCTGCCTACAGTTGAGAAGGGGGAAACCCAAGGCATGGAGAGTGGCTGCCCCTCAGTTGTGTGCAGTTTGGGCACTATAAAGCTTTCATTCCTTTGTAAGACCTCAGAAAGCTGCCACAATAATATCCCTATAGTGCATTTCTCTTCCCTTTCCTTCTGTCTACCCTCTCATAAAATCCCCATTATTGTTAGTTCTAAGCCTTTTTTTTTTAGATAAGAAAATATTACTAATATTTTCAGCTCCAGAATACTATAAAATATTGTGTATGCATCTCTAAAGCTTGAATTAAATAGGATTAACTTCATGTTAAGTTTTTTTTTATGGAATTGGCCTCAGACATATGTGGTATACCAAGCATAGCAGGAGCTTTAGACAAATCTTCCTCTATTAGTTGATAAATTTGGCTCTTGGTTTTGCTGGTAAGTAAATAATTATGCAGTATGCATGATAAAGTAACAACTGGTAGGTCAACTGTTTTTTACATCAAACTAACATGGGGCAGCATAAAATTCTTTTTTCCATATTATGAACATGCAGGATGAAATATGTTTCATCAGGTCCTATGTCAGGCAGTGCTGGGGTCTGCTTCAGCCCAGGCCACCGTCCAAAGGAGGACTGTGGTATACATTAATAGTCCTTCTGACCTGAAAAGGGCTGTGTACCAATGTTGGAGTCTACTCACTCCTCGCAGCCCAGGTTGCAGGATCCAGATCCAGTTATCTCTTCATGTTTGGATGCACTGAAGTCTGCCATGAAACCAGAGTCTCAAAATTTGAATGCGTACCATAAAATGACTTGAAGTGAATGGCAATGAAAAATAGCTGAAAGTTAATACACAGTAAAAACGTTTCCAATTAATCTAGTGAGAAAAGTGGACTTTAGAGACCCTGAATAAGAGATTTGAAGAGTGCTGTTTACATTTGATTTAGAAATTCATGACTATGAATAAAAAAAAATAAATCACAGTGATTTAAGAGATTGGTTTGAGACAGTGATTTGATAAATCTTCACACTCTCCTAAGTTTGTTTATAACTTTGCAAGACATAAGTATCTTTGTTTTAGTAAAACTGCACAGCAGAGCTTAAAGATACTTGCCAAATTTCCAATGTTAGCACTGTTTAAACAAAGATATGGCTTTTCTCTTGCTGGAAAGAATCATGGATAATGCCGATAAATCTTTCTTCAAATAGCTGAGAGCTAATGGTGATGAGAACTATTGGCAGTCAGAAAGCAGTGCTGTCATTTAACAGTCAACAGACATGAAAGTACATGTGAAGACATCAGTAGAAATGGGACAACCTAATAAATAATAAAAATATTGACATCCAGACTTTATAAGATTTCCACATATCAACATGCCACAAGAACATAGGTGCCATTTGCTCAGGAGAATGACTAACTCATTTAATATCTCCTTTAACATATGAAAATAACTAATAAGCCACAGCATCCTTCTCTGCCTAACATCAAATGCAATGATGTGCAAACTAACATCTCCATAGGGTGAATTATACTGAAAGAAGAAATAAACCCAGTAAATTTTGTTCACTTGAATGGATCTTGGATTAGCTCCATGATTTGAAAATCCCCCAAAATTTACTCCTTATTCTGCCTACTTTCTGAAATGTACAAATTCCCAAAATAGAATTAAAAAAATAATGACTTTTGAAAATCCTTTTATGAAAGCTTGACAGAAACAAGTATGCTTCGAAATGTTCAAACTGATGTTTAGCCTTTAAAACTGGTTTATAATACCTAAACTCTGGTGTTCCGGTCACAGCTGGAATATCAAGTAAAGGTTAGCATCTTATTAATGACTGTTGATTAACAGTTGCAATGAAAAATAAAATTTATGGCAAGGTATTAATATTATAAGTAAATATCCTGGGTAATTATGACCTGGATCAACAAAGTGAAAGGAATATTTTTTTCTAGTTTACTAGAAAAAAAAACACCGATATTCCCAGACTCCTTCCACCTCCATGACCTGGCCTTAGCTTGCAACCTAACTTACAACACTACCCAAATACTGTGCTGGACATCATCTAAGACAAATTAAGTGATTAATAATGTCAGATAAGAACTCGTGCTTAAATTGTCCTACTGAGTGCCATTTCTCCCCTTGAAGAGCTGAGCACTGCACCAAGATTACCATTCTCTGCTGCCTAAAGCCTGCCAAGATTCAGCAGACATCACAACACCCACACCCTTATGCAAATGAGATTTGTCAGGGCCAGACACCTCATCTCTTGCAGCACAGCAGAACAGCTTGGCTTGATGGTGAAAATAAAACTATTTTTTTTTAGGGAACCCTCTCCCCCAGAAAAAAAAAAAAAAGCTATTCCTAAAAAGAGCATTTTCAAAATTTCCCTTTTTTTTTCAAACATTTGAGCTGAAACAAATGAAACTCCAACTTCCTGCAAGTCTAGAAAACATAAATACTGATTTATGATTTACAAATCGATCAGCTTCCTCGCCTGCCTGCAATCACAACTCTGACTTCATTAGCTGAAATCCCCTAAATGCAATGCAATCATCTTTTCATAACTGCACCCTGAGAGAGTGCTTCATTTCTTCAGTCTTTATCACCTTACCTGATTATTTCTCCATTTACATAATTCCTTGTTAGCTCTGGAAATTACTTTTCAGAAAATGTTTGTCAGAGAAGCCAATGTGTTGCCCAACATGCCAGTCTCACCCCTAACCACGTTATAAATACTTTTGAGGAGTCCATTCAGCCACACAAGGGTGACTGCCTTACTGTGTGTCAGAAGCTTATTTCCCTTTTCTTGACTTTGAAGATGAGAGAAGGGAGTGCATGTATTTACTATATCTCTGTGTTCACTCTATCAGCTCTCTTGATCTGAACCACTGAAGTAGGAATCACAGATATTCTGAATCAGGTTGGCAGCAAGGACAGTCCTGTGGCAACACAAGCTGGCTGGCATTTTTTCATAGCAGGTTCTGCTACCCAGCTGTTCTTGAGCTGCTGTCAACAGCTGAGGATGCCCACATTCACTCAGAATGATTTTACAGCCCTCTCTTAATTTACCCTTTGGTTTACACAATTTGTCTTTCTTTACACAAGCCAGTTGAACTCTCCTCTTCTGGAAGAACCACATGTATTTCCCATGGGAATCTATCTCTTAGATGTTCCATAGGATAGAGAGGGTGCTTATATTTTCTTTTGTGACACATAAGGGATCACTGATACAGATAATTTTATTATATATTTCTACCCTTTAACTCTTCCTACACTATGTCTCAC
Source organism: Pezoporus occidentalis (assembly GCF_034315485.1). Lineage (NCBI taxonomy): Eukaryota > Metazoa > Chordata > Aves > Psittaciformes > Psittacidae > Pezoporus > Pezoporus occidentalis. The sequence goes on along the minus strand of NW_026915724.1, from coordinate 2,861,249 downwards.
TGGGAGCAGCTCAGTCCTACCAGAGATGTGACTGTTTCCTTTTTCAGATTGGGGTCCTGGGTTGGAATTTCACTGCTTCACAAATTCAGGGGAGGAGGATGCTTGGATTAAGTCAGTGTTTTACAGACAGAAAGTATAACATTTCTTTTCTCTTGATCTTTGTTTGCTATCCAGTACTGTCCATAGGGCAGAGAAATTAAGATAAACTGACAAAGCCTATGACAGACTAATTGGTGATGGAATTATTTGGCAGAAGATTGCTGCTCAGCTTGACAAGACTTCAAAATGTAGAAAACACTTGGCAGACAGTGAAGCACAGAGAAAGCTGCAGAATACCTACTTTTCCTGACAGTTTTTTTAAAGGTTCTATCGATTCAGATAGGTTCTATCTTTCAGGTTTTGCTATTCTTTTATCTGTTGCATCTGTCTTGGAAAAGCAACAGTAGGACAGTAACGTTAAGAGCTGAAATTGGTTCTGAGGGTCTTGAGTTTTGGATGGGGTGCAGGCACCATACAATAATTTTTTTCAGACCTAACTGCTTCGTCTTTCATTCTTTGCCTGAACTGGTGATCAGGAACCATGAACCTTGCTTTGAATTTCTGCTGTTAACTAAAAGATCAGTGGATGGTAAAATTTACACTCTTCATGAGTTAATTAAAGATAAGCACCATGTGTCTTTTAGTAAGCCAGTAGTAATTGATCAGTAGGCACTGTACCTAGGTGGGTTCTTAAGCAAATGCATACCCCTTTCCTTTTACCTCCTACACCTTTCCCATATCCTTCAGTGCAGGTACAGTCTTCAGAATAAAAAGTAGTTTAACCCAATGGTGAGATCAAATTAAGACTCTTGGTACACTACTAGAAGGTTGGTTGATACCTGGTGATCTGATTGACATAAACCTCTCCTCTTGAGTGATGCATTCCTCTGTTTTTTTTTAAAAAAGCACCTAAACATATTCTGGACTACAGATTTTAAGCATCTTTGTTAAAAGTGAAAACAGGTTTAGTGACTTCTTTAGAAACTAAATCAGAGAAGTATTTCCTTTCTAAATAATTGCTGAAACTGTTTTCTTTGGTGTTTAACTACTTTCTTCATTCCTATGCATTTTTTATTACCGGACAAATGTAGAGTTTATGTCAATAATTAAAACCATGTAAATTACGTGATCACTTTGTTTTTATACTGGCTTTTGCTTCATTGTCTGCATATTATTACTGATTGCATAAATATTCATAGAGAAACACCCAGGGAAATTTTCAAAGTGGTACATAGAGACCACGCTATGCACTTGCTATTAATTTTAATAAGAGTCACATGGTTACGTTCTCACACTCTAATTTGAAAATTTCCCTCCTGCTTTCCACCATCTGACATAACTAATTCCAAGTATGCACTGTCTGCATCTCCCACTCTACAATCTATAAATACACAAGGGACATGCAGTCTTTTCACATAGATACTTCAGGATGCTCCCGTGGCATTTTATACCCAAAGGAAAAAGTCTCCAGCCTAATCAGAGTTACTAAACTCCTCTTGCTGCTCCCAATCCTCATCTCTAAAGATGCTTCCATTAATTCCTTTGCTGAAATGCCTATTTAGATACACAGAAAATTAATATCCTGGGAACCTCTGACATAATTAAAAGCACAATTACCAAAAAATATAGGATCAAAAGAACCACTAAAACCAGAATAAGACATAATCAACCTGGTAACCCATCAAACAGTCCCAGAAACTGCGCTTTGACATTCCTCCCCCAGAAGCTAATGACAGCAAGTTATAAATGAAAGATTTTTGTCATTTGACTAGATTTGAACTTTCCCCACAGTGTGCCAAGAAGGTCGGCCAGGGTATTTTCAAGCAAGGCTGTGAGGAGAGAGAATTACAGGCTTAGAGTTACTATCTTGCCAGAGATGCCCTCTGTTTTATAGCTCATAGGCTTCACTTCTCACAGTTGCTGCTGCTAACCAGCTTTTTTTACATCTATGGGAAGCCAAGAGTGGGGGAAGGGAAGTCTTTTTTTCCCTACACAGATAACCTCAGAAGATTCAGCAGCCATGGAAGTGGGGACAGTGAACATGGACAGCCAGTAGGAGCACAACTGGCTCAAAGCAGCACCTTAAAAAGGTCTGAAATCTAGTGGTGAAGCAGATACAATGGGTTGGAAGGCTCCATGCTGGAAAACATGAAAAGAAGATTATCGTGTGGCTTAAGTGAAAGGAATCGGGAGACAGGGAAGAAGGGGAGGTTTGCTGATGAGATTGCTGTAGCTCCTAAGAGGAAAGGGTCTGGCTTTTGGGGTGCAAGTTGCTTAAATGCGCAGTCTCTGGGCTTGGGAGCACTGAGGATGAGTGTATGGCTTAGGGGTGGCACAGACCAAGCATGCATCTCTTACCAAAACCCCAGCCTGGGGAGAGGGACACACAACTAGCTGTGCCCACCAACAGCCCCCTAGGGCCAAAAGGCAGCTAGCCTGTACTGAAGACCCACACCCCTCCAACCTTGGCATCATCAGTACCTGGCAGTCCTACCGCACAGATTTGCCTATTGAAGATAGATTTGTCTGTAGCCTTTCATCAGCCAAGGACATCTACACACATTCCCCACAGTCCATTTGCCTGTTTTCATAAAACTTGAAGGAGTGTGATATTTTTGAGGCCGCTAACTCTCTGTCAGACTGACTGAGATTTTCCCAGCAAATTGAAAAGTTATTATTAGGAGACATACAGCTAGACAGACATGTACAAAGAATGTGGTTGCAAAAGCTTTTTTTTTTCTTTAGGAAACTAGGTTATAACAAGAAACTGCCCAAACTCCATTTACAGTTCTGTTCAGTTATTTTAATGAACTTTTTTATTTTGCTGATGAAGCAACTTCATTTTACGTAGAGACAGTTCCCCAGAGGGTGAGATCTGTCAGTTGTCACAGGAAATCCTTTCAGTCCCTATCTATACAAGCAAAGCTGTACCTCAAGAAATCAAGTTCACCCTATAGAGCTGCTGAAGGAAAGAAAACAATACTACAGACACAAAATCCTTCCCCAGTTTGGTTGTGCATTGCCTGCTATCAAAGCCCAGCTACAACTGTGATCAAGAAGTCACTTCTTCCATATAATGGTTCACCTGAACTTTTTTCCATCTCAGACCTGATGCTGCACACAGCTGGACTGCCCCACTTCATACATAGGCCAGCTTGACTTTGTCTTCTTCACCATGCAGTGGCAGGTCATGAGTAAGAGTGATATCAGTGAAAAGGATCTTCCTTTTCCATGCATTTGTTTGGTCTGCTTTGATGAATACCAGAAAATAATATCAAAGGCAGCATAGCAGTGTAGTGAGGGATGAGACCACTAGAAGTAAAAGCCACAAGAATGGACACCATGTATGAGCTCATGGTGAACCTGATTTTACATCAAGTAGGTCTTGAAAGGGCTTTGTTACAACGGCATGCTGGAAAGCCTTAGGATGTCAGCTTGTTTTGAGGGAAAAGGGAATCGTTGGTAACCTGAGGGCCTGACATGATGGGAAAAAAGCTTTGCATTAGGGGTAGGGGAAGCAAGTCTTTCTCTCTGGCTTAATGACCTGATAGCTTGATGATTTCCAGCCTTGGTCATCTGTTTTTAGAAAATTATCAACGTTCTGTTGAAAAGGAATCTTTTCCTGAAACAAGCCAATCTCAAATCAGAGGCCTTTTCACCGAAACTAAACGAAGTCTCACTTGTCTGAAAATATTTTAAAAACTGTAAGAATAAAAAACCTTTGCATTTAAAGTGTCCTAAAAATTTTACTGCATCCTGCAATTTTCTGAAAACCCACACTTCCCTCCGTTTTTAACAAGCTTTTCTTTTTTTAACATGATTTCCCTGATACAACATTATTTTCACTCCTATTTTCTTTCTTCCATAGAAACCTGATTCTAGTTAAGCAGTTTTGGAAGTGGAAAGCAATAAACATGCAAAAAGGTGGAAACCCTATGCCTCTCTATAATATCGTTACTAAACTCAATATTTTTTTTTGAAAACATTCTTAAATCCTATTAATTCAGAACCATACAAAGTTCATGCTGTTCTTTATTAATAAAGATGTGAGACCAAAAATTATAACAAGTTAGACTGGATCACATCACGTTTTCACCATCGGTATTAAAAATAAAGCTCAAAAGGTACACAGCTGAAATTAGTAGCTTTTTAACATGTAGCTTTTTAACATAGCTTTTTAACATAGCTTTTTTACCTATGCAGTATCCTATTAATTGTTGTTTTTTATTAAATTAGAAAGCAAAAGGATGTTAATGAAAGTTAACAAGCTGTTAGCAAGCTGTAAATGAAAAGCCTGCCTACAAGTTTTGACACCAGTGATGAAATCACCACTGCCATTCTGGTTTTCCTCATAGATCATGCATTTGCCCAGATGAAACTGTCAAAATTTCTATCCAAAGTATTGAAAAGCTGTATCAGAAACCTGCCCTACAATATAAGCTGGTGATAGAGTTCCTTTAATGTTTCTGCATCTGAAGCTTCTAGAAGGCTCACCTTTCTTGTACCACTTTGGAAAAAAGATATTATCACAAGGAAAAAGAAGAGAGGAGCATATGGAGACTTGCTCCCACAGCCAATTTGCAAACACTGAAGCCTTCATGTAATGTAGGTGTAAAAATTTTGTACACCTACCAGTGCATCTAGCCTGACTGGATAGCTATCGTGTAAGCAGGTGACTGATAGATATCATGTCTCAAGCATACTTCTTCATCTTCATTTTTATTTTAATCTCATTTTCATGTCTCAAGTATGCATTTAAAATTATTTCCTAACATATTGTAGTATATAGCCTATATGATCCTTAAAGGAGATTTCAAAGTAGAGGTCAAAGCTGCCAACTGGTTATACAATGGGAAAAATTAGAATAACCCTTGCCAGTTTACCAAACTAAGATGGACTGTTCCACAGCTAACTGCAGCACTGAGGTTCCAGAATGAAAAATAGAGCATCATTGCATCTTTGCCCAAATTAAAATGAAGTTTGTGCTGTAGCTTACTGAAAAATATGTTAAATTGCTGGGTTTAGGCTGAGAAGATTTTGAATGTAACTCACCCTTTCACCATTCAAGAGTTTGCAGATGGTAATCACATTGCAGTATGATGTTGCAAAGGTTTTGGTCTAGATACTATTCTTTAGCTTCACTCAGAGGTTTGATTCTGCAGAGGAAGTGTCAGAGACCAAAATTACTAGTTAGAATACCACCACTCACTTTATATCTGATCATGGAACTTCCAATAGAAGAAACATAACTTTTGTGTGACCATGTACAAATCTTACATATGGGGATTACATGTATCTACCCAAGTGGAAGATCTGTGGGTATTCTGGAAAATGAGAGCTAGATTCTTGGCTGGCAGAAGCAGCATACCAAAAAGTAAACTTCAGTTCTGAATATCGTCTGGAGAGCTGTCCCAATGCATGTAATCTCCCTTACAGGAATAAAACCGTCCTACCAAGCCCACTAGGGTACACTGAGATTTAATTAACAGTCCAACATCGATAAAGCCATAAGTACAATATATAACTGATTTGCCAAGAACAAGCAGTACTCCTTTGTTTGTATTAACAGATGCATCATGTCTCATTCCTTCAAGTTGCGGATTGAAATAATCTATAGTAATTTGTGTGAACTTCAAGGCACATTTGCTTAAATCCTCTAAAATGTGCAGTCTATTTGGCCAGTGAATTTCAAACTTAATGAAGCAAACATCCTCTTACATGCATAAGTGAGGAATAAAGGGACATAAATCTTCCCATTTGACCCCCATTCACATATGAACATGAAACATGATCACATTTAAAGCAAGGGAGAATTTTTGTAATGTATTTAAAGCATCTGCTAAAGCCTACTGCTTCTAAAAAGCCTACTGCTCCTCACTTTATCTCTGCACTGCATATTCCACCTTGCAGGTGTCTATGAGCTTTTCTTCACATAGTATTTCTAAATTTGAAAAAAAAGGAAAGGAAAAAAGTAAAAGCGATCTTATGATGACTTTGCAATTTATAAAAGAAAGATCTTTGAAATGCTGCCCTGAGCCACACAGATCTCCAGTTGAATAATTAATTACATATTGACAAGGTCTTATAAAAGAATAGCTCAGAGCTGTATTGACGTTTATATCTTCATCTTAACATTCATCAGAAAATGTCATTCTGCTGGAAACAATTATTGGTAGTTTATATGTTTTTGCCTTCAAAACAAAATTCTTATCAAGAAGATGTATGACTGGCATTTTACGGTTATATGCATTAACAATTTACCTAAAATTAATCTTTATGATCCACTAATTTATGTTAAGAGAATATTAGTCTATTCTATAAATTCTATTAAATTCTTGTGTGTACATAGCTAAAAGTGTGTTACAAATATTTCTTTGAATTGTTCTAATTAGGCATTACATCTGAATTTTGTGCAAGTAGGAACCATTAACACACAAAATACACCCAAAAACTATGGTTTAAAGTGGCTGGCCATGAGCTTTACTAGGTAGGATGTAAAAAGGAGATGCACCAAATAACTGCAAAATGTTCCATTCTGTCAGTGTGCTGCATTTCAAAGGGAGAGAATAAATGTTCATATTTCTGTTTTCCTATTACCTTTGCAATTAATTGAACTAGGATGGCAGGCACATTTCTGCTAGAGCTCTTCTGTTACAGTACTTCAGTTGCACTTAATAAATTGCACCTTCCATGAAAAGAAAAGGTGATGGATTGAAAAATGTTTAGCACAACCATGCATAATTGATAGGTTCCCCAGTGCAAATAAGTGTCTAATAAATAATTAAATTTAATCTCATTATAAGAGTTTTCATAATGGGATAATTTAATTAAATGAAAGCCAAAGGGTTTCTAGGGGTTGAAAGATGCTGCTGTTGCTATATTTGGCTAATGGTCTGGGGATAGTATAGCGAAGAAGGGTAATTCACATGGGTGCATGCATTATTTAATGAATCCCTCTGAGATGGAGGAAAGGACAGATCAATGATAACTTGTCATTTTATCATTGCTTACAATGCACATTTAAACAACCTGGGGAATGTTAAAAACAGAGAGAATCTTGCAACCCTTTGCAATGCATCAGGCCTCCCTCTGCCAGACACATAGTGAGGATTGTGCTTTGCACTACACTGTTTCACCCTCATCTAATGTTATTAATTTTTTTCTTCTTTCAGACCAAAAAATAAGAGCAAAGCCTTACAAGCTCCCATACAGTTAGGGCAAGCCTCCCCCTAAGTGAAAGTTATAATGGATACAGCATGTATATCTGATACTAAAAAATTGATAGCTGTGTCATGTGGGACCTATTAACAAGCTTTTTGAGTGGGCTGAGTTTTGAGCTTTAAGTCTCCAGAAGCACTTAGCTAGGCTCGGATACTAAAACCATACAAGTCTAAGTAGTTAGCTCATTTGCAGGTGATCAGTCATGAATTAATATGAATAGTGAAGGTTTCATCTTTTCAGATAAGACAAAAGCATCATCTTGCACACAGTAAATGTGCAAGAACCAAAAGCTAAATGGAGTGGGTTTGCAGTCTGAACTGCTTTCTAATGACCTGTACACGCACAAGCATTTTCTCATTTAGAAACTTTTCTCTTTACTGGTGAACTCTGAAGACAATGACTGCTATCCTGTTGCAGCCTTGTGGTGTGTCCCTTCCAGAGGGTCTCACCCATCTGATGGTACCAGACATTTTCATCAGAGATGTCGATTGCTCTTCTAGAACAATAACAAAGGGATACAGTTGCCCATGGTTTTGCCTTCTGAAGCATAAGGATTATGTAGCATTAAAAAAAATTAATCTTTTTATCATTGCTCTTGTTATCTGTATCAATATTCTTTTAAATCTTTCTGAACTTAAAAAGTAATTTTTCTTCAATGGATAGCACAGGCTTACTACTTGCACAAAGAAAAGATTTTCTAGTATGAATGAAACCACTTTAATTTTTTATTGGTGTCATGCTCTGAGCAGAAGTGGCAATGAGCTACACAAAAGGATGCTTGAATCTTTCTAGGAGATTTGGCTACAGCAGCTCACACAGACTTTTCAAATAGATTGCAACATATTTGCCAGTTATATCAGGTCCCACAGGAGTTCTTCAGCCTTTTTCAGTCTTCTTCACCTAAATTATCTTGTCTAAAATCTGCCATTGCTCGACTCATCCTATTTTTAGGTGTATTTATAAAAATACTTGTAGTATAGCTGCTGAAGTTTTTGCATGATGAATATCAACCCCTTATATCTATACGCGCTTTATTATACCAGCTACTTTTCAATCCACACAGAAATTTTGCAGTAATGCCTTTCCTGAATTGCTTCTTGTGAGAATCAAAAGTTTTTTTGACAACCCAAATAAACCATATCTGTCTGCTTTTTCTCACTGTCTCAGTGACCCACATGAAGAACATGGAAGCCTCATTGTGTCTCATATATGTTCTCCAAGGGATTTACACCTCCACACTCACCGGTTACCTCATACAAAAATATGTCTCAACGCTTTCCAGTATTGCTACTTGTTTTTTTAACCAAACCTTTTTTAAGCTGAACAAATACAATGCCATTTGGCTTTCTTGCTGCTGTTCTGTTATTTGGTTCATCACCTCCTTCAGCACTGTAAACACAAACAGTTCCTCAACCTTGTATGAAAAGTAGGTGTTCAATTTTACACTAACATAAATGAATACTTCATGAGTCATTACAGAGATAGAATAAAATCATAGAATAGTTAGGGTTGGAAAGGACCTTAAGATCATCTAGTTCCAACCCCCCTGCCATGGGCAGGGACACCTTGCACTAAACCATGTCACCCAAGGCTTCGTCCAACCTGGCCTTGAACACTGCCAGGGATGGAGCATTCACAGCCTCCCTGGCAACCCTTTCCAGTGCCTCACCACCCTAACAGGAAAGAATTTCCTCCTTATAGCCAATCTGAACTTCCCCTGTTTGAGTTTTAACCCGTTACCCCTTGTCCTGTCACTACAGTAATGTAGTGCCTCTTCCCTTCTCCACTATCATATTTAGCTTCTTACAGTTTAATAGCCTGACTGATTAATGTTTTGGTTTTAACAAAAGGAATAATTGGATGGGTTTTTTATTCTAGTAGGGATTACCATAAGGATCCTAAGAAAAATTATTACAAAGGGTTTTTTTTATATTCATAAGAGAAACTCTTCCTACAAGTCTTGGGAAAATACAAGGAGCTGTATTTTCTGACTTGGGTGCCCAGAATTCAATAGCCTGATTTCTATGAGAGTTAAATACTCTCAGTGCCTATGAAATGAGCTTCAGGGACAGTGGACTGAAATTAAGATATTCTTTTCTATAATTCAACTTCCTCAGGCACAGTCATCTATTTAAATCTCTTTGAGGATTTGTGTACATTTTATTACAGCTTATTTAATTCATACAGCTGGGAAGTAAGATCTCTGCTGATTATTCAATAATCTTTTCTGTCCTTCAAGAACTAATGAAGTTCTCCATCCACATCTCTGCTTCTCTAAGGAGACCTCTGCTAAATGAAACTAAATATACATGAGGCATTATAAAACAAAAACCTTCCCTGCTTCATATAAAATACAGGACAAATACATAAGACTCTTATTTCTACCTTTTTCACATTGCATTTCCACTATGGCTTGTAGGAGTAAAACTTCAATTCTGAATTACATTGAATGGTGTCCAAACTTTAAGAGGTTAGGGGCAGAAGGACTTTGTTTGTTTAAGAGTGGGACCTTCTATTTATTTTTCCTATTAAGTTACAAAATCTATATTTCTGCTGTCCCCCAGGAACTAGTATTATTATACCAAAACCTCAACAGACAGCTATAACCAACACTGCAATAGAGACCATACCATAGATTTAAATTATAATCTTGTGATTTCTACTCCCTCTCACAATGCTTTCCCAGACTGTAAGAGAAAATTCCAGTAAGTCATAAGAGAGGATAAAAGACTCAAATGAAAAAAATAGCATGGAGATATTTGGGTGGGAATCAAAAGTACATCTAGCAAGTAGAATTCCCTCTTTCACAGTTTCTCTTCTTCATGAAATTCCCATCAAACACCTGAAATTCCGAACTTTGGCAATCAAGAGTTTTCATGCAATAGCCACGCTATGCAAAATTTAACATTGCCATGTGGCTGAATAGTGTCTCCATGTATTCTAAACCACTAAAATCATCATAGTATAGTATGGAAATATTGTAACGTGAGCTTGAAAATCCATTTTTTTTCTAACTAGTGAAATGTAGAAAACATGCTTTTAACATGCCAACATCTAGTAAAAAGTCAGTATCTGGCATTGAGTATACCAGTTAATACTTTCATAAAGCTCTGCTTTTTGCATGCATTACTGACTCTCAATGCACAGGAACTAGAAGGAAGGAGAAGAAATACATGTAATATTTTTCTATTAAATGCATACTCAAACTCATTTTTAAAACTGAATTTGTACCTAAGTTATTGTGCATTTGCCCATTATTTGGTTTACCTAGTATTTCTTTTGAAATCTACTTCTGTAAACAAAACTTTGTTGTACTACTATCACTTAAAGCAGGAGTGAATCTATTTTATGATGACATTGGGATAAACTTTGCAAGACCTATGCACGATATACAAATTAAACCTGAAAATTACTTCCCAAATAAGTATATATTTTTAGCATTTTCACAAATCACATGAACCGGCATCCAAGCCTGGCTTTTACACAAAACAACAAGCAACAGCACCTGAATTTATACTTCCAGTTGCTAAAGATCAAAATACAGGAAGAACCCCAAATTTTTCTTTTCAGGGTACCAATTCATATCTCAGAAGTTTGCTCACTTAAACATAAATTTAATAGGCCTCAATAACCAAATGAAAAACCCAGTTTTACTGCCATTTCTGGACTCCTTCCTGCTGCTGTGAAGTCCTTCCCCTGATGATTTCCATGACCTCAGTTCTCCATGAGACATCCCGTTGGCATAATGAACAACAAAACTTCAGTTACACTGAAGAAAAAGTCTACTTAAAATAGAAAGAAATAAAAACACTAAGATTTTTTCCTACTTGCAGCATAGGAGGGATGCTCTGATAGAATCGGTCAAAATCTGTAGAACTTGGACTGGGTACATGTTGCTAACTAAAGCCTTCAATGCTATCAAACAGAAGTCAAAAAGTCTGCACAAAGAGCAAACTGCGCATCTATCCATACATAGATATTGTTCATCAGTAGCTATCACCAAATCTGAATTATCACAATTTCTGGTATTCAGAATATTGGTGACCTGTTCCCCTCCTTTCTCATGCTTTTCTACCCATCCATCTCATACGTATCTCCAGTCTCATGTGGCATTACATCTACAAGTCTTCTGAATATGAGTGCAAAATGCTAACCTGCCAATTATTTCCATGAAAGCAGAAATCAAAAAGAAAAGCTTTCTACCTCTACATCTAGCCACAGTAAACTAAGACTTTACATTAGAAATACTACATATTGAGGAGAAAAAAAATCTACAAAAAAAAACTATCAGAGAATTTCAAGGAATTTCTCATATTTCCTGCCAACAGTTTGTGCTCAGAACCTGTTGGATATACTTCACTAAGGCTTTATGAAAACTTCAGCTTCAAGTCTGAAGCAGTCCTGGAAGGATAGAAACTTTGGAGCCAAGAAGAAAGTTGTGACAGATGAGCAAGACTCCTAAAATATCTATGAATCTGGTCTTTCCAACATCTTACATGCAGTAATCTCTGGTATGCTGTAACTGATGTACGCAAACTTGTTAATACAGCTGTACAAGTCAGTTCTGTACTCTTAAACTGCTGGCCAGTAACAGATTTTCACTTTTATCTCTAGGCATATGCAGGATTTCTTCTTTCACATGGAAAATGTGAAAAACAGGATTGATATAGACAATGCTTATTTTAGGTCAATTTTGGCATTTTTCTTTGAAACAAATGTAAGACACACCCTTGAATTCCCTTTGAGGACATATGGGAACATCCCCACCTACTCCCTCCCATCCAGTCTCAATCCAGCCACAGAAACAAAACAATTTTGAATGCAAAGTAATGAAGACAGCTAATGGCAACTTCGAAGCACATTCTCAGAAGCTGAGATACATTCATTTGTAAAAGAAAAGCTGTTTATAAAAACATACTAACAACTTTTCATTGTATGAACATTTCCAAACACCCTGTGTTGAAAATTAAATGTGCTAAAGAAATGCAGAGCAAAGCAGATAATAGAGGAAAAGGAGTGGATGTCCTAAGAGTTTTATGAAATACTGAGTAGTAAAATAGTCGTATAATCTGGTGTAGATGAGCTAAACAGAAGTTCTCTGAAGATGAACTGGTGTTCCCAGTAGCTTTGTGGATCTGACTTTCATTTTAGAGCTTAAAATCCCCACAAAAGGGCAGAAAGCAAAAAGGATGCAAAGAAGGTATGTCCTTCTGAATAGATTAAGTGGAAACAGCACAAGAGAGGAGAGATCCACTGACTTTTGGAGGAACCTTGAGAGGCTAATGAAAATAGCACATTACTCCTATTATGCGAAGAGGCACTTGAAACCAAAACTTGTCTGCAGCCAACAAAGAATACTGAGCATCCACGCCCTAAACATCCCCCCCAGCATTTTACTTCTCACACTGGAACTCTGGGCACAACACTCACAGCTGCTCACTGATGTCAGACCAGCAATCATACAGAGCAGATAGGCACAGTACTAATAGGCAAACGCAAGGGCAAAAAGTCTGAAGGACCTAAACATGTACCAACAGTGAGCTGTTGGGAGTTGTTTAAAGGTTAAAACCAGCCTTTTTTTCCTCAAAGTAATATGTGGCTCAGCCAGTGGATTAAATCAGGCAAAGTTTAGTACCAAGTTTAGTAGGTTTAAAGGGAACCTAATAGCAGCCTTCCAGTACCTGCAAGGAGGTCATCAAGAAGACGAGAGCCAGGCTCTTTACAGTGGTGAATGGTGCGGGAATGAGGGACAATTGGCATAAATTGAAACACAAGAGTTTCACAGTGCACAATAGGAAAACCTTTTTCACCCTGAAGTGAAAAACTTCGAAGGTTTTCAGGCCTGGACAAGGCAATGCTCTGAGCAACCTGGTCTGACCTTTTAGGTGATCCTGTTTTGAGCAGGAGGTTAGACAAGGGACCTCTTGGGTTGCTTCCAAAATGAATTTTCCTATAATCCTAATTTATTTACTATCTAAAGAGATAAATGGCTAAATATTTAAATATTAATTACAACAGAATTAATGCATAAAGAACTTGTAGCTCTAGTGTATTGCTTAGCATTTAGCCAGTGTATGCTATTCTTTCAGATCACCTCCATCACTTATTATAGAACAAGTGCCTTGATATACCCTTATGCAGCATATATTAAAAGCTCGGTAAAAAATGGTCACAAATTTTAGTCAATAAGCCATAAATTAAATTGTCTCCAAGTACATCTTGGCACGATACATTACATTTCCATTCAGTAGGCCCTGACTTGGCCAATTCTAATGATTCATGTTACATTAGTAATTCATGAAATAACACCATATACATAATCCTAAAACTATGTTCAGACATAGTGGAGAGGGACAGCTACAAGAAGGTGGCTATTCCTGTGCGTTCATTACCTCCAGCAAAAAAAAAAAAAAAACAGGAGCCCACCTGTACTTCTATTAACAGTCTAATAAGTGATGAAGCACAGAGCAGCTAGCTACACTATGACCTGTCTGCCTCCAGTTCCATTTCTCCCAGCAGGAAGGGGGACAGATGGCAAATTGCATGTATTCGTTCCAGGGCAGAGACAGAATTCACAGTTGTCCTGGGTTCAGCAGTAGCAGTCATTTTTATTCCTTCTTAGTAGCTGGTGCAGTGCTGTGTTTTTTACTTTCGACCTGGGAACAGCACTGATAACACCGATGTTTTTAGTTACTGCTCAAATGTTGAGTCTGACCAAGGACTTTCTGAGTCTCATGCTCTGCCAGGGAGAAGGGGAAGCCAGGAGGAAGCAGAGACAGGACACCTGACCCAAACTAGCCAAAGAGGTATTCCATACCACAGCACGTCATGCCCAGGATGTAACTGAGAGTTACCCAGAAGGGCTGGTTCACTGCTCGGTCAGGCTGGGTATCGATGGGTGGTATTGTATTCTCTTCCCTTGTTATTTCCCTTATTGTTATTATTGGTAGTAGCCATAGTGGTTTTGTGTTATACCTTAGTTACTGGACTGTTCCTGTCTCAACCCGTGGGAGTTACATTCTTTCGATTCTCTTCCCCATCCCTCGGGGGGGGGGGGGGGGGAAGAAAGAGGGGGATTGAATGAGAGGGCTGTGTGGCTGATTTACGGTTTGGGCTTAAACCATGACAGTTCTTTTTGGTGCCTAGTGTGGGGCACGGAGGATTGAGATAATGACAGAACTGACAAGAGTTTGTCTAAACATATTTGTGATAAGCATTCATTGTTTTGGATTAATAATCACTTGTCACAATGCTGATTTATTCGCTCTCAAAGTTGTTGTTCCTGATCTCACAGTTTCAGTATTGTACCTTACTTACAGCCAGTATTTGCTGTGTTAGTGTTTATCAAGTGTGGGGCTTGGGCTAAGGTTCTTGTCTCATTGTACTTTATGGTAATGATTTGTAATACAATAGAATCATTGATAATGAAACTGATCTGGCTTATGTTCCCAGTGTGGTCACCACCTTTAGACTTTGGGAGGTATATAATAGAAGTGCTTAGCAATGACACAATTGGGTGGTCAACTTGTGAAGGAAACATTCTCTTACCCTCCCAGCACCCCCCCCCCCCAGACCGTTTGCAGCATTGTTTGAGAGTTTTGAAGGTTTTGAATGGCCTTTAAATACCCTTGAGACCTGTTTGCTGATTGTGATGGAGATCACCATGTTAGCACGCATACAGAGTGTATTCACCATGTTAGCATGCATACAGAGTGTATTTTGCCCACGACTGATTTCATGTGGTCTGGAGAGTTAAGCAGAGTCAGGTTTGGGCCTTTTCTGAGGTTAGATGACAATATACGAGGACCAAGAGATTTTCCCTGAGGCTGGACAGTCATGAGTGGCAGGGTGTGTGGGATAGTATGGGCAAGTACCTAGGCCAGTGGGCCCCTCCAGTGCTTTGGAATTTCACCACCGAACAACTGCAAAATCCAGAAGAATTAGTAAAACACTTAAATGAGGTGTGTGGTCATTCTGGCCATACCAGAGATGGACAAATCATGGCAACGTGCTGGGGCTTGGCCTATGCTTACAGGGCCTTGTTCAACACTATCCAGCACCTTCAAAAGGAAAAGAATGTTGGTGGATCTGAGGGCAAAGCAACAGTCAGCACAGCTACTCCAGCTCCAAGCACAGCAGCTACACCACCCCCAGCGACAAGTACAGCAGCTACCCAAACTTCGACTGCAACAGACAGTGCAGCTACCCCAGCTCCAAGCACAGCAGCTACACCACCCCCAGCAAGAAGTACAGTCGCTACTCAAATCACAGTGATAATCACTGCAGCTAAACCAGAGGACCAATTCATACCAATATCAGTTGCCTCTGTGCGAGGGGGGCAACCCCCTAAGAGGCAAGAAAGATGAAGCAAGATGAAGAAACAATGCACTCACCACCTGCTGACCAATACCTAAGGATACCTAAATACTAAGGATTCAGCTGGCTATAAACCGTGTCCTGCAGAACCTGATGACCTGGAGAAATCAGTGCTAAACCTATGAAATGTTATAGGTTTCCAGAATTAGTTCTGAGCATCTCTGATTAAACCCTTTCCTTAAAGTCTGAATAGACAAAGTACCATTGTTACACACCAGCAGTGTTCATGAAATTGTACTTGCAGTAGAACTGCCAGGTCTACAGGGGAAACTGGAGTACCTTGGTACCTGAATTAGCCCCTGTAGGTGTTCTACAAGCCAACATGGTTTTAGGGTCTAGAGTTCATATACAACGCTGGAATGTCTAGGTATGTATCAATATAAATACACATATGCACATAAATTCTGTGACTAATTCTCCAAGGAATTTTTAGTTTCCTGTCAGCGGTTGATTTGCCAGACCTAGGCAGTCCCACTAGAACTCAGAGAATGGATAGCTAAAAAATAGTATTTACGATTTATTAAATTAAAACTGTGCTGAAAATCTATTTATGGCATCACTTTATTTGCAGTATTCCTTCTGGTGCAATGAAATGGTAAGAAAATAGTTCTTCTTTGTAGTTTTCAGTAGTTTGTAGAAATATTTTCCATTTGCTAAGCAAATTGTGTTATAGAGCTTCTTAAAGAAAGGACTGTACTGTTCAAATCCTAAAGTTATGGCGCCATGGGTTGTTATTTGTATCAGTGATGTCAAAAATGCTATAAAGGTTTAAAAAAAGAAACATACCTCTGCAGTATTATCTATTAAACATACAAAAAAATATGCGGGAAAGAGCTCTCTGTCCTTATTCTCTGTCCTTGATGAAGGTACAGTTTCCTCAATCAGAACAGGAGGCTTACTGCTGAAGTTAACAAAGAACATCTGGTTTTCATTTGAGGTGCATTCAAGTGTTCATTAAAGTGTCCTTGCTGGTCATTTCCAGCCTTTTTTCCCCGGCTTCACAATGTTTTGTGTCCTAACACTGTGGCAATTATGGCGTGTTACTAAAAATGGTCATTGTCATTGTACCATTTCCTTTGAAATATGTCAAGAGAAACATGAAAGAGAACCAAATGTGGATCTCATCTCAATTCAGTGTAAGAGCAGCTTCTATAGCTCACCTTATTCATACTTCCTAGGGGTGTTTATTTTCTGCAATTATTCATTCACTGAACTTGAATACTAATAAATTTTAAGCAGTGAAACAAGAAGCCCTCATACTGTCTGCAGGGAGGCCTCTGCACTAGGTCGTGAGTTACTTGCCACAGAAAGCCAGATCAGGTAAAAAGCATCTGAAAAATAAAAAAACTTTGTACATTTTCTCTGAATACATGGTAATCCTTACATGATCAATTTAAAATGGAAGGGTTTGTTATTCTCTAGATATTGTCTTTAGATTTCTGTTGTGTTGCTCTATAAAGTTACTAGATGCATCTCATAGAACTCTGAACTTAAAATTAACTTTAGTAGTTCATAACTAGATTTGGGGGAATTATTAATTATTTCATTACACAAAAGTGTTTGAGTTATTTATAGTCACAGTTTAAGGAAGCTACTTCCGGGCTTTAAGTTAAGCTTCTGTCTCAATGCTTGAGGTCAAGAAAATTCAGCAGTGTACTGTAATTGCATCCTAAGTAAAATAACATTGGTGAGGATAACAAAACTATAAGAACTCATGACACTTGACAGGCAAGTGTACAGTGCCCTGATATCAAGCTGATTGATACAAAATGTTGATCAAAATTGTTCAGATGTTTCTGAGAATGATAAAGGAGAAACCAATTCCACCTACATTTAAAATATATTATTTTTAAAGATGAAATATACATCAGGAACATGAAATTTCTTTCAGAGCAGCAAATTAATCTGGTGAAAAATAACTGACTTTGGAAAACTGCAGATCATGGCAAGAGACCATGAGACATTTTAGCAGGTGAATGCTATGGACCAATCTGCCCACACTTAGCATGCTTTGGGGAGTTCTGAGTGAATGTATTTTTTATCTTCCTTTTTTTCAGTGATATTTTCCTTCTCTTTATTTGCTGTATTGTACCCACAAAAACCAAAAAGAGATTGATTCAAATGCAGGGAAGGAGCAGATGAGAGAGAAAAGAAGCTCTGGGGCTGAGAAAAGCATGTAGAATAGGCAGAGAGGGGAGCAAAGGGAGGAAGAAGAAAGCTAGGACTGGTGAGACAGGATGTAAGGGATGGAGGGATGTAAGGAGCAATGCAGGACCAGGGGAAGGTTTGGAGGATGGAAAGAAGTGTGAACACCACAGGAACAATCACTAGAACAGCCCATGAGAAAGAAAAGTGACCAGAAGTACCCACCACATCAGTATTGGCAGGCAGACAGACAGTGCTGAGACTTGTTGCTGGAGTATGAAATATACTCCAGGAGAAAAAATACTCCAGGAGAACAGGATGGGGGTCAACCACAGCCTTCCCAAACAGAAGATGCCAGCAGATGGCCTATATGCAGTCACGTACAAGTGTTTCCCTCGCCAGCCTGATGATACAGTTATATACGCTAAGGACAGGCAGGGAGCAACTCTGATAAGCTTTGATTAAAGCAGATAAACATAGCCCAACAATCAAAAAAGACAGGAAATCGAACAAACAAATGCATAAGGAAGGGATAGGAAATTATATAGGCATGCTTCTAAAGGAAGAAAGAATAATGATCAGAAGCCCTATTTAAAGATTCTGCGTGTCATTCAAGTCAGAATAATAGGTAATTTTTTAAGGTGGCACCACTTCCTGGAGGGAAAAAAAAAAAAAGGGTTTCTGTATAAGAACAAGCCAATTTTACCAGTAATTTTGCTAAATGCAGAAGGTGGTTCCTTCTAAGCAATTTTTTTCCTAACACTTCACGTTTATGCCACCTCCAGTCTTCTTTTTGCCTTCTTACTTTTTACTCAAATTAATATCATCCTTAATATCAAGAAAACATTATTCAACAGGGACCATCCAGAAATCTCCGTTCTTCTCAAGTCTTTGTCAGCCCTTACAATAATAACCCTTACAATTGCATCCGTATGGTTTTTGAACATACCACTTAGGGTCTCTTTATGCAGCAAAGATTAGAATATGAAAATTTAGGATTATTCACTGTGATTACTTTAACTAAGTCAAATACCCAAGAAAATGACATTATTAAAGTAGATCCCAAACAAGTTAAGTTTTCCATTCCCCTAATAATGAAAGCCGCAGTTGCTGTGGACACTAAGCACATCACAGGACCAAGCTTGTGACTAAACTGTAAATACCATCAAACACGTTTTTATGTGATATTTTTTAAATAAACCAAACTTAGCTATATTTTTAAGCTAGCTTTCAGTTCTTCCAAGTTCTACATAATCCAGATATTTAATTCCTGTCTTATATGTGATCCATGCAATATGCCATGGTACTGTCTGCTTAAACACTCCCATTTACTACAAACAGAAGAATAATTTGTTTAGCTATATAATCAGCAGAGAGGCAGCACACAATAAAAGAAAGCATTCTAGCTTTAAAATGAATAAAAATTGATTGTGTCCCTATAAAAACTAAATTGGCAGAGTGTTAATTGCATTTCACATAAACATCTGTAGCAGTCAGTGACTCGTTACTGTGCTGTAATGCAATACAGGACACTTAGGAATAAATGCATCCTCTAGATGAGTTCATAGAGATTTTCTAAAAGCGCCTGATGAGATTGTAAAAATCTGATTAGTCAGAACTGCTAATGACACTTAAAACAAAGGGAAATCTTTAAATAAAATTATTTTGCTTTTCTTTTCTCTTGATAAATTATATGCAAATTACTGTTGATTGAAAAATGCCTGCCTTGAAGGGAAATTCATACTAATGAAGGAAAGGTCATCAGGCAACAAAAGTATTTGCAAAAGAAATCTGCAGGCATTTGAAAAATTGGAAGAACCCAGTTTTCTTTGTGTATAGGAGTATGCTGGAATAAGAAAATATACCTATTCTCATACTATTTGCTGTTATTATAATTCATGAGACACTCTCCAGGAAGGAAAGCAGACTAAGTTGCTTCCCTGAAGACCTTAAAGTAAAGACTCAGTACTCAAAAGATGTAAACACATGTGTAAGCATATTCCCTGCAAGCAGTTGCCTCAACTTAAGCCACATTAGTTACATGCAAATGCACTTCTGCAAGGATATGGTCTAGGAAAGCAGCACTACAGTATCAAAGCCAGCGGTTTATGTCTGAGCACTTGACAAAAAAATAAAAAGTTACTTTTCAGAAGTTACCAATAAAGATAAATGTCCTTCCAAGACTTGCACTAAAAATTCAAGAAAAAAAAGTCTGATAATATTATAGCTAAAAGACCCTGACAATTAAAAAAACCATGAGTTTTAACCATCTGAAATACAGACCGAGTTGATTTCACTCTAGCTCTAATTTAATATGTACTGAAGATTAACTTCAAGATCAGTGAGGCTAAAATATAAAAATCAGTGAAATAAAATCAAAAGTTGGAATTAAAAATGCTCACTGAAAGTTTCTAGAATTCTCTTCCCTGTCAGAGAGACAAGAAAATACAAGCCTGTATTTTTAGTTTCTTTTAATTATAATGAACTAAAATGATACTTAATATGTGAAACAACTGCAGCAGCTAAACAGGCAGCTGAACAGATAGGAGGAAAAAAACTATTGGATAAATAGCAGTTCTGGAGAAATGGCTTTGGAGCAGATCACAAAATGAGTCTAAGCAAACTATGTGAAAAAAAAAAAAGCCAACCCAAAACTGTTCATCCTATTGTAACAGATCAACTGCAAGTCAAATGCAAGACATGCAAAGTAATCCTCCCACACATCTCTACTCCAATATAGCTTCAGCTTTTTAGGTAATACCACAGTAAAAATGTTGAACCTCAAGGAGCAACAGAGATGTTCAAATTAAGGAAACATAAGAACTGAGCTTAGTGGATCTTTTGTTGGTGGATCTAGAAAGGACAAAATTGAGAAGGGTATGATAAGTCACTACTGATTCCTAGAAGTCTCTCACAAACCGGGCAGTGAATTACCCTCTGTAAAACTGGAATGGAGCAAACTCCACCATTATGTTAAATAAGCATTCACTGGTACAGTGGTAATTAAGGTGTTTGATCCTGCTTCAGAGATGGTGACAGATGAAACAATATGTTGAAGTAAGTTCTCTCTCCTTTATGCTTCTACTACATTGTTCAATTTACAGTCAATATATGTAAAATATTATGGTGATATGCAATGAGTAAAGATGCCAGCAGGAAAGAAAAAATCCCTTAAAAGTTTAAAAAGGCTGATTTTATTCGTATTCATAGATCAATGAAAATTAGTCTCAAAGGGGCCTCAAATACATGTATGTAAAAGAGATGTTCTTTATAGATAAATGGTAAAGCAACTATTCATAACAAGAGTAGGAGTTGTCTTGCATCATTTTTAGTATTACCACTTAGACAAATGTATCGTTATGGACTTTATCCTCCTTGGATTTCTACAATACAAAGTAGTCCCATTCCTGACAAGTGTCTCTGAAAAACATTCTTCTAGAACTCTAGAAACTCCCAGCTTCAAGCACTGGTTTTCATAGAATAAACTCCCAGAAATTTAGCAGAAGAAATAAGCTGTGATCCCTGAATGGACTATACAGGAGTTTCAAATGAAATGAACATGTTTTCACTTCATTGCTATACGAACTGTATCTTTTCAAATCAACAAGGCTTGTGTCTAACCTCACTACATGCTGTATACTCCCTTCTCAAATAGATTATAATACTGTGCTGTAAAACAGCTTGGTCTGAGTTGTGGCTGGTGCAGTACCTTTAATAAATGAAAAATGAGTGGACATATGGAACCACTAGAATCCACTCTATTCATCTACTAATGGAGGGTCCTAAATCATGAACCATAAGTTTAACTTGTTGGTAGCTGCACTGATTATAATGAGACCATTTACTCCTGAGGTTAATATTTAAACTGATTCAGATTCTTAAAGCAATCAGATAAGGCTGGCCAAAATGTGGTGCTAGGCAGAAGTGGATGTTCAAAGGGATTTCCTTACAGTGATGCTAAATAGAAAGGCCAGCAGCAAGGTTTTAGGCTGCCAGGGAAACCATACAGCCAGGAAGGTTCAGATTGCTAAAGATGACATCCCTTAGATGCTTTGGGACCCAGAAGAAAGGCAGGTCAGTTCTACAGAGAAGAGGGACTCTTCTGTCACTTTTTATTGGGAAATCAAGCTCTTCTTGATTTTCCTAAGCATGCGATGGACCCCACGTAGCTTCTTGTCTACAGGGACTTTAGGATAGGGCTTTTAGAGTGAAGAGGTATGTATGTTCACCAATGGTTTAAAACTTGCAGACCTCTTGAATGAAATGAACTTACGTATTCACAGTTGACCAACTTCCAAGTCCTCACCAGCCTGAGTAGAAGGGATTCAAATCAGTTGCTTCTTCAAAGAAGGATATGAGTATAGGGGGCTGGCTATAAGTATATGCTTCTTTCTTTGACAAACTAAAACCTGATGATTTCATAGCAGCTACAAAAGGAAGATCACTAGAAGACAGCTCTGGCAAGTAACCTTTTTTGAAAAAGCAGTGGAAGAAAGGAAGAGAGTTCATTCGCGTACTAACTGCGGGATTTTGGTCTGATACATAGCAAAGTATTCTTTAAACTTAGTTCTTTAAAAACCAATAAAGGCACCCTTCTGACAGATCAGAAATGTTCCTATATTTGCTGAAAAGATAATTTCTGTTCTTTAAAATCTATTGTAGAGACAACCTGTAAAATACCCTGTGAGATTGTGTTTTATAGCAGTCTGGTATGACTACTTACTGAAATATTTTCAGTGCATCATAAAATTAAATTATATGTTCCAGCTCATTGGCTCCTAATTTAGATAAAACAGGAAGATCTGAATTCATAAGGCTGGTTGGTCTGTAAGGGGCCCCCTGTAAGGGACTGTACATTAGGCTATTAAGACTTTAATTTTAGCCAGGCTATAGTTATGCCATGTACTTGAAGTGAAAACATGATTAAACATCTTAAGAGAAAAATAGTCAGTGGGGTGCTTATAAGAGCATTTATGGGGAAAGCATTTAGACCTGGTGTTTATGCAGACTGTAAACAATTTCTAATTACATCCATGATGTCTTCTCTATGAATAGATTATGTCTTCTTCCTTTTATAGATGAGCATTTAGATAAGAGGGCCAGAATTGGTTTGGGGTTAAACATCATTTCAAATAAGCATCAGATTTAAACTGAAAGATATAGTTAATAGCTTCTCCCTTGTATGTAACTGAATCATCATCTTCTCCTCTGGAAGGAATAAATCTGAACATCTCTCTTCCATGGCAGCAATTTTCCATTTTGTACAACCATTCACTCCTCTCTGTTACATTTTAAATAAGTTCAGTGACTGAAGAGTCCACCACAGAGAGTTCATTTTTACAGAGTGTTAGTTCAGCTGCAACTTCTCCTGAATGATTTAATACATATAGCTATTATGTAACTCAGATTGTCTTCCCATGTTTTAATTTATTCAGTCATTTCCTTTTTAAAACATGTGCTGTGGGTACAGTGTACCTCCTGGTTGTGATTTTGAAAGCCTTCAATTTATTAGTTACATTCTTGACATGAAAATATTTAGTTATAAAAATGTAAAGGTTTAGAACACTTGGAGACCGCTGTTTTCATATTTTACCCCTGTCCCACATTAAGGGCTTTCGTCCCAAGGTGAATATGGTAATGAAGTAGATGTGATTTGGATAATCCCTAGATACGGTATTTTTTTTCCAGAAACACAGAGTAAGAAGTTTGCCAGGAGAAAAAAATACGAGAATGAGAGTGACCCACCAAGGATTAAAGGAAGGAAACTTGGAGCTACCTCTCTTCTGGTGTTCAAGTATGAAGTTGTCCAACTCATTAGTTATCTTATTCAACCTTGACATTCATTTATATGGAGGACAAGGCTACAAATGACTTTAGCAGACATGCACTCTTCCTGAAAGGAATATAGTTAAGAAGAAAACACTGTGGTCATTTTACAGTAACTTGCAGGAGGAATATGGTCTCTGTTAGGTGCTTATCACAACACGTTAATGATTTGTTTCCCCTAATAAACATTGTATTACACTGGCTACTATGTTTAGGCTTAAGATGGACGAGGAGGTCTTGCATAGCAAAGATTTAGTTACTGTCTCATGGTGCTGCAGACCAAATGCTGAAAAATCTTGTCTCACACAGAGTTGTTTTAATATTTGTGTAGCAGCCAGGCAGGCGAGTTTCCTGTATAAAAAGAACATCTGAACTTTAGGCGTCAACACTAGAAGAATTCATGTTCTTTAATTAGGTCACTGATCCCTCTAAATTTCTGTCTTGACTAGACATAGAAACTTTTTCTAGTCCTCAAAGACAGTCAGCCTGTCCCCTCTGGTTCATTCATCGAAGTCCCTCTGACTTTGCATTGTCATTTACATACAAAGAGAGTGTTTATAAAGGAATATAAACTATTACCAAACAAGATCAATCATATTGTATAGTCCTTTTCAGGAATGTATGTGATGAAACACAGCAGTTGACAAGTGAGAATATGGCTCACAAATATCTGGATAAGGTGTGATCAGTTTTAATCATCTGAGAGTTATAGATACTTGCAGATGAATTTTAAAAGTGTGTTGGTCTATTAGCACTCTTTAGTATAACAAAAAGGGAAACAAATATTAAAAGGCATATAAAAAGTTTTATGGTTCTGTACAATTTCTGTTTCCTTTTTTTTTTTTTAATTAAGAGTAGTCCTGCTCTTAGTCACTTTTCAGCAAGTAACATGAAATTTCATCTACTATCTAGCTATTACATAGGTAATTCACTTCCAGCGGATGATGTGGCACCCATAAGTGAACTACATGAGTTTGTACTAAAACATGTAGGACACAGGAGTCAAAAGTAGAAGTTAATACTTGTCTCCTCCACAGTCCCCATCTCACTTCTTTCAGGATCTGAAATAACTTCCAACTGCTTTCCCAAGATGTGTTATCCAAGTTATCAGTTTTATAACAAGACTGTGCAAAAGATTTGAAACTTTAACATGTGAGCTGACTTTTAAAAATTCCTGCGGAATGCTACTTGGCATCTAATTTAATTTACTAGGAAGCATTTTTCAACACGCAATGATGTTGAAGAGTTTACCTTGCACAATGACATACCTAATATTTATATTTTATATTTACATAAGCAAAAGGTGAAGATATGCTTAAAAATTACCTTTTTTTTTTTGTTTTTTTTTTTTCCCCTCACAGCAAATAAAAATCCATTTTCACATAAAAATAAAAAATGCTAAGTATTTACTGTTGTGCAGGCCATGTGTCTCTCACTCTTTGCTTGATAGCATTTGAACCCATCAGACAGTGGGCAGCTCCTACAGTGCTAAGAGTCAGAGAAGCCTAACTAGAAGAGAGATCCTGATTAGCTTTTCCCAATAAAGGGAAAGACTGCCTCATAACCTCAGCCAGATTTTAGATGATAGAAAATCCACACAGGAGACAGCTACTGAAAACTGAGCTTCATAAATTTCACCAAAGGTCTACTTTTAATCTGATATAATTCAAAATAATAGTCTTTGAAATGCACCAAAGACTAATAGACTAATCCACTACAGACTAATTATCAACTGGTAGAAACTGCCATTATACAAAGGGAGGAATTTGGTCCATGGAATTTTCTCAAGTAAGAAAAAATTACACTTGCAAAAAGCATGGGAGGCTAGTCCCCCTGAAAACACTGGTAATCCTCTTGCTGACTTCAACATGGTAATAGTTTCTCTCATGATCTTTGTATTATGTCCAATCATTAAAAATAATTATGTATTTCATCATTCACCTAGGAATACATAGTCTCTGATTAGGCTCCTAGAAACTATAGTGCACTATTTGTATTTTGTGTGTATTATGACAAACTAATAATAGTTCATAAATATAGAAACAGAAGGTCTGTAAAAGCACTCTTTGTTGGTAGGACTAATTATAGTAGCACCAAAATGTTCTACTTACTTACACTTGGTTCATACTGAAGATCTCCCTTGTGAACTGGAAAGTTCACTATCAAAAATCAACCAACAATGGAAAATCAAACAGCATGACAAATGACCCACCTAATCATCACCTTGGCCAGGGTTCAGCAATGTCAGTTACCTTAAAAATGAGCCTTGGCACTAGCGGAGTTTTCTCAATAATTTTCTTTCAATCAGATACTTAGAAAAGTTATGCATAAAATTCCTCCTTACAGGTTCGCTTCTGGGAGAAGTGATCTATTAAGTCAAGACTTTTAGATTTTTTCTGATTGTAGTATTTTGCTTCTGCAGAGATTAAAAGAAAATACAGAAGGAATTAAATATAAATATTTAAAAAATCCAATTAGCATTTAGAACAAAATGTACTTTAATGGATCATTTTTCATGTATGTAAACTTGAAATCCATTCACAACTGGTGATAGTTATACTTACAATACTCCTGAAAAGCTTTCTATACATCTTCCTAGTTCAGTTAACATATATAACATACTTGTATTTATACCACATCAGTATATACATATAAACATCAGGCCTATTATCTGTATTATTATTGTTGTTATTGTTGTTGTTATTATTATCTGTATGTTTTAGAAAATAAGGAAAAGATATTTTGATACTTAACATCTAGGTTCAACAAATTTGGGACCTTAAAGGAAGCATCTATGATGGTCTCCATTTAGTCCCGAGATAACACAAGCTACATTATAAAACTAAGATTTCATATCTTAGTACAAATAGCATTCTGTGTTAAGGATATCCCCAGGCTTAAGGTCAGCAGGGCAGCAGTTTACTTGCCGGAAACCTGACTGCAAGTCGGAAGGGACTACAGAATTTAAATTAGTTGCTGGTAATTGTTCTTGAAGTCTCTAGCAATTTCAGAATTAACTGTGTTGCCTTCAGCATTCAGTAGCATAAACTGAGGTTTATAAGGTGGAAAAGGCAGAGGAACTGCTACCATTTTAACTTCTGTATCTATATAACTCAATCTCTTCGACACTCAATCTTTTCAAGTTTCAATCATGAACTCAATGTTGTTCATTATAACTCATTTCACAATGTATAAGTCCACTGACAGTTACTGAAGAGTAACTGCTTTTTGTCAACTTGCCAGTAAATTTACTCATTTAGTGATTATTTTCCTTCTCTGCAGACAAGGGCAACAAATGGGTTACTTAAAAAAATCTTCAAAAGGCAGAGAACTGTAAGCCTCCCAGCAAGTAGGGAAAAGCGCTGTTGTAATGTTGTGGGTATTGAATTTGTTTTGTACGCTACATAATGGGAAAATATTTGGGCCCCGGCATTTAGATGCATTAAATAGTTTTTGTGGTTATCAAATTTTGTAGCCTAGCTTCAGCTTTCAGAAGTTGCCACAAAAGCGGTTTTCTGTTTTGTATACTCTACAGGCATAAACATTATCAATTAGATAAACTGACATAAAATTGCTAGTCATTCAAAAGCGAGAACTTCCCACGGGAATTGATAAAATTCTATCAGGCTCTCAGAAGTCAAGGGCTGTGTTTATGCCTTCGGCATTACACGGAAACAATAGTCATTCAAAATATAATAATTACTTTCTGTAAGAAAAATTAAAAAAAATTAAAAAGCACATGTAAATCAATTTCCTCTTTCAACCTAACCAGCCATGGTTTACATATGCAATCCACGCTCATGTTTTACTATTTGATTTCTTTTCTATGTAAATGGGCACTCACCCAGCTTTAAATATTGTCAGTTTCTATGCAAATGCCCACTTATTTAAAGCTACCTCCTTGGAAGCTTACAGATAAAAATGGCCTTGAAAGTATGTTCTCATCTTGTGAGAAAGGAGTATGTCTTCAACTTGTTAGCAGTGTAGGGAGTGTCCCTCTGATTTGAATGCAGTGCAGCCTTGATAGAGACTCTTGACAGAGACAGGTAACATACAGTTATGGACAAGATCAAAAATATGGCAAAACCAAATCACGGCTACCATGGCTGTTCAGGTGAGCTACACCTCACTGCTCTGGTTCCAACTTTCACAGACACCTGACCCCTCCAATTCGTAGTGCCACACGTCTGCTCTTCCCAGTTGTACTTCTGTACCTGTAGTGCAGCCTGCTCTCTGGAGTAGCTCCCATTTGTTTTGGCACCTCAAACAGTTCCCTATTACTGCATTTTCTAACGAGATCTTTCGGATTCCAATAAATCTGGATTTATCCTAACACTGAGAAAGTTTGATTGCTTATTACAAATATTCCTTGTATACAGCCTTTTTCTTCCTCAGCTTGTGATACAATAGCTTCAGGCTACTAACTGAAGAGCTGCCTAAATAGCTGCACATTCAGAAGAGCTGCCAGAATCAAGTCTTATGCATGTGGTAAACCAGGAAATTAGGGAGTGTATAAAAATGAAATATGAAGATTTTTCACAATGCATACTATTATAGTCAAAACATAAATAGTGCTTGTAAATGCTTCTTTGCTTTTCTTCCTGACATAATAATTCCACAGCAGTAACTAAAACACAAACTCCAGTTTCTTCTGTTATTGTCTTCTAGACTCTAATGCAATGTTTTCCTAGCCAGTTTGCACTCAAACAGAGAAACAAACCCATTACTTCCTAAAGCTTAGAGTGTCTCCTGATTTAAGCACTAAATTAAAAATAATGTGAGGTCCTGTTTTGTTGGAAGACCCAGAGCTTTCCATCCTATATTGCTCTATGGAAAACAGGAAAACATGCATTTGAATTCAGCATCACATTAAAGTGAGGGAAAATCATATACATATTGTTCCAAAAATACTGATAGAATAAGCGTAAGAGTATCTACACACTCCTCTGTTGTTTTTTGATTGTTTTAAAGAAGTGTTGTAATGTGAATGAAGAATTGGCAGATTAGAAATATTAATTGATGTTGGGGTCTAGTATGCCATCGTTGTGTAAGGAAATTAACAGCGATAATGTAGGCTACTGCTTTATAATATGCAATTACCTCTTAGTTATATAGAACTTAATAACAACCCAATACATTCTTGTCTTTGTGGTGTATTACAAAATAAATTATTCTGAAGAAAAGAGACAAGAGGA
The DNA here is from genome assembly GCF_034315485.1 of Pezoporus occidentalis. NCBI lineage: Eukaryota > Metazoa > Chordata > Aves > Psittaciformes > Psittacidae > Pezoporus > Pezoporus occidentalis. The sequence goes on along the minus strand of NW_026915724.1, from coordinate 2,832,447 downwards.
GGGGGCATTTTGGCAGATCTTTCATCATTACCTTTTTTTAGATTTGATCTATGAGCCTGTGGATTCCAGTGCTAAAGGACTTTTCAAAAACATTACAAATCCCATGTGCTCTTTGTAGCAACCCTCTTCTCTGTGTCTGATTGTCCAAATCTCAGCTCTATAATTCATTTTGCTAACACCGTTAGCTAATATCATCATCAGCTGTTATCATCAATAGTCATCCTCAATGAAAATCATGTACCTCCATTTCTTCCTCTCCACATTCCCTCACAGTTACTTCCAGCTTGGAGACCAGATCTACAATCTTCTCCCTTCTCTTCTGACCTATCCCACACAAAGAAGCCAACATGAAGTTACCGTGAACACTTTCATCCTACAGACTATGACTGAGCCCCACTCTGTCATCTATCCAAATCTTATCATTCAGAACAGTAGATGGGACCTGCTTGGCATGATTCAACAGGGGTAGAAGGGTCCAAGAAAGCTGGCTGACCCTCAGTGGCAACATCCCCAAAGCAACATCCTTTCCAACATGTAGGAAGCTGAGCAGGAAGGGCAGAAGGACAGCATGGATGAAAAAGACACTCCTGATTAAGCTTAACCACAAAAATGAAGCGCATAGAGGGTGAAGGCAGGGACAGGCTACTCACGAGGAGTAATACAAGCATGGCCTAAGTTTGCAGAAGAGTTAGAAAAGCAGCACCACTGACCATTTTTGAGAAGTCATAATGATCAGAGAAGATTCCTGAAGACTGGAAAAGGGCAAATGTCACACCATCTTCAAGAAGAACAAGGGGATTGTTGGAAAATACAGGCCAGTCAGCCTAACCTCAGTCTCCAGAAAGATTATGGAACAAATCTCAGAAGCCATTTCCAGGCACACAATGGACAAGAAGATAATTAGGAACAGTCAGCACGGTTTTAGCAAGGGCAATTTGTGCTTAACTGACATGACTGCCTTCATGATGAAATGACTGGCTCTGTGGACAAGAGTCCACAAGTCTCCCACTGTATCCTTTCAGACAAATAAGTAGAAGATAAAGCAGGTGGAAAAACTGGATGAACCTTTGGGTTTAAGGTTTGTGATCAGCCATATAAAGGCCAGCTGGCAGCCAGTTGCCAACGTCATCTGTCAGGGATTGATAATACAGCCAATACTGTTTGTTCTCTTTACTAAGCAGGGAGATGGATGGTATTGCACCCTCAGCAAGTTTATAGACTGCAAAGTTCGCAGGTTTGCAACCCCCCAGAGTGGTAGGACAGGGCTGCTATTCATCAGAGGGACCCTGACAGGCTGGAGATAACGGGCCTACAGGAACCTTGTGGAGTTCAACAAAAGGAAAAGCCAAGTCCCATGCCTGGACAGAATAACTCCATGTGACAGCACAGGTTGGGGCTGACTGGGAGAATAGCAGATTTGCATAAAAAGATGGGGATACTGGGTGGAGCATTTGAACACAAACTAGCAAAAGTAAAGAAGACTAAAGCATATCAGGCTGTATTAGCAAAAGTGCAAGCAGTGGATCAGAGAATGTTATTTTTCCCCTCTATTTGGCATTTGGGAGAATGCATCTTGAGTACTGTGCCTAGTTTTGGATGTCCCAGTATAAAAGAGACATTGCTATACTGGAATAAGCTCAACAGGAAGGCTATCAAGACAATTAGAGGCACATGCTATATGAGGAGAGGCTGGTAGAACTGTGTTCGATCAGTCTGGAGAAGGCTAATAGGAAATCGTTGCTCTTTTTGTCTTCCTAGTGGGAAGATAAGGAGAAGATGAAGCCTGATTCACCTTGGAGGTGTGCAGTGACAGAATAAGAGACAGCAAACACCACGTTCAGCATAGAAAATTACACACAAGAGAAAAAATATTTCCCCATGAGAGTAGTGCAGCACCAGTTTTCAGTATGCTAATCACAACAGAGAATGAAGAAACCAACCCCATAAAACCAGAGGTTTAAGCTGTTAATGTAAATTGTAACCATCTAATGGTTAGATGAAAGCTCTGGAAAGCTTGAAAGCATGTTAGGACATGGAAGAACTTACTGAAATTCAGAGCATAAGTGTAAGATATTTCTACTGACCCCTTTGTTCTTCTGACAAAATGAAGACAATCTATCAGGGATACAAATGAATTTCTCAATACCAATTTTTTTTCTTTGTGGCAAATTTGCAATTTGTTATTGTTCCACACTGGAATTCTGTGTGACTGAATGGCAACTGCTCTCAGGGGCACCTGACACGATATACAGCAAGACTGGCATAGCAAATATTGGTCTCATCCTATAAATGTTTTTTATGTGCATGAAGATCACTGTTCCAATAAAATGTCTCTTTCCTCACAGCTTAATTACTGAACATAAATTATACAGTAAAAGAAATAACTTTCAATAGGAACATCAAAATGTGACAACTGGCTACACAACCAGACATGTTTCTATTTAACACATCTGATGTAAGGAAGCTATTAATTTTCTGAATGCATGGCCAAACTTCTTCATAACACCTGACACAGCATTTTTCTAGGGTAATAAAAGAAACCCTGACAGCTGCAATTTTATAGAAATATGGATTAAGCCTTTCACTATGCTCTTGGGAAAGTTTTCTCTTCCATAAGCTTCTATAATTTGTTTTAAAATGGCTTGCTTCTGATCATTCAGACCCAGAGTTCTCCTGCATCTGCTCCAGCTACAGCTTATTTTTTGGCATGCACATATCAAAAGCATTGAAAAACAAACATACATTCTCGTACATATTCTTTCTGGCACTGCTTTTAAATTATTTTTTTTTTTTTTAACATTTCTTTCAGGTACTCATAACACAAGATTACAGCAAAAACGATGCTGATAGACTTGTTGCTTCCTCTAAGAAAACCCCAAATTATATTAACTGAAGGGGAATATTGCAGTGAAAGTAGCTGGCTTCCCCCTCTGAGAATGAGACGCACTGGTGCCTTGTGCTGTCTGGTGACAGGAACTAAATATATTATCCACATTCTCCATGACATTCCACTTTGAACTTAACATGCCAGTAGTCATGGTACGAGTGAATGGACAGCTGTCATGAGGAAGGCATTTAATGTCTGAAACAAAGATTAATAGAGGAACCACAGCTAAATATAAAATAAATATAAGAAATACATGTGGAAACTACCTTTATATTTACCACTTTAAAATATTTGATCTAAAAATTTGCATTGTTTAAAAAAACATCAAGTTACAAGATAAAAGATTCTTGCTGCTATTAAAATTGTATCACGTAACTCTCTGTTCATACAGTATCATCTGTGCACAGTAGCAGGAGCAGATGTCTAAAATTAAGTCTCCTAACTTTGTCCTATGTTAGAAAGAAAGAGTTAAAGAACAAGTTCAAAATTTGCTTTATTTATCCTGGCATTTCCTTCATTTGCCTCTCAGTACCACGTCACATTAATTAATTGAGCTACTCAACAGACTAAAAATTACTAAACATATTCTACAGTTTAGGTTATCACAAAATATTACCACTCTATATTCTGACCAGATGAGAACAAAGAAATGTGAAAGCATTGAACAGTGCCATTTAAATATGTGCTTAGTATTTAAAAATGTTGAAGTCTGCTGTAGAAAATTATTGCTCTAGAATTGAAATACTTCAAAAGCATACATTTTTTGTAGACTGCATGTAACATTCTTATGATAAAATGGGTGTGCACTTACAGAGGGAGAAAACATACAGAAGAATGTGATTTTGGAGAAATTACTGCATTTACAGAGTGTAGGATAAAATTCTGGATCAAATTCAAGCTTTAGCTGTGCACACATAACTCCCACTCCCCTCAAAGGGAGAGATTATACAGTGTTCAAATCTGGACTTCAGATCTTTATCACTACAAACGCGTAGGGGTCAGTTCCTTTGTGTTTTGGGTTTGTCCACTGGAATATAGTTACTATAAGCATTTACACAGAGATTTCGATAGGAATATTTTTAGCTTCATCATTTTTGTTACTGAAAGAAAAAGCTTCATCTTTAATGTCTGGCACTCTCTCACTTGACTTTCAAAAGGAAACACAAATTCAATACTCAGGACTGCAAGACAATATTTGGTGCAACTTCTATACCTAACACAAGTTTACTACAACTAGCTCAAATTAATTAGCCAAATATGACGAGAGGGAAAGCATTACTATTCAGATTTGCAGATAAAGAATAGACAGAGACAGACTACATGACATCATTGCAGTCATGCAAACAGCTTGCAGGACAGCCATTGAGAGAATTCATACATCCCAATGTCAGGTCAGGGTCTTACTGACAAAACTCTCCTTGCCACCTAAACATTGTATCCAAATAGACGAGGACAATTAAAAAAAAAAAAAACAAAAAACAAAACAAAACAAGAGAATTTTAATTTGTTCCTCCCTGAAGTCTTATATCTTTAAAAAGTGCCAGCAGAGCAATCATGAAACTCTAGTGACAGTTTGGGCACACTGGGATAACAAAGATTTGGGATTAAACACATTGGATGTTACAGCCAGTTAATCTAGTCCTTCAGTTTCAACAGATTCAGGACTCTTAAAAATAACAATGTTTTAAACTCTTTTCTAATCATTAAAATTAAAGGCTGCGCTTAATAAAGATAATATCTGGTTCAGAAGCCCAGCCCCTGCGCTCCCCATGGTCAGCCTGTTTGTGATCCCAGCAGTACTTGTTCAGCGTCCCTCCAAGAGCCTCTACTGCTCTGCTAACACCACCATCACACACTTCATCACAGACATGTTTATTTTTCTTGGCAGACTAACACAGGTCCTGTGTAAGAGGTCCTAGCACTTAATTCACTCAAATGTTGCTTTTATACCTACAAATGACTTGCAGAAAACAAATGTTAAAGTACAAAATACATTGGATTTGTCAGCACCACTTGTTTCTGACAGTTCCTTTTGATTTATAAATTTAACTGTCACAGTTACTCAGCCTGGTGCAAGAACTGCAGGCAGAATATTAACACCTCTAAATTAATATCATGCAAGGATCTGGGATTAAAGATACTTAAGAGTGAAACATTTGCCAAGTAAAACCCCATAAAAAGAAAAAATACTAAGACAAGAACACTCTGACAGTAAATGTCATCTGTAATAAAAAACATAACAAAAGTTTGTAATCCTCTCTGGGTAACAGCAGTAACAACTACATAAAATCTCCCACCGCGTTTGTTTGACACAGAACTATCTACAACTGCTCAGCAAAACCAAGAAGGACACAACTTCTATTTCTAGCAGCTGTCCCTAATGCTGAACACCATGTGCACACTTTGGAGGGAATAACATTTTCATACTTAGCCACTGACAATGAGAGACAAGAGTGGCACAAAACATCAGCAGTTGAATAAAATGAGCGCAGAAAGGAAAAAAAAAAGGCAAAAGAGCACTGGTCTTTTGACAAAAACAGCTGAGATCCACAGATTATTATTAGCACAAGCTGACAGTGAATGGGAAGAAAGCCAAAGGTGTACCAGTGCTTAAGGAAAGGATTTAGGATGACCTAAAAAGCGTCAGTGTAAATTTGACATTGGTGTGAAGAAAGCAAGTAGATACAAGACTCATCAGCAGAAGGTGGGTATATAACTGATATCTCTCAAAGTCATTCTGGGAAAATGCTTAACATGCATTTTTGTGTAAGAGTTGGGAGCTCAGAGGCATAAATAACTTTCCAGGCACTGGCTGGTGTATTCCTTGGTCATATGTTGACCTCAACTGAAAAAAAATTACTGTTCTGAGCTAGTAAATGTGAAAACATAGATGACAAAGGCTAGTAAAAGCAGGTGTGTAGAGGAGCACCTTCATTAGAGGTAAAAGGCGGAAGCAAATGACTTGTCCTACTTTCTTCCAAACTTATTTGCCTCTCTGACAGTTTGGAGTCTTCTTCCACAGCGTTTTACTACCCACTCAACCACTGTACCACACAGTGCAGTTCCCACCTTCCTCCTCCCCCTTAAAACTTGCTCACCCTACCCTCGTTCTGCACAACACTTTGAATGTCATAACATGCAGATAACAGCTGTAAAACGTAGTAGATGCAGGGAGTCAAAGGTGTTAGTGTGACCCTTCTCACTACACAGTGACAAGCAGTCAATACATCTTGGCATTGCAAGGACAGAGAAGCCATCACACACCCCCGCCCCAACATCAATCCCCACACAGACTGTCTAAACCTTTAAGCAAAGTTAACACAAATATTAAGATACTATATGCTGCTTTCCTTTTGCTAACACTTCTTACTCTCTTCCCACTTATATGCCAAAACATTTCATCAGGGAGGTCAAGAGGGGTGGGTACAAAAAATCTTTTTGTGGTGTCATTATAATCCAACTGTCATGGGATTAACTCTTTTCTGTAAAAAGCCCAGGAAGAGGCAGAAAAGGGATTTGGAGCTGCTGTGTTGCTGGTGTCTAGTCTCCCCTTCTTCAAGCTAAAATAAGAAAATACAAAAGGAGAAGGAACCACAATTAAAATAAAAACACCCTCTGTGTCTGCTGCACACTTTTAATTGTAATTTGCTGACCAAGCTGATCTTATGATCTGCCACTGTCAGATCTACCAAACTATGCTACCAAAAGATAATGTAAGACTTAGATTTTAGCAGCTTTGCCAGTTGAGGGTTCATATATGACTTGCTAAAAGAATCATGCTGGTTATTTAGGACATGGTTTTTTTTAACAGAAGTCAACAGAGATGGGAAAGACAAGGAATAAAGTGGACAAGGTAAGAGCAGAACCCCGTATCTTGCACTCTAAGTGATTTGCTTTGAACCTAGCCACAGAGGGTAGGAACTCTGATTTTCTGTCCCAGGCTCTAGGATTTATCCAGCAACATTGCAGCAGGCGCTGGCTCCAAGTGCGCACTGAAGCCAGGGTGGCTGAACTACCTGGGATCTTACTGGTTAATGATCTTTAACAACAGAATAAAGCCCTGTATTAGAGCAAATCTTCAGTTAGCACATATGTTCAACTAAAAGAAAAGAAAGTCACTGGCTTACTTATTAAACGGTATTAATTATATTTATTTTTCATAAAAAATATTAATCTTTTTTTTTTTTTAAATTGTCATTCAGCTCTCAGAAGCTGCTTTTAGAACAGATGGACTTACAAGTCTAACATTTACTCTTCCATCATATCTTGCTATAAACTAAATTTGCAAGTTCTTTGTGTGGCAACATGCTTTTCTCTTTCTCTTTGTGCCCCTCAGAATGGGTCTTTGACCATTCCCTATATATAAAGGATAATAATAAATATTTTTATTTAAATCTCAAGACTACTGACTTTAAAACAATATTACATAAATAATGGAATGTCTCCAAACATTGACTTTTATTTCCCAGTGAGATACAGGTTCCAAAAAGAATGTGAAATAAACAGCTCAGAATAGAGTTTTACTGGAAGGCTATGTCCTTACTCTCCCAAAACCTATCTGTCAAACCCTTCATTCCAAAAATCAGAACTTTAACAGAATTTTTCACTAGCCAGGGGAGAATAAAATTTTGAAGAAAGAGATTTTAACAAAAAGATTAGATCACAAAAGAAGGGTGAACAGGTAGCTGGAGCACATGTTTCTTACATCCTTGACTATCCTACGACCCAAAGAATCATAGAATAATAGAATGGCTTGGGTTGGAGCAGACTTTAAAGATCCATCTAGTTCCAAACCCCTGCTATGGGCAGGGGATGCCTTCACAAGACGAGGTTTTTCAAAACCCTATTCAACATGGCCTTGAACACTTCTGGGGATGGGGCAGCCACAACTTCTCTGGGCAACCTGTGCCAGTGCCACACCACCCAACAGTGAAGAATTTTTTCCTAATACCTAATCTAAATCTACCTTCTTTCAGCTTAAAACTGTTATTCTTTAAAGCATAAAGCATAAGGCAAAATAAGACTCAAACCCCACTTCTGCCTGATTAGAGCTAGAACTCCTCCACGAAAGCATCATCCTTCTTGTTTTGCTGGAACAAGTTGCTCTCAAACCTTTCCCTCAGAATACCTGCAGTCAAGTGGGTAGGACACTCACTTGCAAGGGTAAGGTGTTCGTTCTCCTCTCTGCTCCAACACACACTGTAAGTCATGACCACATCCCAAAGCACTGTTACCAGAGAACAGAGTGAAGAGGGGATGGAATCACATCTTCCCAAGCAACAAGTGATGACAGCACCCTCAGTTTCTGGTTTTTTTTTGGTCAAAACTATTTACCCAAATTCAACACAAATTCACAGAGTTTCAGTTTCAAAGCCATTTCCTTTTAGTGAATACATCCAGTGAGAAAAGTTCTGAACGTTTTTGCACCTAAAATTGATTTTGATTTTCCAACTTCTTATTCATCACTTTTATTTTTAGTAAGATTACTGCAAATCTTACCTCATTTACCTCTTTTAGTTCACCACAGCTATATCAACACTTCCACTGCTCACTGTAATGAGCTCTGCTACTCAGCTCATGCATCAAATGTGTTGCACACTGCGTGAAAAGCAAACTTTTGTCACCTCAGTTCTCACCTGGAGAAGGGAGCTCTTTCTGGTGACAGTCTGTTTGGGTTAACTATTCAAACAACCCTAACAATAACAAAAAGCTTTACTCAGATCTCACCTAGTGTGGTACTGTCATGTCTGCACAGGTTATAAAATCTCCCACTGAAAATATTACCACAGGGTAGTAAATTCTGTTCTCACAGAACATCATACATGATCTCACTGGCACATCATACATGTTCTCACTGACACATCATACAAAAGCTTTACACATCACCACAGGATGCTCTGGTCCCAAGCGGAACACTTCTGAGAAAACCAAACCAAACTAAACCAGCAACAAGAAAGAAAAAATCCCAACAAACTGGGAAACAGATAAGGGAGATTCATAAAGAGAACTTGTTGCTTCAAATCATAACAAAAAGTGTACTCTGCTTGTTTTGCGGCTTCATTTCTGTAGTTATTTATGCTGTAAGGAAATAACCTCAAAAAGTCTGTCTACATGCAGAGACACATAAAGTCACATAGATACAAAATAGCAAAGAACCCTTGTAAGAGCTTGAATTCATTCTGTACTCTGCAAAGATGACAAGACTACAAAAAGACAAACTTACTAAATATTACTTTACAAGACTAATAAAATAAAAAGATACAGCAAACAATTCTGGTGCTCAGACAAAGCCTCCAGTGCTATTTTAGATGTCCTAGACACCTGCATAGGACTAGTTGACATGTGCAGAGCTGCAGAAGACTCAGGCTTTGCTGGAGCAGATGCTGAGGGTCCAAAGACATTATACAGGCCGAGTACCATACATTACAGCTAAATACCTGAAACTGGAAAAGGCTTATGTTCTGTAAATTCAAATGCTAACCCACGAGAATGCAGGATAGGACAAAACAAAACAAAACAGAACAGAACAAAAAAGAAACCACAATCAAACCAACCAAAAAACCCGACCAACCAACCAACCGAACAAAAAACCCTAAAGAACCATTTGCTGTTAGCTCAGATTAATGTAGACTTCATGGAAAACATGCAAAAAGCCAAGATTTGCCTGTGGCAATAAAAGAATGCTCGGTAAAGACAGGACCATTGCAGAATGAATTAATTATTTGCATGATACTTACTATGCAAGAAGAGAAACCTTGACAAATCTAAACCAAAGTATTAACAGAGGAAGCTTTGGGGAAGATTAATAAAATGAAGAGGCACAAAACATCCAGACCAAAGAGTTCACTCAAGAGCTCTAAAACAATGGAAGCATGATCAAATCAGCTGCTATAATAAACAAAAGAATTGGTAGGCACACGGGAATATGATGTAATGGGGAAGAGAAAGCATGGCTTTGTAAAGAGAAGCCATAACTTCAAGATTATTAGCATTTCTCTAAATAGTTAATGATTATTTGGATAAGGATGATTTGGTTAATGTAGTATATTTAGATTTCTGAAAAGCTCTCACAAGCCAAAAGCTCTTAAACAATTTGTCACAAGGTAAAATAAAAGGTCTGTCATGAATTATTATTTAAAGGATGGAACAGAGTAAGTGGGCAGTTTTCACAGTGTTACCAGTGGAATTCCGAAACGACCTGCTCTATTAAACATAAATGCTCTGGAAAAGATGGCAAACAGCAAGCTTATAAATTTGCTAAGCTACTTGGGTGAGCTCAAAGTAAAGCTGCCTACAAAGAACTGATATTATGGTGACTACACATTACAAGTGCAAGAAAATTACAAGAAATTCTCTGTTAATAAATGCAAAGTAAAAGACAACTCCAGTTGAGGATGTGCACGGATAAGTGCTAAATTAACTCCTGTTCCCAAGGTAGAAGATTTCGGAATTGTTGCCAGTAATTATCTAAAAACAACAGCTTAGTGGCCAATGGCAGTCAGAAGGGTGCATATAGTGTTAAGCATTTTTAGGAAGGAAAGACAGAGTAAAACAGAAAACACCCTAAAGCCAGAGTGCTCACATCTTGAATCTCTCACACAAAGCTCACCAGCAGCCTCAGGAAAAAAAAAAGGCTCTTCAGCTTGGAAGAGACACCTTTGTGTCATGAGAACAACAGAAGTCTACAGAATCAGGAAACAGACTGCAGGAAGCAAACAGAGATTGACAATTCATTATTTCTCATGTCAGGAAAACTTAACAAACCCATGTTTTCACTGCAGGCAGCAAGTGTAAAACAACAAAAAGACTTCCTTAAAAAAACACATAATTAGCTTGTGGAACTCATCAACACCAAGGTTCAAAGTATAAATATGTCCAAATAAAAGCAAGTTCATGAAGGATAGCATTAAACACAATGGTTTGTCTATATCTTCCATCTTATCAAAAGCAGGATTTGTTTTATTTCTCCTGCTCTCTTTAAATGTCTGCTCCTGGTCCCTGTTAGATGCAGAACAGCAAGCTAGGTTGTCTAACTCAATTTACCCACATTCACATACCTCTTGCTCTTCTCTGCCAGTCCAAATCTTAGTGTTCTCCAAGCTTTTATACAAGGCTCTTGTCTCCTTGTCCAGCCCCAGAACCACAGAATTGTTTGCTCCTGAGTAGCTATTGTCCTTAACTCTCCAAAGTCAGATCAAAATACTATCTAATTATTTTATTTAAAAGTGCAGATGGAGAAGAAATTGAGAAGATGGAGAGTCCACGTACCAAGAAGTGCAAGATACTCTTTGCTCCTGACGACCAAAAGCAGATGCAGTACTGGCAAATAAGAGTCTTTGAGCAACAATAAACAAGACAAGCTAAGAACAGAAAGAGCTGGTGTCCAGTGCTGCAAGGATTTGGCAGTGTGCTTGTCTTCTGTTTATAGAAAGCATAATGGCAGCGTACAGCCCTTCCAGGGACTGAGCAGAGGATTTATGCAATGTCTGCACTATATAAACCTGCTTGATGTGCCACTTAGCTTTTACAGTGACTTACTAAAACCAGAGAAAAATAAAACAGATCTTACACCTTTTCCTTTTCATAAATGTTGCAAATGACATATCTGATGTACCTATCAGCCTACCACTAAATATACCTTGTTCTCAAAACATACTTCAAACAAGGGTAGAAAAATAGAAGTGAAACAGGCCATCCCTAAATTTAGATTATTATTTCATGTACAAATAACTGAAGGTGAAAGCAAAGCATACAAGCATTTAACTCGTTGATTCTGAATACAGAGATACTTTTAGATCTTTTAAATTATTTACAGGCCTAAAAGGGTGGTCAAACATGAAAAATATGTCCAATTATTAAGAATAAAAATAAAATAAAAACTAGATCATGCTTACTTTCCTAAAAATATCTACAGGACAAAACACACATTCAGCAAGAGCAATACCTGAATCTACAAGCACCCTAAAAGTGGTTGCCTACTCTAAAAGCTGTCCCCTTTTTAATCCCCATTCATTCTGATTAAATCTAACACTTAGATTATTTTTTTAAATTACTCCACTGTGTAAGGAGTGTGCAAGTGTGCCTGAAATTGCTTTTTCTCCTACTTGCTCATTTTAAAACAGATTGGGAAAAAAACTTAGCTATTTTTTATCTTCAAGCAATTTCATTCGTTGACTTATGACCATTAACATTTATAGCTCTGTAAATTAGAATCAGGATAATCAGATCCTGTGCTTCAGGGTATGAGCTGGGAAGAAATTTTCTCCCATCTGCTGCCCTGCACAGTTGTCTAGGTGCATTGTTGGTACAATAGAAAGTTCACCCTATGTGAATGCTGATGGCAGAATATAAGGCTTTGAATGCCAAAAATGTCAGAATGACAAATTCTATGTGATTGATGAGAAATGCCTACCAAGCCTCCTCGCTCACTGCCAGACTCTGATGCTGTGCCATGCACATAGATTGCAGAACCAGCAAGTCTATGACTTCTAGGACAGTCTAGACAATGCAGCTAAAGCAAGGCAGACAGAAAGAGAGAAGAATCTCTTTCCTACAAACTTTGAATTTTAATTTCTCCTGTTGTAAATAGGTCCTTGACTGACTAATCTTACCCCCAGCAAATATAATTTGATTTTATTGTAGCCATATATGTAAACATAATATGAGAAAATCGTGGCATTAACATTATTAACTACTAACAAAATTATATTCCTCAAGTAAAAGCTGGAACATAACTTAATTTAATCTAATACATTCCATGCACACAGACACACACAGACACACATATATAGACTCACACCAAAATAACATTAATTTAAACATCATGTTTCTGAAATCCACTAATCTGAGGTCAGCATATATAAGATTGAAAACTGCACTGAACAGGATTTCTCTGTCATCCTATCATATTTGTCTATTGCCATAGGACAATACTAAGCACAAATACTTCAGAGAAATCTGAAATCAGGAGGAACTTATATTTCAGTATCCCATGTAAAACGACAAACTAAATCCATGAGTTTGCTGTGTCTGTAGGAGCAGTACCATCAGCAGCTATAGCCTAACTAAATACCACAGAGCTTTAAGTGCCAACTTTAAACTGCCAGCTTAAAATTTCTATCCATAAAGTTGACAAGACACACATGTGATCCCCACAGATCTCTACAGACCATTAAACCTGTAACCTTGCTGTGAGTGCACACGAGATGGCATTTACTCTCTCCCTTAACTGTGACCTTTGTGTCTTTACAGCTCCCAAGAATCACCAAGGATGTCAAATGGAAAAGGGTGAGCTGGTGACCAAAATCCTTGTCAAAATACTGCATTAAGGAAACATATTTCCATTAAGCATGGGTATGGAAGCATCACTACTGGCTTAGTGATTCCTCCATACAGACAACGTCCTTTCTGCTAGAAAGCTCCAATTTATCTGTCAGTCAACATCATGGGGAAGAAGCAAAGAGCTGAAGGTGGTCTGTGTCACTGGTGTTGCTACTGGATGTACTGATGCACTGGTGTTGTTACTGGATTGGACCTATCACATAAATCTGCTTGGTAATTTTGAGACAAAATATACAAAAGCATGTCTCTAAGGGAGTTGCTGAAATACATGAGATGATTGCTCCATACTGTCTTTAAGACACACATTCAAGCAGCTGCAGCTGAATATGAAGAACCCGATCTGTAATGTTTTAATTTTGCTCCTAATTATTCATATTCTTTCTCTCCTTAGAAGTATTCATAGAAAATTGTGGGTTCCTGTATGCATCAGGTCTGAAAGACTACGTCAGACTGGAAAACTGAAAAATTATATTAATTTCTATGTTTACTCAAATGGCACCAGGACAGGGGGTGTAAGAAAACTGGTATGGCATGTAAGTCTTGGCACCTGAGTGAGTATCCCAGCTTTTGAGGCAGCAACAGAAACACATCCTACTAATTAGAAGTGATTGTTTCAAGAAAAACAGTATGTACTTAAGAACAGTGTTTCAGGTAGTTCACTTAATATTGCATGGATATACACTGTACTCAAGCTTTGTTATAAAAGTGAAATTCAAAAAACAGTTTAGGTATGTGCATGTATAAGTAAAGCAGCGTGTGTATGTGTGGGTGTGTAAATACTATATACCCAGATGCAAACCCTCAATGTATTGAGTAAACTTCAGCTCTATACCTTAGTACTCAATTCTGAGTCTGGTTACCTTCCGGATCGCTAAGTCTTTCTAAATTAGAACAAGCAATTTCTCTTTGTTTTACCTAATATTTGAAAATGCCAAAAAAGTCCCACGGGTCACTGAAAATTATCCCTTCATTCCTGCCGCCTGTTTCAAGTCAGTCAAAACATTCCAGACTTCAAAAGCGGGCTTTGCCTGCTTAGACCATTTTGGTGTCCTTCTATGGTTGGCCTATGAGGGATTGGTTATTTGGATAAATTAGTTTGTGGAGCCTGCTGGCCTTCTAGAAGACCTCAGTGTCTGACTGCAAATTAGTTCTACCGAACATGTAGAAATCCCTGGGCAGACAAGAAGAAATAAATGGTGATAAAATCTAATACTACAATGTTTGTAATGCAATTTTATTCTGCTCTGTAGCTTGTAAGCAAAGCTAATGTTGAATTAAAAATTTTAAAATATAAAAATGGCAATGAAAGCACAGAATCAGATCAGTATCCGAGTCACAGCAGAGAAGGCTGGATGCCAACTTTAAAGTCAAGCTTCCAGCAGGAATCTTTTACAAGAACAAACAAAAAACCTCCTGGTTTTCCACAAAATCAAGTAGGCATTTACATTACAGATGCACCCCCTCTTAAGCCAGGAAGTCACACAGTAGAATTCTGCTGGAGCTTGTGCTGTGAATAAACTGCTATGCAGTCTTTTAGTGCATAGTTGTACAACTGCCTAAGGAGAGTTTATCCTCAAGGAAGAAAAGTCAGGGAGCCAAAACTAACAAACATGGCTCCTCGAGAGGAACAATGGTCCAGAAAACCTAGAAAAAAGAAAATAAACTTCACTGGCAGTTTGCTTTTTACTGTTAAGGGCTAAGCTACAACTTCATCAGGACTTTCAACATGAGACTTCATGCAGAACTATATATAGAGGCTGGAAAGAGTCAGACGGACTGTGTATTTTTTATACACCCAATTTTACAAGGTGATCTAAAAATGTCTCACACCCTAACAAAGACAAAGATTCACCTCAAAGAGGATTTGTAGCTATAAGGTTACTGGTGGTATCTGTTGGACCCCAACAAAATCCCTGCAAGGTCTCTGCCCTAATCCTAAAGCCAGGACCATAAGACCAGTGCAGATGAGTGTGTGCGGAAAATGCACTGAGAGTTATGCTGGCGGTAGGATTAGTTGTTAGAATCACTGGCAGATAATTATAAACACTCATTAAAAATTAGAGCTATGATGCCTAAAGGCTCTGGTTCTGCAAAGAAGAATGTGCCCAACACTATATGCTGTGGATAGATATACTTCTGTCAGTGCTGCAAGCATCACTGCCTACAGCACTGCAGTTTCTGCCACCCATTAGGAAAAGCGCATTATAAGTATCAAGAGTTCCTCCGTAGTATTATTGCAAGCCCAGCTGAATGAATAGCTTGTAGTGAATAACAAACTGTCCACAAACAGCTTACAATTTTCCAGAATATTTTCACTAAAATGTCTTTAAAGAAAAAAATCTAGTAATAGTTACTGATTAAGCAGTTATAGACTGCCTATCAACAGCTCATTTCAATGTGAGGATCTTAAATATATCAGCTAGTTCTGCCTGTTCACTCTTATTGACACCGAGTGTTGTAAGAAGGTTTTGTGGCTTATGTTTCCAATATCCTACCAATTGCAGATAGAGAGGGGAAGGGGAGTGGGAAGGGTGCGGCAATTCCATTTTACAGGCTGAGTTACAGATTGCAATTGCATGGCGCTTGTTGGTTATTGCCTTGCAGAGCTTTCTAAAAAGGAAGCACATTATACATTTCTTTAGAATAGCAAGGGGACACAGGAAGGAGTACACTGCAGTGCCAGCCTTTGAGAAAAACTGAGGTAGCACCAATATAGATGATTTTCACAGGTGATGATGCTGAGTTTTCACCAGAGGTAAAACGCTTGCTTTTTCACCCATTTTCCTCATAGACTTGGTCCCCTAATGTGACAAACACATAATGTGACAGCATGACAAACATGCCATTGATGTCATTGTTCAAAGCAGGAAGTCGTGTCTGGCTGTCACTGGCCATGCCCACGGGCATAGCCATGATGGCCTCTAAAACGGCTCCTGGGCTGGAGAGCCACACCACTGAATCCCAGCTCGCCTCGAAACAGAATGGACTTTCTACCCTTTCTGGTAGTGAAGATAACCTTGAAAATGTGAAAAGAGTGTAACCTGATGCCTCAGTTAAGACTGCAAGGAGCTCGAAACAAAGAGGGAGAGATGTGAACTGCCCCAGCCATCTCTGTCTGGGCCCCATGGACTCAGCATTTCTGTGGTCGTGGAGTTTGGCGTTTTTCCAAGATTCCACAGAATCTCGGATGTTTGCTGCAAAATTCATTATTTTGCTGCAGCCAGGTGCTGGATGTTTTCTGGTTTGGTTCCTCCCCCTCTCCTCCCCACCTCCCCCCTGCTTTTCTTGCTGAAACCAGCTACTCCCTCTGCATCTTCCCGTTAGATACGAGGTGACTTTTCAGTGCAAGCCCTGCTCTCCGATACATGGCATGGGGTAAGCAGGAGAGCTGTGACCCACGGGCAGCTGGGAGGAGCAATAAGTTGGAAGTATGCAGCCAGGCTGCCCAGAGAGGCAACCGAAGGCTGAGGTTTGGGGACTGCAGGGGGAATCGGAGAAGATTAACTGCTGGAGCAGACTAGGAGCACATCCTTTCTTGGCTCATTGGGTACACACTGTTTGGATCTAATTTGACTGCTGAGGGCCTCAAAGTCTTTGCTCTGTTTTTCCAGATGGGCAAAGTCCATCATCAGAAATACTCGGTGCTGAAAAATACTTCTTGGTGTACAATTTTGCAATGAGAATTTTCAACTAGAAGCCTGGTCAGGGTAGAAATGAAACATATTTTATGCTATATAATAACCCAACATTGCTACCAAAACAGAGACTAATGGAGAAGGAATACTCTCCAAAATATTCCCAGAGGGTATAGTAATTGCTTAAAACATCCTAGTATTTATTTATGAAAAATTCCTTGTGCTGAATCTTGCAAATAAATCAAAATCCATGCATTTTTTAAAAAATCAATAGGCAAATCAAACTAAATAAAATACCTGCTTACCTCTAAAATGTCCTTTTGGAGGTTTGTAAAAAGTTGTCATCAGGGTACCCCTAACCCAGACATACTATGTACATCAAGCATATCACACCAGAATATTCTGATTATCAATGTTTGTCATGTTTGTAGATGAAGAAACCTTCTAGAGGGTTTCTAGGGCAATGCAGTCATGACAATGCCAAGTTTGGGGCTGGCAGAGATTAAGCCTACCACAAACGAAACCACAATAATTTCACCAAGTTCTTAAAACCAATTTCATATAAGATGTAGTGCTACCCATTCTCAGTTTCCTTATAATCAGAATTTCTTTAACATCCAAACTGACATTTTCACCTCAAAGATATTTTTTAAAAGATGTGGGTTTTTTTTCTTTTCAGGTATGTGTGACAGGTGGGACTCATTGCAAATGAGTGAAGAAGGCAGAGAAGTCTCCTCAGGATGATGAAGAAAAGAGTTTACAAACTCAGAAATCAGAGCATGAGCTATGCAACCCTATGCATAGCATTTCAAAGTGAAATCATGCTGGCTATGTATCAGACATGCAGATTTCAGCAGCAAGCCAAATAATATTATTTCATGGGTTTTTTGCTCCGAAGTCAATCAAATGAAGACGTACCTCCACAGAAAGGTCAGTGAGGTGAACAGCACGGCATTTTGATAGTCTTTTAGAAGGGACAGCCCAGACACTGAGACAGTCCAGTTGTAGGAATTTATAACTTCTTTGTTATCACTGAGATCTCTGCTTCACTGACAAATTGGGTTGAAATTAACAACCAATTTATTAATAAAGAAATACAAGTTCAAAATAACCCACCACTTGTTTTAGCTTGACAAAACACAAATGGACCATCTTTAATAGGTGCACATATTATTAGAAAACAAGCTTGAAAGCCTTTTTTTTTTGGACTTCGAAAGAAAGCAAGTTAGCATCAGTGACTTTTTCAGGCAGGATAATACACTGATATCCTCTGTCTAGCCAGCCTCAGATTTGTGTTATGCTTCTTTTCTCAGTAAAGCAAGGTGAGGGCAGATGTAGTGTTCAAGTTTGCAAGCAGTTTACAAGTCAGTTCATAAAGAATGTGAACCAAAGACATGACAGCACCATTAGGACCATTTCTCCAGGTGATGAAAGTGTTGCTTGGATGCTAAAATCCCCTCTTAGCTGTATGAATGTAACAGAGTGCAGACGTTTACCTGCTGGGCTTATTATGGTATCCTTTGTATGTGTTAACTCTGATGGGCTGTCAGTGCACAATAAATCCATACTAGACACTAACAGGCATTCCCATGTGAAACATCATCCTCCTTCTCAACAGAGAAGTCTTGGCCAAAGACCATGGCAATGTACATACTCATCGAGTCTCTTATAGTGTTATCTGATAAACTTTTTTTTTATTTCCCTTTCTCCTTCTCCTGGTACTTGCTCTGTTGTCCATCTAGCTCTGTTTTCCTAAAACATTATACACCTTCAACTCTCAGCTGCTGAATAAAGGTCCTCCCTTACCCACATGTACTTGAAACTGCTTCCACAGCACAGTTTGCATTGGCCATTTCCAAAATAAAAGTACCTTCTAGCTGGCACTTAGAGAAAAGTTTTTCTCTTGTCCTAACCTCCAGGTTTTAGGAGTTGCTAAATCCCAAACAGCTTTTGGGTTTTGTGTTGTAATTGCAGAGTGCTAATCTCTCTCTCACCCTCTCTTTCTTTCTTTCTTGTATGCACACAGGGAGCAGAATAAATAAAAACAGTGTTCATGCCATCTTCTTTATTTTCACTGAGATTATTTTGCCTTCTGACTACTGCTTTTAAGAAATCCCCGTGTTGGTCAATTCACTATTGCAAACACAGCAACTGGTCCAGTTATGAATGATGCCTAATTGCAGGATTTGATTCACAAGTTTAATAGCCCAATTTTAAACCTATCTGATGACACAGCAATCAAAAGAGTCATACCCCACAGTAGTACTTCTGCCCTGTGTCATATACCTTTCGGCTGTTCAGTCCTTGCCTGAGTTACAGAAGCCTGAGTGCTTGTCAATGCAGCAGTTACTGATTTAAATTTTTACAATCCTGATAGCATCCACGACTACCACCCACTTGGGTAACGTGAAGGGAAATTCTGAGCAGATGAAGTGTTTTACAGGCTCTCTGGACTAAGTGGTGAAAAGAAGGAATGGAGTGAATAACCCCAACAGGAGTGCTGGTGGTGCCAAACCATGAACAAATATTTCCCTTAATACTCCCGTTATGTTAAGTGACAGTTACATTTGTCATTACATACAGCTCCAGCATACAATTACCAGACCCAAACCCACTGCAGCACATGAAGCCCAGGCTATGCCGAGTGTACAGAGAGGCAGTATGGCAGTGGAAGCCACAGAAAATCCCAACAGCTTTGTGGAAAGGCGTTTCATGCACAGAGGAAAGCCTGATCCTGAATAGAAGAAGGACTGAGCTTGGGTGGTGCTGAAAGCTCTGGGACTGCATCTGCAAACAGGACCATCCCTGTTTAGCACCAGTCAGTAACCATGGCCACCCCTTTCTCTAGGAGTGAATCGGTCCTTTCCACAAATTGCTGTAGCAGCAATGGATAAATACCCAAATGTACACATAGAGACAGACTGTGGAACAAATGAACATTGGAAAATAATCAAAGCCATATTGCTTCACACAGTTAAAAAAGACACTGGACCAAAAGTGTAACAAAAACATGCAACACAACAGGCTTATTATTAGGTGGGTTGGTTCTTTCTACTCTGTTGCTATGTGAAAAACTAACACAAGCACTGGGGAAA
The DNA here is from genome assembly GCF_034315485.1 of Pezoporus occidentalis. Taxonomy (NCBI): domain Eukaryota; kingdom Metazoa; phylum Chordata; class Aves; order Psittaciformes; family Psittacidae; genus Pezoporus; species Pezoporus occidentalis. Next base: position 2,812,489 of record NW_026915724.1, on the reverse strand, counting down.
CTGGATATACAAGGCGAAGACTGAAATGATGCAGAATACTGTCAGATGTAGAGAATAAACAAGAAAGAAAAAAAATGCAGGAAATAAATCTAATTGAATTTACTGAATAGTAGTTTTTGGAGTTATTTTATAACTGGTAAAAAAAAGGCAATTTCATTGTGCACTGTTTCTGTTAAAACAATCCAGAATAAAAACATATATGTAGCATTTTGATTTTCACCAAATGCCAAAAATGATATCACAAACAAAACTAAAAAATCCATAGCACACACACTAATCATTTGACCAAACATGAAGTATTATTTTAAAACATTATTAACCACGTGTGATAGTTTTCAAAATTTCTTACTATTTTGACTTTATAAACAAGCATTTACAAGAAACAACAATGCTGGAAACATATCTTTTTTTAAGAAACACAAATTTTGCCACTGTTCATGAGACTTTGCACCTGGGAGTTGTACCCCCTTCTCCTAGAAGCAATATTTGCATATATTCATACAGGCAAAAAGAAATAACTTCAAATAATGAGACAAAAACTTTCTAACAGATCAAAATGTTAACAGTACAAATGCAGCAAGCCAAATGAATCTTGGAGAAAGCAACACCCAGCTTTTCGTAACATGAATTGATGAAGACAAGTATTTTTAAATCTATACATATTTTCTGCAGCTTTAGTACCTCCACCTCTCAATGAATTTCATCATTCACTGCTTCAAATCACTAAAAGCACATGTAGTTTTCTAAGATTTTCCAGCTGCTTGGTCTCAACAAAAATCATTACCACTTAAAAACCATGACTTTTTTCCTCAGGACTGACAAGTTGTTTACTTACAGACTTCTGATTTATTCCCTGGGGGTCTTCCATTGAAGATTTCTTCTTCCAAATTACATATGGGGTACTAGTTACAGGGAGGTTCAGACAGTCCTAGCACACACACACCTGTGGAAAAGACAGTACCACATCACCGTATTAATTTGTTGGCATGAAATGAAGAGCTGATCTTTACATCTGTGATTTTCCATTAACTAACAAGCATACACAAGTCGGGAGCAGTTATCTTCACTGAATTGAATCAATCTTGAAAATAAATATATAGTTGAGCTGTTTATTGCAAATCCACACAAGCCAAAAGCAGGCAGCGAGATCCTTGTGCTTGCTGTCAGCAGACAAATAAAAGGCAGCCAGAAACTCTTCTACCGCTGCTTTCTGTGCCAACAACACATCTTTACTTTTTTTTTTTTTCTTTTTCTTTCTTTTTTTTTTCCCTTTTTTTTTGGGGGGGTGGGGGGGGAAGTTCAGCCTCTCCCTGATATCTATCAATGTCAATTGTACTTTAATGCTAAGAGGAAATAACAACAAAGAAATCTGATTGTAGATTGAGCCAGGATAAAAAAGAAAATCCACAAAGTTTTCAAACCGTTGCCCTCAAGCTAAAGATATTTTTATATTAAATCTCTTCAAGTTTACATTAGGTCACAGTCCTAGTTCCTATAAATTATAAATATGGGATGCTTTGTGCTCTCTCACCTTCCAAAATGGTGTTCTTTGATGTTAAAAATAACAGTGAAGTGCCGAGATGAATTAACAAAGGTTTACCCCCCCCCCCAAACAGACATCAGTTCAAAATATGGTTTCCTTACATAGCCAACTTTCTTTAGAATAAAAGGTTGTGATGGTCTTAAAGTTCAGAATTAAACATTCAAATAAGTCAAACAAGCCCAACTGAAATTCTCATTAGAAAACCTGGCAGGCTGCTAAAGAATACTAAAAATGTAAACCTGATTTTAGGGGGGAGTGTGTGTATATATACGCACATCCCCCTTAAAAATGTGAATAGCATTTTGCTTCTCTATGACAAGCGGAGATCTAATGGCCTGAAGATAATTTGTTCTAAAACCACTGTGTATATGAAGCACGTATATTTTAGGATCGGGATCCTGAAATCTTATTCTGCATCTTTCTACCTGAATGGGATTCGTGCAAGAAATAAAAAAATTAAAATCCCTTCAAGCCCTGTTGCTCTGTGCACAACAAATCCATACTGGACACTACTCATTGTACACATCAGCTACTTCTATAAAATCTAAACATTAAGAAAGTGTTAACAGGTCCACTCCACACCCTGAGGAAGATGCTAATATGAACCATGCTTCTGTAATGCATCCACTCCCTTCTTTCTGGTTTACAATTGAGAGATCAAATCCAGTCCCACTCCTGCTGAGAACAATGGCCAATCTGAACAGTTTCTATGAAATCTCTGGGTTTGGTGCTCATATTTGTGCTTACACCAGATTATATATTTGAAAATTATTTAAGGCTTTAAAAAGTGATAATTAAAGTTAGGGAGGGGAAGGACAAGAATTTCTCCTAACTCTAAAAGAAAAATAATAATAGCAAAAAGCAGAAGAAAATAGTTCTCTAACAATGCCCCACTCCTAAGCAATGACTGACATCTGTTTCAAAAACTCTTTTATTGCAAAATTCAATAAATGGAAAAACCGCACAAGCTGAAAGTCTGCCACTTCAGCGAGGGAATAAAATAGAGCCTTTTCTAATGGAAAAATATTCAAAAGTCAATTGATGTAATGCTGGTATGTGGATGACCTGACAGCTTTTCAGATCAGCAGTGCTCTCGTTACTAATGGAAAGAAAACTTTACCAAGACTGGTAATTGTCTACATTTAAAAAGCATTTTCTACTAAAGCCCATAAGGAAAAAGCATATATGTTTTAGTGTATAACATAGTTCAACCGTAATTAGGCATCCTAGCTTGCAAAAGCTGCTGTAGCGAACATTTTCTCTCTCTGGGAGAGATTCCTATAACACACCAGCGTCAAAAGAGCCCTCTATTGCATATTGTGCTCTGACATAATCCACCCTCCGTCACTGCAAAAAAAATTTAAGAAGGGGCCCTATATATACCCACACACACTGTTAGGGGCAGAGACTTGTCTTCTTCAGCAGACACCAGAGACGTCGGACAGCAGAATCAAGTTAGCAGTAACATGAGGGCTTAGATGCTAATACAGAACAGCTGATTTACAATGTAGTTAAGTAATTTTAATTTTGAAAAATTCAACTTTTAAACAAGAGCAACTTAGTTATCCTTATTATAATTGTCATCTTAGGTTATTTTTAACTTTTAGTAAAGCTTTACAAAAACTAATTGAATTCCCTTGAGTTGTTAATATATCAAAAATTACATCTACATTACGTAGAGTATCTATTACAGAGGACTTGTTATATGCAAAATATGCCATTGAATATGAGGGAAAAAACTTCAAATGATTGAAAAAGACAAGATCTAAATTGAGAGGAAGTCATGAAAGTACATATCTCCTTTTATTTTCCTCTACTTCTATGGAAGTCATTTGCTTGGTTAAATATTATTATTATTAAATACACTATGGTAGCACTTAGAGTCCCACCAGCTAAAGAAGTGCTGCTGGGTCAGGCATGATAACCTGCAGTCCCTTTTCTAAACAGCTATTACCATTTTAAAAAGAATTAAAATAATAATAATAATAATAATAAAAGAACAAAACACAAAGACCAAAGAAGTCCAGAAAGTGGTTTACAGGGGATTTTATTCCCTTCTCTCTGAAACATCATCCAACACCATACAATTTTCCTTGCACACATGGATCTGAACATGAGCCTTTGCAGCCAGGTGCAGGGCAGTTGCCAGCCACTCCCTGGCCGGTCTGTGGAGGTGGCTAGGACTTCAGTAAGCTCCTTTTCTGTAAGGGCTGTCCCCATCTGAGTGCTCACCTCAAAACCTGACAAAAGTGAGTGGCTGACTACATGGGAAGTGGATGTTAAATGCGTTCAGAGACACTGTGAAATAATCTCTCAGGGCTGGGAGGTAACAGTGGACGGTGGTCTCTTTCATAGACAGTACTGACCAAGGGTGACCAAGTAACCAGCCATAGCTGGCTCCCTCCACCTACAACCTATGTTTAAGGACAAGGAACCAGATTTCTTTCACTTGCCAAGCTGTTCTCCATAAAAACTTTGCATTTCTCATGCAAGCTCTACTCTACCACTAACACCCACATCTTTGAGCCAACCCAGGGCTGCTGCAGCACATAGTTGCAGTGAGCCCCTGCAAAAGCTCACCGTGATCAGAAACAGCAGGAACACAACAATATCTTCCACTACTTTACACTTTCCATCACCAAGAAGAAAGGATTAGACATTTTTCCTGTTCCTGTGCCACCAGAAAAAATGTTTCTGTCTTAGAACCTCACGGTAGATGATACCATTGCAAAATCTCCAAGACAAGGGATACAGCTTTGCTCTAATTTTCTTTTTCTTTCTTTTTTTTTAAAAAAAAAAAAAAAAAGTTTGTCAGACTGACCACACTTTCTCAGGAACTGACAAGATTTACTAATAACACCTGGACAAAACTGTATCTCCCCAAACCATGCACATTCATTAGAAGAAAAAAAATAACATAAAATCCACACGTGCTTTATCATTTGGTGGAGAAAGAAAGAAAGAGACCTTCTGTGAAAGGGTCTCTTTTTACCATATAGATGATAGCATGCGGTATTTTACAGTTAAAATTAGGGAACTCAATGGTTTTGGTTTTAGGTGCTATATTTGGGAAGTTTCCTTTTTAGCACTTGCTAAAAGCTCCCTACATTTGCTCCATTCCCAGGTAGGTCTCTTGTTCCCCCACCCCCGCTCCTTTTTAAGGTGTTAAATTTGGCAGATAACCTGGTAGCATTTAGAAAACAATTATTTCCAAATGCTAGGAAAGAAACTTGCCAAGTGTAACAGCTAAAAACCAAAATGGGGAAAGTAAGGAAAAAAAAAAGAAAGAAAAAAAGAGAAAGGAAATAAAACGGAAGAGGGTTGTGGGCTTTTTTTTTTTTTTTAATTAAATTTAGAAGGGACTTTTCAGCAGCTTTATAAGCAATTAACTCCAGCTCTGTGACTGAAGACCACCTCTGATTCAGCCTGGAATGCCTGCAAATTCTGTACAGCATCCTGACTTACAGCAAGCTTCAGGGACTCCAGAAAACAGCTAGGTGCCCAGATGTGCAGGACCTAACATGCACATCTGCTGGAAGATGTCCCACACCAATTGCAGTGCTGACACTGACCTAAACACAGACTCTGTGCCAGCCCCAGACCTTGCTGTGCGTACACAGCCTTCAGGTAATGCACTCTGCACAACTGGCCAACACTTCTGCATCACCATAAACATCCATATCCACCTCAACAGACCATTTTTTTTCCAATAGGACTGAGCAGAAATGCATGGAGTCTCAGAACTGGTGGCTGGAGTAAACATGAGGGAGAGAGGGCTGAAAAACTTTATTGGTTTATTGGTAAGCTTTCCTTTATATAAATATAGAACAAGGACTCCAGTGTCTTCAACAGGCATATGTAAAACCCATGGCACCTACACTCACCAAAGTCAGCAACAAAGTAATCTCATTATTTTGAAGTCAGTAATACAAACTAAATATCTAGATTTTTTTGCTATCTATGTGATCACTTTTAACTTTAAAATAAAGATTACAAAAAAAAAAAGTCAATTTAAACCTAAACTGTTTCCTTAATGTTTTTAATTTCACTGAAAACTAGTATTTCTGGTAAAGAAACATGAGGTGCATCTACTTACCCAGAGATCTCACTAGGTGCTGGACAAGATCAACAACGGAGACTCAAGAGCACAAGGAAGAAGAAAGAAGGATGGAAGGAAGCACTTTAAAAGCAAAGAGCGCAAGCAAATAATATTGGTGACAACCTGGGAAACATATCTGTTCTACTTTTTGAATCCCGATTATATTTACAAAATTGCTGCAACACTGTAAGTCTAGGTATGTCTTGAAGAAACCACGTGACAATAGAGTTTGTGTTAGGTCTCCCATATACAACTAAATCTAACAAGAAAAAAAGAGGCTCTGAGAACGTAAGGACCACAATACTGATTCAGACCAACAAGCCTCCTGGTGCTGCCTCCAATGACAGCCATGACTGGACACAGAAGAGCAAGAACAGAGCAAGCATATGCCATTTCCCCAGTATCTTTCCAGTTTCCTGCTATTTCAGTTCAGAGGATTTCCTCAGACTTATGGAGTCCATCTGGCTAGCAACCCTCAGTACAGCTCGCTCAAGTACTTGTCCATCCTCCTTATGAACCCGCGCAAACTTCTGGGATTCCTAACAATTCTGAACATCCATTTTGGGGGGCTTTACTGAGCACTTAACAAATTTTCTTGGAATTTTCTTTGATGCTGAGATTTCATTTCTGAATGGTGAGCATCATCTCAGTGCCCATCACTTCCCATGTACAGATACAACTATTTGGTTAAGGTTTAACAGTTTATATTTATCTCTGCAGAATTTCATTTGTCATTTTCTTGTCTAGTGACTTGTCTGGTAAGGTCCTTGTGTAGTTCTTCACCGTCTGCCCTCACTACTCTTCACCTCATTCTCCAAGTTGTTTATGAACAATTTGCTAATTTAAATTGCTAACCTGGAATATCTTGCATTCAAGTGGAAGCAACCTTGAAAAATGCTTGTGCCTGATTAGAACAATTATTCAGACTAAGCCACTTGAAGAAAGTGGAATGAGAATAACAGAAAATTCCAACCTGAAGAAATAGACAAAGGCAAAAAGTTGTTGCTATGTTTATCAGAGAGTGGGGGTCTGACAGCTGATAATCTCAGCAAGATCAGAAGAACTCTCTGATCCCCCAGTTTTGGAACTTGGTCAAACGCAAAGAGAGAAACCTCTCCTTAGGTGGAAAAAGAAACCTGACAATGTAATGATCAAAACTCCCAAAGCATCTGAGAAGGGCTCAGTTCTCATACTGGAGAACTGCAAAAACTAAGGTAATAATTTATCACTGTTTTTGCAAGTTCTAAAACTGAAATGTAACTGGTTCAGAAACAGTGTTGGTAAAGTCTTTGTGTTGCTTCCTTGACCTACCATGGTCACAAATGGTTTAAGATGTGAACAGGAATGAGGTCCTGGCAAGTATGTGCATCACGTATGAAATCTGCTGCCAGCAATGGGCAGATTGCAGAGCTCATCTCCCTTGCAAAGGCACCCAGTTGGATGCCTCTGTCAGGAAACTCCACAAAGGGCCAAAGTGAGAGACACACACGCATAGTGAGGCACTGGAACAAGTTGCTCAAAGACATGGTGAATGCTCCATCACTGGCAGCTTTCAAGGACAGGTTGGACAGAGCCTTGGGTTACATGGTCTAGTGGGACGTGTCCCTGCCCATGGCAGGGGGCTGGAACTAGACGGTCTTTAGGTCCTTTCCAACCCTAACTATTCTATGGTTCTATATATAATTTTAGAGCAATAATGTTATTCTAAAAGCAAAGCTCTCCAAACATAGCAAAAGAGCATATTTTTCATTAAATATTAAATACACATGGAAGTCAAACTGTAGAACAACGTTAAAATCATTAAAATTATACTGGCAACTTGCTTGCCAACTTTTTTTTTTTTTAATGACTTACAAAATTAGAATGAAGTTTAAACTATCCAGTGTGATCAACTTTATTTGTATCTAAAATAGGTTGAAACTGTTCAGCAAAGAAAGGACAGAAAATAAAGAATATTTTTAAGGTGAAAACATAAAGGAAACTTACGCTTTCAAAAATTAATAAAATGACCATTTACAGTGTGAATTCTTGTGCCTCAACCAAGGATTATACAGCTTTGCTCTTAGCATTCCATGGGATCTTTATTATTGAAAGTTATAAGAATCCCCAATTTCCCTCAGTTATTTATGTAGCATGAATAAAGAGAAGAAAACCAGAATGCAACAGCCCTTTTTTTTAAATTTATTTAGCTTTTCATGCATCAGAGAGACCACAAAAGATGTGGGATCCACAAGTTAACACTGTTAGAGTAAGTGTCATGGTTAATAAAGTATATGAACTGCATCAAAGAAAAATGTTGAGCTACAAAACATAACATGCAACTGTATACTTACTTAGCTCAGGAAAGAAGTGTAAGATGCTTTACAAAAAGCTTACTTTCAACCCATGTGATTCCATACAACATTTATAATGAGTAATAATTATATATGTGCTCTAGGAAGCCTTTCTACACCTATTATAAGTTTAGATTAAAGGTAAGGTATTACTTATTATTTTACATGAGCTTTTAAAGTAGTTTGTAAAATATATGCAGTCTATAAAAGTTTGTGGCCTAACAACAAACAACTGTACTGCTTCTGCACAATTCAGTGCAAACAAGACAAAGTTTGTTAGGTAGAATGAATACAAGTCACATGTAAAGGTTTTAAAATTTACACAGAGCAATTATAAGTAATTTTCCTCTAGGTGAAACTATGTTTTATTTCAATCAGGTTTTTTTTTTAACTTTCATTAATTAAAAAATAGATATGTTTGAGTCTGAAATTATAATAACCTTCATTAATGCCTAGGCTTCCCGCAAGCTAGTAAAAGCATTCAAGTAAGAAGCTCTACCAGCAGCATTTTCAGCAGTGGAAGCCACAGTATCCCAGAGAGCAGAAAAATACACCCAAATAGGATGAGTTACAGAATGCATGGTTCCAAGTGAGTCACCCTTGCTATTGAAAGCTAACGCTCAGCTGGGAAACTCACAGGCCAAAGTCTTGGCATCTCTCGGTGCAGGGGAACCTGACCACTGTGTTTGGGTCAGCTGAGGTCCCACGCTTGATGAGAAACACCAAATTGCCTCTGGCCTCACCCTGCCCTTGGTGCTGTGGCAGTGTGCCTGCACTCGTGTGGCACACAGCCAGAGCTCTGGTGTGTCTGCGTGAGTGGTGCTTCCAGGATTCACAATGGATCAACCACCAGCTGAATATGTGTACACGTGACCTTCCTCACCTCCTCATCAACAAGGCTAAGGGTGCTGCTTGCTTATTTACCTACCATACAATGAAAACTTCCCTGTCTCTTAAGGTCAACCAAAATTTTCTTTGATGAGTCACAACATTCACATGGTACAAGGAGCATCTTATTTTCAATCCTTACAGCAGATCAAATGCCAGAACTCATATTTTCTATCTATAGATACGTCTGTTCCTCATCATACGCAAAGGTACCTACTTGCATAGGTGTGAGAGTTTCACTAGTAGATGCAAGTAGTCTATTTTCTTCATTTGGACTCATCTATGAGGATCAGTTATCTCCCAAACTCTGTTAAAGTCCAAATGAAAGAGAATGAATGGTCCTAAGCCTGAGAAAAACAGAAGGCTGTATCACTGAACTGTCAAAGCTATCAATGGGAGGTCCAATGGGATATTTAAAGGCACCACATCAGGTTAAACATCTATAGCCATTTACACGTATTTGTTTATTTGTTTTTTGTTTGTTTATACCGCAAGCACCCTTATGAATGACAGCAAGCACCCAGGTGCACCTTTAGTCACCTAAATACCTTTGGAAGCCTGACCCATGATGACCAGAAATAACAATTCACTAATTGAAAGATAATTTTAAACCATGAGTGATACTAAATTTACTTAACAATGATGCCAGCTTTCCTTCATGTCCCTGTGCTACTTCCTCACACTCTTGCCTCTCAGGGTATAATCCCAGGGACAGTGGTGCCTGGCTCCCTGTGACACTATCCATACTCTGTGATGGTCAAGGGAGGAGACACTGGTGAGGACCTCTTTTCTCTAGCCAGCAGTCACTTCTTATGAAACTAAAACCCACCAATAAATCTTTGCCAAATTTAGACAATTGATGTGAATATTATAGGGGAGGAGAGGGAAATGATTGTAAAAGCATTTGTAAGACTCTTGGTTCCTTGGAAAACAATGCTAAAAAACATTTTTAAATGCTGGTTTGTGAGATCTCTTGCTTGACAGATGACATTCGTTTCCTCTGATTTCTGCCAGACTCTGTTTTCATGAAAATGAATTCAGCAACTCAACATTTTTCACATATTAAAACCAGAAAACTTCAGGATTGGGAACCTTGATAAATAGGTTCTGCTTACACAATTACACGAAGATGCATTATGTGTTCTTTGTGAGCAAAAAATGCACCAAGTTTAGTCAAACAGCAGTATTTAGTTTCAATTCTCCATGTCTCCAAACCATATCCACCAATGAGAATGACTCTTATATACATTTATGACACAAACAAAACCCACAAGAGCAAAACACAGTTGAAGTCACGAAATCAACCTGTCCTCTAGCAACAGCCATGTTTCTTATGAGTTTGCTTATCCTAATACTCTTGTAATATTTTTTCACCATCACAACTCAACATGAAACTGTCATTACATGAAACTGTAGGGACTGCAGTGACAGGACAAGGGGTAATGGGTTGAAACTTAAACAGGGGAAGTTTAAATTGGATATAAGGAGGACGTTCTTTACTGTTAGGGTGGTGAGGCACTGGTTGCCCAGGGAGGTTGTGAATGCTCCATCCCTGGCAGTGTTCAAGGCCAGGTTGGACAGATCCGTGGGTGACATGGTTTAGTGTGGGGTGTCCCTGCCCATGGCGGGGGGGTTGGAACTAGATGATCTTAAGGCCCTTTCCAACCCTAACTATTCTATGATTCTATGATTATTGTTATATATTACTGGCTATAGTAAAATATTAAGTGTGAAAAATCTAACAGACAACAGCTGTTATCCATATAACATTATTTTTTTCATTTTTTACAAAAGATGAATTATTGTTTCATTTGCCAAAGTTATAACTAAGTTATAATGAATAATATTTCATAATAAAGAAGAAAGAGTGAACTCCACTAATATTCTGAACATGTTTCACTTTCTTTTGAGAACAGTATAACCTAAACGCCAAAAAAAAGAAAATTTTATTCACACAGAACTATAGGATCCCCTTCAATATTCAGATGATAAACAGCTCAAGCTATTGAACTGAGAAATTAAAATTCAGAAAAGTCAGGAATTAGGCCAGTTGTAGTGGCGACTCGCTATGGAAACAGCACAGGAAAGACAGCTGTGGCCTCCTTGATTTTAAGGACTTTGCACGCAATTTCCATTCTTATAAATAAAAAGAGCTTTCTCCTAGCTCATTTCATTATAGGGAGAGGTGCAAAACTGCAGACCCACCTCACAGGGATGGGAGTTCAGGGCAGCCCATCACAGCAGGCTGCGGCAGGGAGCACTGGCTGCCTGTACTGCCTGCACGGCCCATGCACCCACCCAGGTCTTGCCTTGGGTATGGGCAGCAGCTGCACCCCTGGCTTCCCTAAGAATTGTTCCTGTGGGTGCCTCTCCCAGGAAGCCACTGTACATTGTCACACCATGAAATCTGGGCAAATCTTCCCTGGTCCAACCACTAAAGCCTTTTCACTGTAAGGTGGCTTGGATCATAGAACTCAATAGTAAATTCCCATTTTACTTTCTATGGCCATGCAGTAGGATTAGCACTCCAAGACAGAGTGAGATAAAATGCTGTATCACAAAGAGGTTAAAAAAAGAGAGTGAAAGAGCATTAAAAGTGTCCAGACATTTCAGAAATCATTATCTTACCATGGTCAATGTATTAGATTAAATGATAAAAGGAGTAAAAATTAAAGGAAGGAAAAAAACCTCAAGCCTCTTAATTTAATTTAATCTCTCAATTGTGTATCGCTCTTCCTTTCTTTCTCTAAATCTAGAAGGAAAGGTTACTTTGAGCAATAGTATTTTTGGATTCTGTAATTAAGTAACTGAATTAAAGAAACAAAGAAAATAGCCTCAAATCTCTAAAATCACAGGATGTAAGAGGCCCCCAGTTTCCAACTGAGTTGGAGAAACTGTTCAAATGACCTTTGAAGATTTTCAAATTCTCCTGCCAGGGTCTATCCCTCACCTTGTCCACAACTACAGGATTTGCAGCGCAAGCAGGACACAAACAGGGAAAACAGCAACTTGCTTCCTCCTTCTTCTTCCTACCCTTTTAATGATTAAATTCATGGGAAGATGTAGGTAAAGAAGAAAATCAGGAATGAAACATCAGGCCTGGGAGGAATAACAGCTGTGAGGAACCAGTGACTTAGAGTCTACTTAGATGGGTTGGAAGCATTTCTATTGATGCTATTACAAATTCTACCATTGTGAAGATTGCCAAGCCATTCAGAAAGACTAATCCATAAATTTTAAATGTTTGTTCAAGGATGCAGATACTTGCACTTTACCTTACACAGAAATCTATGCTAGAATAAGATGCTTGCAAGCTAGGACAAAGCCCGGGGGGGGGGGGGGGGGGGGGGCGACACCGCATCCAGACCAGTCTTTAGAAGATATGCCAGCTACCTCCATGAGCTGCAGTCCTCAATTAGGGACATTTCCATACATATTGCTCTTCTGTCTCTTTATTTTCTGATGCAGCCAGGCTACCTGCTCCATGACTACTCTGTGATCCTACAACTACCCTCATTATGGTTCATGCTTACACAGCTCTTGGCAGAGAATGAACAGCTCTGATCTGGAAATTGTTTCATAGGGACTTTCCACACACCACAGTCTCTTTTTTAAAGAACTTCTCACAGCACTGAATGACTGATTTATCTTCATATAACCATATTTTTATTTTAAAATACTATGGAAAGTGTGAGCCTTCAAATGTAGCAACTGCCTAGTGCTGTGGTTCATACTGCATTTTGCTAAAGCATATGTCACCATGAAAGTGCTCTGCTACTAAGACTCAGTGTGAACTCCTCTGCAATTTAAATGCAACGCTATGTTCCTTAGAGCCCAAAAGAAGAAAGAAAGGGGCGAAGGGAAGTCTAATATTATATTTTAATAACTGAACAAAACTCTGGTATTTGACTTTGTGATAGAAAAACTGACTACTTAGTTACAGTTTTAAAGAACAGAGTATTTCCAGCAGAAAAGTTTTGCCTCCAAGACCAACACAGACAAAAATCATCTCACAATTAGCCATAAAAATAATCCTTGTGAAGGGCTGAGGTGGCAGCGGGCAAAGTGGAAACCCCAGAGCCGAGCTGAGGCACACACCTGTGCGTGTGCCCCTTACTTCCCTAACGCCGATGCTCGGCGCCCTCCTTGTCCCGAGCAAGGTGCTGGATGTGCGAAGAAGAGCGCATCCCTCCATCCCTCCCGCCTACTCTAGACACCCTGAAGGCAGCAGCCAGCGGGCTCCCTTCGGGGAGGCGGCTGCCCCAGGGGGTCGTGCCCGGCTCACCGGAGTGCTGTGCTGGCAGTGGGATTGGGATGGCTATCGGTGCCCCGGCATCGGCCGCCTTTCTCCATCAGAGGAAGAGCTGCCCGCTCCTCATCGGGGACCCTGGACACCTTCCCGAACACTTGCCGCACTCAGCGCTCGCACTTTCATACCCTCTGCCACAAAACACCCGACGCACCGAGGCCCCCGAGGACGAGCCGTAGCTCCCGGCGTTTCCCGGCCAGCACAGGGGAACCCCGCGGCACCCGGCGAGCCGAGCTCTGCTGCCCCTTCCCTTCCCTACCCCCGGCGCTCCCGCAGCCTCGCCCCTCCCTCCCTCTACCTCAAGCCCAGCGCCGTTGCGCAACGCCCGGGGCTGAACCGCGCGTCCCCGCCGCACCCACGTGTCCGGCACCGGCTCGGCACTGCGCGCACTTACTCCGCGGGGCCTCCGGCGCGGCGGCGCGGGCCCGGAGGTTCCCCAGGAGCGGCGCCCGGCGGTAAGTTGCGAGGAGCGCGGAGCCGCGCTGGGCGGGGAGGGGTTTCGGGGAGGCGGCGGCGAGGAAACTTCCCCGGAGCGGCTCGCCCGCTCGCCCGCCCTCCCGCCTGCTCCGCCTCGCCTCCTCCCGCCGCCGCCTCGCCCGGAGGCAACACCGCGCCTGCCCGGCCGCACCGCCCGCCGCCCGGCTCGCCGAGGCCCACCGAGAGCGCCGCCGACCTCTTCCGGCAGCTTCCCTCCGTCCTTTACTTAGATTATCTGTTTTTAAGCGGGACAGCACTGCTGGAGAGGGGATGGATGGTCCCTGAGGAATCCCGGCTTCCTGCAGTGCTGTGGGGATGCGTGGGGTGTCTGCGGGTTAAAGACCCGGGCTGGAGCGCCGCCGCTTCCCCGGCAGCGTGGGGCTGCAGGGCGGGCAGCCGGGGGATACCTGCAGCAGTCCCGGCCGCAGGGCGTTATCTGACACCGCTGCTCACCGCGATGGGGAGTCATCCAGCGCTGCCCTTGATGGAGAGGGCAAAGAATGAGTCAAGACATCAAGGACAGCATGGGGATGCTGCTCTGGGAGACGCTGTGCTAGGCGAATGGCACCTGACCCCACGGAGCTCGGATCATCACTAAAATCAGAGCGTATGCACGTCATCCCCTCCTCATTACCTATGAAGAGAGAAAGCATGTGTATGATTCCGTGTGTGTTATGCTTCAGGTACAGAGCCAGTGCAAAACAGTGATAGAACATTCTTTTCTTGCCCACCCTGGAGGTCTGAACTTAGACCCTGCATGAAGTGTGAAGCATGGGTTCCTGAGTGTAACACAATGAGTGCCCTGCTCAATTTGTCAAGCTGCTCCAACATAGAAGCAGCACGATCACTGATTTTTTACCTGTATGGTAAAGATGAACATTGTAGTCCAGGCCTCCTCCTCCTTTTCTTCTTTCTTAAACCAGAAGTCAAAATAAGAAAGTTGCCATTGCCTCAAGCTCTTCCATTATTTTGGACACTTGTCTTCAGGATGTACTTTTCTGCTATTTTCCCTTTCCAGCTCTTCACAGTCTGCCTGTATGCTGGTTTCAGAAAGTAAAAAATACACCTACCTTTAGAGAAAAGGCAGTTATGTTCCCACAAGCACTTAACAATCTTCCTTAACCATAGATACACCAGTGATGCCACGGACATCCTGTACTTCAGCCCACTTGAATCACCAGAATATCTAGATGTTTGTCCTAAAGGATCCCAGTCACTTGGAATCCATTCTTGCTTTTTCACAATTTTAAGGGCTTTTCCCCCACACACACTTGTTTCTTCTCTGGTGTAACAGTCCTGTAAATTAGAGGGTGAGAGTTAATTAAACTGTCAAGCACAAGGCTACATACAAACTGGCAAGCTGAAATGGACTCCACATCCTTTTGAAGCTAAATTGATCCTTTAGGCTGTATTTTGATTTATGGAATATTTATGTACGTGTCTATATATATTTCATTTTTATTAGACCATTTGTAGTTCAACACAATTTTAGGATATTAAGCAGAGCTTACTCTAATTCCCATTAAATTCTGTAGCCAAACTCACCTTGACCCATGACATTGGGAAATAACAGATTATACTACCACAGCTGAGCATTTTTATACTGCAAGGAAGCATATTAAATTGTCCTAACATACTTGAGAGGAGAATGGGATCCATGGGTTATAAAAATCGTGGTCCACAGATTATAAGAAAGACTCAAGAGAGGTCCACTTGCTCCCTTCTAGTGCAATATGAAAGGGAGAAGAGCAGATGTGGATCCATAAAAATCTCTGGAAACAAACAGGAAAACAGGGTCTCTGCAACATACTTTCCCTTGAATTCATGGAATAGATATGTGCAGCCTAAATTCTACATTGTACAAGAGCAGTTGCTTCAGAAATTCATGATCTTTTACTGGGCAGGTGGCTCACTATCCACTCTTTGATGAAGCCTTTGCTTTGAAGCCAAGTGAGGTGTAGAACTAAGCCTATCTCCAAATTCTTTCCCTTTTCACCTAGAGATCTTGCCTGGTAAAAAATTGAAGATTTATACTTCCTAGGTATTTACTGGTTTTGAGCAAGTGGTAGTCAGAAACCATACTGGTGTATGTGGCTGATACCTCAGAATAAAATATAAACTCTGCTCCAGAGAGTAAATGTTGCACAGGCATGTGAGAATGCTGGCAACAAAGTCTTGAGGAGGACTATGCTCTCCTGAGAGCCCTGAGCCTAGTTGTGGAAATAAAAGAGCAGACCTTATAGGAAGCTCTGGACACCATAATGATGGGTGATTTGGGTTGTCTTAGATTTGCAGTGTTTGTGTTGGCTTTCCCTTTCTGCAGGGTTTCGTACTGTTGATGTGAGAAGAATCAAGTAAAGCCTATATAATATTCAAGCACTGAGTAAAACATTAACATAATTACTATATTAATCAAAAGGAGTGATTAATAAACATGGTTTATAGAACAAAACATTTAAAACAGCATTCAGATTGCCATCCTACCTCTTTGAGTCCAGGCTCATGAGTTGTCAAGCATCAGCTATTGGCACTGGAGTAAAAGCAAGTTGTGAAATCTCCCTTCCACCCCAAGAGCTGTCAGATCACCTGCTGCCATTATCTCCTTATCTGCAGCAGATTTTAAGTGGTTTACATGACCTATAGTGTTATCTAAACCCAGTTTGGGTCTTCCTTGTATAGCTAACGAATTTCAGTAAGAGTAGTAAGAAAACATAGTAGGACTAACAGCTCAGAGCCCTGAAATTTGGAATACCAGTGCCTTTGAGAACTGACAATAGCTCCAAGGTAAGCAGTTTCTTTTCTGTTATTCTTTCACTCCTCAAAACAAGCACCTTTCCAGATCTGAGAGCCCCTGGCAAGTATGATGAATGGCAAATCCTTATGAAGGCTATAGTCTAGCCAGAAGTGTTAGGATTTAGCACACTCTACAAATTCTCATCTGAAATAGAAGTCTCAGGAGCCAATTTCTGGAACATAATTTATTTCAGACGCTAGCTGGAATAAACAGCATTCTGTAACCTCCTCAGATATTTTGCCGGTAGGGAGCTGTCTTTATACTTCTTTCAATTGAGTTAGTGGTCCAAATACAAAATTCATCACTCCAGAATACAATGTGGTTTTACAGACTCGAGGATTTGAGTTCATTAGGAGACATTGTTGTGCCCTATCTGCATGGCTTTTTCCTTCTCTGTCAGGTCTTACTGTAGCATGCTGCTTTCTTTGCCCTGATGAGTAAGAAACAATCCAGCACTCAGTCTATACTGTGGTTTGTAACTGTCTAGAAGTGATGCAAGCATACATTCAGTCTCTAAAATATTATGTTACTTAAGTGAAGTTTCATCCTTGAAAGCGAGTATAAAACGGGACCTCCTTAGTAAACATCCTCTATTCTGCTTTGGAGTCTTTTGGGATTCGTTCTGTTCCAGATGGGCATTCTTAGTATTGTGGCCCCTAGTCCCCTGCACAATGTACACAGCTGGGCTAGACAAGCTAGATGTTGCTCGGGCACAGCATTGTGAACAAAAGCACTGCCAGGAGCCTAAATCTGACTCACCCACACAAAGAAGGACAAATGAAACTTGAGCTTTGCTGTTCCAGAGTTGGCTGCCATTGAGCTACATCTCTGCTGCATCGAGATGTCATTAAAAGTAAAATTTGTATTGCTAGATAAAAATACCACATTCAAAGAAAGTGTTTTCAGTAATGGTTTCTAATGGGACATGGAAACATTTCTGAGACAGATGCTGTTGGGATCCAGTACAAGCTGGCACCTGTAACACATCTTGGGGAGCCACTGGGACATGGAAACATTTCTGAGACAGATGCTGTTGGGATCCAGTACAAGCTGGCACCTGTAACACATCTTGGGGAGCCACTGTAAAAAAAGACCTTCTCTTACCCCTTTAGAAGATCCCACGAGTGGACAAGTAACAAATAGTCCATTCAAACGTGAATCTGTTTAATCTTCTAACTCTTGGTTATGTTTTTTTTGACTTCCCAAAATAAACTGTTTTCATCTGTAATACATATATTTTCAATACCTCCAGTGTTTGTTGTCACCTTGCAAATGATATGCTAACATAGAAAATAAAACTTTAAATATTTCTCCCTCTGCTATGCTGCTCATCGGTACCTCCCTGGTACTCTGTTATATTGTCAATATCTTTATCCAAAACTGGTAAAGATGGAGGGATGTGGGAAAAGCAGCCACTTAACATGGTGCGGGTCAGATAAAAAGATCATCTTCCAGCTTCATCACCTGGTAATTGCGTGGCTGCAGACAGAAACTTTCCCCATGCTCCCCAGATCAGAGTTAAAAGTCCCTCTGACTTCCAAGGAGTTTTAAGAACTTTTTTTCAGTATCTGGAAATTCACCTCTAGTACTTTCTAAGATCTAATAAGAATGTAAGCACTCCTGTTTGTAATTTTAAAACTACTCACAGAGATAACTATGAATACATAGATTTACATAAGTTTCCTCCGTGAAATAACTGGCTAAAACCAGATTATAAAGTAAATTATCAATGAAATCCTATTTATATTTTAAACTCGCCGATAATTTGTGTTGTGCCTTTGTTCATTAAGACCTCCAAACTGAGTAATTCCATGTGAAATGGAATATTATCCTTAGCTTTGGTCTTTCTACAACTGTAAACAAGGTGCTTCAACAGCAAAGGCCTGGAAGGAGAAGCCAGTGTACATAACACAGCTATTACTGGGAGGCTCAACCGTTCAGGGGGACAATACATTTGTTTAAGTACATATACTGCAAACACGAACTTGTGCATTGTTTTTGCGTTAGGCCACTTGTGGAAGTAGTGAAGTGGAGAGTCACTGTTGCAAATTTGGAACTGCAGTTTATCAGATAGAGGAGTTTAATCAAAGGTGTCTTGTTTGGGGATCTCAGAAAACTTGTATATATTTGATGTTCCTCATTCTCTGTAACACACTGTGGCTCGATTTAACTCTTAGCAGTCCGAGAGGTCGGTTCCTCAAATTTAATCATTTTGTTGACAATGTAAGTCTTGCTTATCTGCCATTGCTATATCCTCATGAAGATCAGTAGAAAAAATTACTTGGTATATTAGAAAGAATTGTGTTTGTAACAGGATGTTCGAATGCCTTCAATGAAATCAACTCGTGTGGTGGGAAACACTTGCTGAAAGGATGAAAGAAATAAAAGAATAGTATTCCTTTAATGAACAAAAGGATATGAAGGCATTGCAACATGTTTCTGGCAGGGAAAAAAAAAAAAAACAAAACACGTTCTTGTATATCTCGGGGAAAACGTTTGAACCTAAGATTACCTTCGCCGAATTTGTTCAGGCCTCTTCTGAGCACATGTCTGGAAATATTCCATAAAGTAAATTTATTATCGAGAAACTTAATGAAACGGCGAATTTCAAGTAAATATTATCCCGCGATCAAATCTGACCGCGCAGACGTGCTGGGGACAAGCCAGGGAGGAGGGAGAAGTGGTGCCCGCCACCCGCCCCTCTCCGCAGACGCGCAACCACTGCCGCGGGCCCGGGGCTGCGCCAGGCTGGTGATGAGCACAGCCCGCTCGCCTCTGTTTAGAACTCTCCCCTCCCCGACTGCTTTGACAGGACTTCCGCGGCTTGAGGTCCCCCCGGGGACATGGTCCTGGAGTGATGCTCCGAGGGACGTGCCTGGGACCTACAGCGGGGTTCCGCGCCCCATCCCCCAGCAACGGGGGTTTGGGGAGTCAACTGGTGGGCAGAAACCGGGGGGGCAGTCGTGTGTGAAAACACCCCCTTCCACCCACCCTTGCTGATCCCGTGGTCTTGCAGAGGGGACCTTTTGTAGCACATTTGGGCGCTCCTTCGACACTACATTCAGTCACTCCAGCTGTTTCCTACGGCCAAGAGAGGAAACTGGGAGATCAAATGCGGGGAGAACCCCAAACCTATTCTGCTGAAGGCTGCATTAAAGAAGGAGCAACTTCTCCCACTTTAATAACGTCCTAAACACGAGTAGCTAACGTCTCTCTGATCCCCTTTGGCTGTTCCCAGCGCTTTATCGCAGCCATTGGCAACAGTCGCGTAAGGTCTTTGAAGTTATGGAAATTGTCTTCGCAGGCATTAGTCAGTATTTTAATAGGTCTCATTCTGACTCGCTTGCTGAAAGACGTAAGCAAGCCAAAAATTCAAGCCTCTTCTGGGACATCTAAAACGTTAGGTCCTTCCTCCGAGGGGGATTTCGATGTGAGGCCAAGCGCGAAGAGACGAATGAGTGCATATGTTCAAAATTATATTTTCGACAGAAATTCAGATCTACCGGGTCGTGTTTAAACGTGAAGTGGGACAGAAGGGGGGGGAGGGGGCTCGGTGTGCAGGAAACATCACTGGGAAACCTGAAATGTAACAGCCAGGATCAAAAGTTAATGGCCTATTTGATGTGAAAAGTGAGCCGGGGATGCCGGAGAGCGGGGGCGAAAAGAGCCGGCGAGACGCACGCAGCGCACCACACCGCGCCGCGCAGCCGCACCTCCCCGGCCCCGCGCAAATAGCTAAACCCAAAGCGCAGCACAGGTAGGAGTGCTTGTCTCTCGGGTTAGCCTTTAATCCGGCGGATTTAACCTTCCGAGCAGGGCAGCTGAGCCGGCTTCGCGGAGATACTCTTCGCTCCTCTGCGCTCCTCTGCGCACCTCTCCGCGCCTGCCATCGGCTGCGCCCTGCGAACCCGCGTACAGGCCCGCCGCCGTCCGCCTTGCAAAGCCTGCAGACTGGCCGCTGGTTTCTCCCCCCTCTCCGCACCGGGGGTGACGGCGTGAGCGCAGGGTTCCGCGGGTCCCCCGGGAGTTGCAAGCGGGGTATTACGCGGACGCTGCGCGGGGTACCCCAAGGCGCGCAAGAGTTGACGCTGCCAGTGCTGGGGAAAACGGGTGGTTATGTCTGCGCCTAACTTGAATTTAGAGGGAAATGGCAGGCGGAGACCGTGTGCTCCTCCGTATCGGCAGGCCACGGAGGAAGCTCGCTAAAATCACAGACCGGCCTTACGCCCCGCACCGAGCCATCTCGTTGCCGATAAAGCTAAGAGAAAAAACTTAACCTCCAGTGCAGTCAAAATATTTCAGCCACGTTTAATAATATTTTTCTAAAAATAACGCTCTCCCTTATACCGCTCAATTTCTCAGGCTTTCTCATACGCTTTGAATTAAAACTGTTGACAAGATTGTAACGAAAATACTGATTGATGTAAACATGGCCTGAAACAAATCCACACCTGATTCTGGTTCTCTGACAACGCTGATTAAAGCCAACTCCCGCCTTCCCCTGAGCCCGGTCGCGGTCTCCAGCTTCCAGGGAATCTGTCCGTCGGGGCGGGACGGTGACCGAGAGCTAGGGTCCGGGGACATGCACAAAAATACGGGGTCTGTAGGGCTTGGGGCTCCCAGAGTGAGTTGGAAGAAGCACCGAGACAATTACATTAAGTGCAGCCCTTTTTCTCCCTCCTTGGTCTTATCCCAACCCCCAGATATATTCAACTGTTGAGAGAAGTCTGAAGTCAGCCCATTGCCAGTGCTAGAATGAAAAGGCTAAGGGAAGCCAAAAATGCCTGTGGTCTCCGTAAACTACATTAAATCACGGGTTTGTTATATTTAGGTGGATAATGAAGCGCGTAAAACGGTAGATAAAAATCAGTTGCTATGGACTGTCTAGGATTTCGTGCGTTTTTATTAATTTTCACAGGAGATCTGAAGATTTAGGGGATCTCCCCCATACAAACGGAGCCCACTCTCCGGACGGAGCGCCCACCCCAGGCGGCAGCCCGTCCCGGCCTGGCCTGGTGAGAAGTACCAGAGGAGACGTTCACAGCTTCAGCGCGGACGCAGCCGCGGCCGCTCTGCACCACAACGCTCCCTACCTGGGGCCAGGCCAACCCTGCTCTGGCCCCGCCGGTCTGCATAAGCGGCTTGTGATGGGAACAGAGACCAGAGGAGCCTGAGTGCGGCCTGGGAGCTAAAGGGGTCTGGGGATAGCATCATCGCCCGCGCCCTGGCTGCAGGTCACCTCTGCAGGGGAACCGAGGAGGTTTCAGCCTCAGGGGGGCTCAGGACGGAGAGGAGCAAGGTGGAGGGAGGATGCTGCTGCACCCGCGGAGCAGCGCTGTCCCGTGATGCAGGGCAAGCACAGCCCGGCTCCTGACTGCAGCAGCTGCAATTGCAGCTTTCCAGTCTCCTGGTTCACAGCCACCATTTTTCCCTGTCCTCTGCACCCCCCCCCCCCCCTCCCCTTTTCCACTCCCAAGGGCGCCAGCACCAGCGAAGGCCACCGGGGCCAGGTAAACAGGAAAGTCCTTGCTGGATCCCGACAGATTTCCCCGATGCGGAGAGAGGAGGAGCGGTCGAGGCGGGAGAACACGGAGCGAGGGGGTGGCCGCTCTCCTCCTGCCCATTGCCCTGCTGCGGGGGCCCTCCCTTATCTCCTAGGGGAAAGGGAAAGGGGGACCCCGCAGTGTGCGGGCTTCCCTCTGGGGTTTGTGTTCTATCTCTCTAGTAGCGACACTTTGCTGGTTTAAAAACTTTATTTGTTTAGGTGCATTTCCCTGAGTCACCGACCAAAACCTGAAATTCCTCAGCGACAGCATCACTAACATCAGAAGATGTCGGCATCCCCGTCCCCTCCCCGGGCCACCGCAGGGATCTCCCTCTGCTCGCCAGTGCCGCAGGGACACAGGCAGACTGTCTGCGGCCCCGGGCTCCATAGCGAGAGGGGCTACGTGGAGCTGCGCGGGACCGGCTGCGGAGCTGGTTTGCAGGGGAGGGAGCAGGTGCTGCCGTGACTCTGCGGGCTTCACCGACCATGATTGTTCTGGTTTTTATTATTAGATTTGTTTGTGGTTTTGATTTTTTTCTTTTATTTATTCCCCTCCCTCCGTTTTCAGCTGCTTTGACAGATTAACATGCCGTGCAGATAGCGATGCTGCGCCTCACTCTTTTGCCCGAATCCCAGGCTTCAGCTATTGCCCGTCGCAGCCTGAACTCCTCTGCACTGATTTCTGTGCCGATTATTCCTCATGTTCCATATTTTTGTCCCACGGGACTATACACACATAGATGTACAGGGTTATTTCCGCGTGGCCAATGACTAGGACTTCAAGAGGGTTAACCTCCTTTGTTTAGTGCAACGGCATCATCAGCTCCCTATTAGCTGGGTTACCGTCACGGCGCACGTCATCAGCCCAAATCACAGCTCTCTCAGTGACGCCGTGCAGCTCCGGGCCGGCTCCAAGGGCCAGGGAGAGAGGCGACAGCACACCCAAGGGCTCCGTACCGCACAGCTATTCGGTGTCGCACCGCTGGCTGATGCTGCGCATACTTGCCAGGTTAATAAATGGAAGTTTGGATCCAAATCCACCCTCCTAAACTGACACGGCACAAACAGCCCGGGGCTGCCGTTCGCCTTCACCGCTTTGTAGCAACTAACAGTGGTACGGATTCTAAGAGCAGCCCTCATTCCTCCGGGCGTACTTTGACTTCTCTTGCACTCTGCTCCATGCAGAAGAGGAATAGAAGAAACACTTTCTATAGCAGGGTATAAGAACGGTATCAAGTTATCATTTGGGTCAGGGACAAAGTCTGGGTGTAAGGATGAGAGTTTTGTTTGCCGAGCACTCGGAAGTGTGCAAAAATCCCCAAACCCAAACAGTAAACCCCAGATGTCAATAAACCTAAAAATAGGCAAAAAAGGCAATACTATTTAGGGTCCATCTCACACAGCTGCTGCACACCGAAAGCAAAACTATCCTTGTTCCCGCGCCACCGACCAAGTTTCTCTTTGGATAAGAGCGGGAGAGAGAACCATTCTGAAAATGTACTCGTGTGATAACGCCTCGGGTCCCGGCTGCTCGGGGTGAGAAATATCCGCCTCAAAGTGTCCAAAAGACACTCTTAAAGATCCAGGCTATGCAGGTAAAAGTGCAGACCATTTAATCGCCGTAGTTTATTCTTAGGTTAGTACCACTCACTGAAGGGGATAAAGGGATTCCCTCACAGCCCGGAGCCGCAAAACAGCAGATTTCTCCCGTCCCGACTCCGGTCCGACATCCACGACTGACTTGATTGTGTGCACCCCAGCATCCTACAGCGTGGAAAATGCATTATTTCCTGAGATAATAAACAATCAGCTTGTCCAAATAATCCGGCTTTTGCTGTGTTTTGTGTGTGGAGGCGTGCTCACCTCCAGTCTGCTCAGGTTTCCCCAGCATAAAAAGTCTGTAAACACTGCAAATCATCTAGAAGTGTTTGGTTTATTTCTGCGGATCTAGAAACAGGCATGTATTGCGTTTTTAAAGAAAAGAAAAAGAAAATGAAAAGGGGAAGGAAAAGAAAAGGAAAGGAAAAAGAAAGGAAAAGGGAAGGAAAATAGAAGGAAAAGGAAATGGAAAAAGAAATGAAAGGGAAGAGGAAAGGTTAGCAATATACGCTGTTAAAGAAAAAATATAGTGAGGAGGAAATTAAGGAAGAGAAACTGAAATAGTGCTGGAAAAATCTTGGCTCTGGTAAGCAAGGAAACACTGTCTTCTTCCAGTGTCACTTGATAAAACCATAAAGAGACACATATTGTGCATTTTCTGCAATGTCGTCCCCGTCCCCCCCCGTCCCCGTCCCCCCCATATAATACCAGCAAGTTTCATCGCTATTGCCAGGGCTCGAGTTCGCTTCCCTCAAGTGGAGAAATGCATCTTCAGTGGGAAATCTGCCCTCGGCTAACCACAAGCAGGGATGTATGCTGGGATAAATAGCAGTGGTAATTCCTTCAAGCTCCATCTGTGGAAATGATAAAGTGCAGCCATTATGGAAGACTGCAAGGTTAAATTAATTAGGTTCCTCCATTATGTTGCAGTCTTCTGAAGACGATTTCTATTTCCCTCTTAAATGCCATTATTCCTAGGTCTACCTGGCAGCTGATACAATTAAAGGGACCATAATGTAAATTCAACAACACAAATAACACTTTCCTCCACATATGTGTGAATGGGGCATGCCAGGGCTGTGTCGCAAGCTTCCACCTTCCCCCGTAAACGTGTGATATAACCTGAAAAAAAAACCTTAAATTCAAACAAACCAGTGCGTATTTTGATACTTTTCTTCGGCGAATTCTTGGATCAATACTTTTGTTTCATGTTTTCAAGTTCTCAGTAATGTTAAAGGATCCAGTTACAAACTCTTGCCAGTAAGAAAGAAAATATGCCCCGCTGTGCACCCTCCTAAACACTGTTAAGAAATCCTGTTTTCTTTTCATTTGGAATGACAATTTTGTTTGTCTGCTCTGCCCCGGCGAATGAGACTATAGATTATTAGGAGACACATTTAATTCCCGATGTATAAAAAGGGCAGCTGCTCCCGGGACCGACACACGGAGTGGCCTTGCCAGGCGGGGGCCAGGAGCATCCGGGAGGGCACTGGGACTGGGGTGCTGCCCCCTCCGTTCTTTCTCTCTCTCCTTCTTTCTCCCTCCCTGCCTCCTCTGGGAGCCTCGGCAGCGCCACCCTCCCAGCTGCGCTCCATCTTTTGCTTTTCTTTCTTTCTTTTTTTTTTTAATCGATTATATTCTATTCAAATATTTATATTATTTTATTTAAATTTATTATTTATTACTTTACTTTGTTTTCATTGTTATGATGGAATTTTAAATTTGTATTTTATTAATTACTCTATCCTTTATTTTTATTATTTTTTCTTGATTTCTTTTCTATTTTTATTATGTTTCATTTTTATTATTTTATTGTTTATTGGTTTATTTTTATTTTCTTTGAGGAAGAAGCGTGTTTTCCTTATAAGTCCTTTCAGTCCTTCATGGGTCATTATGGCTTAATGCAATTAACGTAACCTTTTGTAACCCAATATCAAGTACTTCCAGGACAAATCTTTAAACAGATCACTAATCGTAAAACAAGTTATGGTGTCTGGGAGTAAAAACCAAGGTATTTGCTACTCCCGCTGATACTTCTCGTCCGCCCTTCCCTCTTTCCCATCTCCCTAGTACTTGCTTCTCGGCTTTGCGGGTTTTGTCGAAAAGCTGCTTCACGGTACTCCTATCATCCCTCCTCATTGCCCCTATATATGTGTATATATATGTGTATATGTATATGGGGAGAAAATGATATATATTACATAATGTCATATAATTTCCCCTCCCCCCCCCCCAGTTTTATTTTAGCCAGTAGAAACCCTCCAGCGGGGTTTTACAGTTTCTATGGCGAAGGCCGACGGGAACACGTTGAAGGAGGAAAAAACCCGAGGAGGCTGGAGGCTTCGTGCCAAGGTGAGCAACCCCGGGGGGGACCTCCCGTTCCCCGCTGAGCCGCCGGCCCGGGCGCCGAGGTGCGCCAGGGCCGGGGCGGCGGAGGCCTCCGGGGCCGGTGGGACATCCATCAGCAGCGGCCCATCAAGCGAGAGGTGCCCCCCCCCCCAAGCTCTAATTGCTTTTGCTTTTCTTTCAATTAGGGCCGGCGCGCTTCCCTCTCACCCCGGGTGGAAAAAGGGGCAGGAGAGCCCTGGGCTGGGGGAGATAAAAGAGAAACCGTAAAACGCGTCGCTACATCCACAAACATATATATTCCCCCCTCCCCATTGTAAAGCTTTCTGCAGCACGCACAATGAAACAGGTTTGGCTGAGAAGTTTATGTTTTATTTAACGAGGAAAGGCACTTTCTGGCCTGCTCTTTGATTCCCGCTGTGCAGTCTGGGAGTAAATCCAGGTGGGATATTTAAATTTGGTTCAAATGTCACACAGATCATTTATAGGTGGTTCTACCTTGAACCACTTGAGCCACTTACCCCGAATTGTTGTGTGCCTGTGCATATATTTCTGTAGGTGGCTGCTGTATAGATCATGTCCATGCAACATACACCAGCAGAGGCCTGGCTCAGTGATGTAGTTCCCAATGCAAAAAATGGATGAAAAAGGCTGGAAGTAAATCATACAGGAATTCTGGTTCAGGGGAGTTACATCCTGATACTTAAATTATTAAATTGTGTTTTGACAGATCATTTAAACTACCATGCACCATCTCTGTACTTTAATTTTCCCAATCATGTGTGCAAAATTGGTGTTGTCCTGATTTCAGTTTTACAGCTGAGTTGTTTGTATTCCTACTTCACCCTGAGGAAAGAGAATCCCTTCAGGGACCTGACAATGTAGCAAAATAATTTGCAGCGTCACAGGGTACTTGTGCATTATGCTATGGTTTAGGAAGAAATCCTTAAAATGTGTCATCTCTTACTGTTTTGTGTTGGACTTTTGTATGTGAGGAATGGAAATTAGCTCTACACATTTTCCTTCACCATGTGGGTGGTGAAGAACTGGCACAGGTTGCCCAGAGAAGCTGTGGCTGCCCCATCCCTTGAATGTTCAAGGCCAGGGTTGGATGGAGCTTTGAGCAACCTGGTCTAGTGGAAGGTGTCCCTGCCCATGGCAGGGGGTTTGGAACTGGGTGATCTTTATGGTCCCTTCCAACCCAAACCGTTCTGTAATTCTATGATTTATTATAATGATGTATTTTCCAAAAAGGATGTAACAAGGATAATATTTAAAACATGTCAGAGGTACGTTTTTGAGGGGAAAAAAATACAGGATCACTGTAGCTTGTCTGGAGAGACTGACAGGTTTTCAAAGAAATCCTACAGAATGCACAAAGCATTCACCTTGTCTAGTTTAATAGAGGCAGAAAATGATTAGAGTGTGTTTTAATACTTGCTGTACATGTGACGTAGGAAGCCAAGCCTCAGAACAGTTTAAATGTTGATATACCCAGCTTGAAAAAGCTTGTCAAATAAATCAAACTGTTCTGGGGGCAAACCCATGTTGTTTTTAAACCACAGAGTGGGGCAGTGGGCGTGGTTACTCCCATGGTTGAATGGTGAATGTATAGATTTAAAATACATTTTGCCACACTGGTTTCCAGAGGATTGTTTTGGCCTTGTATTCCAATACCATGAGCCAAAACTCTGGTCAGTGTTTTCACAACAGAGCCAGGAAAAACAAAAAAGGCTTAGCCTGTGAAAAAGAAATGAAGATGTAGTGAAGGAAAACAGTAGTCTCTCTGCCACTGCCTTACTCAATCCATATGTGGACTTAAACACAGGAAATACCCACCATTCACCGCAATCAAGCTGGGGGCTTGTGCATCAGAAAGTGCCTTGTGGAACTAATTGGACTTTATTAAGATTGTCATTGACATAGGAAAGCATTTTGAAATTTGAAATTGAAACATTTAAAGAATACAGAAAAAAGGCAATCTGTGCAAGAGTGTTATTGTTTTATGTTTCTTTTTAAGTTTTTCCCAACACTACAATATTGTGATGTGCATTTATTATGGCTTTTTGCATAAATTAATTGTAATTTTGTGATGTTTCTGTTACTGAACTCTGTATGCTTACTTTTCATCTAAAGTATTTCTGATGCAGAGTATGCTCCAGGATCAGAGTGGAAGAAAATCTAAACTTCACAAATTGAAAATGTTAATAAACAATGTGCATGGTACCATTCATACAGGCAGAATTTATGGAGGAAAGAGCTACAAATAATAAGTCCTAGTGATTTTTTTTCCTCATTTTATAAACTTGAATGAAAACTTGTTGTCTTTGCCAACAAGTATTTGGCAAAGTGCTTATTTTAGCACTTCCATGGCAGATATCTGCTTGTGAGGTTGTGGTGATGCTTTTCCTGACCGCATCTTTTTTTTTTTTGCTGTACTGTTGCATTTAGATTTTTAGCATGGTGAGTCACTATTGGACTTGACAAAACAACATTGTGATTGCCAGTTAAATCCAGCCTTTGGGTAGTTTTCACTGAATTCACACTTCTGTGAACCCTTGTGATCTTTGCCTGTTTGATTTTTCTTCCTAGTGCTTTAAGTCAAATCAGGGGGACCATTTGTGCTTCAAATGGCACAGGCTCTTTAGTACACTGCTGGACTGTGGGTCAAGTCACTTGGCCTTCCAGATAGACTGGGAAGTGTTTGAGGGGGTGATGTTTTCCACAGTTTTCAAGTCATTAAATAGGGCTGCTCTAGAGCTGTCTAATAAAAATACCAATTTCTCCACATCAGCCACACAAGTACTGTGTCAGGACTAGGGACAGGCAATTTAAGTGCTTTGGATGCTGTCTGTACCTGAAGTAATTTTGTTTTCATTGTTTGCCTCTTTATCCCATTTTTCATTCAAATGGTATTTCATCTGAATTTCATGAAAAATTCCTGTTCAAAAATTCCTATATTTGAAAGGCATACAAGAGCAAACCTGTTCACACAGATCAGCAGTTGCAGTCATAATTTCCACATGTTGAAATCCAGCTGACTGACATTTGGAATACAGGTAGCTTCAGCTCCTGCATGTTCAAGCATTACATTTGTCTGCAGTGATTTTAAGCCACTATGAAAAACATAAAAGCAGTAGGAGCTTGCTTTCTTCTGTAATTTCTTAAGAACCCATTTTTCTGTGCATGGTTCACAGCCTTGAGAGAGACATGGGGTGCCTGAGGGTCACTGCTCAATTTTCTCTCCTGTTTCTAGTGCTAAAATGCACTTAAAGAGTACCCCATCTTTTCCTCTAGAGTCAGATTACAGATGACCACCTCCTAATCCCAACTACCAGTATTCTTCCATCTTAAGCAGCAGCCTTACCTTGATGTTTTGCATCTTTTGCAGATTTTACTTCAGAACTTATGAGCCATTCCTTGCATTTTATGTGGTCTTTTGGAGAAAGAGCAGGAAGAAAGTCTGTGTGTAAATACATCAAATGGGATGACTTCGCAGGCATGAGTCAGGTCTGATTGTAATGTAAACACAACTGATTATTGTGTTGGTAGATGTCTGCAAAGTGTATTTGGAGTACAATAGCCCATATGATATATTCAGAAAGCAACTGAATGTGTAATAAATTAAGAACAGACAAAACAGTTTTTTCCCCTATATTCATTCTTCATTCTTCATACATATGATTCTTCTTTTTCAATATGAAACAGTATTTATGTAAAAAGCTGATCTGAACAAAACTCTAAGCCCCCTCCATGCATCCACCAACATTCCTGTGGGAACAAAAAAGCAAAAAGAAGAGAAAATGTTGGCATCTTGAGATGTGGATTACGGGCAGATGCACTGTCATTAATTTTTAAAAATGAGAACAAGGGACTATGAGCATTAAGATTGTATTCTGGGAGCATGTATTGCTGGCTTTGGAGGGACAGCAACTAAAAATCACCCCCGAAAGTCAATGTAATTAGATTTCTAAGTTATCCATGTTTTTCCTGGTGGAATTAACATTAAACTGATGTGTATTGGAAGCCTTGAAATTTAAAAGTTTTGGGGTTTTTGCTGACTTTGGAGTGAATTTCCTTGGCCATTTGCCCATTACAGGTCTCTGCAAAACGAGTATTTACAGTGATCCATTTTCTTTTGCTTTTTTTCAGTGTAGATAACTAAATATATAAAATGGTGCCACTCTGTAAAGAATCAAGAGCAACAGAACAGTAGAGATACACTGAGACAGAAAAAAAAAAGAAAAGAAAGAAAGGTGGAGGTCCAAGAGGAAAGTCAGAGATAAATGTGTACATGGGTAACCCTATTTCCTTTGAGTGACACTTGATGAAAACTATAACTTACAACCTACACAACAGCAAAGCCTTACTAGAAGCATCTGCATTTCATCCACCACATGCTGCTCTGGTGTCTTGCACCTCTCTAGCATTTAATCGAATGCCATGGAGATAGGCAAAGAGACAGACATGGAAAAGAGAACAGAATTGTAATTAAGATGCAGTAAGCCAAATCAAAACTAGTGTGAAAATATGAACTTAAGGGAGGATAATATTCTCAGAAATAACAACTGATGTTTAGCCATGGCATCAGAATGCCAAAAGCAATGGGGGCTGTCCTGAATCTTAGTTTTGGCATTAGCATGTAACACTTGAATATCCTTCCGACTTCTGGCACTGCCAGTTATGCCTGAGGACCAGCCTTTGAGCCTGTTTACTTTAGAGAAAGGGTCTTAATTCCCCCAAAATTAAAATGTCACTGGTGAGTAGTGTGAACAGGGTGGCACAGAGTATTAAAACCAGCCTTTTTAGTTTGTTAATACATACTATCAGTAATAGTTGTGGGACCTACAGCAAATATTAGGCAAAACTACTGAAGACAGTTAAGATTTCTGTTATGGGTCCTTGCAGAGTTCTTAAAATAACCATGTAATCAAGTATTAAGTCCAAATCAGTTAAGCTATCTTGGGATGCACACTGCTACAGATAAGTGATAGATCCTCAGCTGATGTAACCAGATGTGGTTCTATCGATGTGCTCCTCACACAGCTGTGAGCTTATCTTCATAATAATCCACACACTAGAAAATGTTTTTCTCCCCACTGGCCAAATGACTCCCTAGTGTGTTGTACATCCTTCTGGGAGATGAAAAATAAAGAGCTTAAAGTGTATGTAGTCTGAATTGAAGAAAATGCAGCTGTCAATGTGTATGAAAGTATATTGCCGGATCAAAATAAAAATAATCTTTATGTCTTTAATGGAAAAAAAAAAGGTATTATTTTACACATTACATTTTCTAATGTTCCAGGATAAATGGCCTGGAAAAATCCAAACATTGTTATTTTTAGCCCTGTTTTCTTTCTTACTCTCTATTTCTTCCCCCCCTTCCTTGCTCCTGTCCCCACAAAAATTCAGGCCAATTTCAACCACATTTGACAGAGGAGGAGAACTCCCAACATTGTTAAGTTCCAATAACTGCCATGAAAATTTGTGGTTGGATGGAAGAAAAAAACCACGTTTGTTCTTCCAGGTAGCGTTGCCCCCATTTAGCAAAGCCAGTTTTGCTTCTGCCTGGCAATGGCCCAATGCAGAACATATGCTCCTGGCCACGTATGGGCGTGCTCACCAGTAAACCCATAGTTTCAGGCTGTGCTCTCCCTCTTGCCAAAAGGGATTATCAAGTAGAGACGTGAGAGATGAATTAGGGCTAATACAGCAGTAACATATAAACGATATAAGACACAACCATACAGGGGATCAGGCTCTGTTACTCACAGAACAGCTTGTTTTTAAAATATACCTAAGGTAGTTATTAGATTTTTTTCCTAAACATGGAATACATTTTTTTCCTAGGCATTGAGTCTTATGTTTATGAACTATAATTCTTGGATAATTTATCACTTTCAATAAATAGTAGCATTTGATCTTGATGCTATGGCTCTTTCAATGAAGTCATTCAACTGAAACAGGATCTATGGTATTTCCACACCAGTGCATACAATATTAACCTCTTTCAAAGGACAACATGTTAAACTTCTGTTCATATTCTTCACTGCTGAACGCATGTGTTAGCTTTACAATTCTTCCTATTATTTTGCACATGTATTTTAAGAATTTTCAAATTTGCAGGTGATTGAAGTACACACCATTTTTAATTCAAATGAAAAGTGCTTAGGAAGTGAGTCATTCAAAAAAGTAAAAAGGGAAAAAAAAGAACCCTGACAGACACGTGAGGTTAAGCTCTAAACTTCTTTTTACCTATAGGCTTTGCTTTCAGTGTAAGAGATCTGGAGCTGGCTTGGGAGTCTTGGTGGTGGAGCACTGCCCCTCTTGGGATTGGGCTCCTTAGGTCCCCTAAACAGGCCAGAGAGAAAAATAAGGGGCGTTCTGAGGCAAGTCAAGACAAGAAGCTTGTGCTCGTAGCCTTGAATTGCTGCCTGAAGCAACCTCTCTTGTTCTACTGACTGTTTGGGAGCTGGAGAGACCTGAACCCCAGCTAAGGCACTACCTTCAAATGCCTTCAGATGAATAGCGTTAACAGCCTAAGTGGAGGAGGAGCTTGTTCAGATGCTGCTTTCAGCATGCGATCAACAGCCACAATAATATAAACAAAGGTTTCTTTTGCTCTCGGGATGTGCCTAAAGAAATATAATTTCTTTGTGGAAGAGTGTGATTAAGACCTCAGCTATATGAACAGCCATGCAGTCTGACATCTCTTCTCCATTCAGCCAGTGACAGAGAGGCAGAGGTGGGGATGACCATGTGCAGAGCAGAAAGGTTCCCATACAGGCTCTGTTTTTTCCACCTCCCTTTCACTCCCTGACTCAGGGACTGCCCCTTCATATGCTTCCAACTGCATCATCTTTCCTGCAGTGCTTTCATCAAGATGATTGCCACCTTCTCCAAAGGAATTTCTCTCTCTGCTTCTCCATCACTGCTCTTCTGCGGTCCACCTCTGATTTCCTCATGCTTTTGGAGCTGCTCGGTACTTCCTTTCCTCTGCTCCATTCACTGCCTCTTCTCTTCCTCTGTGTCTTCTTAAGGTTTTCTTTTGTCATTGCTCACTTTCTCCTTTTCTAATTCATCCTTTGGCAACCTAAATAATTGAAGTGGCCTTTTTTGCCATCTGTAGGAGGGTGGCTACCAATTCTAAATTTGTGTTTTTGACAATATACTTACTTATTTTTTGTTTCTGGCATTCTCAGATTTCACCCCTCAAGTTTATCCAATGTGCAACTGCCAACATTCTTGGGCTAGCTTGCATGGCAATTTTCTCACTATTAAAATGAATAAAAAACCCCAAACACCCCTACCTCAAAAAAAGGAAAGAAAAAGAGAGAAAGAAAAGCAAACCTTGGGTCTCCTTCCTCAAGAATACAAAGGGGATGTTTCTATTCTTGGTCGTGTACCAGGTAACAAAGACAAACCTTGCTTTATTCTGAAGTCAGACAAGACTCTATATATTTATACGTAGCTGCTATGGTGATGTTTACAACAAATCATTGTAATTCATGTGGAATAATCTGTCAAATATGTAGGGATTTAAACATTTTGCGACTAAAAATTGCCTGTGCTTTTTTTAGTTTTATGTTGAAAATTCCACATAGTTCTTAAAACAACACTTTCTCCTCCAATATATATTTTCCAAAGTTGTATAATTGTAAATTGCTATAAATTATCGTCATTTGTGTGGGAGAGAAAGATGGCAATAGGAATGCTCGTTCCTCCTGAACAGCCTTTGTTTGAACTGGCAGAAGACAACTGATATCCTTCTGCTGTGTGCATCGCATAGAAGGATAGAGAAGAGACGGAGGGATCTCTTTGTCCAGTGGTGATTTGGCTTTAAGTAAAGAGTCTCACAAGGCTGAAACTAGGAAGGTGACTCCTCTGCAGAGAATAACTGAAAATAGTTCCATCCAGTTTCACAGGTAGTGATGAGCCATGGGTAGGACAGTAGATCAGGGATAGGAAAGAGGAGACAAGCACAGATAGATGAATCCAACAGTTGTCATTTTGCTACTGATGATGGGAACAGTCTACTGGCTCCAAAATGAAACAGCTGCATTTGCTTCTGTGGTATGCTGGACACCGAACTAGATAATGGAAGCTGTCCCTCTAACATGAAAGAGTATGAGTTTCTACACAAAGATCACACTAATTTATAGGTCTCGTGACCTTTTGCTACAGTGTCAATTCCTGGATGCGTACAGCCAAATAAGAGAGTGAAGAGATGTCATATGCCATTGTCCTCTTCTGGTGCAAGGAAGATCAGCAAAGAGGCAAAAGATGACAAATCTATCCAGAAATAAAGATGAACAGGACAAAATTAGAGCATACACTCTTCATTGGCATTAAGGTACAGACAGAAGTATATTACTTTTTATATTGTACTTAATCCTTTGGACGAGTACCAGAAACAACAAGTCTTTTGTCTGAATGGAAGGCTTATTTGCAGCTGCCAAAAATCCAAGATTTTCTTTCAAAAAAATCTCAGCAACCCAAAAGCAATAAACGTTCTGTTTCTTCAGATCCACTGGTGGAGATCTGACAATGCTAAAGTCATCCGTCTGTTCCATAAAGATTTCTGCAATGTTTGTCTTTGCATTTGGGAGGTCAGTAGAAATAAATGCATGTTGCAACATACACTTCACACATCTGTTTCAAAGGTGAATTTAAGACATATTTAATATCTTCTGGTAAACCTTGGAAATATGATGGGCTAAATTCTGGCCATGTATACAAAGTCTGTACTTAATCTAACAAGAAAAAATTAAACTTTGTAGCTGTTTCATACAGCCAAAAGTCTACCTTTCCTGCATACCCTCCATAAAGCAGGACCAAGGATGACTGGAACAGAGGGTAGACAGAGGACTGTGCTTTTGCAATATGTATACATTGCCACTACATTTAGCCAGGGTTGTTGAACACAATGACTTCATCCATCCTGGCATGCCTGAAGCGTGACCTCAGCTCACTTTGGCTTCAGCTTCTCTTGAAGGTTCTTAGCAGGTGCTGGCAGCTCCATGGATGTGACACAACATATATAGCTCTGTCTTCATCCAAGAGCTGGTATCAGTTTCATGCTGACCCTGCAAATTACATTTGCACTATGCGGAGTTTGTCCTGTTGTTGTTGTAGCTTGGGTGATCTAAGTTTACAGCCGACTCAAGGCTTGTAAGGAGAGCTGGTATCTTTTACTAGTCTAACTGGAGCAACAAAGCAAAAAAGCAACTCATGAGCTTCCAGAAGCAAATGACTGTCTTGCCCCTCTCTAATGGTGAACCAGAAATGCTGAGGGCCTGTGTCACTATCCAGAAATGTGCCATCGCCTGCTACTTTATTGCTATACATGTCATTTTTTCCCCACTACTCTTTCCGTGCAGTTTTAAGAGATATTTCACTGTGATGGACATTCACAGGGTACTGGTTTGAGGCAGAGCCTTTTCTTTTGTTCAGTCACACTCACAAATGTCTGTTGTAATGAGAAGAGACAGATTTGATGGGATGTAGCAGTGTGAAGCAAACCTGTGTGGAAGCTTCAGGACTTTCTCCGTATGTCTACCAAGATGCTTCGGTTCAGCTGAAGCCCTGCCCCTCAGCAAACCACCCGTTCAGCCTCCAACACTTCTATTTG
The DNA here is from genome assembly GCF_034315485.1 of Pezoporus occidentalis. NCBI lineage: Eukaryota > Metazoa > Chordata > Aves > Psittaciformes > Psittacidae > Pezoporus > Pezoporus occidentalis. The sequence continues at coordinate 2,776,925 of NW_026915724.1, read as the reverse complement.
AGCCAGGAGATCTTAATCTGCTCTGAAATTCACTGCTGTGTTTTTACTCACATAAACTTCCTTCCATATGGCAAAATTAGTGCTGGTTACAGAAGCTATGCATACAGTAGCAGGTAGTACAGGCTGGTATGAGCAGATTAGTGGAGAAAATCCATTGGTACAGAGGACCAGGCATGTCCCAGAGGGGGTTTGCTTTGGGGTAGTTTGTGCCTGGGTCTGGGAACTGTTAGCTACCTGTTAGCAGTTGGAGTGCATTAGGTGCAGTCCTGGAGCACATCTGGCTTAGTTTCATCCAAAAAATGCTTATCGAATATGGTCTTAGGACACTCTGTGCTGTGAACAGTGATTTGCATAGCAAATTGGAGCAACCAGGAGATTTGTTCAGAAATGCACTTCTGGTCTTATCTGAAACACTGCTGTAGATTTCTCTGGAGTGCACCATGCTATAGCATGGCTCATCAGAAAGGCTACATCCTTCATGGTGCAACAGCACTTCTTTGGTTTAGCATTGTATTTCCTTTTCTCAAGGAAGGACATGTTCCTCCAGGAGACCTGAGATGCGCATAGACTCTTTTGCTTCTGACATTGAAACAAACATAATAAAACCAAATGTTGTTTGTAGAACTCATCCTATAATGAAAGTATTCTAATATCACCAGGCAAATTTTATGCCTGAGGCTGGGTTACAATGCCATGGGTCATCTACAAGTGTGCATGCAGAAACTTGCCTAATCCAGAAGGTACTTTTTAAGGAGAAGCTGTAGTCAGACATAATATTTAGTATCTATAGAAAAGGAAATACCCTATTTTTACTGTCTGGTGATGTAACAATAAGATTTCAATGCAAACAAATGGGTGTGATGCATTTGCTAACATATTCCCTCTCCCCCCACACACCCCCCAATGAACAAACCAATTCTAAAGGTATATCTCCCACCCTCTCCTTCCAGAAAAAATGAAGGAGCCTTTCAGAAACCTATACTATTATATTCACGTTAACGGAGTGAGAAAAACTGGTATGAAGTATAAGGCCTACCATACTTACCCTAATGAGAGATGTTTTAATTTTTGTAGTGGAAGCACTGTGCTTTAAAAGGCACATTGAGATGTTTAATCACCTCACCTTTGCTAGAATGTCTTAATCACCACCCTGAATTTTAATGTTTTTTTAAGTACTGCAAGTGCAGTTGCTCAGGAAGCGTGAAGAAAAAAACTAAGTGCCAAGAAATACATTAAGAAACTATTTTTTGTCTCTACTGCTACAGTTAAGAGTATAGATGTCGCCCTTGTTTTGCTAAGGGCTTTCCTCTGAAAGCAGTCCCGCTAACTAGCAAATGACAATAGAAAGCTTTTGTCTTTTTCTGGGGGGAATCATATTTGATTCTGCTTGCTGATTCTACCTTAGGGGTTTTATGGACACTGCAAGCCTGAAGAAGAAATTTTGCAAAGATCATGCTGATTTCACACCAATTCCAAGCAAGTTCTGAAGATCTTCCCTGTACTTCTCAGTTTCAGCTGTGCCCTGACTATGCTGAATTTCAGGACTTGGCTTTAAGTGCAGTGTGAACTATAGGAAGGTTTGGAGCAGACAGAAAGAAGTACAATGTGTGCCCGAACACATTGTAAAATAAGTAATGTAAACTATGACTAAGGAAGAAGAAAACAGAAAGTAGATTTCCAATGTCTTCATAAACCATAAAATATGTCCTACAAGTAAAATAAAATCCTTTGTCTATGCCAAACATTACTCCATGGTAATTTTTCATTACACTGTATCCATTTGCATGAGCCACTAACTCCCATTTGCAGCCGTCCACTGGTCTAGACAGGCAAATCTTTGGAGATCTATTCTTTTTGATGGATTTATCAGATTTCCAGCCCCATTTCCCTCCTCGTTATAGTTTCTGTTCCTTCCCCAGTGTTGTACTGGCTGCAGCGGGTAGCTGAGGTTAGGTCCACACAACTAATCCAGTGGCATCAGAGCGAGGAGCTTGCTTACTTGCCTTCCCTTTCTTTTAGTCTTGTTTGAAGGGAGCCCCTGCCTTGTACTTATTATGCTGTGGAAACTGGCTGCCTTTGCAGGAGATTCAAAATCTGTATGGTACACACAATATCCTTACTGCTGAGGAGCACAGAAAAATAACCCTGTCAAAACCCCCTGCTCCAGCTCCTCTAATACTTGCTGCACATGCCTTTGTACAGCATGTATGTTGTGTGTCCAGCAAGCTTAATATTGCACTCTATGAAAAACCTTTTTGCTTTAAGATTGTTAAAAAAGGCTTTAATAAAGCTGTTTTCTAACACGATATTTTTTGTTTATTTTCAGAGTTCAAGAGCACAGTGCTTTGGTAGTTCTGCAGTCCCGGATGTGTAAGGTATTTAAAAATCAATTCCAGAAACCAAAGTAGTTCTACCCAAGGCACATCAAGGGCTAGGTTCCAGCCACACATTCAGGATAAATAAAGTAAAGCCATCAGTCACATTTTATAGTAAGCAAAGTAAAATTGAAGAAGTAAAGACAAGGTAATAAAATAATTAATATTAGTGGAAAATAACAGGTATACAGTAACAAATACGTTTCTGTAGACATACCACTTAACTCTAAAAAAATATATACATACATATATGATGGCTACAAATGAGCTTGTGATTTTCTTCCAAAAGTATTTGAGCAGGAAGTAAAACATTTTCCCAGTGGATGAAATAACATTCATTTTTGCCAATCTAAGCAAGGCAGATTTAAATTTTATGTGTGTCCAACTGCTTGTTCCCCCTCAGCTAATAACCTGCCTGCTGGAACCATTTCGAATGAAAAGGAGTTCACAGTTCCTAAGCCCAGCTCTGAATATATCTGCCATGCATGTAAACAAGTAAACCATTATGTTTCTTGTTGAGATAAAGAATACCAAGATAAGTGGGGACTTTTACAAAACAAAGGGCTTCCTATTGCGAGTGTGGATAATCTTCCAGAAAACCCTGTGTTTTGGCAAATCACACCAGATTAATCTATTAGGCATCTCCTTTCATCATCAAATTTCCGCTGCCTATCACAGTGGCTGCCTTATCAAGCACCCTTTTCTCAATAGAAGGCCCATTCCTAGGATTTCAGGTGCTGGCCTTCCACGCTCGGAAAACAGGTGTCCCCACTGTTTTCAGGCAGGAAAGGTCCCTGCACAGAAGCCTGGGAAAGGGCAGGGGTATCAGCCGCTGTTCTACCTGAAGGAACAGGTAACAGGAAACTGTTGATTCAATGGGCTGAACTTAATTGGCAAGCATTAGTCAGCACTCAGCCTTTTCTGTGAATTAAAAATCCTCATAACTCTTCCAGACAAAAGTTTTGGATGGGGGAAGACACATGCCCAGAGATGCCCTCCCAGGAACAGCCAGTTCTTGTAACTCTATTTCAAGTGCCACATTCTCTTGGTGTATTCCAGAAAATATGAGCTAGGAGTTGAGAGCAGTGTCAAGCTCTACGTGGTTATGTATAGTGTCTGTGATGTTAAGCAAATTGCCTACATTCAGGAGGAAACGGATTTCAAATCTCAACTAAAGGCTAATATTCCAAACCAATTAGTATGATGGATCAGGTTTTCAAGCTCTCAGTGCCTCCCCTGGCCAGGCTTTTTTTTTACTTCTTCAAGTTAATGAAACCGGGCATATGGTTTCTGACCAGACTATTCATCTGTGAAACAGGGCCATCCACTTGGTCACCCAGAAATGCCACAGTATGGAGCAGAGACAGAGCCAGGGGTATGAAGAATGACATTTTAAAGTTAACAGAGGAAAGTGTTTTACAAGAGCTAGTAAGTCATCTCTCCTCTTATTTAACTTTCAGTGCTTATCTCTTCTGGTCACGACAGCATCAAGCAGCTCTTGTCCTGGTGGGTGTCTCAGTGTCTGCCTGCCTTCTTGCGCAAAAAGAGCTTCCTTCTCTGCTCCAAACCCCATTCCTGAAAAACTGCCTTGCACAGACTTTACTGTGATAAAATCAAGGCAAGTATGAAGGCTGGTGTAGTGACAGCAGGAAGAGCCAGTCTGCTCTCAGCTCCTTGCTTTGACAGCAGGGCTGCTCAGAGGCATCGGGATGAGCTCCCAGCTCTGCTCAGTGGGTAGGAAGTGTTTGATAAGCGCATGCCTGCCCTTCCGGGACTCCACAGCACAGGCTTTGTTTCATCTGCGGATGATTAAATGGTCTATGGGGCAATTACGAACTGAAGGAAGGAATAGCCAGCTCTCTCCAGGTTTCCTCAATCTGCACTATTGAATTTCTCAAAGGAAGGCAGCAGTAGCAACAGCAGGCTCAATGACTTTTCCTGAAAAATGTTCTCCAGTTTAGGATTGAGCTTTCATTTAACTACTTGCTGTTTCATTTTATTAAGTGCAAATTGTGGCTTAATAGATTTACAGTTGCCATAAACTTTGGCATCATGAAAGCTGTCAGAGTGGCCAGTTGCACAGCATATTACTTGTATGATGCTAGGAAGGGTGAACTGGACAAGCCAGGCACCAAGAAAGACTACAGAGCATTTTATTGGGTCTGCACACAGTCTTCTGAGAGGCAGATGGAGCCGAAACACAAGCAGTCACTCAGTAGTTTCCTTTTGTTCCCCTCTTTCTTAGGAATTAGAGTGGAGATGAAAGATTTCAGAAATTTATCTGCAAATGAAAAATAACACAGTTTGCCTTTTCAAGCACAAACTTCGCAAATTAACCCTGCTAGACAGTGGTTACCCAAGCCCAAAGACACAGGTTTTTTTTCTGTGTGCCCATTACACTGTGGCTCTGTTCTGAGCTCATTACACTGTGTTTAGTTCCAGATACATACCAGCAAAAAATGTAGGCATACTGGAGAGAGTTCAGAGGGAAACCTCAAGGCTGATTAAATGGCAGAAGGGACAGACTCCCCTGAGAAGATTAAAAAAATGAAATAGGAATGGTTTGGTTAAGCAATGATGGGCGTGTGGGCATTAGAACCACCTACGGGCATTTTCCCTAGGACAAAGGCCACAGGCTGTGCAGTTTTTACCCATGTAATTTCAGGTAACCTCCCTCCTGGTCAGGCAACTGATTTACCATGGGTGAAAGGGAAAGCCGCTTACCTTCCTTAAGCTAACTAAGTGAGAAGGACTAAAAAAAGGAAAAAAAGATATATTTTCATTTTGTGTGGGGGGCATTTCTTCCCTTCTTAATAGACTCTCCTTTGGGAGACTATTAATTTCAGAAGTAGGCAGCTTTTCCCACCAACCAGTTTTTTTGGCAAATAGCTCAAACCCCTCTGTGTGTTGCTAAAGAGTTGGCTCTTTTACTTCAGACAGCATACGTATGGATCTGGGTTGCCCCCCACTCAGATATGTACAAAAAGATCTTGGAGGTCTTTGGGGAAGTCTGATGCTAGAATAAAGCAAGACTGCTACAGCTGTACTTTGTTGCATCCCCTGAGCAAAAAACTCTCCAAAGTAAGAGTATCAATGAGAGGAAAAAAAGAGGTCGTGTCCTATGCAGGACAAATATTTTCCCACTACGTACACACAGGGGTGTTTCACATCCTTGGTTTACACCAGCAGAAGTCTCTATCTCCAAAGATGCACCCCAGGCATAAAGTGGTAGTCAGGAAAGATGTAAGTTAAGGGAGGCATCTCCTTTTGCAGTTCTGAAAAGTGTTTGCTTTTGAGGCCAAGTATTCCGAGAAGCACTGAGACGTATCTATGAACTTTGCTGAGTGATGATGACTGTACAGGAGGACAATATATCAGAGGACCTAATAATTATGTAAATAGTTTCTTGGTGTAATGATCCTGTGTGAAACAAGATAATTTATTTAAAAACAAATTTAATGGAAAAATAATTGTACAGTAACTGAAGTGGGAGAGTTAAATCACCCACCTAATGTGTATTCATAGCGTTCTATAGTGACTTGTAAACAGGCATGGATTTGCCAACAGGGACTGAGAAGACTTTTGCCCTTTCATTCCACCAGCACAGCTAACAAGGTTACAGCTTACAAGGCCATGGTACCCTTACAGACTATTCCCACTTTTTTCCTGTCAACAGCCCTGTCCCATCCCATAATGTGGCATGTAGATCACGTCAGAGGGACTGGAATAGAATTATGATGTGCTGGGGTATGTTCAGAGGTGCACAAATTATTACCAATAAAACCCGAACCACCTCCTAAAAACAAATAAAGGAAGTTTATTTTCTAGACCTTCTTGTGGTCTAGTTGTTAAATTGTACTTTAAGGGAACCAAATAATGCTTCTAAGGCAATTTGTAGTTAACCGTGGAACTGTCAGTATGTGAAATGCAACCTATTTCTTCTAAACAAAGCTAAACTCTGTGCTTCCCTTGCCTTTGAACTAGAAAACACAGCTTAATAGACACAACCAACAAGACTTCCCTCCCCCCCCCAGTTACTTCATGTGTAAATTCCATTAATTTAGTTCTGTAAACGGGATCTTACTGTATGAATAGAAGATAAGGGATTTAAGGGTCTCAATCCACCCAGATAATTGCAGCGTAAAACACTCTGCATGTTTCTTGCAACAGACCATTTTGCAATGGCTCAAATATCTCAGAAAATTGCCTAAATCGTCTTCACTTCATTAACAAATGTCATATGTACAGATTGCCAAAGGACTTGATGGTGGCCATGCCAGTAGACGGCTGCCAGCACACTGTGGTGAGTGAGGCCATTTGTAATTCTCATTAACAGTTCTATCATTTTTGGTAGTATGGAAAGTGATAACACACTGATCTAACAGTCATTAAGAACTTTTTCTTACTCCTTTAGGATTAATTTGCACTGACCCAGAATTCTCTATTTGCTTAACACAAGCAGTGGGCCACTTTGATGTTATCTGCTTCTATAAACAACAGCGTACAGTTCTCTCCTGGGCTAAAACAGCTCTTATTCTACTGAGAATTAGCTGTATTAATCATTCTGAAGTCCAAGAGTGCATGATCATAAATTGTGTGCAGGGACCTCACTTAGCAACTCCCAAGACTCTCATTTATCAACCTTTTTTCCCCCTTCCTGGATATTTAGTATGTAGGGAGTAATTTATTTCTGAGCCGGTGCTTTGTGATGTCTTTCATGTTGAAGTAAAGTTGGAAAACTTCTGCAACAAATATAATTTTTCTTACTTCCTTAGTGTAAAAACAAGAATTATGGACCACAGCTACAGACTGATTCCCTCAAGTGGCCAGAACAGAAAACACAGGCAAAGCTTCCAGTCACTGAGTTCTGAATGGAACGAACCAGACAAGGGTAACTACAAATGAGGTGAGTTACACACTAAATATGCCTCTTAGTTATTCGGTCAGAGTTTAAAAAATGTGGGGCATCTTTAAAGCTGATACCTGCCTAACTTTTTTAACTTTCTCAAGGTATAATTAAAGCAAGATGAAATCTTCAGAGAACACTAGCTTAGTTTATATTTTTCCAGAAAAGATCTGGCTACCAATGAATGATGTTTTTGTTTTTACCATTCATCAGTCATTTTCCCACCATGAAAACATAATACAAATCTGCCAAAAATGTAAGGGGGAAAAATGTTGTTCCATATCAGCCTAGACTTGATATGATATCACGTATTTCACATTTTTAATGCAGCTGGTAAAAGACATTTATTTAAAGTTTCCCTTCACTTACAAAACTCCCTTGCAATATACTACAAAGTCAGAATGTACAGAAATCACGGATAGAGGCAGTGAACACATTTTGAGTGAAAAGATGAAAACCTCGGGTCTTAGGTAGCTGTCTTTTATCCATAGGGCTCAATTTCTTCAGCATTTGGGATTTTCCATTACCTAAACCAAGAGTGGGAACAGAGGCTCAGATTCTGCTTTTCTTGAGATGACCGTACATGAAGTATCTTCACTGACTTACTGGGGAAAGTCCAGATTTAAGTCATTTTTGATGAGAAAAGAATTTTGGCCCTACTTGGGTAGAATCACACTCATGAACACAAAAACATCTCTAACTTTCTTCCTAGTTTTACCCTGAGCTTAACTTTGATTTCAAAGCTCTCACTTTTTTTATTGTAAACATGTGGTTTTTAAAGTACTGCGCTGCTCCAAAGTTATCTGCATGTGAGTTTATTTTGTGTTAAGTACTTCAAAAAATGTCTGAACATAAAATGCCAACAGAAACAGCAAAAATATAAATAAATCACTACATTCAGCAGAAATGTTTTAATTCAGAACGTAATAAAGAGAGTCAAAGTTTAAAAAGTTTGTGCCAGAGTGTAAACTGTAGGACAGTGATTTATTTTTTCCTGTAGACAGTTTTGCTGCTGCACCCAGAAGATTCTCAAAGGTTGATTAAAAAAAAAAAAATATTACCCCCCACCCAACTGAAAAATGTTTATTTCTCCAGAAGAAATTCTCGCTTCTGTGATTTGTTGTTCTCCTCAGCCATTGAGAACGTTTGTTTTAGCAAAGGCCAAGCATCGCTGTTATATTCACAAATTCTCCCTCTCTTCCCATAAACAAGTGTTCAAGAGCTGTGATCTATCCTCACGTAGAGCTGTGCAGTCTCACTGATGTCCATAAAAGCTTGAGGGCAGCTGCTGTGAAAGCTGTCCTCAAGCTTTTATGTTTGAGGCTGCTCTAAATTCTTCCTGGATTTCTAATTATGGAAGAGTTTGCTTCCATATTCAGGGGGCAAAACTCCGTCAGCAGTGAGGTAAGGCACCTGGCTGATTTTAATCTAGTAAAACTATCAGTAACTACATGTGAAAGAATTTTTCTTTAGGACTACAGACATCTGTTGCATATGTAGAACAGCTAATGCCTATATGATGTGATGCCAAGCCATCAATCAATCAATCTGATGTGCCTGAGCCAGACCTACCTCAGTGTTACAAAATTCTGGGCATCCTAGTTCACTAGATTGGGTGATGTGCCATTTTGCGGAAGTAATGACTTTTTTTTCCCTGCCTCAAGACACACCTCAGGATACCTCACTCCACAGAGCACTGCAGGCATGCCTACAGTGCAGTTAACCTCTAGCACATCGGCTCACCTTTATCTAAAATACTGTGGATGGATGCTTGACGCAATCCTCAGGAGTTATTTTTGCATCACCCGTACACTGAGAACTGTACTCCTGGCTGAAACGAGGGTAAATGGGGGCTTTCAAGTGCCTTTTCTTTCATGCATGGTCAGCATGCTTTTGACTGCTTATTTTCTCCTCCTTTGTATACTGCTGTTGCAGTGAGATTTGATCTGTGCTTATACCTTGAGCATTATCTACTGGATCCTGTGTCTGTAGCCTGAGAGAATGAAACTATCTGCTTAATTTAAGATCCATTTTAAGAAGTTAGAGCACTTCCACTGCCCTTGTCACTCAGGCTTGCATTGGCATATCTAGCAAGAATCGCACAATTTGAGTACAGCTTTTAATTAATTGAAGGCCTGCTATAGTTAGTATTAACTCTCCTGAGACACAATAACTGATATTAATTTTGCACTTTCCATTAGCTGTCACTGTATATTCATTTCTATTTATAGGAAATCTATCTTTTGTTCTAAAAGCACTTTCCCAAAATTTGCAATGCTGAAATATGTATTTGCCTATGAAAGCCCAATGTCCACATTACAGTCTCATCTAAATGTGAAAGTATAAACATAAAATTATGTTTACTGGGGACATTACAACTAACAGTAAATTTTAAAGTTCATTTAAATCTTTTTCTTTTATGGCTGTATTCAGCGGCTCACCTACATTAATAATTTTATGATAGCACAGGAGAGACCACTTAGACCTAAGGACCTATCATTGAGAACTCCCCTGCTTCTGCTTCCTGGACATATCTATGAGGGCAGATGTTCTGACAGGTAATAGATAAGGTGTCTATAGATACCTATAGAGGTCTTTTCCATATGCATTATTTAGCTGACAAAAGAATTTGACATCTCCATCCAAGAGACCAGGAGGCTATTCCACTTTTGGAAGACCTTCCTTTAAAGAATGCCAGTTATCTGTTTAGACTCTAAAATACAAGTTGTTGAAATTATACTTTCCTGAACCTTGAAGAAGGATGACCTCTGAAGAACTTACATGTTGTGGTGGTCTCTTTAAAAGAAACAAGCAAAATTTTCCAAAAATCAGTTTCTGCCTATAAATTGCTTGTGCTGTAGTTTAGGGTTTGAGGGTAGGAAGGAAGCAGTCTTTGATCAAGGTTTGTTTTGAACCTATAAAAATGAATAGACAAAACTTGATGGTCTGTGTGGAAAATTTGCTCCCCAAACATCCTCTCCTAATGGTTCCCTTCTGGTATTTTGCTCCCTGGAAGTTTTGTTCCTGTCAAAGTGGAATACAAAAGTGATAAATGAGGACTTGAGGAAGAGATCACTTGATGGGAGGATGCAGCCGGATTTTAGTAACAGAGGCAATGTCAAGCGCTTCATTTACGATCCAGTTGTATGTTGAACAGCAGGAAATGAGGAATCTGCTCCCTGTCAGCAGGTACTCTACAGACCCAAAGTGAAAACTCAGATGAAACCATTTTGAGAGATATTCCATTCCTCAAACTTTGGCTCTGCTTTTGACATGGTGTCTCAGATTCTTCGGGGGGGTAGAAAAGAGAGGATGAATGTGGGAGGCCTTTGGACACTGTTGATGACAAAGAAATGAATAGGCAGCATTTTACTTCATGTTGCTTTTTCAAAATGCCTGATGACTACTTAGAATACTGAATTGTAGAAGACCACTAAACTGCACTGAGTTTAATAGAGCTCTGAAAGCGAACTGGAATAAAACATACTGATTATGGGCTGTTGAGTTGGAAAGTGGCCAACATTGTTCCCAGGATTTAGGTGATCTTGGACATTAGAGCATTTAATATTTGATTTGTGAATAATCTCCAGTTCATTTACTGTGGGAGTCAAAAAAAACCCCAAAAAATGGAAAAGAAAAAAAGAATCCAGAATACAGAGTTAAAGGATTTTAAAAGTAAGCAGAGGAAGGAGAAGATTATACCATGCTTAATCCTACAATTTCCTTACTGCTAATGAGTTATGGGAGGATATACAGTTTTTCTAGCTTCTGAGCTGTAAAGGGCAAACAGGAATTCAGGTTCTGTTGCCCTTAAGCAAAATCTGGTAATTCTATCCTCAGAATGTTCTTTGTGAAGCCCCTTCTGACTGGGAGTTCAATAAACACCTCTTTTCCAGAAGGTGTGATGGTCTTGAAACTACTCAATATATAAAAGAGACACCAAAATGTCTGCTGGATCTGCAGTTGTTTAAGCATTGGGAGCTTTGTGTTGTTATTTACAGATATAGCCATTGCTATTACAGATCAGGCAGCACAAACAGGAATTTGTGGAGCTGGTCAGGGCTCTGGCACTATTGAGAAATAAAATGCTGAGATTTTACAGCTCTTTCTGGTGATTGAATGGAACTGGTCAGAGGCAGATGTAAGTGGTGATGCAGGAGGCAGGTAGGGTGGCAAGTTGGGAACACCATGGCCAGAAGCAGCAGTGAGAGCTGGAGCTGCAGTTGCACAGGCACATGGCTTGCTTAACACAGAAGAGGAGAATGCTTGAGTTGGGCTCCTCAAAAAAGTCAGTGTTGCTCACACCTGCAGTCTGAGACAATGTGAAGAAATCTCTTCTAACATCAAAGGAGAAACAATTCTTATAACCAGAGGCTTATAATGAAGAAAACTTTTCCCTTACTATTCCCTTGCTTGTAAAGGGAGGAAAAAATTGCTACCAGTGCTTTGGTGTAGAAGGAAGGGATAGACAAAACTGATGGTAGAAGATGTTATGTCTTTGGCCAAGAAAAGCACATGAATGTGATGCTCATGACAGAAGATGAATAGACATCTTGTAACTTTTGTGCCTTCTGCCTCCACTCAGCTTTCATTGAATGCCAGTTTTTTCTTCCCAGCAGTTCCCATGGCACTGGTTCTTGTGGATCATGCTCTTTAATCACGATTCTGTTATGCCATCATTTAGACAAGGTCTGAGTGATCCTCTTGAAACTTGCACCAATTATTGCACTTTTTAAAGCTAAGCAATCAATTATAATTAGTCCAGTGCAAAATTTTCTTTTTCTTTTTTCTTTTTTTTTTTTTGTCAGCTGCTTGGAATATGCCCCTTCTGCTTCACATCTGTTTCAAGACATGCAGTTAGCTTCTGTTTCCTTGGCATTCCATCTTCAGTTTCACAGCTGCATGTGTCCTACATGCTGCTGTTTTGTTCAGTGACAGCATTTAGGTTAAGTTATTATTTCTTCCTTTAGTCACCATTCTGATAGATGTCCGTGTCTGTTCAAACTCACCTAGAGAGCAGGATTGAAATTTTATCTACCTTAAAACAATCTGCTACCATAGAGGACCAGAAAAACATATTTTTTCCTTTGCATTGGTCACTAATTAAAACCAAAGTTTTATGTATTTTAAAGCTATTTCTCAGCCCTAGGGGTTGATGGTGGTGTTCAATTTTTTATATCAAGGGCTCAAGCACTACTAAAAATGCTTTCAGCCTTGGTTTCAGGGACTGTGCGGCTGAAGGAATGGAGTGGCAAAGTTTTTCTCCAAGTACAGATGCTTTGACCATTTTAACAGATGTGGCAATATCTCAGCCATTATCTTTATGTCACATCACAGCACATACACAAAGTAGGCTCCCAGAACTTGAAAAGAACCCCAACACTAGCTATCAGATCTGGTCTGTGAGAAACATTCACTCACTTAAATAAAATAAAGGAAAAGAAAGAGATTTTATTAGCATCAAACCTCAAGACACTGTTGCCATTTGAATTTCCAGTTTAACTTGAAGCTCCTCTTTGATATTCTTACTTGATGAGAGTACATGATGGCCATAAATCCAACTTGGCAATGATTCTGAAAGGTCACCTGCTGATATTGTTTTTCATGGTGTTAAATAGACTGTAATGGTCTCATTATTCCACCAGAAGGACAAGTGGAAGTCCCATTGGTCTTCTTGCTGTCTCATAAATAATTAACAGGCTGTTTTAACTGGGTATAACCTTTGTACAGAGTGGCTGAACTTCACCGCATAGCAGAGGCAAAAGAGATTCAGAAAAATATCATCCATCACTGATGGTACTAAAGCATTCAGGTAATCAAGGGGTAAAAATAGAAGACTAATAATCATGTAGTAATCAAGCAATAAAGGCAACAAAAACAATTGCCTTTCTGCAAATATCTCAATATTTTTAGCATCCTCCAATAGCCTTGCTCTTCCTTTTTCTTTTTAAATCTTCCCACACGACCACTCAGGTAACTTCTAACATGAAAAACTGTGGAACAGGTGAGAAAAAAGTTTAGAATGTTTATTTTTCTCTTCTGCCAAAGATAAAATCTTAAAGATGAGGGCTAAATGATTTTTTTCATTACCAGCATAAAACTCAAAGCTTTCAAGTGAGGATGACTAAAATCAAATCCTGAATTTGAATATTGTAATTATTTCCTGTTTTGATAAATGGTCCTATTTAACCTTCTATTTTGAGCATCTTTGACAGAATACCAGGGTCCAATACTTGTTCTAGATCTAAAACACAATGCTGAAATCTGCCACATCTCACCTGGGAACTCCTTTTTGCTTGATAACAACTGGTGTTAGCTAAAAGGAGCCAGGTCTGACCTTGCAGAAGACATTTCATTACTACAACATAATGGGAAAGAGGGGAAAGTGTGCTTGCTATTGGATAAAGAAAAGGTTGTCTGTGAAAGAAATGCTAAATTCCAGCCAAACTGCAAAAAATAAACAGACTTAACAGAATCAAAGAGAAAGGGAAAAAGAGAGACAGAAAACATCAGTCTCTCGAAAGTTTCAGTTTTACAGAAAGGCAGCCACAGGTATTCACAGCTCTGTCTTTCTAATGAATTTAAAATATTCAAATCTGAATCCCCACTCTCTGTTTGGAAACACACAAACCAAACCCTGTGCCAAATTTCAGAACAATGCAATACTCTTTGGCTATGGTGAGAAGACTGAGAAATTACTGTATCCAAGGTAACTATTTCCTTTCTGGTGTGTTTTTAAACTGAAACATAAGAAAATGTATTTCATTTTTCTACTGCAAACATTCTTCTTCGCTCCTTTGTTCTCCATTTTGGGAAATGAAAATACCTTGCATACAAGTCATGGCAAGTTCATATAGAATAAAAAAAAAGAAGAGTTTAACAATTTAGCTTTTGAAGTTCACTTCTGTGTAATTGTATTCCCTCTTTGGGCCTTATAGCCTTGGACTGACGAATACATGATAGTTAGAGGAAAAGGAAAGCTCTGAACACCCCTCACAGGAGGAGATGTGGGAAAGACCGCTCTTGAACATGTGCCCTCTTCCAGGATGCCTGTAGCAGCTCCATAAAGCAATGAGCCTGAGGCAGGGAGAGGAGGCAGTATTTTAGAGCAGGAGTAGTGGAAAACTCCAACTGCATCTCTCAGACAATTGATGGGAATAGCAGCTCCTGTTCCAGACCATTAGCTGCTGGTGGCAGCATGGCTCTGAGGAAAACCATGGTTGCAACAGCCAGGGGAATCCAGTCAGGCAGCTTTTCATGTGGAGGCCAGGGAAGATTTCAAGCTGCTTCTCCCTACTGATCCCTGAACTTCATGGGTGTTAGAGGACTTGCTCTCCTGCCCTTCATGCCAAGAAAACAAACCTTTCTCTTCTAAGGATATACTCATAAAACCCACAACTTAAATAAATTAAAGAAAAATAAAATCCCAACAGGGTAAGTTTCCTATGTATCTTTTTGGAAATTCTTTCCAGTACCTGGGGAGCTCCTTATAATCAGCATTTTTACAGCACCTTCTCTTTCAATTTTCAGGATTTTTTATTAATTTTTTTTTCCCTAACTGATTTATAGGAAAACAGTAAAAGCAGAAAAACAGCATTCAGGTAATTTTATTAAGGAGCTATAATGGGTGGTAGTCGCTACCTGCATGCCACAGAACCTCAGTGGTACTTCTCAAGATGTCTATGATGTGAAGGGGGACTACTTGGAGAGATTTATTAGATTCTTAAACTCAAGTTAAAAAGGTAAGATAAATAGAAGGAAGTCTTTTCCCAGTAGACCTCAATTACTTACAAATAGTCCAAAGATGCATTGGAAACCTTATGGGTTTTATCCCAAGCTTCATTATCCTTTATGTAGCTTTCCTTAAGCTGAACAGAAGAGTTACATACAGACTGAGGTGCGGAGCTCCCTCGCCTTGAAGGAAAATCCAAAATGAAAACAAAACCCAAGAACATTTCTGCATGCTCTTCCTCTTAGCCTCCTGCATGTACACACACACAGTTGTGGAGATGTCCACACATGTCAACCTTTGTGCTCTGCCCTCCTGTTTCAAAGCCCTTGCGCACGCAACTGGCATATTTGAAGTTTCGTAAAAACAAAGTTCTTTTACTGACTTCAGGAAGTCATGCCTCATGTATAAGCAACTTCAGGAAAAAGAAACAAAACCCTATTAGTACTTGCTGACATATTTTGTGCCCTGAAAAAAAAAAAAAAATTTCTATTAATTCCACATTAAAGTAAGAGTATGCAAACCTAAAGGTGACAACTTGACTTTCAGCAACAGCAGTCCAAAGGTGATCATCAGTGCTTGCTGATCATGCCTTATTAACTAATGCGGTTTCTGTGCAACCTGAGGTCATAACTATGGGCTTTTTGAATATGCCAGATTTCCCCCATGGTCTCTAAATGTGTACTTAAACTCTAGAAACTGAGATGAGGATTTTCATTCCTTTTAGCTTAGAAAATATTGTGCTCTTACTGACTGTTACTATTGTCTACTGCATGCAGGCATGGGATGGAAAGCAAACAAACCCTGAAGATGCAGGTGTGTGATGTGTTGAAATCTGATACCTCTCACTGCCTGCAAGTAAAATAAACAGAATTGACTTAAATTAATTGTTGATTGTAACCTCAAAGTATTTTTTTCCTTTTATCTCTTAAATATATATCTATTGGTGACATTTTAAAACCCTAGGTCTTAATTAATTTTCAGGGGGAGTTCTTCCTAAACACACAGGACAGATTCTGATCTTCTTTGGCATTTAGTAAGGTGTAATGAGAGAGGAACGTCATCTTGTTTTATACTGGCTTCAAGGGATTTTGCAAAATTTCCCCATTATAACAATTACATAAAACAAGACCTGAATCTGTCTTCTAGCTGCCAGATAGCAATCATCGCAGAAACTTTAAAATAAACAAAAACCCAGAGGCTACCTGTTCATTTGCACAGCGACTGCAAAGCTGCAAGCTGCCAAGGCTGGACTGAAGCCAGCCTTCAGGTCAGGTTTACATTATTGCCAGCAAAGAAGAAAAATCAGGTCCTGAAGAAAAAAAAAGGTACTGTAGTTAATAAGGAATTGAAAAAATCTGATTAGCACATCTGCGATTAATCAAAGTTGTCACAAATAATTCAATAAAACGTAACTCTTCGCTGAAATCTATTTTGACTCAGTTTACAACAGCCTGAACAATTGTGCTCCCCTTCAGAAAAACAAACAAACAATTTTCCTGGCAAACAAGGCAGTATTATTTTAACCCTACAAGGGATGACAGTTTCTGTGTACATATTAGTATGAGACACAATACCTAGCACATAGGACATGTTTCCATACTACTTACAGAGTAGATTTATATATTTCTTAAGGGCTTGTATCCTTAACATGATGAAATGAGAGCCTACGAGACTGAATGAAAGAAAGGTGTGTTTGGTTTGGTAAGCACCTGAACGAAAGGCTGCCAAGTGAAGTTTGGGGCCTGCTGGAAATGTTGTACATAATACAATACGCTTTCTCAAGGCTCTGTGTTTGATCAAAGCTCCTGTGTGGTTTTGGGAGAAGCTGTGTCTATAAGGAAATCCCTTTTTCATTTCTTTTTTTTTTTTCCTTAAATTATTTCATTTGAACATAAACTCAAAGCTCTGAAAGCTTATTTTAAACCTTAAAGATCTCTTGCAGCTTTTCATAAGAAACTATAACATCAGTAATGATACTCTGGCTTCCTGAATTTCCCTTGCATTTTTCTTGGATTCATTATTTTTCCTTCTCAAAGAGACGAAAGTTAGCTCTGTGGTACAGAACGAATGCCCCTGGGGTTTTAGTGGGGAGCAAGCCATCCTCAGGGACTCAGAGAGGCCATGATCCTATGCAGCATTGAGAAGCTCTTGGAGAAGAGGGAAATTGATAGATTCAGATTTAATAGCAGCACTCTGATCCTCATCTGTCTAGCCACAGGAGGAGCTAGAGTAGCAGGAGGTGCAGCTCTTCCAGCTCCTGCTGCAAAAGGAGAGTCTTAATGCAACCAAAATGGCTACATACAGCTTCATTTTCCGTATCTTTCGTTGCTCCTACCCCATCCTATATTTGATATCTGCCCCTTCACCTCTCTAGGTCCATGCCAGATCTGCAACACGACTGTCTCCACCTGTGAAGTTCTCCATGAAAGGACTCCATTATAAGGACCAAAAGAATAGGGATTGTATGAAGAGAAAGCACCGTCTACGTGATAGAGGGATCATGTTTGCACACATATAAAGCAGTGAAATACTAATGGGTTCCAATCAAACATCCAGCCCCATTGCCTCTTCTTTCTATTATCTATCCATGACAGAAATAGTATTTTCAATACATGCACATTGATGTGTGACAACACCCACTCTAGAACTCTAAAGATACAAATATGACTCTCTGAGCGCACACTGCTCTGCCTTGGCTCTGCACAATTGCTTCTTTTTTTCTTTTTCTATTTTGTTATGTCACATCTTAATTCAATGTTTAGTCCTGCAAACTACTGAAAACCAAAATGTATGAAGGGCACAGTGTGTAGAATAGTACCTCAAAAGTACAAGTTCTTATGAGAAAGGACTATGCTTGTCACATCTAGAAAGCATCTAAAACACTAATATCATTGTGCAAAGATAGGAAGGCTAACAATAAATAGAGCACTGAAGATGAAGTGGATGTATTTTATAGCATTAATTTCACAGGACACAATGGAATACCCTTAGGATGGCTTTTACGCATCATTGTAGCAGATTTATCTCATCTTAACCAAAGCGTAAACAAACAAGAGAAAATACAACAGAGCTCTAAGTATGTTGTTACCTTCATATAACAGAGTGCAGTAAAATTGGATATAATGTTGTTACACTTCTCTACAACCACAACTTTGGATGTTGTACAAGTCTTGGAATAGCACTGCTTCATGGATAATAATATGGACAATGACTATTGGATCCAAACTTTGGTGGATATTATTATTAGAGATGCAAATATTCCCAGGAAGGCAGCCTTTATTATTGCTCATGGATACATTCTGTAACTCTTTTATATATTGCTGGCAGAATGTCTAGGGTAGAAAACTGTGGACAATTCACATCAAGCAAAATGTGCAGGCCAGGAGTTTTGCATTAACATATCTGCTAGCCTACACTGAATTTATAACCTCTTAAAGCAGTACAAAGTGTTTTAGTATTGGATATAAATTATGTATAAAACACGCAGCATGAACTGTTGTCCCTGTACTAAGGTAGGTACACCAGGCATAAAAAATAAATGACAAAATGTACAATAATGTTAAGAGGTCAACTTTAAACTGACAAAATCAAGGAAATGCAGAATTACTGCTGAATCCCTCTGTCACTCATTTTACCCCCTACTCAGTTCACACTGGGTCATCCCACTTCTTTCTGAGCTAGAGTAAAATCTCTGCTGACAAATAAGGAGCAAGTAGGAGTCACCAGCTTGAGTACACATGGGCAGGTGATGACTGAGGACTACTTCTACTGACCTGCTCATCATTCTCAAGAAAAAACCCATCCATTCTCGCAACAGATACAAATTTCTAGATACAGATACAAATTTCCATTTAGGAACATTCTCCTTCTAAGTGTTGCTCCCTCCCCTCTTACTGTATCTGTGTGTGTTACACTCACTCAATATTTAGCCTATCACCTTTCTTTAAAACAAAAAAACTATTCTTGTAAAATGGAAACCCAACATATTTTTGCCTTCAGGAAATTACTAAGCTATAAGTGGTAGCATCTCTAAGCTGTAACTTATAATATTTCAAGTCATTCAGAGAGGTTGGGGTTCTGGGATAAGTGCTTCTTTCTTCAAAACACAGGGAAATATGGACAAGGGGAATAAACAGATATTGCCAGAAGAAGAAATATGTGATACTCAATATCAAACCAAAACATCCCTTCAAGGTATATCTCATCAATTTCCTAAGAGCAAAATAATAAAAGCAACATCAGCGCCAAAGATGTGAAGAGTGAACAATGAGGCAAGGTTAGCAAGGAAAATTAATTATAGATTGTACCCCAATTAGACATTTGGATCATCACAGTTGTGCCACCACTGAGCACTAACATATCAATGTTCATATTCTGGAACAGAGGTGAAAACATCAGAGCTGAAAAGTAACATTACTTGTAATGCTGTATCATACTCCTGTCTAAATATAAGTATATTAAACATATCCATGCAAACACACATATAGTGAACATAAGCTGTATTTTAAAAGACTCATGGGGTAAACTTGGCTTCAGATTGGTAAATGGGAATATGGAATGCAGCCATAAATTTCACATTCAAGAGGGACTAATGTGTAACTCAGCCTAATTGGCAGCTCCCTCCAGATAACAGGTTTTCATTCTTTTCTGTTAAAGAATTGCTCTCCTTTGCATCAACCTTATTGACAGTGATTAGATCAGCACCCAAATTACTGAACATTATCACACTCAGTAACTTGTGACTGAAGATGAAAGATGTTCAGCTGAAAGGCTTCAAGTGACAAAGATTGTAAGAAATAATTTTGCTTCAGGGAGCAACTTAAAACATAATTTTAGTCCCACCTGTAGCCATTGGATAGCAGTATGGTCTAGTTTTGGAGAACAAAGAGGCTCCTGTGGCCATATGTAAATAATGACATATTGTGATCTAGTTGTTTTGTGAGCTTAATAATCCATAACCTCCTAAATGCCAGTTACACATAGAAGATTCCAGTTATATCCTCCTGTACCTAAGTAAAAAATTGTCAAATCACTTGACAAACCACTGTGCTGAGGCACAGTGCAGACTCACTCAGGTTTTCTAAAAGGTTTCCACCTTTGTCTGCTACAAAAGAGTTTGTAAGGAAAAAAAAACAAACACCTTCAGGTCTTACTTTCAGTGACTAAGATCTTCATAGGTGAAAAAAAAAATGCTGACACTTGCAGGGGCAGTTGCTGCTGGGGGGGAGAACAGGAGCACACTATTTTAGATGTGGTTGTGTGAAGATGCTGTGTCCAGATGCTGCTTTTGGAAAGCTTTCTCAAGTTAGTTAAATCCAAATGTTTCTTTCTGCTGTGTTTCTACAGGGACAAGTACATGCCTGGCACACATACTACATTGAGAAAAGATCACTATTCATAACATGAAGCTCACGGAAGTGTTGATAAATGTAATTTAAAACACTTAGAACAAAAACTGTCAAGTTCAATTTTCAACACATTTGTGGCACTAAAGTGACAAAGTTTGTGTGGGCCTAATCAGTGTGCTTCCACCTGTGTTTTAGGTTTGAGGGTGTTTTTTCCAGTGTGGGTTATTCATACTTGGGGTTTTTAGGTCTTCTGTACTTCTTACATTGCTATTTGGAAGGTGGGTCTTCCTTGTACACAAGAGAAAAGGATCTAAGTGCCCTGTATGTAGCAGCATGGAGCTGTTCCAGCATGTCCTTTCTACAGTCATTACAAGTTAGGTCCCTCTCACAGTGCCATGTATAAGTGAAGGAAGCATTTTCTGCTTTTAGAGTAGTCAAGTCTTGAGGAATGCTGAACCAAAGACTAATTAATTGTGATGTCATGCAAGCAGTACAATTTCTCCTGATTTATTGGTGAAACTCCAGGACAGCAAAATCTGCCCTATTGCATTCTGGAGGCAATGTTATTGGAAATAAAATGCTGAAACTAGAAAGGTACAGAGGGTCTTGGTAACAGATTATGATGTTGAATATCCACCCTGCTTGGTTCTGGTGGTGGGTTTTTTTTTGTTTGGTTGGTTTGGTTTTGGCTTTTTTTTTGTTTGTTTGGGTTTTTTTTTTTTAAAGAAAAAAAAAACAAACCAAAAAAGGCTATTTTCAGACTGTTTGTTATAACATGTAATTTGGGCAGAAATTTTGGTGTTTCCTGAGAACATCTGTTCCTTTCCAAGATTCCTGAAGGGAAGAGTAGCTTGAATTGAAGAGCCCCTTGAAAAAAGATGAATCAGTAACCCAATGAGGTAAGCTTGTTTAGGCCAGTGATTTATGAGGGGGTGTCAGTTGGATGTACTCTATAAAGATTTAGGAGAAATTAAGCTGTGATTTCTATTTGAAGGAATAGTAAAGGTACAACATGATGTTCAAAATTATTTGAGAATGCAGCTAATTAACCCTTCCTCCCAAGCCTGGAGGTCATGAATGAATTAGAAAAAGGGTTCCCTAAACCCCTGGTTATATGGCAATATGGAAAAAGTGTTGTGCTAGGAGAGGAATGGTATGTGCAGTGAATTTGCTCATGGTAGGTGATACAAGCAGCCAATATGGAAACATGCACAAAATAATCAGTATAGGAGCTACCTTTAAGTTCTGAGTGAGTGCAGGGATTCAGCCACATTTTTGACTTTTCTTATTTGAAGTATTATAGTGCTTTAAATGCCAAAATATAAAATCTGTTTTACAAATGTCCATTTTGTTACAGTCTTTCATGAGGGCATTAAGGCTTTCAGGTGCAATAAACTACCCCTCTTTGTAACAACACCCCTTTATAAACACAAAGCAAATCATTATGTGGAAAGGGGAGAAGTTAAAAGCCCTAAATCTTCCATTCCCAAGGATACTGTTACCTTCAGATAGAATGTATTTTTTATGTATGTATTTAGTGCTTAAATGTAGTATATTTCCATTGGGTTTAACTGACAAGATTTTAGGGAGTTCTTTATTACTGATTTATGTATATACATACAGACACATATATGTTCAACAACCCATACACTTTTTTGCTTCTGTTTCCCAGCATAAAATTATTACCTTCCCTGGAACAATGAAAATGAGACTGCTTTCTAGACCAGTGACTACTCTTTCTTTGAAGAGGCTCATAATAGGATGCATGAAACATCTGGAAGAATTAAATCAAAGAGTGATGGAATGCCCACTGGAGAACACATGTCAAACAAGAAAAAGAGTCTTGTGGAACAAATGAGATTTTACCCTGAGAATTAGCAAGTACAACAGCTAGGCTTAAAGTTGGATTGAGACAAAAACTCCTAAGAGCCCTATTGATCCAGTTTTTAAAAATCCACTGTGCTTTAAAAAAGAGGAGAATTTGTGTAAAGTAGCCTACAAGCAAAAAGTCTGTTTTTCTCATTCACAGCCACTATTCAGAGCAGTTCCTGAGATTCACAATAATCCACATGTAGAGAAGGCAGTCTGGGAGATGGATTGCATCTGATAAGCACACTGTTCACTTACAAAAATACTCAACTAGAGCCCTAAAGCTGAAGTGGGGAAGGGACCACCAGATTCATTAGACGTGTAGGGGCCCACAGACAGAACAATAGAACTTCATGTTACTAGTAAGGAGAGAGTAGGATTTGTTATTCCTTTTAAACTGTTGCTCGCTCATCCATCTTGGTATGGACATCCACTCAGAGACAGCTAGAGTGGAATAAAGATCAACAACTCAAGCTGCTCATATTTCCTCATTGAGGAAAGAAAATTCTCCTTCATCTATATTCTAATAGGTAGCTCCATTCAATCTTGTTCTGTTTCTGTCTTTATATTCCAATAAACTAAAAAACTTCTGGAAGCCAAGTTGCAAAGAATGAAGAAGACTATGATTGGCCATATGTGACTTTGGATGAAGCAAAGTAAGTTTTCAAAACCCTTATTCCTTACTGGACCAAAGGCAACTCAAGAGAGCAGTGATATATTTTTTCCCTATGTTTCTGAAGTTGTCTTCACCCTCACTCGATGGAAGAGAGAACAAGAAGAGCTGTGAATGCAAAAAGCCTGGATCTTGGATTGCAGATACATTTGCTGGCTGGATTAGTTGATAGAGTTCTAAAATACTTTAGGTCTTTTGGATTTATTGAAAAGAAAACTCAAAAAAAATTGTTACTTTTTTGAAGTGTGATGTTTTTACACTATGGCTGGACTAATTTGAGAGGAAGTTGGTGTGAGAGCAGATGTTCTACTCTGGGTAATGCAGAATGTGTTTGCAGTCTGAAAAATGCAAAGTGAAACACACCCTTTATGCTTCCGTATCGCATGCTGTGGTCCCCTTGCTTCTTCAAAGAGCCATGAGATTTATAATTACAGGGGTTCTGATGCTTTTCTGTCACTCGACTGTGTGGGGAGGCAATCACCAACGGTTGTATTCATGGCAAAACTTGGTCTGTTGGACCTTCATTCAAACTGCTGGATTGCTGATAAATGAGAAGAAAGGTGTACAGTAGGAAATATTTTAAGGATAAAACTGACTTTTGGAATTTTTGTGGAAAATGAGCTTCCTCTGCAGACATAACAAAAAAAGTTATTTTCACCACGGTTAAATATTGAGACAATATGAACAGATATCTGAACTGTATTACTGTTAAAGTGAATAGTGCAGTTTAGATACTTCAGCCTACTGCAGAAATCCCACTGACTATAGGTTCGCACACTGGACCCTTATGTCTTTTTAGCACACCTTGGAAATCTTTCTTTACAGCTATTTTTCATGCAAGTTAAGGATTATTACCACTTTGTAGACCTTCAGAAGCATGTTCCTACATTTGTAAAAGTAAGTTTCCTGACATGCTGGTTCTCTGCCTTCCTGTTAGCAAGTGCAAATTGTGCCAGAAAGACATGCTGCTTTTCTCTGATCACAAAATTAATTGGATTTGTCAGCAGTAGTCTGATTTATGTCTCCTGTTCAAGTCACAAACCTGTAATCAGTGCTAAAAAGTGGTGGTTGATAGGTCAGTGTGATGAAATCTTTTGCTAATGCCTCACCTTTAGAGAAGCTTCATGCATTCAAATAACCTAATTTTCTTCTGACTGCTTCACGTTTCTCTAACAATCTCTTTTCTTAAGATGAATTGATGATTTGTTCTGCTATCAGCTATCTACTCTCCTAAAATTCAGTGCTAGAAAACTGTTTTTTTCCCCCCTTTGAAAATGGTGTATTTATTGTTGGAAATATACCTAATAAAGGTGCTCATGATGTTAAGTCTGAAAATATTTTTTACTGCCAGTTTTGCAAATAATCTGGAACATAACAATCACACTGTGCTTTTTTCTTCTCATACACTAGGAATTCTGTAAATTGTTATGAGTCAAAAATGATACATTCATAATAATAAATATTTGCCTTTAACGTCAGCAGACACTGTGTTTAAAATGCACAGGCAAGGAGTAGTGGCAACTCACAGGTGCAGTGTTTACAGAATCAGTGTCTTAATTACCAGGTAGCAATACAAAGTATACTATAAAGTAAAACAGAGAGAAACATTTGAAAAGTTTGCAACAGTGCAACAAGTAAAACTAATTTTGCAATTTAATAAAATGAAATATTACATTTGCTTCTTTGTAAAGACCAGTAACATTCATAATGCCAGTTGCCAACAAATGAAAGATCTTAATGTATTCCAGTGAAGTTTCTTTCAACAGAATTTCTGCTTCATAAGTTTTCTAAACAAGAAAGCATCTGAGCTTCTCCAGCATAGAGCTTTTAAAGGCTATCAAATGGCATTTGAAACACACACACACTCTACACACCAAACTCTGCCTCTCATTCCCCTCCTGTGTTAATGGTACAGAGCGTCTCACAGTAATTAAACTAAACCCTGAAATCTTGACCATTGTGGTTGCTAAAGATCCCATGCACTTTTCAGGAGAGGAGGGGCACTAACCACAGTTTCCTCCACAAATTCCCAGCCAGGTAATTGCACTCAGCCTGCCTAGAAATCACCCATCCAGCTTCCACTGAGTAAGCTATTTTCACTCACCCTCTTACTGAAACTGCTGGAGGGCATTGCATGTGGGGGCTGACAGCTGTGTTCTGTCTTAATGCTCTCCCGCTTTGCTGAATATGAAAACACTGCTACCATAACACAATAAAATGAACAAAGTGACAGAAATACTTTTGCCATAAACTTTAGGAATAGCAAATAATCTAATAAAAGCATTTGTAAACCAGGCCATTAATCTTTACAAAAGATTCTGCTGTGTAGTAGGTTGTCCTCTGTACCAGATAACACAGAAGTAAGGTGAAAAGTTGATGATCCCTAGTTCACACATTTAAGTGTACACATTTCATCTGTATTAATTGGGGCAAGAAAAACAAGAGCCTGTACTAATTTCAAAAGTTACCTATTCAGTAAGGCAAAGAATTAGCAAGGAAACTCTGCCATTCACCCAGATATATTTTCAAGCATGCTTAAGAAAGCCTCTTTTGCTTTCTACCTTCTTGTGACTTGATGGGAGCCTACAGGAGACTAAGATGTTCAGACAGAAATTCGATGATGGAGCTCAGGGTAAAGCGACACAGCTTCCCAGATACACTCCAGAGATATTTAATAGGTTCTGTCATAATCCATATGTTTTCTTCAAAAAATAGGAATAAAAACCAGCTGCCTTACAATAAATTCTAGCTGCAGTATAAGTTAATTTTAAACTGATGTAACATTCAGTCAGTTTTCATTTAAAATGACAGCTGATATCTTTGCCAGAGTAAGTGCGGATTTGTAAAAACAGATGACAAATGGTAAAATGTTTTTTTCATCAAGACAAATACTTCTTTTTAATATGGAGCTTTTAGATAATCAATTAAGTGTTTGTCCTGGGTTCAGCAGTAGCAGTCATTTTTATTCCTTCTTAGTAGCTAGTGCAGTGTTGTGTTTTTGACTTTCGGCCTGGGAACAGCACTGATAACACCGATGTTTTTAGTTACTGCTCAAATGTTGTGCCTGACCAAGGACTTTCTGAGTCTCATGCTCTGCCAGGGAGGAGGGAAAGCCAGGAGGAAGCAGAGACAGGACCCCTGACCCAAACTAACCAAAGAGTTATTCCATACCACAGCACGCCATGCCCAGTATATAAACTGGGGGCAGTTACCTGGAAGGGTTAGATCACTGCTGAGTCAGGCTGGGCACTGGTCTACAGGTGGTGAGCTGTTCTATTCTCTTCCCTTGTTATTCCCCTTATCATTATTATTATTGGTGGTAGCAGTAGTGGTTTTGTGTTATACCTTAGTTACTGGACTGTTCTTCTCTCAACTAGTGGGAGTTACATTCTTTTGATTCTCCTCCCCATCCCTCTGGGAGCCTGGGGGGGGGGGAGGAAGGTGGGGAGTGAGAGAGCGACTGCGTGATTCTGAATTACTGACTGGACTTTAAACCATGACAGTGTTCAAGAAAAAATGTCTTTACACTCATCGCCATGCCAATGTATTACTAAAGTACTGTATTTTTGGACTCTTGTCAGGAACCACTCAGGGACATGGGATAGCAGGGATTGTAAATGGTGCCTGACACCAGTTCTGCTGGCACAGGCCCTGAATCAACATGCTGGCTCTGGTTGCAGAGGGGTGGCCCAGCATGGACAGGCACTTGGTGCAGTACCTGCTGACTCCAACTGCAGGTGTTAAAGAAGGGATGGAAGCAGCAGACTAGATTCTGTTTATTCATTTATTCCTACTCTTCTAGCCTGAAAGAGGCCTCTGTGACGTTCCAAGCAATTCAGACATTTTTCAGACACCCTCTATAAATAGCATCCCCCCACCAAAATCCAGATCGAAGCAACCAAGATCCACATTAAAAAATATAGCAGGCAACCCACTAATACTCCTCATTCCTACCATCCAAACCACTCTCAGCTTCCCAGAAAGCTACAGCTGACTGAGGAAGAAAGTAGGTTTGTAGTTTGTCCCAAAGATCAATGGACTTTGACTATGCAAGCCCAATGTTGCAGTAAAAAAGTCCCCGTAGGATGGCATGTCAGAGTGACTGGGACAGAGAGGTCATTTAGACCCATTTTGATATCTTAAAATGTCTTCAAAATGCTGTTTCATCTTAAGTCTCAGAAATAGTAGATCAGACAGGTAACTATCATGTATCCCCTCTTCTTGAATCAGAAGATTTTTCCTTCTTTTCCTGAGTTGTGGGCCTAGCTCCTACAGTGGTAAGGCCTCAACCCTTAATCATGGTCTTACGCCTGGTAACAAGGCTCTTAAAACCAACATTGTAAAGGCTGTCTGTACCCAAACAGACAATCTGAATGGTGCATACAAAAGCTCTAAACTAGGTTTGACCAGTCAAGAGAGAAATTTGGGAGTTATCATTTCCTAGCTGAATACACCAGCTTAGTGTCCAGGACTGGTTTTAATGCCATATAACATTAACAATTGCGGAGAAAGAATTAGGAACAGAAAACACAATTATGCTAAATCTGATGCTCCCATCTTTTGAATACTTTGCATACTGGCAGCCCTTTAAACTAGACAAGGGTGGCTAGAGGCATACACCAACTGCCATGGGGTAAAGTAGGGTAGGACTCTTCTGGGAAGAGGGTTGTCTGTGAATTCCCATAAAATACAATAGGAGAGTTTGACAGAGGTCTGCAAGATTAACAAATATTGTTTAGAAAGTAAACAGAGGATGATTATTTTCTATAATAACAATGCACTCAATGCAATTATTAGACATTGCATTTAAAGAAAATCTAAGGAGGAATGTTTTGACCCAGCATATAGTTAAATTATGTAGACCATTGGGATGGGATGTTGAGAAGGTCAGAGACCTGAACAGGCTCACAAAGGGACCAGACAAGTTCCGAGATGATAGACTCATCAATAGAATTGCTCATATTTAGCCACAGACCTGGAAACCCCTAAACTCTTCATAGAATCATAGAATAGTTAGGGTTGGAAAGGACCTTAAGATCATCAAGTTCCAACCCCCCTGCATGGGCAGGGACACCTCACACTAAACCATATCACCCAAGGCCTTGTCCAACCTGGTCTTGAACGCTGCCAGGGATGGAGCATTCACAACTTCCCTGGGCAACCCATTCCAGTGCCTCACCACCCTAACAGGAAAGGATTTCCTTCTTATATCCAATCTAAACTTCCCCTGTTTAAGTTTTAACCCATTACCCCTTGTCCTATCACTACAGTCCCTAATGAAGAGTCCCTTCCCAGCATTATTATAAACCCCCCTTCAGATACTGGAAGGCTGCTATGAGGTCTCCATGCAGCCTTCTCTTCTCCAGGCTGAACAGCCCCAACTTTCTCAGCCTATCTTCATACGGGAGGTGCTCCAGTCCCCTGATCATCCTCATGGCCCTTCTCTGGACTTGTCCCAACAGTTTTCCATGTCCTTTTTATGTTGAGGACACCAGAACTTCACACAATACTTCAGGTGAGGTCTCACAAGAGCAGAGTAGAGGGGCAGGATCACCTCCTTTGACCTGCTGGTCATGCTCCGTTTGATGCAGCCCAGGATATGGTTGGCTTTCTGGGCTGTGAGTGCACACTGCCGGCTCATGTTCATTTTCTCATCAACCAACACCCCCAAGTCCTTCTCCACAGGGCTGCTCTGAATCTCTTCTCTGCCCAACCTGTAGCTGTGCCTGGAATTGCTCCGACCCGGGTACAGGACCTTGCACTTGTCATGGTTATACTTCATAAGGTTGGCATCAGCCCACCTCACAAGCGTGTCAAGGTCCCTCTGGATGGCATTCCTTCCCTCCAGGGTATCAACCAAACCACACAGCTTGGTGTCATCGGCAAACTTGCTGAGGGCGCACTCAATCCCATGTCCATGTCACCGACAAAGATGTTGAACAAGACCGGCCCCAACACAGATCCCTGAGGGACACCACTCATTACTGGTCTCCAGCTGGACATTGAGCCATTGACCACAACTCTTTGTGTGCGGCCATCCAGACAGTTCTTTATCCACCCAGTGGTCCATCCATCAAATCGATGTTGCTCCAATTTAGAGACAAGGATGTTGTGTGGGACAGTGTCAAATGCTTTACACAAGTCCAGGTAGATGACATCAACTGCTCTACCCTTATCCACCAGTTCTGTAGCCCCATCACAGAAGGCCACCAAATTGGTCAGGCAGGATTTCCCCTCAGTGAAGCCATGCTGGCTGTCACCAAGCACCTTGTTGTTTATCACGTGCCTTAGCATGCCTTCCAGGAGAATCTGCTCCGAGATTTTGCCAGGCACAGAGGTGAGACTGACTGGTCTGTAACTCCCTGGGTCATCCATTTTCCCCTTCTTGAAAATGGGGGTTATATTTTCCTTTTTCCAGTCTTCGGGAACTTCACCTGACTGCCATGATTTTTCAAATATGATGGACAGTGGCTTAGCAACTTCATTTGCCAGCTCCTTCAGGCCCCGCAGATGGATTTCATCAGGTCCCATGGACGTGTGCACGTTCAGGTTCTTAAGATGCTCTTGAACGAGGTCCTCTCCTACAGTGGGCCCAAGGTCTTCATTCTCACAGTCCCTGCATCTGCCTTCCAATACTTGGGTGGTGTGGTCAGAGCCTTTGCCAGTGAAGACTGAGGCAAAGAAGTCATTCAGAACCTCAGCCTTCTCCAAATCCTGTGTAGCCAGTTCTCCTGAGAGCTTCCTGAGGTGGTCTACGTTCCCCTAGTCTGTTTTTTATTTGCTATGTACCTGTAGAATCCCTTCCTGTTATCCTTTATATCCCTAAACAAGTTTAATTCTAACTGGACCTTAGCTTTCCTAACCTGGTCCCTAGCTTCCCAAACAACACCCCTGTACTCTTCCCATGCCACCTGTCCTTGCTTCCACTTATTATAAGCCTCTTTTTTCATTTGAATTTTCCTCAGGAGCTCCTTATCCATCCAAGGAGGTCTCCTGGCCCTCCTGCTGCACTTCCTTCTAGTTGGGATGCAACACTCCTGAGCTTGTAGCAGGTGATCCTTGAATACCACCCAAGAGTCTTGGGCCCCCCTGTCCTCTAGGGCTATATCCCATGGAACCTTACTAAGCAGGTTAACTTTACTAAGCAGGTTGTAACTAATTAATTGCTGTAAACTATGAAAATGTACTAAGGGATGGATTGCTTCCTGTAATTTGTATTTTATACTCTTCTCTATTGCAACTGACACCATTAAGACTATGCTGGGCTAAGTGGACTTTTGGTACAAAAAAAAAAAAAGAAAAACTTCTTTTTCTGAGTGGGAGGTGGAGCGCAAGAATGAACTGGCCAAATAGGTCATGAACAGAAAATGAAAAAACAACTGCAATTTTAAACAAGCAGTTTTTGTGAATAAGCAAAAATTGGACATGCTGTCATGGAGAACTCTGCTCTTGCCAACATAACATGAAAAACTGGTTTTCCCTTCTGATAGGTAAACTTAACCTTGAATAGGTGACCTCTCTTAACTCTAAAATAACTGTTTTGCCTCTATAAGCTTCTGACTATGCAAACTTTATACACATGCTTACCTCTAAGTGTGTGAGTGCCCCCTTGAGAGCCACGTATCTTTCTCCTGTGCTGTGTTGACATGATGTCCACTGGTTTCCCTTTCCAAGTTGAGTGAAGTGGGTGTATCTCACATGTAGATGGCCACTATGCAGCACTCTTTCAGTGGGTAAGAAATTTACTACAAATTTTTCTGACAAACATCTCAAAAGTATTTCTTATTAGTAGCTCCAGGATAGTTAATACTGAAGCAGCAGTAAACTCATATAGTGTTATTTATTTGATTGATAGAACAAAAAAGGTTGGGATTTTTGGGGACCCAAATGCAAACTTTGTTTAACTATTGAGCTGGTTGTCAATGCAAAAGGATTTTCTTTATTTTCCGTTTCTCTTTGCCTGTCTTTTCTGTCTTTCTGTCTTTTCTTTCACATATAGACAAATCCATGAAGTTTCAGACCCCTGGATTAGGCAGAACCCTGGGAGCCAAGATTCTTCTGACCCTTTTCTATGAGTAGCTACTTTACATTGCAGTAATATGCAAGTGACAAGAAAGGGTCATTATTTAAATGAAAGTACATTGTTTCTTTCTGAAGTTTCAGATCTTCAACTGGAAGCCTGTTGAATGAGGTTGTTTATGCTAAAAGAAACACCATCTGAAAATGAGTGCCCTGTGACTCTATGTTATCTTCTTTCTGGAGTCTGAAATGCGATTTTCAAGTGTGCAAGAGTTCTGTGATAGGGGAAGTACTGCAGTAACTTGAAATAAAGAGAAAGAAAGGTCCCACCTGCACGGGATGGGCACATAGGAGGGTCACAGCAGTGAGGAGTAGGATAGAGCTCAGGTCTGCTGGCTCCTGCGTCAGGCATGAGACTCTCGCTCCTCTTCATCTACTGTAGGTATTGCATTTTATTCTTTATTGAGTTCTAGCTGCGCAAACAGAGTTTCTTCTACTGCCACTTAACTCCAGCTATTAGTTCAGGGGAGGCCAGTAGCCCACATTACACACTACTGGACAGTAGCCAGTAGCCCCAGGAAGTCAGACGACAGAACCATAGTGATTCCTTCTACCTTGAAACCTGCAAATATTTGAGACTTATAAAGGGGCCCCACTTAACAGTATTAGGAGTCTTAACCAGTGTAAAGAGCTCTGAATGCACAATACTGGGCAGATGAGAGCTATCTTGAGTTTTGAACTCTGCCATTTCTAGGCTATGACGGCCATCTCCCATGAACAAATATAGTAAGTGACTTTGTGATGCTTGTGTCACTGTTCTCCAGATGATATTGTATCTTTGTCTCTGAGTAGCAATAGTTATCTATTACCTTCCAGGATAGTAGCAGCATCTACTCTTCCCATTTATGTAAAACATGTCATTTGTGGAGACCTAGCTGATATCTAAATGTGTTGACAGAGACTTACGCTTTCTGAGCTTTCCATGACGGCCTATGTCCATGCTGGTGCTTGACTTGACAAAAGAAGCTTTCAACTTTGGTTAAGACAAGCCCCAGAAAGAAATGTCAGATGGTATGTGGAGCCTGACCCATGTCTTTATGAGAATGGACTCCTGTCCTTGAAAATTAAAATAAAAATGTTTATAAGGAAGTTGGTAAGGTAGAATAAATCCCTCTAATTGAGTAATCTAATCTTTCAAACAATCTTTCTCAATGCAGTGCTATTTACTTTGGATTCAGAGTAAAAAAGGAGTTGAAGGACCTATGGGGCTTTAGGTTTCTCAGTAAAGTGGTAGCATTGTAGGAAAGGGGCAGAGTCTGAGATGGTATTTACGGAATATAAATATCTGTTAACAAAGCATGAAAAGACAGCTATGCAGCAATGATCGCTCTCTCACTGTGGGAATTCCTGTGGAAGCATAGTTCACATCACTTTTCGCTCCTCTGTTTAAAGCAAGATGAGACTAAACATGGTTGGAAAACTCTTCAAATATAAAGGCTCTCAGTGGAGGCTGTAGGAATATAGAGAAGAGACAGCAATTGGTTTGCAGCTGCCCCTACAGAAGGAAGATCTGCAGAGGCCTGAAGGATATCTTCTGAAAGTGCTTCCCTGAACTACTGAGTTCAAATGAATGCCAGAATTCCTTACTTTTAAATTCCTGCACTGTGAGAAATTCTTTGAGTGTCCAGAAGCTGAAAACTCCAGCGTCCAGCCCCAGGACATAGCCTCAGTGTCCCCCATCCTCTCCTGGAGCCCTGTGCCACAGCAGCACCCTTCATCTTGACTTTCCTCTCTACACACATGGCATGTGTAGGATTAGACAGAGAGGAAGAACACAAATCCCCACATCCAAACAGTGCATTTCTTCTTCCTGAACACTTAGTCTTTCCTCTCTCTGCCACATCAGAGGTGATCACCTCTGCTGCGTCTTCTCCTCCATTTATTTTATTCCACTTTGCATTGCTTAATAAAGTTATTCTCTCTGTCTGCAACCCTCTGAAGCCACAGAGGAGGGGGCAGTGACAGTACTTAGTCCAGCTATGAGGGGAGACTTGGCAGCTTAAATTTTCATTTGTTTTAAGAGCACAGAAGGCACCATTTTGGAATGATTTGTGGTAAGGAGAAGGTATATAATATCTTCATTTACTTATGATAAGACCAGGACTGCATTCATTTACTCTTCCTAGTGGTGTAAGTTTGAGCCATGCATTTAAACCAGTGGAGCTATTTGAAATTTACATTACTACAAGGGTATCTTAACTTTGCATGTTTATTCATGATTGTTAGGTACAGTTTAGTTTTAAATGCATTAATATCACCAACCCTTTTGTTTGACCACCCACTGTTCACAGAAGAATCGCAGTGGTGGCGTATTTCCTAGCCCCAAAATTGACACAGATACTGATGTAGATATGTACTGCATATACCCTTCAGTTTGTGTTTCAATGCTACTTGGATATTAAAAGCAATGATATCAAACCAGATATAAACAATATGAACTAAAGTGATCCCTACTTTACAATAAATATCTGCCATGCAGTTACAAGGATTAACTGGCAACCTAGTATTTGTTTAAATTGCCTGCCAACTGTGTTTTGTTCTTCTTTGAGGGATCCAATATGTGTATAATGCCTTCTGTTAAGTCTGGATGACTCTCTTAAATGGAAAATGCACCCTACTGACCTCATTTGAAATAGCTGTTTTGACTAATATAAATTTACTGCAGAGTAATTTACATTTCCTAGCTGTCCTTTTGATACTATGTTTACTGAATGTGACAAGTTTAAGTAGATCTGAAGTGGATAATATTTTTCACCATGTTGTTGCTTTAATTGTTACTATTCAAACTGCTGCTTAGCTTCCAAAATGAGCAGAAATGCAATGTAAAATATAACTTACTGACTCAAACTGCTGTCAGGCAGCAGTCTTCTGCCTAAACAATAAGGAACTATTTGGTTACAGTGTATGTATTCAGTATTTGCATTCACAGAATGCTTTGTCCTGTAAATTTGAAAGACCCAAATGTACATGACAGACCTGTCCACAACAGATGCAAGTGTGAGAAGGAGGCTAAGTCAGTTTGCTTAGCTTGTACGAATACCAGTCACAGTTACTTTCCTGAGTGTGTTGCATGGCAAGTCCCTAGAGGATGTAGGGAGCAGGTGACGTTAGCTCTGAGAAAAGAAGATTTCATTTTTAGAGAGAAATGCTCTTTCCTTGGAGTTGGAAAGAATGGTAGGTTTGAAGGTCTTCAGGGTTACAGTCAGGATTATAACTTGTAGACTTACTTGTGGCTTTTACTTCATCTTGAAAAATCAGAGCTTGCAGCTTGTGATTTCAGCTTAGATGGGGATTTGAGCAAACTGGTCTAGCGGAAGGTGTCCCTGTCCATAGCAGGGGACATCTAGTTGGAACTAGATGATCCTTTAGCTCCCTTCCAACACAAACCATTATAAGATTTTGTGATATGGTTCTATGGTTTTTTTTCCCCCTTAATTTTTTCCACAAATGAAATAGTGGAGAATCACTGTTTCCAGTTATTCTTACATGCAGAAACTGTGAGGATCTGTGGGTCTGGTGGGAGGGACAGGTAAGGGGAGTGACAGCTCTCTCTCCAGGAGAGATGGGGGACTTTAGCACCACCTTCATTTGCAGTGTCCACCACAGGGTAAGATCTTACAGGGATAGGTCTGAGCTCTCCTATGAGATGAGAAAGGTTGGATGAGCACTCAGAGAAGAGAAAGAGAGCACTACTAGCTCCCTGAAAGTTGATATCGTACTACTTCATTGGCTTTTTTTCCCAGCAGGTTATATGAACATTAAGGTCCCATCAGAAACATCACATTTCAAGAGTATCAATAAAAAACCCTTAGATTTTTGTTTTAATGTAAAATGACAGCTTCAGTGATGTGGAAAGAACATTGTATCTACACTGTATTGAGATATGCAAGGTAAATTTAAAATATAATAATCTAGTATTTCAATGTAGAACCTTTTCACATTCTTTTGTAAAACTTATTATGGAAATGTCTATATTAGGAATGGAAAACTGGTAATACAGATTGAATGCCAGCATACAAAACTACTAAAACTGCTATGGCTTTAGGTTTAGCACACTTACTCTTCAGTGTATATTTTCCATCTGAGTTCTCCAGAAATGTTTGAGGCATCATATGTGGCATCCATTCTATCTGAATGAAAAAAGCTTTTATTTCAATTGCTATCACTTCTGTTTTCCTTTAAAGTGCGAAATGACTGCTCCAGCCAAGGTGAAGCCATTTATGAAAGTTTCAAACATTTAAGATTAAAAGATGCAAATGAGACAGATTTTCCATAACTTGTTGACCAACCTGAGCATAAAGCCATCATATCAACACATCTGACTTTCTAAAGCCCAGTGGATCAAACGGTTTTGTTGTGTGACCAGAACAAGAGACTTACAATGTGATGACTAAAGATAAATGCTACAACTGGAAAAGCCTTACTGAAAACTCCTTGTCTTTAATCTATTAGATAAATTACACAGCTGTAACTCCTTACTGCTGTTGCAGCTGTTATTAGGAATAATTATTTGTGTTACCAAAACAATTAGGAACAATGACTAACTGTGACTGCAGGATGTGAGGAGTCCTTCATCTTCTTCCCTGCCCCTGAAGTACAGCCTGTGCCCCAAAAAGCTCACAGTCCAACTACAAGAAAACTATAAATGAGTGAGGTCTGGCCACAGGCCTCACTCCTGGAGCCATCCCAGCTTTGAGGAAAAATGGTGAGATACCTTCATGGGGAGCAGAAGAGAAAATTTTGCTGTTACTTTAAGAAGCATAGAATTATTAATTTCAAAATGTCCCCAGCAGATGAGATTGCAACTGCATACTGCTCAGTAACTCAATCTAGTGGTAAGGGAGAGGTATAAGTAGGCTGGAAATAGGGTATGATGGCCTTGAAAGTGAAGGTAAGTATTTTTTATTCAATATATAAAATAGAAGTGAGGGACTCCATAGAGCAGTTTATGAAATCAAGGGGATCATGAAATCTAAGCAGATTATCACATCAAGGTATTGCCAAAAGTTATGATGCTACTACAGGTTATTTGTCAAGGCTAGAGAGGGGATAATTGTAGCAACCAAAAAGAGAGCTTGAATGACTCTTTAGCTGTCTGGCTAAATTTGAAAGGCCATTAGAACCTCCACACAAATAAAGCAGTAAAGTCACAGATGAGCTTGAGTGAGAGTTTCCATTAGAAAGTGCAACTTAGATCAAGGAGCAGTAGCCTCTACAGCAATCAAAGGGTATTGTACTATTTCCCTTAACTTTATTGAGTGTGACTGGCAGATAAAATGAAGCATGTGGTTCCTTTTAAAGTCCTGGAAAAAGCTAGCTTGCTAAGGTACATACAGGTGATATAGATCAAAAATGAATTCTGATGCCTGGGAAGCAGCAGTTTAAAGCTCTTCTAAACTAAATGGGAGCTCTAAGGTGGGAAGTGGGCTTTCAGAGCAGGATAGGTGTGCTATGCTGCTCAGTGAGAAGAGGAACAAGATTTTCTTTGGTTGCCTACTAACTGGTTATTGTTGCTTTGCTATTTTGGCTTACTAGCAAAGAAGATATTTTGCAATCTGAGATTTGAACTATTGTGGTAGCCTTGGAACTTCTCCATATAACTGGCCTAGAGCTAGTTATGTAGGTGTTAGCAAATGGCAGAGTAACTGCAGCTTCAATTTAGGCTAAAGGTGTAGAGTATGTGACTTCTCAGCATGGAGATGGCTGGTGACTTTACGGATTAGGTTTCCTAAGGGAGAAAGGACCCTTATGCTTCTGCCAGACTCTTCAAATAGACAGAAATGAGATAAGAAAAATGCCCACCTGCCTAAAAGAGGAAAAGATCAAAGCTAATGCTGTATCTAGTGCAGAATGAAGCAGAGTTGGAGAGAAGGTCTGAGGGTTCAGTTAATGTGCTGAAAAGGCAGCTGGACCTATGGATGTGGTTGCAGTTTGTTTGGTCATTGGGATATTTACTTGCACTGCATTTGAACTAACACATTGAGCTCCTGTGCTTAAAAGCTTGTAGTCTAACAAAAAACCACCCCCCCCAAAACAAAACCAAAACCAAAAACCACCCCCAAACAAAACAAAAGCTCAAAAAACCCAACAACTCAAAAAAAGAACATAAAAACCCCGAAACCCTCTCTTTTGATTTCAGTACATTTTTTTTTATACTGCATTAAAGTCAGGTTAAAAATTTCTTGTAAGCTTTCAAAAAATTAATCCTTGCATTTTTGTCCATTTGACTTCCAACTCTTTATGCTATCACAGTAGTCATTTCAAACAAAGAACTTACTTAGGTTCAGAAATCATGATAACTTTTGGCCAATGGCTAATAAAAGTTGAACTAAAGCAGTATAACAGACTTTTATGTCATTTATACATTATCCACCACTCTGTCACATTGCAAGCGTGTATTTGGGGGAAACAGACGAGTTTCTCAGCTGCAGAAAACTGTTACATTCTGATACTTGAATTAGGGATACATATCTACTGTGACCAGCATCAAAATTGAAGTTAATCATGTAGAAAAATCTAATGGCATTCAACTTCTGTCTGCAAAGTCCATATATGAGCAAGTTGGTATTATCATGCCTTGATAAGCAGCATTTACACACTCAAGTTAAGCATTTGAAGGACAATGGGTCCTTCATATTTCTGAATCCCTAATGTTAATTGGCCACCAAGACTGTGTAGTGAGGGTATCAGGTTAATCTCAAATTACAGTTTTACACTGAAATATCACTAATGTAAAAAAGAATCATTTGCAACATGCCAATAAGAAAAATCTGCAAGAGGACTTTTTGAATTGCTGTGTGAACTACTGAGAGCAACCTCAGTGAGAGAAGTTCCATTAGCTGCAGTTTAGCTGGGAGCTATATGCAGACCTGGATGCATTCATGATTTCACTGGGAGGGAAGAGGTGACCTGCACACCAGCACAACATTGTCACACAACACATGTATGATGGAGAACTGATAGGCTATAATCAGGCTCTGCTATCCCTGTTCCAATTCACTTCTGAAGTTACTTGTACTGGCTCTGGTCTCACTCACAAGGGTATAAAACAGAAATAAACCCAAACACAGTACACGGTTCTACGAGGATAAGAGCAAGGTTACTTTTCCTCAGACAAGCATGCAAATTGACATTCATAGCCCTGCGGTTCAAACACATTTTCTAGAAATTTACTACTATGTTTTATTTCTTATTTCAGTACAGTTTTACCAATAGAAACCCAGCCTCAGGTGTGCATTGCACAGAGGCATGGAAGTTATAGAGGCTGACATATATCATGCTATTATGAAATATATTTTTCTAAGAACTGGGACAGGAAGAAATCTCTTCCATATGAAGACATTATGATTGCTCTGCTCTTAAAAGATTATCTGAGGAAAAAAATACCCCAAATTGTGGCATTGGTATAAGTGATTTATATTAATTTCCTACTCCAAAAAATGAGCAAACATTATACTAAGGAAACTGGAAACTAGAAAATTTAAAGTACTCACTAAAAAGAAAAAACCCACATTTATTGAATAGACCTATTGTTTAAAATGAGAGCAAAAAGTAACTATCATAGCTATTCATTGCTGTCTATAAAAGTAAAATTTTTTTTCATTAAAAAGAAAATCACTGTGAGGATTTAACTTAAACTATTTTAATTGACAAAACTAGACCATTTTCCTGCCTCTTGAAATAAAAAAGCTCAAGAATTATATAGGAGCTTAATTTGTCATATGAAAAGACTTAAACTTTTCATCTCTAGAGAATTCTCATTTCTCAAGTATTGATGCTCTGTTTCATATACTCCAACAGACTGGGTATGTACAAGCAGGCTTATTAGCTTTTATTATACATTATTTGGGGACAGAAGTCAGGCATGTGATGGCTTACATCTTAAAGCAAAGCTTTCAGGAGTGTCAAAGATGAGTTTGTCATATTTTCAGCTGTATAGCTAGAGTTTGCTTTATTACTTTAGGGCTGGATTGTAGGAATTTTTTACATGGATGAACAAAGGCAGGGAGGAACAAGGACAGTCCTCTTTGTGTGGCCTGTACAATTGCACTTACTTAGTTTAAGGAAGGAAGTGAGGTCTCTGACCCTGCCTTGCTCCGCACTGTGGAGGGTACGCCATCCCAAAAGCAAACATTAATTGGAAGCCTGTTTTAGTTAGAAAAGGAAAGACACAAAAATTGGGTGTATGTGAAGGAAGCAGAAAGAAAAGTGAAAGAGAAAGCCAGTGGGGGTAGGCAGGTTAGTGAGAAACTCCGAGTGTAATGTCTGTGCTGTTCAGGGCTGTGGTGAGGACGGACTTAGAACGTGATGAGCTAGGACAACACATTTAACAACATTTAACCAAATTTTTGAAGGGCTGACAGTGCAAAATGTTTGGGTGCAGAACAATTCCAGATAGATTTGAAGGGAGAAGAAGGAGAGAGAGAATGGGCTTATGTTCATCATGGATCAGATCACACAAGTTCCCACCCTCTACTGTGTTTTTAGATAAAACACCTTTGAAATGGGTACCTGATAGATCATCCCTGCTCCCTTTTTTCTGTCTACTGACCAGCATCCCAGCACCATTCTCCAGTTGCCTATTTGTTCTGGATGCAGCTGTTTTTGCTTAATTCACCATTATCATCCTTCTCTTGCCAGCACTGGAAATACTCATAAACTCCCTCCAAGAGTCTATCTTTTCTTCTTTTTCTCTCCGGTTCAGGTTTTGCTGCTGCTCTCCCTCCATTCACTCTAGAAAAGGTTTACCAACCCAAGTGTCCTTCAAGAAATATGATCTCTCAACTGTAATATTATCTGAAGAAGACAGCTGGTTTATCATCCTTACCTCATATAATTGCCCCCAAGAACACTTGCAAATCTGTTGCCTATTTATGTTTTAAGGGTTCCTCCCCCAGCCCCGAGGTGGCTGAATTTTGGGATTTTCCACAGGTGATAAGTTCACACACCAGAGAGGCACAATGAAGTGTGAACAGTTCAATTGCCAGCGGGGAAGAAAAATTATTATAACCTGCATGGTTTATAAAGCTTTATATTTGGAAATCATATACTCTAACCCCAGCCTTCCAGGTAATTAACTGGCAGTATAGAGCCAGTGGAGGAAGTGAATGGTTTTTGGTACTCATACACTGTATTTTACTTCCCACAGGTCTACATAAACCAAAAGCATCTGAACATAAAAGATTCTGCAGCATCTTCAGACACATCAGCAAGCCTCAGTAAAATAGCTGAACCTTGACTCGGCCCCTTAGGAGTTGTTATAAAACCATTTTTGCAAAATAAAGTAGAAGGATGGGTGGGAAAAAGAAAAACAGATTTTGTCACTCACGAAATATGCTCAGATTCAACCTTCACTAATCCCATTGTGTAAAACATACTGAAAATTATTAAGAGAAAGCTTGCAAGTGTAAATACACTTATTCTCAATGAAATCAACACCATCAAACTGATTTGTAACTATTCCCTTAATACTGCTATAAACTTTATTGCAGTGAAAACACTGACTATACAGATTGCTTTCCTCTTCCTCAGGATGTGTTTCACCTTTGTGGCATTGCCACTATAAATCTCATGGTCCAACAACCCCTTGTCTGCAAGTGATTTCAAGCACTATCATAAAAACGAAACAGACAGACTTAATTTGAGTTCCAGACTTAAGGAAACTCAACTAAAATATTAGCATAATTTCACTGAAGACGGAGGAAATTGTTAAAATATGTGTATTAGAGAGTGTCTGCAATTCAATACATCTCTTAGCTGGCTCTTGGGTGCCACCCAGTGATTGATTTAACAGCAGGTTTGTAATAGTGTCTGTGGTGCGCCACAGGCCATGTTAATAAGCAGCACGGATCACAGGAGATCAGAAACAAAAATGTTAGGAAGTATAAGGAGATTCATGACATGTTAAATATGAACCTGTGAATAATAATAAGCTCTGTCTGATGGATTTAGTGCTTGGAGAATTTCTATGTGGAACAATACTCCTATTTGTTTCACAGACAAATTAGGCAAATGTTGTGCATGGTACTTCCTGAAAGAAATTATGGAAGCTTGTAGTCATTTAATTTGTTGCATTTTTTTCCTTCTGAAAATGTGTAGTTATTATTTTAAGTTCATAGAAATGCTCTGCCTTCCACTGAAATAACAAAACCATTTTCATGCAGAAAGAGTACACGCTTTTCTGATGAGTGTTTTTTAAATACGTTAAAACCACTGAAAAAAATTCTGTTAGTTAAATACTATAAGGGATGTAATAGCAATTTGCTAAAATAGCTGGTCCTAAAGTTGAAAAGTCCATTCTAGTAGTGTGTGACAGTCAGCCTTTGTCCCAAGAGATGCACTGACCACTGTACCGGTTCACTGGTTTGCTGCTATACCGGTTCACAGGTCCTCACATACAGTGCTTGGCAACAATTTACACATATTGATGTCGAAAACATATCTCCTACAGATAGCTATTTAATCTCACAGAAAAGGCCCAATTATTTCTAATACTTGAGTCAAAAAGATGCATCTTATTTTTCAAAGTGGAGGAATTAAAACAACCTCTCTCAAAGCATGGCTGATTCATCAGTACTGGAGTTTTAATTGAGGGGTAAATTGTCTTTCAGAAACTGAGGCTGTAACTAAAACTAGAAGGATGGTTTTAGTGCAAAAAAAAAAAAAAATAGGTGAAAGAGTAGAATTGAAATTCAAAAATGGGTCCCTCTTTTCTCAAAATGTGTTGCTTTTTAGAGTGGGACAAAACATTAGGCAGGGACAGTGCAAAAGAGAGAGTTTTATCCTGTGTATCAGCACAATGCCTGGCTGCTGTGCTACCTACCAGCATCTCTTCAACTCCCTTCCCTAAAGCAGTTTGCAGAAGCTTAAAATGTTACATCCTGCTTATGGTGGTTCCTTTGAAAGGTAGGTACTCTCTCTCCAATCTTAAAGGGAAAACCTTTTCTTCGTATGTTCACGTTAGCTGGGGTAGGTAGAAACTACCAAATTAATAAGTTAATTAAGCATACATGAATGCTGGGAAATGAAAGATTATGACCCTAATTTCATATGCCATACAACAGTATGTTCTTTGTGGTTTCTTCGAGGGCTTGTTAGAGTTTATTTGGTAAGGAGACAACTTTATCTAGAGATTTAGCATTAGATATCATGTTTTGTACAGTACTTTTCATTACAGAAGTCAGTTTGATAAAGTAAAATAGAAGTATGTTTTGGGTAGGCTGGTAAGTGGCCAGCAGGTCCAGTATTAGCACCTTCCACCTCCAAGCAAAG
The DNA here is from genome assembly GCF_034315485.1 of Pezoporus occidentalis. Taxonomy (NCBI): domain Eukaryota; kingdom Metazoa; phylum Chordata; class Aves; order Psittaciformes; family Psittacidae; genus Pezoporus; species Pezoporus occidentalis. Next base: position 2,734,672 of record NW_026915724.1, on the reverse strand, counting down.
AAGGAGGTTTTGAATTGAATACCTTTGGGTTGCAAAGAGAGAACAGGATTTTGTCAGGCTAATCTCATTATGCTTGTAGCCATTACAGTCAAAATGAGTTTCCTCTGCCTTAGTTTGGGTTGGAGTCAAAGCCAGTTCTCAGAGGAAAAGGGTCATTACATTAAGGTAGTAAGTTACTAAATTGAGCTTCCTATTATATTGGGGTATGTACATTCATGTTTTCTTTAACCATAGTGAGATGAGATGAATAATCCAGGTATTGTTTAGTGATTGGAGTCCAACATTTTGGTCTGATGAATGAAATATGAATAGACAATCAAATGAAATATATAAAAGGTTAATTGTGCGAGAAATGGACTGGGACCAAGATCTTGCTCAGAACACTCCCACACTTCAAGAAGATGCAGCGTGAGGCCAGCACTTTGTGGCTCAGGCTCATCTGAAATGAAGTGAAATGAATAAATATATGTCATAGTAATCAATATTCTTTTGGCCACAATCCTACAAACATATGTGAATAATTTTGTGCATATGAGTTCAATTACATTATTCATATGCACAGTGTTAAGTCAGATATGCAAGTGTTTGCATTATTGGAATCCCAGTTTATGGATTTTCATGAATAGCCAAAATCTACAAGGAAAAGCTCAAATACCACAAATGTTCATGCAAGTGAGTATTTACGCAGAGGAATATAGCCCATGCATAAAGTTGTTTACATGCTTATGCACATCACTCTGCAAATCAAGAAAAGATAAGTCTCACATGTTGCAATATTTTACATTATTAACATATTTAATTTGATCAAGTGTAGTTAAATATTCATTAATGCAATAACTAGTGTAGAGCCTTTATTTAATATAAAGGACTTGATATATCAGTCCTAAGTTTTGGACAATTCACATGAATTCAAAATGCCTTTTTATTTTATTCCTTTTGCGTCAGGCTGTAAGAAGTTTTGAGCTGTTCCAGTCTAGATTCAGGATTCAGAAATGTTGGTTAACAATTTTCTAATTTAGATTAACACAGTCTTACCCCATCAGTGCCTGACTATTGCAGCAGCCCTTTCTACACTTCTTTACAAATGTGCAAAGAATTGTAATATAATGATTAAAACACATTTTTATATTGATAAATTCCACTGAATTCTAAGTAAAAAACAAAGAGGGTATAGGCAGCATGTGTGTATGTTAGTTCGGTAGCATTTTGTGTGTGAAAGAGAAGAGAAACTTGTAAGGCCAGGAGAGAAAACTGGATTAAGCCCTGCAAATGAGGAAAAGTTTGAAGAGGGAGTTTTTCAGTTAGATGATGGTTCAAAAAGTAGTTTCCTGCAAAAAAAAAAACCTTTTCTCTTTGGCTCTTGCCTGCAAGGATAAGGGATTTTACTTACTCTTTGGAAGTGAACAGAAAGCACTGGATCCTGTTATCACATCCTTCTTCCCAAGTGAAAAAAAAAAAAAAAAAGCAAAGCAATTAAATCTATGGTAGCCATGTTAGATGAAGGTTACGTACCAGATTTAAGAGGATGTAAGGGCTCAGATACTACAGGGCTGTGCTTCTGTAGTATCTAGCTGTGTGACCACCTCCAGCTCAAGACAAGTTTAGCAGCCATGCTCCTGCGTTAGCCATTCATCCACTCAGTCACTGTTGAGAGCTTTCAAACTTTGTCTCCATGAAGAGCCAGGCTAAAGCTGTAGAAAACTGAATGCGGGTCTGCAGTGAGGTTCCTCCTGCCCAGGGTAGTCACAAATACTTGATCACAGTGTCTCACCTCAGATACTCTGAATGCCTAAGCAGAGCATACTTTAGGTCAAATTGTTATTAAATCATTGCTTATCCTTGAAAAACACTTTGTTAGCAAGAAACTTTCCCCCTATCTCTCTATCATCTGCTAATTGTAACTGCAGAAGTCTTTTTTTCCTTTCCCAGTCTTTCAAACTAATATTGATTTTGCTTCAGTTAAAAATAGTTCAGTGGGAAAATGTCATTCAGAGGTGCCAGCTGAGTAAAGAAGAAAAAGGGTAACATCTCATAAAGCACAGAGTAGAACTGAAAATTAAATTTTTTATATTATTCTGCTACTCCTGGTGGAGCATGTTAAATTTTACATGCAAGGAAGTATGTACGATAAAATGTTGTTACGATTCCTTTTAATGCTCCAGCAGAGTAAAATTTTGTTGGACAGGCTGTTTTTAAAACTGGAAAAACATAGCAGATTTATTTTAGTTTTGTCTACCAAGGTCCATTCTTTTCACGGTGACTTTACAGTGAGGCACACTGAAAAGGCACCAAATTCAATGCAGTCTGACCCTCACTCTCGTAGTCTTTGGGTTAGAGGTATATTTAAAGCAATACTCTTTTTAGTAGAACACCACACTGTATCCCCTTCTAGCACATGAGATCACGACCCTTATGACATTAAACATTGTAAGTGCTGTCTATTGAAACTTTCCAGAACAAATCTTCCCCCCTTTTAGGAATGAGGCTTCCACACTTTAGCTGATGGACCAATGGATTGTATCTTTCTTGGAGACAGGACAAAAAACCTTGCTCAAACCAGGGCTTTTTCCTTACTTGGAACACAACTGTGCAACAAAGTTCACTGATCAAGTCATTCCAGCAGTAAACAAAATGGTTCCCAGCAGTGTGCTGTGTGCCCTGACTGACTTTCATTATGTTTGCTTTGCCTTCTCAGCTTTTCCCCAAGAAAGTAAGTTTGGGCACAGAAGAGTATTGCGGGTATAGTTTTATCTGTTTCAATGTGCACAAGGCTGTCTGATGTTAATGGTAGCAAGGCTGAAGGAACTTGCATTGCAGGTAAGGAGAGTAGTACAGAACCTTAGTTTGTAGTCTTGGAAGGATTTTTTTTCTCCCTGCAGACAAGTTTTACACCTATGTAGGAAATTATGTAGTTCTGAGGTGTAGCTGTACTGGTAACTATCTTTTGTAAAGCAGTGCTTGAGATATGGGGAAACAAGCCTACTCAAAACCTTAAAGATATGTGCTGAACATTTGAACCAATTAATATCTGTGGTTTTCTGTTGTCTGTGGGAACTTAATGTCTGTACAGGGTCACACCAAAGATATGTCAAATTTACTAGTGGCTGTGGCTGCTGGGTCCTCTAGCTTTCCAGAAAATATCAAGAGCTGAATGCTTAGGAATGGCACAGGTACAAAGTGCTACTTCAGAAGTATCATGCTGTCTCTTATGGCTCCTGGCAATTTACTACTTGGGAACTTCCTGAGCTGAAAGTTGAACCTGCGTTGCTCTGCTTAGTAACTGTTGTCAGACTTCTGTTAATGTACATTTGTTCCGTCTTCTTATTAAGCAGTACGTATTTTTGATACTTATTATGTTCTGAGGTAATTGAGTACAAAAAGTTACTTTTGAAATTGCTTCTTTTAAAACTTCTGACTGGTTATTTTTCTTGATGTGTCCTATTTTTTGCATATGGAAGGCACTCTGGAAAGCATTAAATAAACCTGATGTGCTTATATCAGCTATTGTTGCTTGAAAGCTGTACTCTAGAGTCCTGCATTTGGTTTTAATTAGCGCATGATTCACATAGCCCTAGCACAGACCTATAAATTAGCAGAGAAGGGGCTATAACCATATGCAAATGAAAGGAGAAGTTTATGTTGCTCAGTCTTCAATTTAAAGAGTAGCACAGAGAGCTGCTTTAAACAAACTCTCTAATCCTTTGTGATCATAGATGGATTAAATGATCCATCCTTGAGCTCACAAGATCATAAACCATGATTGAAACCTCTTGCAGCAATGAATTTATTCCAGATCATCTGGAAGGCAGAGCATCCTCCTAATGACAAATAGATATCAGAGAGAAAGAAATTAAGACCTCTCCCCAGGTTTCTTGGTTAAAAAGTGGATGGGGAATAAGACAACCCCTTCCCACTTTCCAAGGCTGTACCACCCCTGAAGGCAAGCAATGCTTTTGTGACAGCTCAGGCTTGTGGGACCTGAAGTTTTTGGTTCTGCTTGGCTTATTCTATGTGGGTTTTTTTTTTTTGCAGAACGAAAATATGGTTGAACCAGATTTTGATTTGCTTGTGCCATTTTGCTGGTAAACATCACTGCATTAAATCTCTCTTTTTGACCTCACCCCCTCTGACTGAATTGAATGTGTCTTTCCATAGGGAAAAAACTCTACTGCTGCTACATTTTAAACACTGATTTGTCAGCTATGTCCCTCACAGTAAGGAATGTAAGAGTATAAGTAATCTCTGTCTCCAGGTACTATTTTAGAAATTCTACTGTAAATGAGTTGAAATAAAACCTTTCATTTATGAACATCCTCTGTAATCTGGCACTGGTAAATGATTAGCTAGAACTGAGACAAGATCATCCACTAATTCCACATAGGCCACTGAGTGTCTGACAGAGACATGCAAATAAGAAGCCTTGTTTCTCTCTGCAGATATTCAAAGCATTTTTTACTAATGCTTTCAGCTGTATTGGCAGTGCTGAGTGTAAGGATTTTCTCCTTCTACAGGTGTATATGTTTTGTTGTTTCTGAATTTGAAGGCAATAGGCATTTAAGGAAAGTCACGTAAGTGGAATAGAGTAAGATAATGTGACTCCTCACCATCAATGTATTGGCACCTGTATTGGAGGAGCAAATTAAGTTATAGAAAAATCAATACTATCTCCAATAAAGTTTCCTGCTAAAATCAACACAAGTCTTTTTTTTTTTAATGTTTGTGTTAATCTCTGGCAGCCAGATAAAATAGTCTCTTTTATTTATCTCCTGCTCCAACCAAAGTTACTACTACTTTACCCTAAAGTAAGGTGTAGTTTATGATTCTAAATCAATTCACCAATTATACCAAAGTAGAGTGTGCAAGAATACAAAATAAAAGATACTGCTTGAAGTTGAAAGGTAAGATATGTATGAATAAAAATGTGAGGTAAATGCTCATAAAGTTTCTGTTCACTGAAATGGTATTGAAATGGACGAGATGAGTTGAATGTTTGTCTTATCAATTATCCAGGAAACTTGCCCCTTTGAATATTTCAGCTGTGAATTCTGCTGTTGGGATTCTTAAGTCCATTTATTAGGTTTGTTCTTCATGAGGCTCTACAACCCACTGTGTAAGACAGTGTCACCCAGCTTGAAAATTCCTTTAAAAAGGAAGGGTCAGGCAAGTATACTTTAAAGCCTAACTTCATTTGTATAACTTTAGAGCCACAATGTTTGTGTACTCTTAACAGGTTTAAGAGTACATTTCTTAGTATGAACAACCAAACAGAGTGTTTTGGAGGATTTCTGTCCACATTTATGTCTTTCACAGTAACAGGAAAGTGTCAGAAAGTTTTTTTTCTGTATTCCCTGACCAGTCCATTGAGCACACTTGAAGAGAATGCAGAATTAACATAAATCTTCATACTGTAGAATAGGTACAAATAGCTGTACAAATTGATGCACATAACTTTTCGGTTTATTGAAACAGCATTAAACTGGATGAAAACAGACAAATGTTTATCTGCTGAGTGATATTGAAAACTTGCACCTTTGAATGTTTTGGCTGTGAAGGCTGACAGTGATAAATCACTCTCCAACAGCTGTGGACAGCTGTTTAAGTCTGGGGTCTAGAGAGCTTAATTGGGGAAGTGTGTTATAAAATTAAAGTGCCAATGGCTCATTAAGTTATGTGGCTATTTTTTGAGGCAGGCCAATAATACCACATTCCAGGCTTTGGGAAAGGACATGCCTAACTCTCTGTTAATTAAGGGCTTGTCCAAGAATGCAGGTTTGCCAAACTGCAGTGTTTTCATAGGAGAGAATCTGTGAAAGAAGACTCAGAGGGAGAAGCTATTTACAAGTAAGAGTTTATTGTAGCTAGAGCAGATTTCCATCTCTTCATATACTGATGCTCTGGGCACATTTACCTTGTTTATGAACTACTGGGATATCTTAGATGCAGAGAGAGGACTATCACACCTGCTTTGATGGATAACCATTTATTTGGAGAGACTGAATTCTTCCCACAGCAGACATATTTATGAAAAAAGCCCACACAACCCCTTAATGCACCCCAACAGCATAGAGAAAAAGGTATTCCAGAGTGACCAAAGGACTGAAAAATAGAGACATGAGGGAAGCAAATTGGGTGGAGGAGGGGAAGCCTGTTACAGCTGTAAGGATTCTTTGCGGGAATAGGTTGTCCTCTTTTAAATACGTTTACATTGATTTTTTTATACAGTAGGAATTATATTTCGTTATTTTAATCTCTAGTGGGCTACAGAACAAGGGTGAATCACTCTTACTAGTAGAGTTATGGACTCTAGGATGGGAACAGGGGGATTTTGAACTCCGACTGCCTTATTTTGCATGCTCATTGCAAACATGCTGGCTACAGCCTGTGCTGAGTGCAACCAGCTTCACAATCCCTCTTCCTTGGAGGGGTTAGAGGGCTACCAAATCTGTGTCAGAAGATTTTTCTCTGTGGCAGCAAAGGGCTAAGGCCACAACTCCCCATAGCAATTCAGCTTAGAGACAGGTTGTGATATGCCCTCTGTCAGAATTGCCCTGCATGAACTCCCTAAAATAACTACAAGTACAGAAGGACCAAAACATAATCAATGTCATCAGAGAGATGATCACACCAAATTATTAAGCAGTCTTTCAACTGACAATGTGGAAATTTGAAACCCATTCTCACTAGTTCCTTAATTTCTGCACCCAAATATTTTCCTTTGCATGTTAATTAAGGATTTATGTCAAATTGTAGAACATAAAACTCATTCACCCTCTGTCTTATTCTTAAACTGCTTACTTGTATTGCTTGGGATTTTCCCTATTCCCCATAATTTCTTTGATGACATTTAGCTAGGTGCTTTAGTAAAGTGGGAAGTTTGGTAGCTGTTTCTCTGTTTGCCTCAATCCAAGCATCTTTTATAAGATCAACTGTCAAAGACATCTTGCCTAGAGATATTAGACACTTTATATTAAAGATATTCACACTCACCTAAACATAAATGTGAATTAATCCACTGATTTCGGTGCAGTTATTCAGGATATACAGCAATAGAACATAGTTCTTGTGAATATGCTGAATATGCAGCAACAGGCAAGATATCTTCAGGTGTTTAAATGAAGGTGATTTAATGGTTTGGAGCATAGCTGTCATTCTGTAAAATTGTAACATGATGGGAAAAGGATGGATTATTTCTGCATATGGCAAGAGAATATTCTCTGCAAATTTATTATTGACCTCCTTGCTGGTAGGCTATATTTCAATTTTATTGTTAAGTGTGAGACTGACTCTACTAATGAATTTGAAGCATCATGCTCCTGGTTAGAAAATCCCCAGTTGCTTCTGCTGAAAAAAAGAAACTTTGCAGTACCTAGGGACTGTTTCTAATTTACTGTAGTCTTTCCTGTATATCTAACTCAGAGAAGTCTATTTCTCTATGGTTCTAAAGACCAGCTGAAGTGTTTATTCACATGTTGCTGTTCTGTGAGCTATTTATTGTTGCTTGTAAAGACTGAATGGATATACTGTAAATATTTTCACAGAAAGTAAAATAGTCCATTTTGACATCTAATTAAAACAATTCTGTGCTCTATCCATACTTTAGAAAGATATTGCACAGAATGAAGCTCAATACTGAAGTAGGTGTATATATATATGTGTATCTATAAAGTTATTTTCTCACTGATGGGAACATAGTTTACTCTGTTTTTCAGTTCTAACATTTCTATATTGTGACAATCATCCTTGTGGTTGCTAAGCACTGGTTGAGCTCCCTCCCTTGAGAATTTGTTGATGTGTCTCATTAATCAACTGGCAACAACGTTTTTGAACAATGCAAGCTAGGAAATATCTGTACCTCTAGTGAACAGCTGGCAGAATGATGATTTCCCATGCATTAGTTACAATGCTTGGTGCTGGAGTACATGGCCATTCTCCCTCCCAGTCTTTCTGTTGTGTATTTTTAATCAGAGGATGCAACCAAGATCATATCTTCACTGTTATTTAAACTTTGGACTGCTACCAAGGCCTGACTTGCCATGTCCATTTGTATTTGTATTTGAAACTCTCTCAGGGGACACCCCTGGTCCCACAAAGAATAAATTGAGCACTGTCATTTCTCACAAGAGCTACTGTCACCTCCCATAAAACTAAGATTTCAAGAATCAAGATTTCGGTACTAAAGGTCTGTCAGATTATAGAGTCATAGAATCAGCTAGGCTGGACAATATCTTTAAGATCAAGTTCAACTCTTACCCCCGGACTGCCAAGTTCTCCACAAAACCATGTCACTGATGAAGGCTTTTACATTCTTTATTTGTTAATTAACACTCTTCCAGCAAAGTACAACCTGTCTCTGTTTCAGTGGAAACAATATCAGTCAGCTCAAATCTCTTTCAGCAATGAATTAATGTAATCTTTTTTACTCTGTGCTGACATAGACAAAGAGCTGTCGTGGGGACATGTAATTCATCTCGTGTGAAGGATTATAATGAACTGAAGAGAGGCAGCAACCTCTTAAAAAACTACTGCTCTTCTGCAGTACAGGCTGAGTTTATGCATGGCTTACTCTATTATTTTCCATCCACATAGTCTTTAGGGAGGGAACACACTTCCCCTCTGTGGGTTAGACAGGTTTGTACAGGCATGTGATTTTTGCTTGCAGATGGTTCTGACCTTGGCCAAAGTGCATAACAGAAAACAGAGTTGACGTATAGCCAAGCATATTCTGTAGGCATGTTCTACACATAAATTTTGGCTGAACATTGCAAAATGCGGATGCTGCAGTCTTTTAAAGCTCAGGTCAACAAAAGCAGCAAAGTACTGGACATGCCTCAGTGTAAAAAGATTAGGAACTGTTCTTATTTATATTTGGTTTTACTAAAGAACGTGTTGCATGCTACATAAGTCATGGTTTCAGTGTTCTGTGTTTTCCATCTCACTGTAAGTTATTAAAAGGACCTCAATGTTCATTTTGAGAAATACTAAGAAGAAATATACTTTCCAGGTATTGTAATACAATGTAAAAAAAGACCTCAGAATTCTCTGGTATTACAGCAAAGGAATTTGCAGGTGTTTGGGCAGCTTGAGTATACTTAAGAAAATAATAAATTGGATAATCAACTAAACATGTCTGGTGTTATGAATTAAAAATATATGTATTTTAAAGAAAAATAAAATGATAAAATGCAAGTACAGCACAAACAAAAAAGATATTAACAGAAAAAAACATTGCAATAATAAAAGGAACAAATACATTTTTCAGCTTTGCCAAGTGAATGATAAATTGGAAAGTGGGGAAAAGTGAAAGAGTTACTTAAAGGTCAAGTTCAGCTTTGGAGCTGTAACCATATTCACCTTTGCTTATGTTTGCTCTTTAAATTGAGAACTTCAAAAGAGCAGACTGATGATTGACATTAGGCAGGCAGAGGGACATTAAGGCTTCTTAAGCTGATTTTGATGATATTCAGCTATTTGACAACATTCTTCTGTCTACATGTTTGGCAATCAGAACAAAACCAAAGTGGTTTTTTTACAGCATGGCTTCCTGGGCCGGTGTTGATGTTTTCAGTCTAATATAATATCCTGAGAAGTAATCATTTTCACTTTTAATTCTCTCCTTTCAATCAAGACTTGGGAGCTTATGCAAAGGAATTTTCATGGTCTTTCCAAGAGAATACTATTGCTATGTATCCCTAAACAGAGAGGAAACCTCAATAGAGATAAGTTACATATATTGGTCATTTGTTTGAGCTAGAGCCTTATGCAGGTAAAGCCCTTACCATACTCACTTCTCTATGCAGTAAGACACATGTGCCTAACATGATGTCCCTGCTAAAATGCTTTGCTGTGTTGACAGCAATGGAACAGGAGGGATTTTGCTGTGTTGATACACTGTTCTGACCATAAAAGTCACATTTTCCCCTGTAGTTCTGTAATTTTCTACTAAAAGTGTTCCTTTTGCAATGCAACGATTAAACTGCACTCAAGTAATCAAGGCAGTCTAAATCATGCATATATTTAAAAGGAAAAAATGAACTGACAAAAAGATGTATGTGCTGAAACAGTAGTTTCATACATACCTTAAATTAACAGCTTTATAGAGGGCATTGACTTTCAGATGTTGTTACTTTTAGCAACCTGCTCTTTTTCACATGTAAGTTATAGTATTTCTGTAAGCTCAGAAATTGTTTATTAAACCAGTATTTGAGCCCTACAGAGCTTTAAAGAACTCTCCTGCAAACTGAACTAAATCTCTTTTTCATGGTTTTACTACTGCTTCTCCAGCACAACGTCAATCATTCTTCTCTCAGCGGTCACTAGCCAGGTTATTTGTGTGTTTCCACACTGCTGCATCACAAAACATCATGGCCACTTGCCTCAAAAAGATAATATCTAACACATATGGAGACTGCCTTTGATCTCCACAGTCTATCTGGAGGTCACAGACCTGTCTTCTCCTCTCCCTCACTTCAAATAGCCCCTTTCATTTACTGTGAAACTAAACATTGGAAAGATAAAGGCAGTAAAATAAAGGCCTTGATTTAATAGTGCTTATGTGTTTAGCTGTTTCAAGGTAGATTTTACTCTCCCAGGTCACGTTATTAATTGCCCTGCTTCTCTGCATCATGGCATACTGTATTTGTTTTCATGCATGCAGCCTTCAAAATTCAAGCTGCTGTTTAAATCAATACGTGCTTTGTTCATAACTTAATAGCCATTAAGAGTCTACTAATCAATTTGCAATAGTCAGCACTGAATCCACGGTGAATTCACACTGAATTCTGCGTGAATTGCATGGGAAAGTCCGGTAATTTTGCTCACTTTTTGGAAAACAGATTTGTATTTATTAATGTAAAGCTGTTAATGCAGGAGAAGTACATCAGTTGATCTTGTAAATTGTGTTGAAGATAAATCTGGATGGGAGACCATAAAGACTCATCACAGCTCTGCAGGCACCTCAAGTTCTTCATGTTCTCACTCTAATGCTCAAAACCTCCTCAGTTATCACCACTCCAATTACTTACTGACACTTGGTAGGTATTTATACACAAGGAGCTTATCTGCTTAACTCCCTTCAAGAAGACAAGCCAGTAAGAGTTTTCTAAGCATATTTAATAAATGAAAGTTTTGCAGGAATTATCTTAGCAGTTACTGGTTTGTTTGGGTTTTTTGTTTGTTTTTTTGTTTGTTTGTTTGTTTTTAACAGAGGTTAACTGAGAAGGAATCAGTTTTCCTCTATACTGTTTTTGGGCTTAAACAACTAACGTCCAGACCAGTCACCCAAATTCTGTTATCTTCAATAATGTAAAAATCCAAGCTTCAACAGAAGGAACCTTAGACATGAGGTCACTGCATACCTTGTAGGAATACATAAGTGGGCATAAATGCTATTCCTCGTCCATAAAAAATTGTATAGAGACAAGGAGATCTGCCTTAGAGCAGAGAGATCTCTCTGACCTCACAGCTTAGAGGTTAGGTCACTCAGAATGTGCATAGTAGAGAAGCCCTGGTTCTGGGTCTACTTGTCCTACAACTATTTGGGGATTATTTCTGATTTCATGTTAAATCTCTATTGGAAATAAAACAACCTTATGAAAGGTCTGGCATTCTGATACTTTGCACTCTTCTTAGCAGATCATGTACTCTTTCTCTTACAAGTTTGTTCTGGCCCCCTTCAGTATTTTCTATGCACTGGGCGGAAGAAACAGGAGAGATGAGCTCCAGAATACCCTCTGGGTCCAGGAAACTTTTCAGAGAGGTGAAAGAGAGAGAAAGCTGAGAAGGGCGGATCCAGGCATCTGGACCACTCACACCATTCATGATGTCTTCATAGCTAGAATATTAACTGTGAGCTGTGTCCATCTCTTTTCTTCCACCTGATCAGTTTTCAGAATAACTATTACATTGTTCCATTTGACTTTAAGGCAAGTAAGAAGTCACCTTTGGGAGAAGAATTTGCACCAGGATCCCATGTAGAGGGCAAATCATGTTGGAAGAGGGTGAGATTTAAAATGCTTCTCAAAACTTGCCCTAATTTAGTGCCTGCTCATAACAACGACAGGTGTCTGTCTCCTCTGAAAATTCATCACCTGAACAGACAGCTGGAACACATCTGGGAGCAGGTGCTCTCGAGCAAGCACAAGGCATTCAGTGTTGCATCACCTACGTGAGATTCTGCATCCACTTCTAAAGGACGAAAAGAAAGATGCACTTATGTAACACTGACAAGAGACAACTGTATTTGTGCGTACTCTCTGCAAGAAACTGCTTTACACCAAACAAATGAAGGAGTCTCCTCAGTCAGCAGTGTGTAGAATTCTAGGATAGGAAAAATAAAAGTTACTTTGTGTACATGTAGATATTTGTATATCACACACACACTGTCCTTTAATTCAGATTTTGCCTACAGAACATTAACTTCCTATGCTCCTGTTTTACATGCAGCAGGATACAGCTTTAATCCTTTTGGTCAACAAACAAACCAGAGTTAGTTCTGCTTGTGTCCCAATAACCTGCTGAGAAACTTTGTTGAATGCAATTATAAAGCTAGATAGAACTGGAGGTATTTCCATCTTGCCTTTGTGGCTATAATAAATTTTTGATGCATTTGTTTCTCATGATAGAGCTAATTGTTCTTTTTTAGTTTTATAAATCAGATATCTCTTGTTAATACATTTCTGAGCCCATCACTTCTGTATTAAGTCAGGGAAGAGGTGTCAGCAGATACTAATGATCTTTCTATACACTGACAAACTTTGCTGATGAAAGCAAAATCTAAAGTAACATTAATACTTTAAGTGGTATAGATTGTTCTATGTGATATTTAAACACATTAAGGGAATGGCTGAAGAAAAGGTTGATGAGTTTCAATGTGAGAAAATGTTAAATGATGTATTGATGAGCTAAAAATAGCAGTGCTGCCTGTACATTGCTGAGTAAGAGTGGAATGCAGAGATAAAGAAGGGAACAGGGTGGGTTGGAGGAATAGATATATGAGTATGGAGTATGTTGTTCAGCTGTAGAAAAAAAGGTCAATATGAAAAAAAGAAAAGCTCTGCTTGGAGAATCTTCCTCTGAAGTTTGTGCATCCAGATTTAGGCTATTGAAGTGTGAGAAAACATCTACAGAAGGACTGGAAACTTAGTAGAGGTTAGTGAGGCAATGGTTGGTTTTTCAGAGTTTAAGCCTAATATGCAGATTATATCCAAAGGAAAAATTACAAAAATAATTAAAGTCATGGGAACTGGAGAGACCTCAATATGAGGAAAGATTAAATATGCTATGACTATTTTGTTTGGAAAGTAAAAGGAACTAGGGCATCAGAATTAAAAATAACAATAGCCAGAAAGCAATGTAGTCTTTCCAAAATTTAAAGAATGAAAAATAATTAAAAGGCACCAGATAAAGAATAGTGAGCTTAATATACTATTCATGCAAATAACAAAACCATCTCCCTGTTTTAGAATGTTATTTTTAAAAGTGGTTTAGTAAAATTAGAAAGAAAAATAGACACACATAAAGAACATACAGATTTCCTGCTTCTGAAACCACAAGGACAAAACTAGAAAGGATGAGAAAAGACAGTCTGCTCCATGCAAGAAAATTGTCATTTAAAGGCAGTTTTCAGCATGAGATGATATTTTTGAGGACAACAGAGCTTCCAGATGTAAGGCCAACATTTACACAGTAGCAGTTAACTTTCTCATAGCCTAGAAAATGCATCCTTTCATGCTGTGGGTCATTCAACATAAACTAAAACTATTTTGTACTTTTATTCAGTTAATCCAGATGTTATTTTGACACAAATATTTGCAGCCATTTCTGAAAGAGTGTGACAGTAGGGAGAAGGAATCAAAATGGTATCTGTTGACCCCTCACATTTTTCTGATGCCTTTCTGAAAAAAAAAAAATTTCAATAATAAAAAATAAAATAATATCCTGTGACTAATCAAAAAGGCAAAAGAAGTTGATATCCCATGCTAGAAGTGCAAACCTAAAACCTAAAATGATATCAAGTATGTTCAATATCAGAACACAAAGTGCTTCAGGATTATATAAATTGAAAGTTACTAACAGGACTTTATCAGGGTTGCTAAATTCCAGCTCAGTCATGAAGACTTACAGAAAATCCCCTTCTGAACTTGGAGGTTTTTAGTTTTCCACAACTCACAGCAGTTACTGTGACCAAATGCCAGTGCAGAAGTGAGATCACTGCATAGTGAGACCCCTTCATCCCTTCACTGCACACAGGGTACGTGCTCTGTCCCCAGGGTGTGCCGAATAGATAGGGCAGGACTGTGCTGCTGCTGGAGGCAATCACACAACATAGTACCTGTCAGAAACTAAGCAGGCAACAGTTTTAACAATCCTACACGATTTCAGCCAAAATGTATTAAAGACCAATTTGTGCCAATTTGTGCCACAGTCTTGTGGCAACACTGTTTTTGTTCTAATTCCTTTGTGGTTATATTTATACCCTGCAGGGGATTATGATTCAGAGATGCAAAGCATCTCTTTGGTAGGTGAGGCCTCCATTTTTCTAGATGGCTTGTTAAAATCAGCTTTTATATATGGAGCAAAATATTTATATGGGCAAAGATTTTACTGAGTAGCTGCACAGTGTTTCCCTTGCTGTGACCATCATTATTAAGACTTAACAGAAGATCTGTCTAAATTCCCACAAATGGTGGACTGGAGAGGGGACACTGGGAAGCTGAACATGATAGTCCTTTTTCCTAGCACACTACTACTGTTATTAAAGCAATATTCAGGCAGCCTCAGTGGCTGACCTGACATGCATCTTCACTCCAAACAAATGCCTGGAGGGCTACCTGTCAGGTGATGGAAGTGCCTCCATTTCAGCCATGGAGTGAGCGGGTGCACTCCTGGTCATGACAGGAATGGCCACTAGCTTCTTGGGAGAGGAGTAACAGTGAGCAGGCTATGGGACAGCCTAAACATCAGCAAGTTGTATTAACCCACTAACACTGAGATTCATTCCCCTTGCAGTCTCCTGCTTTATTTACAATAACACACAAAGAAAAGCAGAAAAATGCCCCATATTGTGACACAAGATCCCCACTTTCATAGATACCTGAGAAGTTCTTAATGGCTCCTTCTTCCCTATTTCAATGAGAAGAGAGAAGGCCAGTATACCTTTCCTTTTTTATGTTCCTCCTCAAATGCTAAATATTGTTCCTCTTCCTGTCCCAAATTTTAAAATAATATACTTGTTAGCTAAGAAATTCTTGCTGGTCACAGGCTTATTATTCAATAAACTAAATCTTTTTGTCTTAATACTTAACGTTGGCCTATCACAGCATTGTCATCAAAACAAACAAAGAGAACAAGGCTGTAGAGCAATAGTTATTTTCAGCATTCAAACCAAATTCATCATTTCAAAGTCTGACTGAAGAGGAATTCTCTTTATAACTCAGTGAATGGAAAACTGGTTCTGAAGTAAATGAGAACATTTAACTGAACTACTCACCATAAACAGCTTCCCCCCACCAGAAGAAAGTAGCCACTGGTAAATAATTTTCCCATAGCTACAAAACTGGTTTGTAGAAGTTAACTTGTTCAAGGCTAATCAGGCTAATCTGAGGGAGAGGAAGTTTACCCTCCATTTCCCAACAGATTCTCTCTAATTTTGCAGTCACATTGACAGGTGGCCTCATCACTCAGGCATTACAGACCACCTTGAAGATATCAGCACTGTTGGCCTTTGAAGTCAGCATAATCAACAAGCTACTTGATACTCTATCAGATGAAATGTCCCTGTCAGAAAAGGCTGGCTCTCAGGTGTGCTGATTGTCTATCGAAAAGAAATAACTTGATACAGTTTATTATGGTACAGAATCATAGACCTTGTGGGATACTATAACAGATGTCTTTTTAGATGCATTTCTTCACAACGTTTCTTCAAAAAAATATTCTCAAGCTATATTTAACAGAAATTATAATATTCCAATTTCCTGTCTACAATATTCCTGTGAAAGACAGGCAAATTCATTAGGTATGGTTAGGGTCACAGGTGAACAGATTCATATGATATATCCATGTACAAACCCTGTCAAAGCCTTAATTCAGATGTAGAAGAGTAGACATTATTAAGAAAATCTCCATTGTTTTACAGTGGTTAACATTCTGGAAGCTGCAGAAATCTGGAGCAGATTACTTTCAGAAAAGCATTTTCTTTTACATTTAGGATTATCCAGGATAGTAGGAGATTTTTTTTCTCAGATTAATTTTGACCTCTCAGTATATGTTGTAATCCTTGATTCTAATAATATGACTTGCATGCAACAAATATTAGATCTTAAAGAAGCTGAGCAGAATCCAAACTCAAAAATTGTTGCCTTAAATTCCATTTTCACATTTCCATATAAACATTTACTTTCAAAGTTAAATATTGGCTGGAAAGACTCAAGTGCTTTGCAAATCTGTAGGACTCAGTGAGACTGAAAAGTAAAAAAGCTGGATTTTTTTTCCAGGTTTAACAAAATTTCAGCTATTGAAGTATAATGATGAACTGCCTTCCTACTGGACTAATATTTTGTAATGGCTCCAAAATTGTGGGAATAGTTCTTTAAAAAGTTAGAGATCATTCATTATGTTTAGGGCAAGTTGGAGTTGAAAGCAATAAAAATAAAATTTAAAAAAATCAAAAAATGTTTAATATCTCCTTGTTTAATTGAGCTTTTGACTAATCCATAAGATTTCTTGGGCAGAAGCAAATAAAAATATTTTTTTCAACAAGTTTCAAGTCTAGCAATAGTTTACATCCAGGGCTGAGAAAGTTATGCTACGGCTCTATTTATATGACAGGCAGGAAACTCTCTTTTCCATGAGAGACCCTGGCTTGTTCTAATAGTAATTATTCATCAGGAACAATCACAGAATGTTCATTCAGTAGTAAACGGTCTATTTGATATCATTAGAGCAGCTCAAGGACTTAAAACCAGCCCTCTCTTAGTGTGCAGGTGTGTTAGGTCTTGCAGTCTGCATGCAGAATCACACTGGAGTCCCTGGCAGAGGACAGCTGCTCTGATTTATGAGACATTTAGAAACAGTATTGCTCCTGTTATCTACACATAATCCCTTAAATTTATTTGACAGCTAAAGCCTGAAGCAACACCACTGGACAAATCTTCAAGTATCAACTTTGGTGCTGACAGTGAATACAGAAAAGAAAGGAAAAAAGGAAAACTGGAAGGGAAAAAAAAAAAGGAACTTACTTAAATATAGATCACTTTTCTCAAGGGAAGATTAATAACCATTTTCATTGAGCAGCATTAATGATTTTTAAGCAACTTGCTCCTGTAAGTAATTATTCTTCATAATCTCATCTCTTGTAACAGCCATTTTCAGGGTAAATGATGTATTGGAGATTTTCTGTGCATGGTGAAAATAAATCAAGGAAACATACACAGACAAACATTCTGCAAAGATGCAGTACCTGAAGCAATTCTGTGGATTGACTACAGCTGAGGCTTGTCACAGAGGCCTTGAGTGATGTAGCTGCTGACTGCAATGAAGTTTTATCAGAGGTGAATTTGATGCACTATGTACAATGCAACATGCCTGACAGGCAGGAGACGAGCCCAAATGATGTGCATGACAGATAAGTAGGGATAAAAGTCAGGAATGTGTTCCGAATTTATTTTAGACAAGCATCTGTTGACAGTCTAGATTGGGATTTTTGGGTAACAAAACAGAGAAAATGTGCATAAAAATGTAATGAAGAATGCTGTGTCTCAGTCCTAGAGAAGGCCAGGACCTACAGGCTAATTGAGAAAGACAGGCAAAGGTGACAAGAAGGGGCATTTGCTGTCTATGCAAAGAATTGGCTTGGTCTCAAGCTGCACAAGGGGAGGTTTAGACAGCATATCAGGAAAAATTTCTTCACAGAGGGGGTGATCAGGGAACAGAGTGCCCAGGAACTGGTGGAATCACCATCCCTGGAAGTGTTCAAAAACGGTGTGGATGAGGCCCTCAGTGACATGGTTTAGTGGTGGACTAGGCAGTCCTGGGGTAATGGTTAGACTTGATCATCTTAAAGGTCTTTTCAAACCTTGTTGATTCTGTGATTCTACGGATACACAGATCTTTGCCCTGTAGTTGAAAACAGCTTGTGAGGCTGTAGGGCAGGGGCCCAGAAAAGGTGCAGACAAGTCTCATGGTCACAGGCCCTGACTCTGAATACCTGCAACCATTCAGTACAAATGCTGGACTAGGTACAGTGTTTTAATGGACCTCCTAGTTGTGATTAAAGTAGAACTAGTTGGAGATATGAGAGTTGCAGCACTAACAAGGAGATGGTAAAGTTTAAGATTCAGAGGGAACTGAGCAAGACAATTAGCTGAAAACAGCTCTGGATTTCAGGAGACTAGATTTTGGGTTGTCCATGGAACTGGTAGGCAGGATCCTGTAGGAGTCAAAGGACTCATGGAAAGCTGTCCAGTCTTCGAGGACATCATCCTCAAAGAATGAGGATGAATCAAACAAGATTCCATCCAACGAGAATCATCCACCCTGACCTGAGCAGGCAAGAATATGGGCATGCATGGCAGGAGGAGGGCTGGCTGAGCAACTTGAATGAGTTTAACTGCTAAAAAGAAACATACAGGAGACAGAAGTAGAAATAGGCAACCAAGAAGGAATAGAGAAGCACCACAAAAGCAAGCAGAGGTGGAACTGGGATGGCTAAAAATTGGTTGGGGTTAAAACTGGTGAGAGATGTGAAGCAAGAACAAGAGCCTGTGCAGATGTATTGATAGCAAAAGTAAGATCAAAGAAAATGTGACTCACTTCTTAATGCAACAGGTTACCTTGTGCTGAAGGACATGGGAAAGACTTGGGTATCAATACCTTCCTCACATTAGTCTTCACTGCTCACAGACCTCCCTGGTCTCTAAGCATTAGAGAAGATTTCACGGGAGACATACATTACCCAAAGCAGGGAAGATAAAGTTAGGGACTATTTAATTAACCTGGACACGTACAAGTCCATCAGACATATCAGGAAGTATTCAAGGATGTCAAAGGAACTGGCTTAAGTCATTGAAAGGCATTTGATATGCTTCTAACAATTGTGGTAATCTCCTGCTTACTAGAAAAAAGTTAAATGCAACACCTATATCAAGAAACAGTGAGGAGGATGATGTTCATCCTAAATTCAGTGTCTGAGAAGATTGTGGAGTGCATCCTTCTGGAAGCCATTTCTAGACATATGAAAGACCAGATTACTGGGAATAGCCAGTAAGGATTTATTAAAGAAAATTAATGTCACCTAGACTTCAGCAAGACCTTAAACACTGTTTCCGACAGGGTCCTTGTAGCTGAACTGAGGAGAGATGGATTGAGTGTGTGAACTACAATGTGGCTGAAAAACTGGCAAGACATTTGGGCAAAGAGAGCAGTGGTCAGTGGTTACAAGCCCATTTGATATCTTGTGGTGAATGCCATACTTCAGGGACTGATATGGCACTATTTATCCTCATGTTCTGTTCATATTCATCATGCTCTCAGATATCATTATCAATGACCAGAACAGTCATACAGAGGAACTTCAGAAAGTTCAACAAAGGGAAATGCCAAATCCTGTACCCAGCATGGACTAACCCCATGCATCAATACAGGTTGGGGCCAAGTAGGTCAAATACAGATTTGCAGAAATGGGATCCTGGAAGGTGTCAGTTTGAATATGAGTCAGCAGTGCAATCTTGCAGCAACAAAGGCTTCCTGCATACTGAAGTACATCAGAAAGAGCATAGCCTGCAGTATTTGTGAAGTCATCTTTTTCACCCTGTCTGGGGTATTTATATGAATACGCTCTCAGAATCTGCAAATTGACTGGTTGCTGCAAATCCACTTGGTCAGACCTGAAAATACATACCCACAATTCTGGCAAAAGTCATCTTCTAGAGGTATATCTATAGCAACTGAGTGAGCAACCAAACTAGGATCATTCTTGGGCAAGCTGCATCCCTAATCCACCTGAACTTTCTGAATGCTCTCATCATCATCCATTTTGATCTCTACAAAGTTTTGGTGGGCAAATTTGTAATATTACATACAATTTCTATATTTTATATATTCTGTTCTTTTTTTTTTTAGGCTAACTCTGAGTCTGCATCAGCACAATTCTGAATTCTGCGTGAGTTCAGAATACGTCATTGATTGTAAGTTTCAGTCAAATGCCAGCTGTCATCTCTAATAACTTATCAAGCATAACAGGCAAATAGAGAAGTTTTAATAACAAGCGAAAACACTGTCGAACTGAATTTATTTCCAGATGTGGAGAGGGTGGCTTTCACTTCTTCCTCCAACAGGACTGGTGCTCTAAGGCCTTTCAGCATGATTTTTAAGGCATTCATTTGTTATGTAACATCCATCAATTATAAAATATATTTATGAGGTCTTGCTAGCAGTTGTTAACAGCAGTATTGTGGGATCACATTTACAAGGCCTAATGAAATGGGAGAGCAAGAGTAATCGGATTGAAATTGGTAAATGAAAACTCATTCCAGGGGGAAAAAAGATGCAAAATTGATGAGGTCTGACGTGTCATCAAATGGTGAGGATTAAATTAAGATCCAGTGGAGACATATACAGTGCTTATTGTAAGTGTTTAATTGCAAGAATAACAAATGTCTCATAGAAATGCACAGGTAAGCATTACTTCTCTTTCCACTACTGAATGAAGTCATGTGGATAAATCTTTTCCTACCCTCAGTATTTGTCCCTCATTTTTATGTGGGTATTTTTTCTCTATTTGTAAAATATGAAATATAAAGTAAAATGTAGTCTCAACTTCATACAAGGCTAAGATGCTCTGTTTTCAGGGTTGCTAGGCCTCCCACCTATTTACGCAAATGACCGGCCTCACCAGTCATGTAGATTACTTACCTGAAATCCTTGTCTGCACTATAGAGCAGTAATCAAAATAACTAGAAACTACTGTTCAGTGCATCTTAAGTGAAGGTGTTGGAAATATTTCACAAATGCCTGATCGACAACCTCAGTACTTTGTCTGCCCTTAGTCCTGAAGTGACTGTTATAAAACTATGACAAAATAAAGCCCAAGCAGCTACAGTAAGAAGTACAGTTGGTGTGATAGTAGCTATGAATGGTGCAGAAGAGTAGTAGCTATAGGTAGTATCTGTAAGTGATGCAAAAGAGAAAATTATGGTTTATCTAGCAAACTGACTGCAGTATTACCCCATGTTTTCCCAGAAACAGGAAACAGCCAAAAATGTTGTATGGATAGTATATTCTGACTGTTGAATAGCATAATAACAGTAACAACAGAATAAACAGCAGAAATAGATTTATTTTTGCTGCCTGGAGCAGGTCTTTATGAAAGATGCCTTGCCTATCAAGACATTTCGCTTTAGAATAGGAAGCCACAAGTGTGATGAGCACAGTAGGAAATGAAGGAGGTTTCTCCAGCTACCTGCAATGAACTGTGTCTTCTGCAGCATCTTGACAAGCACCCCAGGCTTGCTGGATAAGCCATCATACCAGGATGCACAAAAGTGCAGCTGTGGACCTCTGTGGATGCTTGTGCCTTCCAGTGCATAGTAGGTCAGCTACAGGAACTTTCTATAGAATATTGATAATAATCATAGAAAGGACTCCTGTAATCATGTCACTCATGACAAATCACTAGTCTGAACTGCTGTCCGTCAAAAGTCAGAAAATTTTTGCTAATTAGCTCCACATTGAGGGTAATTTTTTTTCTCTGCAACATAACAGTACTCAGTAGATTGGTGGTTTAAATAGAGCACTTAGTTTAGAAAGACAGCCACTCTTGATTTAAAGATGCCAAGTGACAAATTTACAACATTCCTTGGAAATCTGTCCCAATGGTCAATTACGACTTAAAAAGTTGTACCTTATTTCCAAATTTAAGTTCAGCTTCAAGCTGATTGTACCATGCAATAGATTTGTCTCCCATAATGAGGTTTTTGCAGTACCGAAAATGTTGTCCCTGTATAGGGATTTTCACTTCTACTGTGCTGATGTTGCTGTGAAAGGGAGGAAAATGAATATAGAAAAGGCACACATTTTGAGATTGGTGATTTTCTCAGTCTGTAACACTAGCTACTTTATTTCTGAAACACCATAGCAGCATAATGTTTGATCACTCTGGTCACAAAAGTCAGCTCAGAACACACTCTGAGCTATGACACTACATTGCCAGGAATAACAAGATGTTTACTTTATGCAGTCCAAACTGAAAACCTAGCCAAGATGGTGCTACTACTGTGAGAGTGAACAGCAATGATGGAGCAGCTGCTGTTGCTAGGAGCTGGGACAGGCCCCCTCTGGTACCAGCAGTCACCAGTGCTCATCAACATCTTCAGCTGCTGCAAGCAGCAAAACTGATTTGTCACCTGCCTGTCTGTCCCTTCTTGACCACAGGACCTATCTCACCTACTAGAAAAAAATTATGGATTTTGCTTCTGTGGCTGCAAAGACTTAAGCCTTCATATCTGACGTTTTACTTTGGAAATACAACTGCTAGCTCTAACGGATGAAAGAAAACAAAAATCTGTTCCTAATTTACTAGCTGATACAGTAAGCACATTAATTATATTACTACTATGTTAGGAATACTGCCAAGGTGGATTATACTTCTCATGAGCTTGCTAGGTGATTACATAAATACCTCAGAATATTTACACTGAAAAGCCCTTCTCAAGCTGCCTGTTTTCTGAATGGTCATTTCACATCAAAATCTGTCAGCAAGATAGAAAAAGTACAGACAATACCAACTTGTCTGTTTGTTTAGATTGTATTTAAGTAATTTTTCTGTGTTTATTCCTATTCTGTTTTCAGATTAACACAGCTGTTTTGCTCAGGAAAATCATTACTCACCAATCATAACAAAGAGGTAGTAGCAAGGGACAAAATATAAGCAAGTTTACAAGTTGTTGGATTCCAAATAGAATGAAAGGAAGCACCTAGGGCACTATCCCATGCTGCAAGTTGACATGTCATTCTGCAGCCTCTAGCCTGACCTTTTCTTAACATCAGGTGGAAAACAAAGAGACTATGCTGCTAGAGCAGCTGCTGTACCTCTAGGCAGGTAACAGTATCATCTTCATGAGTGACATCTATGTCTCGTTTGTGGCATGTCAGGATGTCCTTAAAACTCTGCTGATCAAAACGATGCAAGATGTTCATATTGACCTTGAGGTGATGATCAAATACGGTCACTTGCAGACTGCACACGTGGAGGCCAGCCACGCAGCAGCAGACCTGTTAGAAATTTTTGTTACGTGAAAGGTTCATTTATATCCTGATATGTTTATCCTATTTTTCAACAGGAAAGCACTGGCATCTTTGATAATGATTCTGTTTCCATAAACGTACTCATCTGTGTTATTTTAAATCTGATTGCTTCTTCATAGAGTTTCTCACAGCCTTCTCCAATTATGACCTGTTTAACACAAAGTGGTAAATATTTCTATTTCATTCATTTATTTAAAATAACACTAACAATTATACTTAACAGTCAACAGACATATATTCTGCACTGCTGATACATCCTATTGTTATCTTTGAGCAGCACTGGATGTTGATGGTTTAATAATATTCTTTGTTTTGTAGATTTTCTTAAGTTACTAATCTGAGGTAGTTCTTTCCTGTCTTGATTTTTTCTGTTAATCATTAGGTATATTTCATAGAAATGGAATCCAGAAATGTGGCAATGAATAGGTCAGCACTAGTATTTGTGTAATATGTGCATTTCTGGAAAACAAGAATTACATGGCCACAGAAAAAATGTTGGAAGGATTAAGACTTACATGATTTAAAAGGCTTTAACAAGCTATACCACTCTCATCTGGAGCAGCAATATAACCAAACAGAAGGGTTAGTGATGTACAGCTGTTTCACCATCTAAAGAAACATGTAACTAAACATTCTAAATTGTGCTTGGCAGATTGGTCTTTCTGCCAAGAGCAAGGAATGAGAACCACAAAACTCGGTACTCAGAACAGTAAGTTCCTTAAGCAGATGATACTAAGAAAGGTTGCACTGTAAATGTGTTGCTTTCTTGAAGACATAGGCCTTTCCTAGTTATAGGGAGGCTTTCTTTTCCAGTTGATTTTACAGTCCTCAGTCTTCTGGAGCTAGAGCGCTAAAGGTTAACAGAATCAGAGAACAGGTCAGGTTGGAAGGGGCCTCAGGAAGTCTAGTCTAACCTGCGGCTCATAATGAAGTCAGTGCTTGAGGCAAGTGCTTAGTGTGTAGAAGCCCAATGGAAATCTCTGTTCAAAGACATGACAACCTAAGCATATCCAGATGCTCCAAGCAGTTATGAATAATTTACTAGTGGAGGTATAAACATAGATCTCTAGATCCAGAGTCCTATTCAACTGGATGACTGTCCTGATGCTACAACTTTAAGCAGAGGGCAAAGACCTGCTAACTGGTTATCAAAGCTGGCCTGAATTTTAGCAAGTTAGGAGGGTTTTTTTTTTACACTTTGAAGCAATTTCACTTACTCCATGTTCTCTTTCCATATTATTCCATAATCTTCTCTTTCCATCTTTCTTTTCCCAGTATGTTGCCACAGTGTCCTTATGCCGTTCTGACAAATATCAGCCAGAAAGTGATTCTAAGCAGTGAATACCACAATGTTGGTTTCTGTAGGAATAGTAAACACATGGAAATAAAAGGAATACAAAATAGAAGACCTGTTTAGAGACCAACTGGATAATCTACACCATTCAGGACCTGAAAGCTAGTTATTGTAAAGTCTGCGTAAAATATACTTTTTTCTTCTTTTTGAAGAGGATTTATACTGTGAAACCTCCATTATAAATGCCTCACTTTGAATGAGGTCTGGAACTACATTATTTTGATAAAAGTAATTTCTTGTATTAACTACAGGGCACTGGCATCCTACGGAGAATTAAAATACAGGGGTCAGTTGAGCCTTCTCAAAGTAAAGCCAGATATTTTCCTGTGTTGACAAAAGAAACTTGGGGGTAAATCAGTTATAGATCATTTTATAAAGCTAAGGGCCAGTATACTTAAAGCTCAGAATTTTAGAAATAACAACTTCAAGAGCAGTTTAAGAATCTATTAGATATCAACATCTGAAATTTAATATAAAGATTCCAAGAGGTAATTACTTACATGAACTTACCTGTTTATAAACC
The DNA here is from genome assembly GCF_034315485.1 of Pezoporus occidentalis. Classification (NCBI taxonomy): domain Eukaryota; kingdom Metazoa; phylum Chordata; class Aves; order Psittaciformes; family Psittacidae; genus Pezoporus; species Pezoporus occidentalis. The sequence goes on along the minus strand of NW_026915724.1, from coordinate 2,709,497 downwards.
AAGGAAGGATATGTAGGATAGGAAAATACACCTATATGGTAACACTCAGCTAGGAAATAACTATGCTATACACTGACCCTTGTAAAAAGCAAGTCAGCCCTACCTACAGGTCAGTGCAACTTTAGAACTTACTAATTACAGATTTTTTTTTTCTTTCCCTCAGAAGGAGAGGTCTTAGAATAAGAAAATCCTGCCGTACCGCCTTAATGGTCAGAAAAAGAATGAAAACCACCCCTCTCACACAGTAGTCTTTTTGTAAAGACTGGATGGAAGCCGGTCCCTGGCAGTTTGGGATGGGAAAAAAAATTAATTGTGTACTGAGACATGAGACAGTAATAACTCACACAGGCTTCACTGTGTCATGCCAGATAAAAGTGAAGCCAAGTAAGAGAGAGCTGCTGATGAAACTAGTGCCATCCATTTTTTCCCCCACCAATTGGAAAGACCAGAAAGAAGAGAACAAAAACCCTAGGTACAAGATTATTCCTTCCACTCTCCCTATGGCTAATCCAGCTAATCCAAGCAAGGAATACAGTTAATGCCTCTAGGAGATGTTATTCTGGTTGGATGAGCACACAGACCTGGACTAGGTAATCCAAGTAAGGATAATAATTTAAGAAAAAATGTGAACCTGTGCTTTGTGTACAGTCTGCAGAGAGCAATTGTCCTGTGAGAGCCAGCTGACATGGGATATTGAAGAGGAGAAAGATGATGGTGGGAAAAACATGTATCATTTATCAACAAGCTTTTGGTGCTTAAGAAACTCTTTTCAAGTCACAGACACATGCAAAGGAGCACACACATGTAGTATCCTCTTGTTGATATTTCAGATTTTCTATTTCTTTAACCTAAAACAGATCTTCCTGATCTGTTATTAGTACAAGAAAAACAGTAAGAAAAACAAGGCTGTAAAATCTAGTTTACCATGCCTGCATTTTTTTAACAATGTAATATTAATAAATGTATGATCCCCTTGTCTGCAGCATTCTTGTGGCTGATGAGAACCAGAAAGTGAAATCTGTCAGGAATTTGTAGTAAAATAAAAATGACTGACAAAAAATGCAGCAGAAACCTATAAAATTGACCACTGGTTCATTTTGAACACAGCTGAATGAACATCTCATAGTTTAAACTTCTACTCAAGTTCTTGACATTCTATTCAAATAATAAAAAAATTGTGAGTCAGTACCTATAAATCTCTGTAACTTTTTCTAAGATGAAGATACAACTTTAATATTACAGAACACAGATAGATACATTTTGTACCCAAATTTCATTCCTACTCTTCACAAAATATATGCATGTAGACATAGTTTAAGTTTGCATGGATACACATAGAGAGAAACCCATTTAGCATTATTCAGAAGCTGACTGAAATATATAATAGTTGTATTTAAATATAACTTGTACTACCCTGAAAAAGACCGAATTCTTTCATCTAAAGTCGATATCCATGAAAAAGCATAAAAGATTCCTAAAATGACTAGTACCAGTATAGTGTACGTCTGCACTGAATTAAAGAACCAGAACATTAGAAACTTCTTTTGAAAAATAATCCTATGAGAAATATAATATATTTCAGAAGGGAAGATAGTACAGAGGTATTTATTTTTAAAATGTTCCTAATACTTCTCTGAGTACTTCACTTATCTTACTAGTGTAATCAAACCACCATTTACAAGGAAATATCATATATTCAGGTTCTTTGCTGAAATACTTAAAATATATTTTGAAGGTAAAGGTAGTAGATTTTGAGTCATGATCTCAATTCAGAATTATAAATTAGCATTCACGCGCCTCACTCAGAACCATTACAGCCAGCACTTTTAGTGCCTTTTCTGTGATGGCTTTTAAGTGACTTATGTACTTCCAACTTCTACTGAAAAGAATGCAATGAGTTGCTGAAAAATAATGTGAGCTTCTAGGAAGCTCTTCACCGCTTCCTACATGGCTGCAGGGAGTTAGATAATCTAAAGGTAATCAGGTGAGTAGGAAAAAAATGTCCAGGTACAAACTTATTTGATAGAGACAAAAATATTGAAGTGTTTTTAAACATCTTAAGAAGAAAATTAATGTCCAGTCCAATTCTGACCAAAAATTCATGATAAGCAATAGTTACATAAAATCTCACTACTTGTGACTACTTAGGTACATATAAGAAGATCAAAAAATAATACATTTCTAACCAGGCTAGCTCTGTGTTTTTCATTTATATAAGTACCTGAACCCATACTTTGTGTATCTGTAACTTAGAGACATTAGCTATTTATTCATACGTTCAGAGCTCTCCCTCAGCAGTTCCATGAACAGGCTGAGGCTGCTCAAGTGACAGCTTTATGGAGAGCTGTTATTTGCCTTTCCACAAATGACTCTTGCTTGTGTCATGGTTTCATTTGGAGATTCTTTGATCACGTCAGATCAGAATATACCCCTGACGGGTACAACATATAAATCAGTAGTTCACAGAATGTCCTGCCTTTCCCGCAGCAAGTATAAATATTACTGCTGGCAACTGGTGTAAACACAAGTGAATATCCTTTCAGGTGTGCTCTACAGAAACCCTCAGAATATTTATTTAAATGTTGCTATTTCCCTGTCAACTAACTTTTTCATTTGTATGTTTTAGCAAAGCCCGTAAAATCTTACCACAGCCATGTGAAGCCTTTGAATGAATGTTTAAATGTCCTATTAGCAGTATTCACTCTGTTCTCATTTCAATATACCTGAAAACCTGGCAGGATGTACAAAAATGAGGTTCCATGTTGTTTATTACTTTCGCTTTTAAATATGTCGGTTAAACTAACTCTTACACCAGAACCTCGCCTTTTAGATACCCCGCTAGGGTTTGATATCCACAGCTTTTATAAGGTGAAAAGATTTTCTTAAAGCTTTCTGCAGCTGCAACATTTCTAAGCAAAGGCGCAAACACAGAAACTTTATGAGCCCCACAGCCCCTGGCTCTGTAATTAAATGGAAATATTTCTGAGCTTCAGGAGCACTTGTTCCACACTCTTCAGATATTGCTGTTTCCACTGGTTTTCAAAATAGGAGATGTTCAAGGGTGTCTGTGCCAAGGTTTTGCAAGGTTTCGGAATGCCGGGCTGGATTTTGCTCTTGTCTCACAGGGACATGTGCAACAGGAGGATCTGGCTTCCCTCTAGCATGGATAGAAGGATCATGGCAGGGACAGGTCCCGCATAATCCCAGATCTGAGACAGAGGGAAGAAGCTCCACTCTGTGAGTTGTACTAGGCAAGGCTGAATGAGAAAGTATCAAAAGAAGAAGAGATGAAAGAGCAGTACTGCTGAAGGGTGAGGGCATGGAAGGTGTAGCTGTGTTAACATTATTTGCACTGTTAGGGTTTTTTGACTCTTTTGTAAGTAATGCTGCCAAAGGAGGCATCACTTCCTTGTGAGGAAGAAAGATGAAAGAGGCTTTAAAGGCAGTACTGACTGATTCCCTATTTAACACCATCACCCCTCCAAGCAGCCTGGTGGGATTGTCGACAACCAGTCCAACACAGTTTAACATTTGTTGCCAGCCTTTCAAGCAGCAAAGCATCCTTAATACTGAGAGAAATACTCAGTAAAGCTAAGAAGACTTGGACATGGAGATCACCAAGATAAATTAAGAGAAGGGGGAATCTTGATTACTTATTTTTCCAGGAAACTTCCTTATATTTCTTCCTTGGAAAAAGCAAATTCAGTTGTTTTACACTGTACAATGCATTTAGTCCATTGGAATATAAATACGTGCCCAGAAACAGTGTCCAAATTTCAAATGGTTTTATTGGAGCATTCACAGCAATGTAGGACCTTGCCTTTATCTACTAGGCACTCCTTATCCACACACTGCTGTGACAGTCCAACTAAGAGCAACTAAGTCCAACTAAGAGACAGTCCAACTAGAGCATTTTAATCCAGAGAATACAATTTATCACACCCCCCCCCCCCCCGTGTCAAGTCATCTTTGCTCAGACTTTCCCAGGAAATTTAGCTTGATATAGGCATCCAGTATCTCAGGCCAAACAATTAAAGATTTGGCAAACAGAAGAAAGCTGTCTTTTAACAGAAAGTTTTACCTAATTTTAAATAAAGACATAGCAACCATAGCTTTATAGGCATTTGAATAGGAGCACACAGTCCCTTGGGGTGGGAAGGAGGAAAAGACAAAAAATTTTGAAAGGTGGAAAAATTTATGCAGCAACACTATTTTTAAAGGAGATGTCCAAATAAGCAAGCATTACTTCAAACATACCAAGACCTGCATCATATCCTAGATCATGAGATATTATTTCTGCTATGAACAATTTTTGACATCTAGTGAAAGGACTGGAATTCCATTTCTCATGAAAATAGAGCACAAGTATAAGAAGGAACTATTATTAGCCAAGACTCCAGAACAATATTAAGAAGAGTCTGGGAAGATCATCAAATTAATCTACACAGATATCACCTTCTGAAGAGCATATCTACCAAGAAAGTTGTTAGGGCATGGAATATGTCAGTTGATCAGGATTTAGAGGAAACTCTTGTGTAGGGAACATTCATGAACTTAGTAATGATCCCAGGTGATTAAGAACCTATGGAGATACTGCAGCTGCTTGCTATTTTCAGCAAACACGTTTCAGCCACACAGCCACAGGTGTTTCTGTGTTGGAAGAGGACATGTGCAACTCTGTGTATATCCCAGCAAATCCATATGTGGTGCAGGTCACTGCTTCATTACTATTCAGATGTGTTGAAATCTACCACAGAGATTTAGACATACAAGAAACACTTCTAACGACGTGCTCTCTCGTCTTTTATGCAAGCACTCAGCTGGTAGGATTAATCCAATGTGTTTACAATGAGTTGCACATGTAGAGACTCAGAACCAAGTATTTCTGTCAAAATACATCTAAAAAAATTGAAATCTGTCTTTAAAGGATGATAATTTTGCCAGTTTTCTGGTAATTTTTTAGGATTCTGGAATTCTGTGCAAATTGAAAAGTCTAAAGTTTCCATGAGGCGGAACATTTTGTGCAACATTTTCCATTGCTTTTAAAATTTTCTGCTAAGTTCCATTTTATAAAACAAAATGAAAAATCAAGATGGAAATTAAATGTTTCTGTTTTCCATAACTCTGTGTTTCACATAACCTGAAGCAACAGTCTGAATAATCAACAATTGGAATAATTTCCAATTTCCCCAGGGAAGTTGTAGATTCTCCAACACTTAAGATGCATCTGGACAGCCTGCTGGGACATCTAGTCTAGGTCATGATGTGCCTAGAAAGGTTGGACCAGGTGCCCCTTGAGGTCCGTTCCAGACTGGTGTTCTATGATTCTATGACTCTTCCATGAAAATGTACTGCTTTGAGTCCGAATTAAACAAAATTTTGAAGTCATTAAAAAAAGAAATATATATGTACACCTACATTCAAAGTGTATCTCTATATAATATATAAGCATTTAAAATATATATTTTTATTTACAAAATTGATATTTATTTTCTCCATCTTTGAGGTTTATGAGAAGAAAGGTGCTTTCTTTCTATCTCCTAGGCAGGAACTGATCTGTGCACATTCAGACCTACACAGTACCCACTCAAAGTGTCTCCTGGAGCTGCACTTGAGTGGGAAATCTCCTCTTGCCACCCTTGTAGAAATGAGGAGACTGTAAGGAGGGAAGAGAAAAAGCAAGAGCAGATGTATGATCAACTGCATTTGTGTGACGGGCACAGAGAGGATGTAAGCAATACCTCAGCCACTAGCACAGAATAACCACTCCTATGCCTTGAAATCTAATGTGGCTTTCATGTTCCTCAGTCAGTCCATACTCACAGAACCTGAATACTTGTGCTAAACATGAGTGAGTGCTCAAATTCTGTGTACCTATCAGAGGCCTCATTCAGCATGCATTGGAGCCAGCGCTCTACAAACACACCCAGACCAGCCTTCAGTGAGTGCTGCACACTTTGGTTTGGCCCATGCAGAAGTCCCTACCCTTCAGGAGAAAATGTTCCTAAAATATGTGAATCCACTCGCTTTGTCACAGCTGTGATATAAATTGAAATTGCTACAAGTCAAGCACATTCTGAGCTGGAATTTCAGCACCTCACTTATCTGAAGCAAAATTTAATACTGGCAGCTAAAAAACAAACATCTGCCAGCTCAAATAGACTGTAGAAGTAATGTTCTGAAACACAAACACCTTCTGACAGTTTAGGGAGTCTGGGCAGAGCTGGTAGCGACAACTACAGCTGAGCTGCCCAATGCCTACCATTATAAGATGCCATTTATAAAACTTTGCCAAGCTTTAACTGTTTGGTCTGAGTTTTCCCAGACAAGGTATCTGTCTCAGGCTGACTTATTTTGGAAAGTTTCATTAAAATGGTTCAATCATTTCCAAATAATTTAGAAAAAAGCACAATGTTACGTTCCTGCTAAAACATAAATAAACCATACAATAACTTTGCTGAGAAGTTGTAAGATACTTGTGCTTTGGAAAGAACAGCCTCAGCATCCAGGACATGCCTTTTGCTGGTGCTGTAAAAAGCTAGATACAGTTTGCCAGGACATAAACTTCTTAAAAGTTTTAGTTTGTTTTGTGCTTTGTAGATGCTTATTCAAGACTCCTGTGTAGCAGCTGAACTCCCGTGAGATTCATTTTCACTGAGCACAATCCCCCATCACACTCCTCCGGCACAGTTGTAGCAAACTGTATGGGGAGGCAGTTTCACCTATAACTAGAGCTCTGGCTAATTCAGGGTGTAGAGCTCAAAGCCAGCATTTTACAGCCAGTCTCCAGGTGGGCAGCCACTAAATTTCTGTCCCACTAAGGTTCACACAAATGTCAATGGTCACAAATGAAAAAAACATGGGACATCTACACAAGCATTTGAATCATGTCCACTGTCAGCAGATTTCTATTAGGGAAAGACACCACAGACATGCTGATGAAGCCAGATGGCTTACTTATACATTGTATTTGCTGAATAGATATCAGCACTGAGGAATAGGGGTGGATTAGCACAGTGCTGTGTCCAGGTAACTGAACCCAGCATCTCTGTAGGTCATATTAGCATGGGCCCAGAATGTTGCTGTGTGGTTCCCAGCTCAGAGGTTACTAGTATGTGACCGACTGGAAGCTTGAACAGAGGAATTCAAGAGTACTTTCATGCTGCTGTATGTACCTTCTTTTCACACTGTGTCTCCACACCCTGTACTGTGCGTGAGTGTGGATGTGACTTGGACACAGGTAAGGGTATTTTGTCACTTAGAAGTTGAAAGACTCTTTAGGCAGTGCCTTTGAAACAGAAGTAGTTCAGATTAATTGTACTGTGTTCTGAAGGAGACATTTGAAGTCATTCACCAGAGGCTGTTGTTTTCATAGCAGCACAAAAGAAAATTGTCTTTCCTTATTTGAAGGTTGATCTGGAATGTTTTGATTTTTCCTAAAAGATCTGTGTTTGTCTCACTTGTGATATTCTTCTTTTATTGAGACATCAATGCAATTCTGAGCTTTTCAGTACCCCAAAATGCTTCAATTTAGCCACAATTTATTAGGTGTGGATCAAATCTGCCTAGATGAGATTGTGTGATTTACTATACCAGTATCAAACTAGACATTTCTCAGGGTTCCTTGCCAGTTTTAAAATTTATTACTATGAAATCGTTCTCCAGTTCTATTTTAAAAAAGATGAGTGTCACCATTGAAATACTATCTTGCACGGTGTGTGAGAAAGGATTTAATTCTGTGGCATCCTCTGTCTGTAGATGATAAAGAACCTCTCTAAGGTCATAAAGTTTTCTTTCTAAATAGCCTATAAGTCAGAAAAACGCGATCCCTATTCCTTTCTTACAGGAACAATATTCCTGGACTTCTTTGAAGATCCATGCAAAGGCTATAGGAGGTCTTACCTCTTGATTGCCACTGCTGTCACCACACTATGATTCACCTGAAAAATGTAAATGTAGTGATTTACAGGACAGGAAAAATGTGGATTTATTGCGCGCATCATAGCTCTGCTGCAATGGTAGTTCTCTAGTAAAAGTGTGAGCTTACTTTGATGTATCATAGCACAACATGACAGGCAGTAATTTACATCAAATGGCATTAGATGTAAGAGGTCAAAGGTAAAATTTTGTCTCTGCAGTATGTTTTGCTATTTAATTGATACTTGCTAGACAAGACAGGTAGGACCTGCAAATGTGTGCCAGTATTTTGGTTTTGTACAAAACCAGAAATAAAATTGATTTGGGGGGTCCTATTGCATTCACATGACCTGGACCAGTGTCTGAAGGACATTTACCTGAGCCCATATAATTCAAATTTTTTTTGTACTAATGGCTGGTTTGAAGCTGGTGTTCTCAGGGAGCAGAATCAAAAGGGAAGCAGAGGAGAAAAAGATCAGCTAACAGGCTCCCAACTGAATGGCAAGCTAGGCATAAAGAGACAGAGATATCTCTGTGTGTTAGTTTTTCTCTAGTAAGCTGAAGAGGCAGAGATATGTATAAGGAATGGAAACTCTTTGTAGGTCATTCTGAAGAAAAACAATACTGGAGAGAAGACCCTCCTTAGGTGGATCCTCTGCCAAATCCCACACAGATTTAAGCAGACTGGGAAAAGGTGGATGCAGTCTGCTCTGCTGCTTAAAGAAGAGAAAAAATCTTTAGGAGGACATGTCTAATACAGTCTCTGTACTGCAAATGACTGAGGAGAACGGGGTAGCATGCAGGATTCACATGAGCTGCTGGGATCAACAGCTTCTGGGAAGCCTTTGCCAATGTCTTAAAAAGGAAACCTGATTGTAGTACAGTCATCACTTACTCTGAACTGCTTTGTATTGTGCAGCTGAAGCCCAAACCAAGTCTTTGAAAACAGAACTACTACATTTGTAAAAATTCAACATCACATTGCAGAGAAAAGACCGAAGTATTTGCTTTGCTGTGCTTGTGCAGTTCAAGACCCTGTCATCTGAAAGGCAGCTTATCCCTGGAGGAAAAGACACCAAGTGGGTGGCTTTTTAACCTCACTCCCCTCCAGTACACTCTTTTGAAAGGCTGGATGAAATCACTATTCTCTCAAAGGGGATTGCAAGGTTTAGCACCTGCTTAGTCTACAGTCTACCCAGACACAGCTACTAACACAGCCAGCCTATGCTGCTTCTGCTCCAAGCTACATATCAAATACTCAGGATTTTCTATCAGAAGATGAACCATCATTTTCCTAGATATAGGAGAATGATGAAAAAGTGACTGCAACTTTAAAAACATTGTTTTTTCCTTAAATATATTAAGTCAGACACACAAAGTGTCATTTTGGGAATGCACAGTAAAGACACTAAGGACAAACTTTTGCCTTTGGTGCAGTATGTGTAGGATCACAGGATTGTCCATTCTGCTCTCACCATTCCTACCAGTATTTTATGATCTTTTTCAGCTGCAGTTTTCAACAAGTATTAAAAGGTACTTTTATAGTGTCCAATTTTGAAAAAAATTAAGGTGTGTGCTCATTTGAAAGAGTTGCTTTAGCCTTCCTCCACTCCTTACAGTGTTTAAACATATGTTTGTGGTCAAATAGCTTCCTGTTAAGCATAGGCCTCATTGCATTTGTGGATTGGAAGCCTTATAACTTAAGCATAGTAAATAAATTGAGATTTTATAGATATTGATTAAAAAGAAAAAAGTGAAGTAGTTTCTTAAAACTTAGGCATGGTAAAGTCAAGAGAGAGCTATAAAATATCAGGTTCCTTGTAGCTGAGCCTTTTATTTTCCATAACTATGTTGGCAGCAAAAAAAATAAAACAAGAAATACACTGGTGTATTTCTTCTGAGCAACAAGAAACGTGTTCCATCCCACTGAGCCCAAATTCACTGGTGAGAGACTGACAAACTGAAGGAATCAACACTAACCAGAAAGAGCACGCATACCTCTGCTAAACAGCTTCATAAGTGACTAAATGGATGAATTCTTTGTCCAAATCTTAATATCCCATGTCATTATAAAAGCATTTTATTTTACAAAAAGAAACCAAAAGTATCTAAGGTATACTATCTTCATAAAACTGTTGTGAATACAGAAACAAAGCTCACATTCCAAAAAAGGAGGGTTATATGCAGCCTAAATGAGGAACAAAAGTAAAATGTATTTTTATACCTCATCTGTAGATCTTAATGCTGAATGCTAATTAATCTACAAGGGTTTATCAGAATACTAATGAGTAATAGTGAGAAGAAAGAGAGAAGAACCAGAATATCTGGAGAGAATATACAAAGCACCCAGAAAAAATACAAATTTTATCCAAGTAATATGCCACTGGGGAAAAGTTACTGATGAATGCTCAATATTTTAGAATTTCCTGCCTTCAAGACATTTGTTTTCACATCCAAGTGTAATTAAACTGCTTCATATTGTTTTCCCTTTCTATCAGAAATGAAAAAAGAAAAAGAATGTAAAGAAGACCCGTTGGGTTTGTGAAGCTTGTAATTTGCTTGAGAATTCAAGTAGAGTTGCAAGAAAACCTTACAACAAATGCTCCTGACTGAAAAGTGTTCATTAAATTGTCATAAAATTAAGCAGTCACCCTCTTCTTGTTTCACCTACATCCAATATATCCTCATATCCTCCCATTTTCTTACTGGTTGCACTAAACTATACCAATCAGATTTTCTGTCTGACAAAAAAAAAAAAACAAAACAAAAAAATAAAAATACAAGACATAATTGTTAAATTTTGGGTTTATTTTTGGGTTTCTGCTTTTTTTGTATCGTTGTGAAAACAGATCAATTTAAATCCAGTTAATTATTATTTGATTCTGAGAAAATACAACTCCCATTACTCATTGCTAGCTTTCAACAATAATATTTCATTGTAAATACACTTATTTTTAACTTTTTCCTGATTTGGTTTATGTTTCCTGATCTACACACAGTAATTTTTCTAACTGCCATTATTATATAGGATTTTACTTTTTTCAAAGTAGTTTTTTGTAGTTTCATTGCAGCAGCGTCTAAATTTTAAGGTGAAATCATAACAGCCACACGAAAGTCATTCAGACATGTGAAACGTCAGAATAATAGCTTCTTCTTGCAAAGGAGATGACTTATTCCAGGTTCTCATCATTTAGCATGCAGCAGCAGCCAAAAGAATCCAGGACAGAAAATAGATGAATGGGAATGATTTTTAAACTGATCCTTTTCATTTTAGCTATTAGGTAAGGATTTTCCAAAATGAATGAAGCCATTGTCAACCTGCCCTTATATTTCCAGGTTGGGATTGGTGTTTTTTTTTTTTCGCAATTTGTTTTTTTTTTAGGGGGTGTTAGTAAAGGCTGGGGAGAAAAGCAGTGTTCAGGATGAAAACACATAGCTTTCAAAACCAGGAGAACAATCTGCTCATATATAAACACAGTGGGTCCTTTCCTTGGGAATAAAGGCACAATGAAACAAACAAAACAAAGAAATTGTTATTCGCCTATGAGAATGCCACCCACTAAGTCAACCAAACAGCTCTCCCCAGGATAGGCCTGACTCCCTGACAATCTGGTCCTCTGTCAAGAGGATAACCTCAGTAAAAAAATCTAAACTTTATCCTCCACGGTGCATGAACATATACAAACCAGCTATTTACAGATGTTCGTGGAAGTCAGTGACAATGTCCTGAAAAGGTACGTTTTAAGTCTCCCCAGGTGGAATTTCTAAAGAGCTACTTGGACAAATTCTTGAGAGCAGTCAGAGCTTGTCTGCACCACCCAAGTGGCATCTGTGGTAACAAATCACCCACGTACTGCTGGTCAGGAGCCCTCTGCTGCCAAAAAAAGCCCGCTTTCCTGGCATATTCATGTCCCTGGCAGGTAATTGTTCCCCCTCCAACATCCAGCCTGGCTGGGGCAGTGATGCCAGAGAGCCATTTTGCCCACTCACCAGTAGCTGTTTTTAACATTGACTAGTCTTAGGTCTGAGACTGACCTTCGTAAAACCACAGCTGCCCGATCTTCTCCCTTCACCACAGCAAATATAAAGCAGAGCACTGCTTGGTGCAGAAGACACCATCACCCACTGTGTCTTCATTATCTCTCTGTCAGTGGCAGCTGTAAAGGATAACTCCTGGTGACATCAGTCTTACCCAGAAGCAAAATTTCCAGGGGGGTAAAAGGAGGAAGAAAAATCCCATACTTGTACTGAAGAAGCTTTCAAGGTGTGGGACTGAATTAAGGGAACCCATTTGATATTTTTTTAAGACTGTTGGCACACACTTTTGAAACTTTTTTCCTACACTCCAAAGTCTCAATTGATTTGATTCAAGCTTACTAGGATTTTTTTTTTTTTCTTTTTTTCTGGGATTGGTACAAGAACATTAAAAATCATCCCAAACAGGGTAGGGTACAAAGTGTGAATAGAAAAGTTAGATTAGCAGAAGGTTGAAAACTAGCTTTAGAAACTGGGAAGTACTCACCCATATGTGGTATTTCAAACAGGCAGTTCTGGATTAATTCTGCTGAGCAAAATACTTATGTCATACTAGTATCTTTGCAAATAACAGGACTCAATAATTGCAACTCTCAATTTTACCAGGACTTAGACATCTCCATGCAATTTATAAACCAACCTGAGTGCTTGAATTTCTAATACAGCCTCTGTATTAAAAAGTAAACAGTATTGAGAGCAGGTATGATTTCTTGTCCTTTTTCCACTCCAGATGCTGGAGGGTCTCCCACACTGGGCTTTATTATGACATGCAATGGTAAAAATTAGGTAGAAGCAAGGCAGCCAAGCCCTGGCAATATTGACTATTGATCCAGCTGTACAGAGTCAGATTACTTGGAAAACAGCCCTTCAATTTTTCACTCCAGTGATGCTGCAGGGCAGTTGCTTTTAGGATCATTACCCTTGTCTGTAAAATGGAGGAATGTGAGAACGTGTTTGAGTAAATTCTGAACCCATTTGAACTTTGTGGGTTTGAAACTTAGTCCTAGAGTCAAGTCGTTGCTTTCCATGAACACATCACCTCCACAGCTAACCAGGGCATTCACACTATGACTGTGGTTTAGCTGATCCATAAATCATCCATAAATCACCATAATGCTGTAATGAGTGTACTGAGAAGTTGCCAACACCTTATCACATATGAGAGTTGCTTTAAGATAAGAAAACTCCAGAAGGCACATGCTTCCTTATTATACTAATTGGCAAAGACATTAATGTCACTGATGTACTAGCATGTACTGTCTCTTTAGCAAGGCAGCTCTGCAGTGAAGAATACAGGAACATACGCAGTGTTTGGGCAGCAGGAGCTTTAACTTTTGGGGCAGAAGCTTAACAGAAAACAGCCATAGGCCAGCTAGTACATGGTTTGTCCACATTCATGAGATTCCCTTTCATTTCTGTGTCCCACAATATGCTAAACAAGCAAAACAAATCTCAGTTAAAGGTAAGAGTGACCTTAACCCGTGAAAACTGCTCAAGTAGCAAGAGTGTGGGCAGGTCAGACAGGCAGTAATGACAAGAATCATGACCAGTGAAAGTTGTGTGGACATTTTGATTGAGGAAAGTTAGATGAAAAATACATTCTCCAAACATTTTTTTTTCTTCCTTTTTTATATCTGATTGATGTTAACTTTGCCTCTGCAACAAAACAGGGGTTTTTTTGGATTTTTTTTTTTTTTTTTTTTTGGAGGGTTAGTGTTGTCTCTGAGAACTCAGCCTCCCATATCTCAGGAAACCAGATCACACAAGTCTGGTTTTCCATAGACATTTCATTTTAGGAGATATTTATTTGGAGAACACATCAACACAGACGGGACAATCCTGAGACAGATACCTTGAAATAGAGAAACAAATATTGTGAAACTACTGATGGAATTCAGAAGGTGTAGAAGTGCACTGTAAAAGGAACCTGCAGACAAAAAGGCAGATATCTCTTATACACAACTCTAGGAAAGACTCTTGATTGAAATGAAGCATAGGCACCTGGGTTTAAGACAGAAATCAGGGCATGATTCTGAGACTGAGCCGCTGGCTTAACTTCTGAAGAATGTAATGAAAAAGACTATATAAGGAAAAAGAAAAGAAAAAGGGAGAAAAGTTAAAAAATGACAAAAGAAAGAAAGCCTCAGGAGTGGAGAAAGTCTGCATGAGACAGCAAAACAATTCTTAGAATCAAACAAGGAAAATATTTAAATTACCTTCCCAGTTTCAGTTATACTGAGCACATGGAATGTCCTCAGAGGAAAGAAAAGAGTGGATGTCAAGATACGAACTCTGGCTCAAGAAGTTGTTGGTTTAGACCACTGACTGCTGGAAGGTGGGAAGGTATGTCAGACAACGACCCCTCTGTGTTCACACTATTTGTTATATTCCTTCACTAAGCAGTTGCTATTAACCACTCTCGGAGACAGATTACCAGACAATGTAGACCTTCAGTCTGACCCTGTGCTGCACCTCTTAGCTTTTAAGACCAAAAAGTGATGCATGAAATAAACCCAAGCAGCAAAGATTTAAACACAAGTGGCCATGGTGTATAGATATTTGGATCTATTAAAAAGTGCATGATCAAAAGCCAAATCCCTGCTGTGAAACCAAAATTGATGAGAGCAGTCCAGACATAGAGCTCTGATTCAGCTCGGCTTTCACACTACAAGTTGTAAAGTAATTTATCACTGAAGAAACCCACATACTTGTAATGCATTAGCAGAAATTTCCCATGAATAAAACAAAGGATTTTAGTTTGCTACTTTCCTTCAAACATAAGACGTCTCAGGATAGTCTCCCGTCCCCCATAAAATGAAGAACAAAGATTAGTTTTCAATTAACGCAGTAATTTTTACAGTCAAGCATAACAAATAAAGGAACAAATTTTCCAGGTGTCTGGCGCTCCGGAGGCACTATTACCAGGACGAGGCTGCCCTCTCTTGCACAGAGGGAGATCTACACCTGGATGTAGAGCTAAAAAGATGTGAGGCTGCCGTGCGCTGTACAGGAGGAAGGGGGGTATAAAAAGTCCGTTCTCACGCCAGAACTAACCAAATGAGGCCATACTACTATTTAAAGCGGATACTGTGATTAATTAATACATTTATGACTGTTTTAGAAAATATTTCATTTCAGGCATTTTATCTCTGTAGGTTCACTAGGCAACAGGGTTCCCTCCTTGTAGACTGCACAATTTGTGCATGAAGCCACCCTACCTTAAATACAGAGGGTAAAATACACCCCACAGAGTCTTTTGTGTTTTCACTTCGGAGGGAGACTGGAAGATCTAAACCTTAACTGCCCCAACTGCCCTTCCTTCAGCCTTACTCCACTCCTTCCATACACCCCCCCAGTCAGTCATGACTTTTATTAGAAACCTGTTGAATCCTAACTCCTTCTGTGCTGTGCAAAGTAATAAGACACTCCATAAATTGAGGGACTTATCCCTTTTTTTTTCTGCAGAACTTTGTTTTTACTTGCCACAAAATAGCAAGGATAAAAAAAATAATATCAGGATAAAAAAAAAAACAAAACCAAAACACCAAAACAAACAACACCCCCAGATCAAAGTTATCTGTTCGGGTCATTAACTTTTATAATTCTTCCTGAGAAATGAAGCAAAATTAACTTTTTTCTTTCTTAGGTCAGATGAGATGATCATTTATATGGGGATTTCCTAGACTTAAGTCTCCCTGTTTTCTAAATTTTGTCATAAAGTTGGAGATATTGAATGAAGAGGGTATATGAAGAGTTTTCTGTTGGTAGTGACCTTTTCTCTAGCTCTTGACTGGCTTTATGCTGGAAGACAAATTCTTAAGGGAACTTATCTAACAGCTGTTTCTCTATCTAACTATATGATACATTATGACCACTATGTCTTGTATCTACTCCTCAATTAACTCATTTTTGTTAGGCTTCTGGCTATTGACCCAAATTATCATCCTTAATTTCATTCTAAAAGCTGGTAGATTGACTGAATAGGATTTCAGGTGTTAACAAAAGTTAAAATGGCAGATCCTTAGGAAAGAAGCAGTCAAAACAAGCTAATAAATCTATTTCAAAGACAGGCTTTGTGCTACTGAATAAAGATCAGAAATACAAGATGTATGAAAGAACCAACTTGCACAAACCCTCTGAATACCTCAGGCAAGAATAGAAGATCTTGTTTGGTTTGCCAGGGTTTCTTTTTGCTGTGGTGCTGAGCACAACTGAGTGAGGCACAGGGGCAGAAGGTATTCACACATAAGATGCAGGTAGGCGAGTAGCAGAGCTGCAGCTTAGGCAGTGCACCGAACCTTGACTTCACACCCCTTAAGACCTGGCCAGCATAGCTGTGGAAACTTGGTGGTAATAGGTCATTATCAGACTACCTCCCACCTTGAACCAGGGGAGCCAGAAAGGAACTGTTGAATCACAGTTCCCTCCTTGGTCTTCTAAGGCAGAGAATGCAGTCTAAATCTAGACCCGCTTTGGGAAAATATGAATAAAATGGCAAAAAACTGCAATGACTTGAGCTTTCTCACTGGGAAAAGAGTTCCCCATGCACACAGCCCTTCATTTTTTCCCAACAACAGTGTCAATTAATGTTCTGTACAGCTAAGCATTTGCTTTAACCACACTGCTTGCAATTAGCAGTGTCTATTAATACTAGGCATCTGAGACCTGCAGGGTTTGAGTAAAAAGTGCCAGGGCTCAAGTGTTTATGAGCAGTTCATATACAGCAGGAAATTTCTTGTTTTTCTTGAACAGTTGTCCTGTTTCTACTTGCCAAAAACTGCATGGTGAATAGTCATTACCCAATTTAATAGAGATGTGGGCTAAGATTTCTGCTACCTGGTTTTACACATAGGCTGTGGTTAGAGGGGAAAACAGAGAACAGTCTCATTGCTTCTATGTTGGTATGTAATTTCAGTGAAAGCCAGAAGTTTAAATAAGCTACTCTGTCTACCATCTTAAAGTAAGCTTTTCAATTTTTTGCAATGCTTTGGATTAGTGATAGATTGGAACAAATTCTGCAGATCCTACCATCATCAATTTTTGTGTTAATTCAAATGCTACCAGGTGAATTTTGCCTTTCATGTATATGTTTAATTTTGATTGCCAGTATGGACTTTTGCTTGATATTTCATTTTACAACACAAACAATTATAAAAGAGGAGCTTTGTCTTCTCCCTCTCTTTGTTGTATCTTTAAAAAAAGTCTTCCATACCTTCTTATTACTACATTTATGATAACTTTGAAATATTGGGTTTTACTCAAGATAAGAATGAGTTGATTCTAATTCACCAGGAACAAAGTAACTCCATCACTATCCTGTTTACCCATATGCTCTACACACAGGACCACAGACACGTTATGAAGCCAGGCATTAACACTGTGCTAACAATTTGGCACATCATACTGCTGTTTGGTTTTGCATAGTTTCAAATGTATGTTTTGAGTTTGTTTTGAGTCTGCTCAACAGACTAGGAATTAGGTGAGTGAACAGAGCTCAGCACAAAAGGCTTGGGGCAATTTACTACATAACACAATGTTCCTTAGAAAACAATGACAGAAACTGAAAGTTTCCTGAAGAGTGAGAAAGACTATCTACCGTTTCGTTTTATAAAACTCAGCCCTCCATCAAAATATCTATTTATATGGTACAGATAAAGCCTATATGGAAAAAGGATTTGCTGTAGTTCTTTGGGTTATTTTTTTTCTCTTTACCTTACATCTGAATATTTGGAGTTGGTCCATTCTGATTATTTTAAAGTCTATTATTCTCCATATGTAAAAATTCAGGGAGGGTTTTATTTCCCCCCAAGCTTCAACAATAGTCATGTTAAGAGTTTTCAGTTAAAAATTGTGTGGAACATTTCCTTGTCCTGCTGAAAGAAACAATAAGTAATATATGAGGCCATTTGCTATATGGCTGTCTAAGAAGAAATTACTGAGGCACAGATTAATTGTATTCATTTGCAGGTTAGATGTGGTCTCCTCTATGTATGACTTCTTCCCTGAAAACAGGCATTAATCATCTCACTAAAGCCAGATCAATATGAAGATTTGATGGCCCTGAGCACAACTGGTCACCGGAGCAGCTTCTCCTGCATTGTTTAAGAAAAGCTGGATTTATATGACTGGGTAGATTAGGAGAAAGAGGTGGAAGATAAATTAGCTTCAGATTTGTGTCTCATTCCTGGCAGACCACAGGGGGCTCCAGGGATCAGTGCCTGAGGGTAAGTGGATTGTGGATTAATAAAATAGCTGGGAAAGGACAAAAGGAGGACTTACTTCTTCCATGCACCCAGGGAGCAGTGGAAAAATAACCCCCTACTTTCAACTTTCAACCTAATTTTTCCTCCTACAAAGTTCCTGGAAAGCACACTGTGTTGGGTGCAGGAGAAGACTTGAGAACAACAACAACAACAAAAAAAAAACAACAAAAAACAAAACCCAAAAACTAGCAAAAAAACCAAATCGAATGAAATAGTCAAGGTCTACTGAACAAAGGAAATCCCAAAAGTCAAGGCTTGGATGACTTGGCATAAGGCACATATTTTAAATAGCTGCTGCAAGAAATGCAAAAGGTAGTGGTGGATTTGTCATCTCTTGCTGTAGTGAGATGGGGACCAATTCCTCTCTGAAACATAGGCTTTAGTTAGACTAATCTCTGTGGAAATGGAAGTAAGTAGGAGCCCATGATTTATGAGAGATGCTAGTGTGCCTCTTTTTTTTAATGTAAACTCTTTAAAGTTGAAAGATATGGTAAGAAAAACCAGACAGTTTCAGACTGGATAGATGGTATTTGCCCATGAGGTTGGAGGATGGAATTGCTTTTCCCTTTGAGATTTTTGTCCTCCCTGAACTTAAACTAATTCTAAAGGGAAGAAAGGGTTACAAAGGTAAAGAAAAATATTTGGAAGATTCTTCAGCTATCAGAAGTAAAAAATAGAAACTACAAACACAAATCCTGTGAAGTGTCAAACTGCATAGAAAATCCAATAGTTTAAATTTAGAAGCAAATGAAATTGATACAAAAGGCACAGGTAGCTAGCTGCAATAGCCTTCCACTCCAGCTATAGCACCAAATAATTTCCATTTTAGCTTCTCAATGGCCTACAAGAGACTGGCAGACTTTCTGGTCTCTGAAGCCACTATTATAATTAAAAGTAATTCAAATTTCTAGTAAAGACAGTATGGATAACACTTCCTCCTCCTCCCTGAAGGTGGATTTTGATGTACATTAGCAGGTGTTCTGCGATTACTAAATTGGCATAACCGTAATTCATCAAATAAAGAGAAGGCTCAGGTATCAAAATAGTACTACAAGCACAACAAAAAATCCCTTAGCCTTTAAATTTCTGTAACTCATGAAGTCTTTTGTTCTTAAAGTTGCTTCATGCGAGGATGGAAGCAGTAGGGAAATAAATCTAGTTGTCTGACTATGGATTAAGACCTGGAATGTGCAAAAAAAGACATTTTTTATGCCTTTGAACACTTGAAAAGCAAAATTCCTCCAGATGCCAACTGCTGGGCAACTGAAACAATTTATCTACCTTTACCTTTTTTTTTTACTTCTGTGTAATATATTTCTAAGTTTCATACATGCCAAATAGAGGGATAAACATATGCCTTTTTTAAAAAAAGATATATTATTTTATATTATTATGTTTTACATGATCTATTGTGTAGTGTCCCTGCACACGGCAGGGCAGTTGGAACTAAATGATCTTAAGGTCCTTTCCAATCCTAACTATTCTAAGATTCTCTGATTCTCTGATTCCATGATTCTATGATTTTATGATTCCATATAGTAATATCCGACATGTGCTATAATAGCAAACATAGCATTGTGTAAATTTAAAGAATAATTTTGACAAGGATTTCACATAAGCAAGTGATTGGGATACCAGAAAAGTTTCATTACTACTTTTAAGTAAGGTACTTTGGATTCTGAAATACTGAAAGGCTGTTTTTCAAAGCAAATTTTCTCCCACTCACAAATGAAATAGTTTTCTCACTCCATTGATGTCCTTACCAAGCACATGGGCCAGATAAAAAGGAAGGATGAAAAGTGTACAAGTTTAGACTGGCAACTCCACACACTGTATTAAACCAGAACATTGTTCACTGGGTTTTGGTAGTTTTGGTGATATATGCAGACACTATGCATCTCTATCCCCTGCATTTTAAGTACTTATTTTGAAAATATGCTTTTTATTTATTCCATTTGATTAGGGAAAAGCTGTTTTCAATTATTCTGGAGGTTTTAATATATTCTTTCTCAGATTTTTTTTTTCTCTTCTGAATGATGGGGTTATCAAATTTAGTATTAGCCAATATTTTAAAACTCTAAAATAAGTGGTCTTGAATAAATGTTGCAAATAAACCGAGTTGTGGTGTAGAACTGTAACTGGCATGATTTCACAGCCCATGAACTGTGGCTTGTGTGAGTTGCATGGTTTAGCCTAATAGAGAAAAAAAATAGCTCATTTTACCTCAGGTTTTTAAAAATGACAAAATATGAGCATATGAGTGTTCAACACTACCCCCTTACAAAGATTATGTTCTACTCCCTTTCTTTGCTTGAATTCTTCCAAACTTCATGAAATAAGAGCCAAATGATTGGGCAAATTACTTCAACCTCCAGTTAAACTTCACATGTTCATATGCTGGTTGTACCATTTTTTCCCACACAGCCAAAATGCATCCTCTTGAAAGATATTTTTCACTACAATAAATTCAGTCTCTGCAGAAAAATGCCTTCACATTAAGTGCCTTAAATAGTGAACTGCCAGACATAAAGGATAACTCTAGCTACAGAGGAATGTAAAAAAATGTTACTGTTAAGCTTAAACAGGTCATAGAAGTACATTAAAGCTCTAGTATTATTTGATTTGAACACATTTGTCTACACATGCTCATGCAGGTCCATATACCAGGCACATTAGCTACTTGGGGTTCCTGATATGCGACTTCACTAAGTGGCTCTAGAGAGAAGACAGTGCATCACTTCTTCCCATTGCCCCAGCAAGCCAGAGGGAAGCTGGATTTCACACCCCCACTAGGGTCTTCAATGTTTACGTCTGGGACAGCAAGCACACGATATTCTCCACCAGCACAGTGAAATCCTACCACATTATGCTGCCACATTTTGGAAGTGTTGCAGTTTGGCAGTATCACTGCTCCTGACCTGCAAGGTTTTAAAGATATATGCAGGTTATGCCTGCCCAGTGTAAATAGGGAAGGTGCAGTGTAACTGAACTCAAACTGTATAACTACAATATGTCAGCAAAATAATTTACATTAGTGCCAATGACTTAGACTTTCTTATTAAATCTGAGAGTATGAGGTGGGTTTTGCTTATTGAAACCTATCCTTTCAAAACCTCATGCTCTTATACAAGTTCACCACTCTTTGTATGTGCGTTAAGCCAACTCCACTGCTTTTTAAGGCCATTTTTGAGGGCCAGCAACATCAGTACTGTTGAGTAAAATATGGCAAGTTCCCGCGAAGCAAAGGGGGTAACCTTTTGTATTTTTAAGAATGAGACACCAGAGGGAAAAAAAAAAGAAAAAAACCTAAAAACTAAAAGCATCCAAAATAGATGCTTAAATTAGAAAGGAAACTATTTCCTATACAGTCAGTCATGAAAAGTAGATCTGTCTGGAGGATAAATCAGCAGACTCCAGTTTCTCTGCGAATGATCATAGCTGCTGTCTAAATGATATACCTGAAAATAGAAGGGGTGCATACTCCCTATAGTTTTGAAGGCAAAATATTGGTTGGTGACACTTTACTGGAAACTGGCAAACCACATTGTAAATTTACAGTTTGCTGTTTAGAGGGACAATTTTTTCACAGAAGCATAAAAATTTCAGTGAAAGATTTTTTCTTTTTTTCCTCACTGACTTGAATGGAATATACACGATCTGATACACAAATGGCTTTTGAAATAGTGCAATAATGTCTTGTAATTGTTTCATCACTTCAGTTATGCACAGGAACAGGTTTATATTCTGAGAATCCACTGGACACAAGGTACTTTCAGCAGCCACAGATTTAGGATGTTCTACTCTTGAAGAACTGAGCTGAGATTCCACAGCTAACATCTTGAATATCATACTGAAGTCTTTCTTGGCCTTTTCTTGCTTTCTTGGATCAAAACTGAAAAGAATAAAGATTCAACTGAGCATTTAATCCCACAGCAGGATTTATTACAGTGGCAGAATGATTGCTTCAGGCAAACTGAAATACCAACATATGTAAACAATCTCTGTTGTGTTTAGCTTATGTATAGTCCTGAATTATAAAAACTTATTCTAGGATAAAACGTGCTTTTATCCTGGGGTCCATTGTGTATGGTAACACAGAACAGAAATGGAGAAACTGGAACTGGGAGGAACCATGTGTCAGAGATGTGGGATCCTGGGGTGATACACTGATTCAGAAGTAATGTACTCTGTC
Organism: Pezoporus occidentalis; assembly: GCF_034315485.1. Taxonomy (NCBI): domain Eukaryota; kingdom Metazoa; phylum Chordata; class Aves; order Psittaciformes; family Psittacidae; genus Pezoporus; species Pezoporus occidentalis. The sequence continues at coordinate 2,687,090 of NW_026915724.1, read as the reverse complement.
CCTTACCAAGATGAAGACTTGTCACCTTCTCTATCCCCAGGAGTACACCTAAAAAAACGGGAATGTAAATGATGATTCCATATGTCATCAGACACCCTTAGTTATCAGTGGACCAATGCTAACAAGATACGATGAAACAGATAAGAGGCTTTTACATTCTGATTCACCTTCCAGTGAGAGCAACCCAGCTTTTCACCTCTGAGTATTTCATAGACTATATGAAGTGGGCTAAACAAAAGGCTCTGACTACCAGCTCTGCAAGGGCTGTTGCAGTCTCAGACAGTCCAAATCATTTGTCCAAACCTATTGACTATAGATTTAATCTGAAACTCTGCCTGCACAGATTTCTCCTTTTTGGAAGACTGTTTTCTCTAAAGCAAGATGAAAGTAGTTTGTTAATGAACCTGTCACAGTCTTTCCACTTCATGCTAGGGGAATGAGTGCTGGAAAATCAGGAAAATCATAATTAAAAACAAAATATATTAGAGGCAATCATCACCTCTCATCTGTGTTCTATCTGTGCTCCCACTGTGCAAGGAACATTATTTGCTCCATACAGCCAACCTGTAGAAGTGTTTTTTAGAGTTTATTTTGTCCAGGAAATTGCTTTTCAGAATCAGGAACACATTCCTAATGGGACACACATTGATGTTAAGCACTATCAGGGCAAGATGAGTGATGAAGTGGGTCCTGTTTTAATAAAAGCTAGTGGTAATAGGACAAGGGGGTATAGCTTTTTACTGAATGAAAGGAAGATTTAGATTTTACTGAAAGAAGGAAGATTTAGATTAGGTATTAGGAAGAAAATCTTCACTATGAAAGTGAAGTGGTGAGGAACTGTAACAGTTTGCCCAAGGAAGTTGGGTTGCCCCGTCTGTGGCAGTGTTCAAGGCGAGGTTGGATGGGGTTTGGAGCAACTTGGTCTACTGGAAGATGTCCCTGCCCATGGCAGGGGGTTGGAAACAGCTGATCTTTGAAGTCAGTTCCAACCCAAACCGTTCTATGAGTCTATGTTTTAAATCTTAAACTAAGGCAAAGTAGGTAGAAGTGCTTTTTCTCAGGAGCTGAACAAAATTGTTTCTGATGCATTAAAATTACTTTTTTCACACCAGTGAAAGTTTTCATGCTGGATCACTACTGCTAAGATGACCTACAAGAGCAAAAAGAGATAAAATCTGAATGTGCTAAATTCTTAGAATGAACCCTATCCCACTAATGTCAAAAGGATTTTTGACAGCAAATTTTCATCCAAGTCAGTATTTCATTACTACATTTTCCAGTCAAATAGATTTTAGCTTATCTGCTCAGAGTTAAACTGAAAAGGTGAAGGTACAAGGAGACACCTCAGATTTCTGGGATGGTTATTTAGTAAGAAGAACACAGAGCCACAGTAATTCTAGGTATCCTTATAGTGCCATTTCCACGCTTTCTACAGACTGGTACTGATCTGATACCAGTAGATTTTGCTATCTTAAGTCACTATATCTCTGTTGAATCAGTCTCTGGATACAGCAGGAAGAAAACACTTCTATATTTTTTCTTGATCTGACACAGATCTTCTGGCTTAAGAAGATCCCTCCTCTACATTCAGACTGTATTCTGTACACTGTGTTTGGAGAGATAAGACTGAAACCACTACCTAGGATGAGCAGCTGCAAAGTAGGATAAGTCGTAATAAAAGAAGTTTTATTTATTTAATTCCTGTTCAGGCTGAGCTGCTGTCAGGTAGGACAAGTAGCAATGGGCCAAGTTTTATTTCTTTCATTCCTTAGTTCTTAAGGCAATAATGGGAAGAAATATGAAGTGTCTTGTGCATTTGCTATGCTGGCCATTGTTGGAAAGTTGCCAGCTTCAGGTCTGTGGGAATGGATGAGGCTTACGTTCCTATTGCCTCGGCACACAGCTGAAAACAGCCACACTGTACAGTGCACTACTGTGATTGACTCCTATCCCTCCCAACCCACACACGCCCCCTGCATTGCTACTGCTGTGTCACTGCAGTTGTCCTGTCCACGACCCTTTTCAGGGCTGGCTCTGAGAAACTATTCCTCACTGGATGTTGTGATCACCTGAAGTCAAGTGGGCTTAATCTTTCCTCTCACAGTACTTTATTTGGGTATAAAACCAGTATTTAGCAATTAATGTGTAACACTGTTTACTCCATTAAAAATTTCAGAAAGTTATGCAAAAGGGTTGTTGATTCAAGCAGGCCTTTTGTACTGAAGCCACAGAAAATTCTCTTTCTGTCTTATCTAAGGTGAAAGAGGAGAGAAGAACTAAAACAGCCATTCAGTCTATAAAAACATAAACACAGATTGTTCTACTATGACTCTCAGTAATTAGAGAACAAACTAGTAACAAAATATTGCACTGCTTTAATTTTTATTTTTAGGTTTTGGGGATTTTTTTTTTTGGGGGGTGGTGGTGGTGGTGGTAGTTTTTATTTTGTCTTAGAAGGTCTGAATGGCCTTTGGAGCCAAGATATGCCCAAATGCCATCAGACAAGTGTGGCACAGAAACTTAAAAGGTCAGTATCACATAGCCAGAAAACTAGAACACCCCTCATCTCATTCCAACTGCAAGATGCAGCTATCTTTTTCCATGCTGACCGTTTCAATCTAGGCTACAAGCTTTCATTACTTACCAAATAAAACAGGCAATGTAAATAGACAAAGTGCATCAGAGGAGCCTGTGCTGAAAAATATACCCCATGGGCAAGTGGCAGAATCCATGGTCAGCCACAGCACTGTGTCCCCACAAGATGTTCCCAGCCTTCCCAGGGGAGATGCAAGACTTCCCTACAGCTATAAACCAGACAGGGATGAGCTCTGGAGGGGTGACATGTGTTTCGTACACACCACAGTGACTCCCAGGCAGACGCATGGTGCTAGACAGGCCCATAGGTGCGAGCTGGACAGTGCAGCCTGGGAGGCTCTTTCACCTTAGGATCACAGAATCATAGAATGGTTTGGGTTGGAAGGGACCTTAAAGACCATCTGGTTCCAGCCCTCTGCTATGGGCAGTGACACCTTCCACTAGACCAGGTTGCTTAAGGCCCCATCCAACCTGCCCTTGAACACTGCCAGGGATGGGGCAGCCACAGCTTATCTCAGCAACCTGTGCCAGTGCCTCACCACCATCATAGTAAAGAATTTCTTCCTAATATCTAATCTAAATCTACCCTCTTTCAGTTTAAAGCTGTTCCCCTTGTCCTATCACTACATGCGCTTGTATAAAGTCCCTCTCCAGGTTTCCTGTAGGCCCCTTTTAGGCACTGGGAGCTGCCCTAATGTCTCCTGACGCCTTCTGTTCCCCAGGCTGAGCAAGCTCAGCTCCCTCAGCCTGCGCTCGCAGCAGAAGTGCTCCAGCCCTCTGAGCATCTTTGCTGCCTCCCTGCACCTCGGAGCGGCGGCCACCTGGTGGCGCCCGCGCCCCGCCTGAGGGGCGGCTGCGCTGAGGCTTGAGGCGGATCTGCCTGCAGCGCTCGTTACCTTTGCCCCCCTTCTCCACCCCCACACAGAGCGGAATCGGGCTTTTCCTCTGTCGCTCCGTCGGGCGGGTCGTTGCCCGCTTTCCCTTTCCTGGTGGCGGCTGGAGTTCAGGCAGGAGGAGGAAGGGGACAGCACGGGCCCGAGAGCCGGTTCTGTCACGGTCTGGGAGGTAGCAGGAAGCGGGAGCCGCCGGCAGCCGCCGGGCCCGGGGCTGGAGCGGGCAGCCCTAGCCGGGAGGGCGCTGCGAGGCCGGGGGAGGTGAGAGGGGGGCACCGTGACGACTTTAGAGTGGGACAGGTGTGCCGAGTGCCTTGAAAAGGGGTGCCCGCGCCTTGCGGAGGGTACATGGTAACTTACGCTGGTACTTTAGAATAATGATTGTGTAAGAACGTATCTGAGAAATGAAAACAAAATAGCTTTTAACTTCTTAACACACAGTGAAGACCTGAAATAGGAAATCAGGGTTGTTATGTTGCTTTGATGCTTCTTGTACAATAACATTTTACTGTTAAACTGCACTCAGAAAAACTGGTCTGCCTTTGTTTGATCCCGTGCTAGGCTTGCCACTGACTTGCACACGGAGGCATATATTATGAAGGGGCTGGATGTGAAACCTTAGATCACTTACCTGTTCACCAGTAGGATCTACAGATTAAGGTCAGGATTTTCATTCATTTAGCTCCTGATGTTAACATCCTAATCAGATGTAAGGCTTCTTTGTGCTAGATACATAAAAATGAAGGGAAGCATGGTCTTTGCCTAGATAAGCTCACAGCCCAATCTAAACCAAATACAAAACACAGGAGGTTCCGTGAATGAAAGACTTCAGTTGATACACAGAGGCTATGTCTAAACTACCAAATAGCGTAAAGGGCTGTTCTTTCATTACCAAGATTGTCCTCTGAGTTTGAGGCCAACTGTCCTAGGCTATCTTGTGTCTGCTTATGGACATACTGCTTATGTCTGTGCACACTCAGACTCCAGAATAAAATGGCTTGACGTAAACTGTATATTGTGAATGATCCCTATCCATTGCTGAGCTATGGATGTAAGCTATGTCTTAGCATTGTTTGGGAGAATGGCACACAGCCCACACCAAAACCACAAACCATGCAGACACTTCTCCAGCGGTGCAACAAAACAGACACTGAAGCTGCACTGCCCAGGAATACTCCCTGGCACCCTTTTTTTTCCCACTTGTGCCATCACCATGGGGCAGGTTTAGTGTAGGCAAAGGTACAAATCGTAAAATGGGTATGTGAATACTGTGTTTCAACTCAAGACTGAGTCTAGATGCAGTTCCTTTACATGGGGAATGTGGGAGTGGAGATTCTCAAGTGTCAGTCAAATCCTTGGTATCTGTTCCAAAACTTGAAGTGGTGATCGAACTGATGAGAAGTTTGGCAATACCAATGGTGTTAATTTATAGTAACTACTTCTCTTGTACAAACTAAGGCTATGCTCAGATGATACAGTATGTACAGTTTATGGAGGAAACCAGTGTGTTTTTACTGCCAGTGAGAGAAGGCAAAAAGCATTAGTAGGTTTACCTGCAGAGTTGTTCCATCCTCATCAGGAGGGCTATATCTAGCCTAGAAGGGGATTTTTTTTCTTCTCTGTGCAGCCTGACAAACAAAGCGCTTAATGACATAATTTGCATCTCAAGTTCAGGGTGAATTATATAGAATGGAAAAGAAATGTGAAAATGTTGTACCCTGAGATGAAGGAACTGTTCTGGATTGTATCACAGGATGAGCAAATGTCTCAAGCCAAGTTACTATGAGAAGTAGATTTGTACCAGGTCCTGCAGTTACGAGTGTTTTATTATGATTAATGGCTTGAGAAATAATCTTCAAAGCACATGTATGACAGAGTCACGCCTTAGCCAGTACAAGACAACTCAGGCCCTTCTTTTAAGAGTTTCAGGTCATGCTTCATCAACATCACTGTCATCCCATTATACTTTAAACTCTTAATCCAAGTATCTTTGCAGGCAGTCAAATTTTATACATATGTCTCTCCATGTATTTGCTGACACCAATTTTTAGTTATTTTTGATGGATGGGGACAAATTTATTCGAGGGGTTATTCCTCATTATGGTCTACCTGTACATTTTGGTCTGTTAGCTTCTGTCTCCAGTTTCTCTTATGTGTAGAAAGAACTTCACCAATATGGCAGTTCAGCTTTAATCAAGAGGCCCTACAATTTTCTCTTTGTTTTCTGTCCCATGTCAAAATGTCATCTTCTCCAAATGCCACACATTTTGCTCTGTTTCCTATGAAATATAGTAAGAATTGGGCACAACCCAAACAGATGTGACATGTATTCTTCCTGTGCTGAAACCTGGCTGTGATTCTGAGGTTGGGTAGCACCAGAGATCTCCCTGCATACAGAGGGGTGGTCTTTTGTAACTGCCAGTGTTCTACAGCTATCCTAACAGGCCCTGCAAATCTCAGGCATGCCCTATAGGTAGCATGAAAATGTCACACCCAGGAATATAATGTTTCCTCAGGACTTCCTAGGAAATAGCAGTGTACTTCTTATCATTTTGCTGCCTTTGAAGTTATTGATGTCTCACTGGGACCCAGAGGAGGAAGATGAAAAGTGGTTCCCAGGGTGGACACAACCAGTCTGATCTAAAAGAGATTAGAACAAGTCATGCAAGGCACTCTCTACTGCTTGGATCAGGAACCACAGGTTGCTGCCTGGAGCAGGTGACTTTAGTATGTGTATTCAGTATTGTCCCAGAAAGGATGTAGACAGGTCCAGACTATATGTGTGCCAGAGTACAGGTAAAAAGATTTTACATTAACCATCTTTCCAAGATCTCTCTTCTAGACAGCGGAAAACATGTACGTATGTTTATTTTGAGGGTGGGATGAGACACTTCCACAGAAATCAGTGACATTGCATTTGTTTTGGTTTTCCCCATAGCGACCACAGACTATCTCTTCTGATGTCTTTTCTTGAGGCTTCCCAGAATATTGACCTACTGCACTCCTCTTCAGCCATCTTCATAGTACAAGAGGAACTTCCTGAAGAAATGAATCACAGGACAGTTGCAATCTTTCAGCTCCCTGTTGCAAAAGCCTTCTGACTCAGTTTGGTCCCTTTTCCTCTAGATGGCATGCCCTCTTGATGGTACTGAGGACATGAACTGATTTGAACTCCATACTGCTTATGTTCAAGGAATACAGTAGTTCCTTGTGCTGTTACAGTCTTGATTTTCTATGAGCATTCATGCCTGTGTTTACTTCTTATCTTTTACTGACTATGGGATTTACAGTGCTAATGATGTTGCTTCTGCCGTCACAGCAACTTGGAATTAAAACTAAAAAGTGCTCTATTTGTTTTCAGGATTATCATCCATTTTTCTTATTCTTCTAGTTATGATGACAATTCCTATAAGCTAAAGCTGCTGTTTTTCCATCCCCTTCATGCACGCGATGCTAGCTACACAGGCCTTTTTAACCTCTTACAAAGTGATGCAATCCTTTGCTCTTGTGACTTTTTGTCCCAGAGACTGAATAATTTGTTTGCTTGGATTGGGGTTGTGTCTGGGTATATATTCTGACTCTCAGCTCTGCCTGCTTTGTTGTCATAGAACACTTTTCTTGTCACATTTTGAATTCTTTTTAACTGGAAATCTGAATTCTTTTGCACAGTTTCACCAGCATGAGCAGGTTGAGTGATTTCCTTTGCTTGCTACATTCCAATCACATGATTAAGCTTAATTATAGTTGTTCTCAGAGTCATCACATGTTTCTAACCTCAGATCCTACCAGACTGCCAACACCCCAACATTACAGGAGTGATTCTTTAGCCCTCCATCAGCCACAAGTTTTTCTCAGTTTTGCCTGTATTGCTGGATAGATCCTGCATGAATCATTTCAGCTGTCTTAAGTTTTGTAGAAATTTTAACTCTAGTAATATTCTGATGTGCTGCATTCTACTTTTTCAGTCATTTGTTACTAATTTGCATTTACAAAGTTTTCAGAGCCAAGGAAGAAACTGAGACCTGTTTCTCCTTAGTACCTGAATCCTAACCATCTGGCACTGAGGGAACACAAGTCTCTGCGTAATGTAGCAACTGATCCCAATGCACACTTGGCAGAATATATTAAAAATGCCGACCTAGGTATTTAGGGTTTGGAAGGCAGCTCAGCATCAGTCCTCTGTGCACTGCAGAAAACATCTGTGTGCACATCTTTCAGCTGGAGTAGAGTGTGATAAACACTGCCCAGTGGTGGAACCTAATTCTTAGATATAATTGCTTTTAGTCTTGGTGAGAGTTTGTGCTGCCATACCAAATGCAAATTACATAGAATTATCTATTTGTGGAGAAGTAAGTATTAGAATGGCCAGCTTTTTGTGTTGTTTCATTCAAATAATGTAATTTTATTATTTGCTTATAATATAAGGTTATTATAAACTTGTATTAGTGGGTAGCTGTAAATCCCGCTTATTCCTTTTTATCTTACTTGTCTCATATAAAGTTAGGTCATTTGAAACCTGGCTTTATCCCTCCCAACATTAGATATTTAACTAAAACACTAGATACTTAACTGAGTCATGCAGCTTGTCACCTCAGGGTCCTTCTAGAGTCAATGAAGAGAGACAGAGTAACTTTCATGTAGAAACTGAGATCTTAAAATTAATTCTTATAACTCCCACTTTCACATGAGAAACCCCTATGGCAACTGTACTTCTTACATAGATAAACTTTGGATTCTGAATAAAAACTGAAGTTTCTCAGCTAAGTAAAGGTGACTGATAGTTCTTTAAACAGTGCACGTGTAAAGTCATTAAATGGGAATGGTACGGCTTAGGTATTTCTTAGATGCAAACTATGTTACTTTTGCTCAGATCAGAATTGTTAACATTTTCAATACGGAGGATGTGTTTTCGTTGTGTAAGCGTACACATGTATTGGAAAGGAATGGTTTTACAATGGAGACCTGAGCTTTCTGGCTAATGATCTATTCTATCAGAGTCCCACATAAAATACAGACAAAACAATTTATACCAGCCTAAAGTCATAAAAATATTTTTGGGAGACGAGTGTTTCTCTTTATATATGAACTGCCTGCCAGGAAAGTCAGTGCAGGTATTCTGCCTTTAAGATTTCACATGAAGCAGGTCTCAGCTGAATATGGGTCACAGATGATTTAACATTTTATTTGTAAAAGAGCTTTAGCAAGATTTGTATACCTTTATGGGATCAAGATGAGTTCCCTTTGTACTTTGTGCCAATGAAACAAAGATGTCATTAATGTAACACAAAAATCATTAAGCATATATTGCCAAATCTGATAAAAATGTGTGTTTTTCTTACCTTCTGTGCTTGTGGACTGTAGAAATGTGAAGTAATTTTTCATTTTTAGTCTCCCCTTCACCCAGCTCTGTAACTCATACCCAGGCAAACAAAACACTCATAACTTAAAAATGAAATCAATTTACTGTGTCAGGATGGCAAAAAAAAAACACCAAACACAACAAAACCAAACCAAACTAAAAAAAAAAAACAAAAACCAACCAACCAACCAAAACCCAAAGTACATTATCTTTCATCTTCTTATAGATTTTGTTAATGCTTAAATATAGTATTTTAGAAGGTTTTGGTCACCTTATTCATATAAAGCACTGATCTGAATTTCTTCTGTTTGTGAGTTTAAAAAAAGTATTCAAAACTGCATGCATGTATTTTTGGTGTGTTTTTATAGGTGTAGATGACATAATATATGATCTACCTGGCACTCATCTCAGGACAAACCCACAAGGAGCCTGCTCAATTGACTGAGCTTTTTCCTAATCACGTAACACCTCTCACTGAGAAAGAAGAAGAAAGATTAATTTACTTTTAAAAAATAATGTTTATGAACCCAAGGATTAAGATTAATGGTTTAAAATATCATATCCTTGTTAGGGAAATCCAGACATACCTAATTGCCATATTAAGATAAATCAGTGTACACTAGTACGTGTATCTCTGTATAGAGGCATTTAAAACAAATAATTGAGCCTTACATAACATTTGCTGTCTAAAAGCTGTAATTTTCTCTCCAGATTCTGACCTGAAATGTCACCTGTGGCCATTGTATACTTCTGTTCTAAAACTACTGATAGTCTTTTGAGGCACCATCATCATCTTGATGTACCTATTACAATAACAAATACTGTAAGTGCATTCATTATTTTATGAAGAAAGAATTTTTATGTATTATGTAGCCACAAGATAAAAAAACAAAAGTATTTGAGAGCATGTAGTACAGTGCATGGATGGAAGCAATACTGTTTTTTTCTTCATGTTACCCTTCTTACTTCCAATTTTGACCTACTGTATTTACTTAATATAACCATTTTGGATTTGGGAATTTACCTTGAGTATTTTTTTCCATCATTTCACATGGACCTTTCTATACTGTTAAAAATTCTCCATGCTTTCCTTGTTTTTCCAATCTCCCAGAGTCGTTAACCAATTACAGCTGGGATCAAGGCCAAAACCAGCCATGTATCACACTGAGATTATCTCAAGTGTCACCTTAGTTAAACTGCTGAATAATCTTTTCTCTAGGGTTCAGATAAACATTGGTTGAGTTGTCTTATACCTTATGCCTTTCTAAAGGTCATTCCTTTTTTGACTTACTGTTCATATTCTTTTCTTTATATAAAGCTTCCTATAAAGCTTCCTAGAGAAGGTTGTTGGAGTCATAGAATCATAGAATAGTTAGGGTTGGAAAGGACCTTAAGATCATCCAGTTCCAACCCCCCTGCCATGGGCAGGGACACCTCACACTAAACCATATCACCCAAGGCCTTGTCCAACCTGGTCTTGAACACTGCCAGGGATGGAGCATTCACAACCTCCCTGGGCAACCTATTCCAGTACCTCATCACCCTAACAGGAAAGAATTTCCTCCTTATATCCAATCTAGCCGAATCCTACCTCAGCTACATAACTATAAATTGGAATAGCCCCCTTTTTTTCACAACCTTTCTCTGGATAAAACTAGAAGGTAAATTAGGTTATGGTCTCTGTACAGCTCTCCCTCAAATCACTGAAAGCAACAGTTTCAGCAGATTCTGGGCTGAGCCCTCATTTTATTTTGCAGTGGCTTTGGACTATTTTACACTTCAGAACAAGAAAAAAAATTTTTTGCAGTTCATCTAGTTGAAAGACATTACCAATAGTCAGTCTTGAGCTTCTATGCAATATTGCAAAACAGAAATCCATAACGTGGGATGACCTGACAAGAAACCAAGTTAAACAGGTCCTCCCTAAGAAAATGTTTCTTTCTCCTGGCTGCTTAAATGAAGAAGAAGAGGCTTTTTTTTTTTTTTTTCTCTAAAGCAATTCATCCTTCTCCCTTACTGTCAGTTAACTGCTGATGGAATATTTTGAATAAAAGAAAATCTTATCTCAGGCATTTTAATCTTAAACCAGGAAAAGTCTGCTCCCAAGCAGGAGAACTCAGCTAATTTTCCCACTGCACAAATACAAATAAAAGCAAAATAGACTACAGGTGGAAATGTAAAACGACAGCAAAAGAAGCTATTCCATTGTCTTTCATGCTATGAAGCAGAAAAAACTACTGACATCTATTTCTTAATCTACATTTATTTTCCTGATTCACTTAAGAAACTATGGCAGTGAATTCTCTTGTTAAAATGTGATTTTCCTGCTAGTTCATATAGTACTGTACCTCTCATGGCTGTTTTGAGTTAAAGTGTTCTTATCTGGCTGTTGCTGGAGATGTAGCTGTTCTCAAGAGTTGAAGAAGATAACTGTGTTTACAAAAGCCAGTTTCAAGAACATGCATTACAAAGAAAGTTGTTGTGTATTGATATATTATCAATACTGACGCAGCCACACACTATCACAGTACCAATAAGTCATTGTAACCAAGCTTTTAATGTCATTTATAAAAAAATAGAGTTATTTACATTTGCAACTTCTTTAATGGCATCCTTTTTTATTACAGCATTTGAATCAGTGAAGAAATGTCACCAGAGCTCATTTGAGGATAAACTTTTCAAAGATAAGCATGACAGTACAGGGAAAAATGTTTAAGACATTGTGAATTCTTGTTACAATGCAGCAGCATACAAACTCACACTTTACAACACATGCACCCTGGCCTTATGATAAGCAGAATTCCCGTCTGAATTAAGACGAGGAAACTGCCACATTTCTAGGGATAGTTCCACACTCTTACATGTGGCACTTCAAGACATAACCAAAGGAATTATTTTAGTTCCAATGGACAGAATGTAGTGACTTAACACATTTTTTAAGAAAACTCTGGTTAAAAGGACAAAAAAAAATAAAAGTATGACTATACTTAACTGCATAGTTGCAGTAAATCAGATCCATGAATACAAAAGCCATCAAAATATATTATACATCTGAGTTTCAAAGCTACTTTAAAATACTGCTTTGCTTTAGAATACAAATAATACTGTTTGGGGTTAGTTTGTAGAGTTGCATTTTGGTCCATGCTGTTAATTCTATACTGTTATATTCTTCTTCCATTAGTTCAAGAGCCTCAGAACAACAGGTCCTCAGGCAGTGGCAAGAATGATGAAGCCAAATCTCAGGCTTCAGCTGCTGCAGTCAGTTCATAAAAACTCTAATTTCAATCGCATCCTTTCTCTACTGCTTTAAATAAACTCCCCTCAAAACTCTAAGGGAAAAGAATGTCAGGGACACGGATTTAACACTGTTAGAGATGGGGGGTTGTCCCCATCTAATCTTGAGCTGATAAATCACAGCTCTTAAGAATATCCAGTCCATACAAAGGAAAAAAAAAAAAAAGGATCATCAGCAACAACAACAACAAGAAAACAATTTACTGTGACTATGCGGTAGTTCCACATAATCTGCTGGCAGTAGAAACTTCTTTGCTGTCAGAGTCAGGTCTTCCTGAAACCACAAATGGCCAAGTCTGTAAGCAAAAAAAAAAAAGAAAAGAAAAAAAAAAGTATTTCATATTAAAAAGAACGTTTATCCTGGTATGAAACTGGAGCTTTATTACTGATAGATGTCTAACTCTGGTTCAGTTGCAAACACGTCATCGTGTTTTAGTCCCTGTGTGAAGCACAGAGAGAGCAGAGTTCCTCTAACAATTTTTTTCATTATATTTTTCATTGTAATTATATGCTGTGCAACAGGGCTGCCATGATCAGCAACAAATCGTTCTTACAAAAAATGCAACCATCCCCTTGCTTTGCAACTGTTTGCATCATTTTATAAACAAAAAGCACATAAAGTGTCAAATCCCAAACACTGCACCACATAGGCAACCGTTTTACCGCTGTGGCACGCATCAGGCACTAGTTGTGTACCGATGAACTGACGACGGCGTGCCTGTGCTCCAAGCCAGCCCCCAGAGCAGTTACTCCTTTTTTCTGACATTAAGCTTGCCTAATGCCCGAAGAATTTATTTCTTTAGGGTCCCCTACGCCGGCTCCCCAGCACGGACACACCCGCCATCACCCTAAAACAGACCCGCCTCTCGGGTCTGAGGAGGATTACATGGATTTGCGAAACGGTCAGGGCCGCCCCGCGGCTCCTTCCCGGGTGGGCACGGCCCGGCGGCGCTGCCCCGGGAGGTGCTTTGCGGAGTGCCCCGAGGCCTCCCCCATTAACCCCGCGGGGGCCCCCTCGCCGCTCATTCGGAAGGCGCCGGAGCCGTGCCCGCCTGCGCGCCCCTCCGCACCGTACCAGGTTGACGGGGTGAACGTAGCCGTTCTCGTAGCGGTCCTCCTGCAGGAGCTGCCGGAGGTGGGCGATGTAGCTGGACGCTAGGCGCAGAGTGTCCAGCTTGGAGAGCTTGGTGTCGGGCGGCACCCAGGGCAGGCTCGTCTTCAGCCGGGAGAACGCCTTGCTCAGCACCCGCATCCGCGCCCGCTCCCGCGCGTTGGCCGCGTTGCGCTGGGACTGCTTCCCCTCGGGCGGCGGCCCCCGCGGCCCCGACACCGCCTTCTTGCCCCCGGGGCAGCCGCCCCGCGCCCGCTTCCTCTTGCAGCCGCTGCCCGCCAGCCCCGCCGAACAGCTGCCCTCTCCATCCTCCTCCTCCTCGTCTTCCTCTTCCTCCTCCTCCTCCGCCGCCGAGGAGTTGTCCCCCGAGGGGTAGAGCTCGCCGCGGGGCTGACGCTTGGCCGGCGGCGGGTAGTCCAGCTGCAGCCCCCGCAGGTCCATATCGGGCAGCTCGTCCGCCTCGCTCCCGGAGCCCGCGGACATCGCCCCGGGAGGGAGGCAGGGAGGCGGGCGGTCCGGAGGGGGCGGACGGCCGAGGCGCGCCGGGGAGTCGGCGCTGCGCCGGTGCCGGCGGGGAAGGGGGGGTGCGGCGGGTGCGCGGAGGGGGATGCGCCCCTCGACAGTGCTATATATCTGGGTGTCCGCGGAGCGAACCATCTGCCGGGCGGAGCGGGGGAGTGGGGGCACAGAGGAGGGGTAGGACCTGGCGGATCCCCGAGCTGGGGGCGGCGCTTCTCCGCGCTGGTCCGCGAAGACGAACCTGTATGGAGGGGACGGCGGGGATGTCTCCAGGTGTATGTGTGCCTTGATGAATAACGCCGCCATGCGAAATGGGCGCTTTCCAATGGCGACAGACCCCGCTCCTCACCTTGGAGGGCGGAAAATACCCGCGGGGCTCGTCCCGCGAGCGCTTTTGCAGGGAGAGGCGCACCGCTCGCCCAGCGGCTGAGGCTGGGCTAAGGCTAACCGCAGCCTGGGGCTCTGCCGCTCCCAACCAACCTGCATCCATCCCCTTCCCCTCTTGCCTTTCCTTCTGGTCGGGGGATTTTTCCAGCTCACGCAACCTCGCAGCCGAGTGGTGCGGCAGGACGGGGCCAGGTCTTCCCTACCCGCCCTGCTCCGAGCGGTGCCGGTGCCTCTCCCCCGGAGCGGGCAGGGACAGCAGGGTCGCGGCACCCCGGGGTGTGTGTGGGGGGGGTGGGTGGTTTGTGGGAAGCAGTGCAAAAAGTCATTGGAAACGCGCGGGCTGTGTTTTGATGGTGTCAGTAGCTTTGGGAGAAGCTACAGGCGCTAGCGAGTGTCCGAAGAGTTCTCTTTCCTCAGAGCAATTAGTTAAAAGCCAGTTAATTGGGCTGCTTAGAGGTCTGTGTCACAAAACAAATAAAACAAGATAATTTTTTGAGGTATTTGAGGGTTGTTTTTCGTAACAAATTCCGTACTACAGCTTTTATGGAGTTCACGGGAAAGTGGGGTACCCAGCATCCACTGGAAATAATGATACGCAAAGTAATAGGGGATATCAATAAATAAACAGACAATTTGTGTCCCTTTCATCCCCGAAAAGATTCATTCTTTCCGAAATGAATGATTGCAGTCTGGTTCCTCGCTGGCCTTTACGGCCCTGCCTGGATACAGTTAACCAGGATAAAACCTCACTTCGAAGAAAAGAACCTAATGACTACAGCAGGTGGAAAGAACTTTTCCCTCAGTTTTTGCTCCCGGAGTTTTCCCTTCCATTTCTCAATCCCGGCAGAGTGGAACCTTCCCGGCTGCTGCAGCACAACTTTCCTGGCACCGTCGGCCGCCTTTTCGCCCAGCGCTTTACTCTTCCTTCCCCGCCAACCCTGTGGTCTTACCGAGGGCCACTTAACGCTGTGTAAACCTCGGCTTCACCCGCTAGGGCTACAACCACATCAGAGCCGGGTTTAACAGCGACCTTTCCAAGTGAAACTTGACATTTCTTGAACCACCGAAACAGGCAGCTGATCTTGCAACTGGATCTCTTGAACTTGGTTTGACACTGCGATGCTCCGGCGGGGTCCCGCAGGCTCTGCTGTGAAAGGGCAGCGCAGTGGGCTTCGGGCTTGCTCTGCCTCCCCAATTAGCCTGCATTATCCCTACAAATATATATATATATATATATATATATATATATATATATATATATAAAGATACTGGAGGGGAAGAGATATAGGTTTACTTTTTCCACCCATCTGGGTTGTTTATACAGGTGCGGGCTGAACGCTTTCCCTGCTAAAGATTAATGGGAGAAAGTGCAGAATTTCTTTAAACAAAGAATAAAATGGTACCCAGTCTTAAAAGCCGCAATGGCAAATCTCACCTTTCGCGCCTACTTCTGCCTCGGTGAATTAAAGGTGACGCATAATGGATACTTCGCCTCATTTAAGGAAAGGATTGGGGATGGAGGGGGCGGAAGGGAGGGGAAATAGCCAAATTCCCAGGCCGTCTTTGCCTGCTTCTTAGTTAGTAAAGGAAATGGGAAGTGCAAAGGAATAAATCAGGATTGAGCCTCAGGGGTTACTTCGGATTTACACCCAACGAAAGTGAGCAGACCTAACTTCTCTCGCATCCAGCAAACTGCTGCGCCCCTGACGAAGATATCATTTTCAGGATGAAGCCTTTGATGGGGCCAGGGCATTACATCATACTTCCATTTGTCAAGACTTTTATCCTTTCTGCTCTCTGTGTGCCGAGTAGGGAAAACATCGCTGGTATACCCGGGCAGCATTTTACACCCGTTATCAGGTGCGGCGCATTTCCCGTTTCCCTGTTAAAGGGTAAACCCCAGATGTGATTGATCCATGCCCGGACTCCAACGGCAGCATTCTCCCGGGTTTCAGGGTCCGCCCCTGGGTGCTGTGTGCAGTGCTGGTGCAGCAAAACCCGGCATGTGTGTGAGGGGAAGGAGCAGGAGCTAAACCAGCTCCTGCCTGGGAAGGAGCTGCAGAGAGAGCCTGCCCCAGGGGGCTCTGCTTCGGCCACCGCTGTTGGCCCTGAGGCGGCAGAAAGCAGATTCTCTTTGCTGAGGGGACATCCCCACTTTGGGGATGCTTACTGGTACGGAGAGTTTTCCCTCACGCTTTTCCAGAAGGCATCGTAGTAAATAAATGTAACCAATCAAAAGCATAGAGTATTCCGTGCAAACCAGGGTTCTCCTTCATTTTTGCAGAGAATGAGTGTGTTTCGTGCAGCGTCTGGGGACCGGGGAGGGACGGCGCGGCTCCAGGCCGGGTGGAGAGCAGGTAGCCGACAGGTATCTGGGATGAGGCAGAGGAGTAGAACCCTTTGATTTTCTTCTTGAAGTTTAAGAATAAATTATAGCAAAAAGGAAAAAAAAGTACCCAGAAGCCAAGTCTGTAAAATGCAGGTTATCTCCGAGGGTAGGAGGGGGAGCTGTTAAAAGCCCCATGTCCTTCGCATTCTGGGGTGTTGGCAGTGACAAAGCAGGGTGGAGGAGGGAGATGATGTGTACTCCGTAAAGTGCTTTAAATAAGGCTTTCCTATAGCATTTGTCCTTTCCTCGAGCTCGCCAGCGTTACTGAGTCACTTCGCTCAGACCTAAAAGCGCACTTAACACTTTTGGGGAAAGACCTCAGTGTAACAAGGGCGGGTTTATCCATTTTATTCATTTTTCGCAGTTGTAAGGAAGGCAGGATATCTGGAGGAGGGGAGGACAGCGTCTGTCAAACGGCTCAGTCTTGATCTCTCCACGAGCGTCTACTGCACACAGGCAGGCTGAATGAAAGGCTGGCAGGGCATCTGCCACGAAAGGGATGGATGCTCGGCATTGCTGGTCCTGTAGCAAAAGCAGGTGGATGAATTATAACCTTTGCTCTAGGTGGTTAGATGCCACCTAGAACAAATGCGCCTTTGCATGGCTCTGTATAGCCGGTAAAGGCACCTGGTGAAGGGAGAAGTGTGCGGTGTCCCTCATTTTTCCCTCCTAATCCTGCCTGCATAAACTGCTCGTACCAGGACTGCTGCTCGCTGAAGCCCGTGCCGCGTTGCCCTGTCCTTAACCAGAGGTCTGGCCAGGGGCGAGGCACCGCTAAAGGATGACCTTTCCTGTTATCGCTTCGCAAGGTGGCAGCGCCGTGGTACCCGTGTCCTGGTGCCCCGGCAGCCATCTGCCTGGGGATGCTCCTTGTGAGCTCCCCGGGGTCTTAGGGACAGGGGTCCTGAAAGCATCGCGGTGGGTGCAGGAACCGCCAGCCCGAGCGGTTATTGGAAATGACTGTTTGTGTGCGTTGGGGGGGGGCTTGCTAAAAAAAAAAAAAAAAGTCTTTCCACCATATAAGAAAATTAGAAAATACTCAGTGTGTCAAGCCATGTCAAATAAAGCAAACAGGAGACAAATGAACCCCAGGAAGGAAAATAAAGTTATAAAAAGGTACTTAATAGGGTTTAGTTTGCTTAGTAAGTGCGAACGCACTCAGCCCCAATCAAGGGACACACGCTCCGTGATTCAGTTGGATATGGGACTTCAACCAGGGGTTAAAACCCTCCTCTGCCACGGCCGACACCAGCTCGCGGGCCAGAGCTGCCCTGCTCTGCTCCCCGGGAGGGGCCTGGAGCTCTCCCGGTGTGGCCCCTGCAGCGCTCTCCCTGGTGTGGGGGGAGTCAGGGCTTGGGCGACCGTCGGCCCGGCGAAGGCAGATCTGGGATCCGGGAGGAGAAGGCACCCTCTCCGGCAGTGGGGCCGGCTGTATTCCCAGGCGGGATAGGGCGGAGGGTTTTGTTCTCCTCCCCCAGAAACCCTGAGCGTGAGCGGGGTCATGCTTGTAAGATACAATAATAATAGTGATAATGATAATAGCCCCGAACCCACAGGTTTGTCCTTCGAGCCGCTTATTTGCCGAAATGGGATCCTGTCCCGCAGCACAGGGAAAGAACATCTTCCCGGAGGAAAGACGTTATTTATTCTTTTCCCCACATTTCCAGTGCGATAACAACAGCGAGACATTATCAGCTGTTAAGGATCGCTGTTTTCCCGGAGTTTGTCCAGAAGAGAGCTTTATTCAGGTATACCCAACTTTCAGCAGGGTTTCCCCTGTGGAATACCCAGGCAAACTCTCTAAATACCTCCTGGCGCCAGAAGAAAGTTCTCATGTAATGGATACCTGCTGGTGTGAGAACACGGATTCTGCTCACTCTGTCAATCAGCCGTAGGTGGGTGTGCGTGTGTGTTTGAGGAGATGGAGATGGGGATTTCTTTTAATTAAAAAAGAGAAGTATTTTTCACTAATTCCATTGTTTTTTAATGATGCTTGGAGATGTGCTCTTGGCCTAAAAGGACCAGAATTAATGGTGCTGTTTAAAGCACAGTTTATTTCTTCCCTTGGAGCCAATTAGCTGGAATAACAAGCAAACATCAGGCAAAAGGAAACACTGTGTTAGTCTCCTTGTGTTTCACTCTGAGAGGGAAGACCACCAGAGCAAGACGGATGAGATGGGGAGAGATAACACCACTGCAGCACTTCATTATACTTGAGCGCTCCAGCACACTCACTGGCTTTGGCTGGGCTACAGCAGAGCAGACGGAGGAGTGCGGCTCCCCCAGGAACTGCTAGCAAAGTCAGTAGGGGCTCTCAGACGGGGACATAGCCAGAGAGACAGCTTCGTGGTCAGCAGAAAAACACTGCCCAGGGTTGTCCAGAGTCAATCCCCCCCCCGGCATTCTGGCATCTTGTCACCAGCTGTATTGAGGGAAAGCTGAAAAGCGCACACTGTACATGCAGGCTGCAGTCCCAACAAACTCACACTCAACTATATGGTGAAATTATTCCTCATTTTTTCTTGGGAAAAAATTTCCTATGGAAGGCAGCCTCCTGACTGAGGGAGGTTAGCATCTTGCAACGCCTTACTTCAACTGTGCTCAGGCTTTCAACAGTCAGGCCATGTTGGGATAGATGTTCTTTCTCTTATAAAAAAGACAGCATCACTCTGTCTGTTCCTTGTTCCCCTTTGCAGAATGCTGTTTATCTGAGCATAATATCAACTTTTCCAGCTATTTGAAGTGGTGGACCTATAATGCACCTGAGTTTTAAATTCATAAAATTGCAAGTGACCACATCTCCCACTACTGGGCTAATTCTGGACCTGAGACATGGTTCTAACAACAATTTTAAGATGTAATAGACATGTTTTGGTTTGTTTTTCTAGAATTCAATCTTGACATATATAGGTAGGTCTGTATATAAAAGGAAGATCTTACGGTGTTAGGTTAAGAATTCAGCTATGATGTTATAACACCAGTTTTCCCACTTTCTGAATGCTTGTTTCCATGTGCTACATACTATTAAACCAGAAATTTTGTTCTTTTCACAGTACTTCTAAAAAAGTGCTCCTACATCTGAAAACACTTTGTAACTGTAGTAGTGCTTTAAAGTTTAAGTAGCTAAAATGTTCCAGAGTCTCCCAGGCTGCTTCCTGACATGATATTGCAATATTCTCTTTGTGGATACTTCTGGATGACTGAAGTTGAATTCTTTTGCAGTTTATTTTGTGGTCTGTCTTCCATTTTATTTTATGATTGTGGCCATATTCATGTACATGGCCTTTTTAAATTGTTATTATTATTTATTTCTTAGGACAAAGAATAACACCTGAAAAAGAGAATGAATATTGGAGCCATAAATTATAAACAACAGTGAAATAGCTTTTGTAGATGTAGCCGTCATATGCACAACTCAAATGGTGAACATTCAGAGAGGTTTCTGTCTGTCATTCATGTATCTAAGGACAAATCTCATTATAAGAAAAATCTATCGAGACTTCACATAATGATGACCAGATTTATAGGAGACAACCCCAGATGATTTAATCCTGTAGAACATCTCTATTAACAGAATATTAAGTCTTGAACCAATGACTAGAGATCTGGAGATCTCTTTCTGCTTTCTGGAGACCTTTAAACTTTGCCTTGTTTCTTTGTTAGTTTGTTGTTCATGGTGACACAGGTGAGGTCAGACTTTTGTCCTTTACCTCTCCTTACTTTACCACTTGAATTATATTAATACCTAGTTATTGAGAACAAGCCAGTCAGCAGTTAGAAAATAAAATGCATCTGGATTTATCTACAATTTATTAAATGAAATGGCCATTCTGTCAATACCAGGGTTCTTGCAAGTATGAACCTGTGCTATTAAAGAAAACCTGTACACATCATACAAGAGATTTTTTAGAATTATTACTTAAAATTAAACAGAACAAATTAGAGACATTCCTTGTAGTTTGAACGGACGTCTGCAACAAGAAAAATGATAATACTGCTGATCAAGTTCATCAACTAACATTAAAAATTACACAGCCATCAACTTTAACTGAGCTCACACAGTGACGCAAGTTGAAATTCTGATTCACAGTGTCTAGGTCTTTTCCTGTGGACCTTGGGTTAGAATTAAAAAACCTTCATGGCAAATAAGTAGAATTGCATTTGGCATAAATCTGGGGAAAAAAAGAGTGCTTGACTAAGGACCTCTTGATGCAACTAAAAATATACAGTAATGGATTCCACAGTCCTTCTGAGAGTGACACTACCACAGACCTCTCTCAAGGATGTTGTTCAATGTGAAACCTGGGTTTAAGGACATTTATGAACTCTCTCACAGATGTAATTAGCATAACTTAGATAGTCATCAGTATATAAAACAGTATGTATTAAATAACATGTGGCTTTGGAAACAAGCAGAGGCTGAGATACCAGTAAGTAAGTTTCTCTTAATTAATTTTAACATTCTTCTACTGGGGAAAAAAAAAAAAAAAAAGGAGAAAGATTACTTTAGAAAGCACCCAGGGACTTTACAAAAGTAGTTTTGTCCACTTTGAGGTGGAATTGGATCTTCATAGTAACTACTGCAAAAATCCCTTAAATTCTGATTACTGCATTTTTACCTTCCCTTTAACTGATCATTTCTGAGAAAGTTTATCAGGAACCAATGGAATGGTGTTCTGGCCTTGTTATCCAATCTTGTGTGCACTTGCAGTAGGGTACTGCATGGCATGCGTTAAGACTTAATTGTTGATTTGCTCACCCTAACTTTAAAAGGTGCAAGTGCAACCTGCTCATAATTGGTAGTTAAAGGAAAGTACACTTGCAGTTGACTTATCTTGACTATTATTACTTGCAGTTCTCCTTTACCTCTTTCTTAGGCTGTGATTGCAACTCCAGGCAGCTCGTTTGACATTGGGTTGCTCATGAGCGGTCAGGATCCCATGCTGCTACAATGTATTGGATGCTAAAAAGAGTAAGCTGCTGTTTTGGTTTCACGAATCAGAATCTTACTCGATGTTACAGGGTCAAATGGAGAATACTGCCTTAGACACTGCCAGTACTCTGCAGCAAGGTGACAAGGGGCAGGATAATGATAATGTGATTGACAAGGCAGAAGTTAGTGTGACCCACTCAACTGGAAATAATGCTTCTAGCAAAGTGTTATGATTGCTTTGGAAAGTATTAACTCTTTGTCGTGGTTTAAACCCAGTCAAGCAACTTGTTCACTCACTCCCAGTGAGTGGTGCCCAGCTGACAACAATCGAGGTCTGTGTCCCCCCCCCACCAGGGTTCTCCCCTTCCCCACTCCTGGAGGAACAGGGAGGAGGATCGAAAAAGTGCAACTCCCACGGGTTGAGACAAGAACAGTCCAGCAACCAATGTACACAAATCACCACCGCTACTATCAACTACAACAATGATAAGGGAAAATAACAAGGGAAGAGAATATGATACCACCGGCCAAGAAAACGAGTTCCACCCGGAAGCCCGTGTCCTTCCGGATAACTCCCAGTCACCCCCCACCCCAGCCATGATGTGCTGTGGTATGGAATACCTCCCTGGCTAGCCCGGGTCAGGCGCCCCGTCTCTGCTTCCTCACGGCTTCCCCTCCTCCCTGGCAGAGCATGAGCCTCACAAAGTCCTTGGTCAGGGTAAACATCACTTAGCAACAACTGAAAACATCGGCTTCACCAACACTGTTCTCAGGCTGGAAGTCAAAACACAGCACTGCACCAGCTACCACGAAGGAAAAAAAAACATGACTGCTACTGCTGAACCCAGGACACTCTTGTTGGTCTTTGTACAAGTAGACTGAAGGCATACATCTATTCTATTCAAACAAAGCAATGAAGGAGTCAGAAGTTAAACTGACTGGTTGTATAGGAGGAAGTATAGCTGATATATCTCTTCAAGTATGATGCTCTACTCATTTGTATGTTCGTTGCCTCAGATTTCCAAGTAGAGCCATCAATATAACACTTTCCTTACAATTAAATTAGAAGAACTTTGCAAAAAATTACTCACACACTAGAGGATTTGTAAGTTTTATATGTTTATCTTTGTATTTTTCTTAAAGCCTCTGAAAATCCTGGACATACAAACCTTTCAGCAGACAATCTTAATATCATCTGATAAAAATTAAGAGTTATCTGATCATTTTCTTGTTCAACCTAATACCAATGAAGAGACAGAAAATTGTTTGCCCCGTCCCAGTCCAAGATTTACAAATCTCAGGGATCTGAGGTTTCACATACATTCACCACCAAATCTAACAACTTAATAACTGCTTGTGAAGATAAACCAAAGAAGATGAGAAGATTATTTAATTTATATGACATCAGTGCAAGGTTTAGTTTTGTTTTTTTTTTTTTAATTTTGATACAGAAGTATTCTAACCAAACCCACATGCAAACCAACTTTGAATAGAAGACATGAATTAGGTCTGTTAAACATTTGCTTTCTGTTTCTTCAAATTATGGCATGCTATCTAACCTACCAACTTCAAGAAGCTGGCCTCTTGGCAAGTCTACATTTACAATGTTTTGTTTTAAGGTCTCTAAAGCAAAATGATTAAGATAATTTGGACCAGTGATAAACACATTAATTTTCATAGTGTTGGCTGAATAAGGAAAGGTGAACTGGTGAGCTGACACTCTTCCCCACAAAATCAGAAAGACTTAGAATAGCAAAGCATTTCAAACATGGAAATTATCTAACCTTGAAGCAGGGAAATCATATTTCTTGATATAGCCATTTTCTGGATGTCTTCTTTATCAATTTTATTCAGCCTAGGAGCACGGTGTTTATTGTTCTTGGAGAAATTCCACGGTTGCTTAATGAGCAAGAGTCAAAGGTAAAAAAGGCAAGAGCAAAGGCAAAGTGCTTCTGTCTTTGAGAATTCTCCTATGATAATGTGCTTATTTCTATCAGCTTATAAAAGGCTCTGAAAGCAGAGAGAACTGCCTAAAAATGTAACTTAGTGCTTTGGCTAGAGCTGTCCTGATCTTACTGCTGTGCATTCTGCTTTTGTTAGTGCTTGATGTACAGACCCAATATAAAAGAAGAGCTTCATTATTTGGCTGCTGTTTGTAAAAATGAAAGTATAAGGTGACAGATAAGTAACTCCAGGTCTAAGGAGAATTGGTGGGGTATGGATACAACAGATAGTTGATTGCTGTACTTGGAGGAATGATCACCAGGTTCAGTGAGTTCATCAGATTTCCGTACTTGTAGTAGAATATGGGTAATAAAAAAACTACAAGCTGTGAATATCAAGAGATATTCAAGCACTGAATATCTCTGGGAGTTAAAAAGGTGCTTTTAAAAAGACTGTGACATCACTATCTGGTAAAAAAATGGGGCTTCTGCATTCTAGCCAAGCAGAAAGTAACAAGACCAACTAACAGACCTTTGAAGAAGTAACCATTATATTCAAGGTTGTTATTTATCATATCATGGAAAGACGAACTACTCAATGTGCTTACCTTAAAGAGCAGGTCAGGAGGCAATAAGGAGGCTATAGGTATGGTTTCATATGACTTCAGAAAGAAAAGCTTCACAGTAGCATCCTGTGAAAGGTTCATCCTAACCAGAGACTGGAATTACAGAGCAAATGCTGCAGAGATTTATGCGGTCTCAATGGATTGTTATTAGTATTTGGAAATTGCACAATAGATATAGTTTTGCTAAATAGATATAGTGACAGGAACAGAAAAAAATTTGAATGGGTTATGTTGCAGATTGGAACAAATATATTGATTGTATATTATTGTTCACCAATGCCTGCATCCTTAACATAAGCAGAAACATTGAAAGGCAGGTCCTAACATAATTTCTGATGCCTTTAGTGAAACAGATTGTTTTTATCAAACCTACCCAAAGGATTTATCATATCTAAGATTCAGCTGGTACCAAAATAAGATGCAGGTGAAGATAGACAATGACCACCATAGTCAGAAGTAGTCAGTTGTGGTAATGATGGGTAAGTTTTCCAGTGAATAAATAAACATATATTTCACTTTGAGAATATGTAAATAACTTTGGTTTTATGCTACACTAAAAAAAAATAAAAATAGTTGCCATCTGTCTGGAGCAAGTCCAACTGAAGTGAGAAAAATAAGGTCATGTCCAAGATCCACGAGGCTAATCCTTTACGTGATTTTGTGTAAATCACCGTGGTTTTAGGATGATAGGATGATTCAAGGGGGCATGTTCTGCCATTCTTTACCTCAATACTAGCACTTACATGAGATACATAGCTAGTACCTCTGTACTTAGCTATGTGTAGCATTTGAGATGTCGATAAATTAGCATAAACTTTTTTTAGGAAATAGTTCATCTCAACTAATTTCAGTCATCTCAAGGTTTGCTATCACAACTCAGCTAGTTAGGAGTGAGTGGCAAGAGTTATAGTTTATAGGTCAAAACATCACCTCTTAAATTTGTTACATGAAATGTCAAATTGTGGGAGGCATTCATGAGGCAGCATACTGAAATACTGCACTGACATCCATTTGTTTCTCTGTGTTCTTTAGATTAATAAGATATTGAAGCTTAGGCACATTAAGGCAAAAACAGCCTCCTGTTCATGCCTGAACAGGAAAGGAAGTATGATTAGAAAGATATTTGGTTTTGGAAGAACTTTGCCTTTCAGCAGAGGCAAAGATTAGTGAGAAACTAAGCTTTGTACCAGAAACCTTTGTGGCCTGTACTTTGTGTCTCTAGGACTCTATCATGAACAGCAAAATTGGAGTAGAGCATGCTATGCAATATAAATATACATGTAAAATTATGTTTCTTTCAGTTCGTTTCTTCATCCTTGCCATGATGAATAATTGTATCTGAACAAAAGAATATTGACTGCCATTTTCAAGCAGCTATGGTATTCATCTTCATTCATAATATATTTTTTAAGGTAAATTCAGGAAGGATAAAGTAATCAGGAATAGGATAACACACTCTGCTTCACCACCCCTGCTTCCTCCCAGTCTTGCTTTGTAAGCATATAAAAAATGAATTTAAGAAGAAAGAATAATTATATTGAGTCCTAAAGTCTACTCAATCCTTAGTCTTAGTGGCTAAAAGTGTCTAGAAGAGTGTAAGAATGTGGCAAGAGTATGGTGATATTCCTCAGAAATCTCTCTCTACAACCAATAATTTGTGTTTCAGTAACTTTCTGAGCCAGAAATTTAGTCTTTAAATGTAATAGACCTTGACAGATTTTTCTTCCATGAGTCAACTTTGGAATCCATGTACACTTTTACCATCCCAGTATTCTGCAGCCTAATTAAATACATACTGTAATAAATCACTTTCATTAATTTAAGAGTAAAGGTGAATTAAGAAGCTTATAGGAGACTCAGGCTGCTGCAAAACACTCTAAATTATATGTGCAGACTGTGTTGTCTGCACTGGATGTATGCAGTAAATCCTCTGTGCCATTTTTCCTGTGAATGTGAATTCTAGTTGGGTGGGACTGGTGTGGTGGGTTTGTCACATCCAGCTCTGGACAGAAGACATGTCTTTAAATGTCTTCATTTAATCTGTGATCTGAGACTGAAGTCATAGAATCATATAGTCATTTAGGTTGGAAAATACATTTAAGGTCATTGTTTTCAACCATGAATCCAGCACTGCCAAGTCCACCACTAACCCATGTCAGTAAGTGCCACATCTACATATTTTCTAAATACTACTGGGGATGGGGACTCCACCACTTCCCTGGGCAGCCTGTCCCGATATTTGATAACCCTTTCAGTGAAGAATTTTTTCCTAATATCTGTTGTAAATCTCCCCTGGCGCAACTTGAAGCTATTTCCTCTTATCCTGTCAGTTGTCGCTTGGGAGAAGAGACTCATACCCAGCTCACTACAACCACCTTTCAGGTAGTTGTAGAAAGTGATAAGGTTTCCCCTGAGCCTCCTTTTCTCCAGGCTAAATAACCCCAGTTCCATCAGCTGCTCCTCCTAAGACTTGTGCTCCAGAACCTTCACCATCTTAGTTGTCCTTCTCTGTACATGCTGCAGCACCTCAGTGTGTTTCTTGTAGTGAGGGGCCCAAAACTGAACATAGTAGTTGAGGTGCAGCCTCAGCAGTGCCAAGTACAGGGGAACAATCACTGCCCTTGCCCTGTTGGCCACACTATTGCTGATACAAAGATGCTGCTGGACTTCTTGGCCATCTGGGCGCAAGCTGGTTCATGTTCAACTGGTTGTTGACCAACACCCCCAGGCTCTTTTCCACTGGGCAGCTTTCCAGACACTCTTCCCCAGGCCTGTAGCATTGCATGGGGTTGTTGTGACCCAAATGCAGGACCTGGCACTTAGTCCTACTGAATCTTGTACAACTGGCCTCAGCCAGTCTGTCCAGATCCCTCTGCAGAGCCTTCCTACCCTCCTGCCTAATTTGGTGTAATCTGCAAATGTACTGTGGGTGCACTCAATCCCCTCATTCGGATAATTGATAAAGATATTAAACAGAACTGGCCTCAATACTGAGCCCTCGAGAGCACCACTTGTGACCAGCTGCCAACTGGATTTAACTCCATTCACCACCATTCCTCGGACCTGACCAGCCATCAAAGCCATGAGCAGCCAGTTTTTCTAGGAGAATGATGTGGGAAATGGTATCAAAGGCTTTACTAAAGTGTAGGTAGAAAACATCCACGGCCTTTCCTTCACCTTCTGAGTGGGTCACCTTGTCATAGAAGGAGATCAGGTTAGTCAGGCAGGAGCTGCCTTTACCCATGCTGACTGGGCCTGATCATCTGGTTGTCCTATGGGTTATAATCCCTTCGTAATAAAATTTTGCAGCACACATTTTTTGCCATCTGAAAAGCAAGACATGACAGCACTCTGTGCCTAGCTTGGTGCTACAATTACCTGTACCTCTGTATTTTTCCACCTTTCCAAGGAAGACACACCGCATTGCAACAAAATTCCAGAAAGCCACGCTACAATCAAAGGCAATGACTCAGAACCGTTTCACAATCACCAACAGTTTGGGTAATTTTCTTGTCATAGCTGTATGTTTTTAAAAAATATATTTTCCCTAAACACAGTTTATGTCTTGGCTCTGAAAACATATGGAAATACCATATGCTTTCATTTACATAATCCCTTTTGCCATTTTAATTAGTATCAGCCAAGAAGTTTCTGTATAAATTGAAGATCCCACTTTCCATCACTGGAACATTAACTCATCTTTGTTTTTACTGTTGAAAACAGGACTGCAGGCTTCAGGGAATTAATTTATTTAAATTTAACAAATATTCCTTTATTTTTCACCTTTTGTTGCCAACAGCTGGCCACTTGTTTCTAGATAATAGATTTTAAGGATTTAATGTATCAGTTTTCTCTTCCTGAAGACACCTATATTTGAAGTTTCTCCACAGAGACTTCAGTGCCATCAATAAAACACCAAAATATTTGGGGTACTTTTTTTTTTGTTATGAAAAAAGGGGTTATTAACTTAAAGGAAAAAGTAAACACTTTTACTTCATTGTCTATAGGTTTATAAAGAAGGTCAGGAAAAAAAGTCCATTTTTGAGCAAAGTACTTTTCTATATGGGGACATCTGAGCTTCCTGTTGCTAATCTTTTGTGATACGTACAAATCCTTATTCATTCACCCAGTTAACACCATTTTCTTGCACACAACTATCAAACACATGTATTCTATAAAAAGTGTCTCTCTCTTGCATAGGCTATCAAGGTATATCAGAACAAAAAAATCTTCACTTCACAGTGAGACACTTCAGGAGACTCATGTAGAAACAAGGCAAGCAATTACTGTACTTCAGTCTGGCTGTAAGCTCACTCTGAACACCTTCAGCCACTGTGTGAGTTTGGCAAACTCCAGCACTATCTGAGAGGCCCAGGCTGCTTGGCTGCCTTTCTACTCAGTGTTGCCATCAACATGTCTGTCCCTGCAGGTAGGAGGAGGTTTTCTGTCACTGAGCTTTGCAGTTCAGGGGATCACACACCGAGATCCAAATGCTTTAGTGTGCATGAAGAATCATTCACATGGCTTGTTTTCTGTTTTGCAGCTAACTCTCTTCTGCCTAAGAAGTCAAAATACTTTATTTTTAGGAAGAAGCAAACACCAGCTGTTTTCTAATACTCAGTATTGCAAGAA